>NC_053139.1:8223342-8832959 GCF_016808335.1 Panicum virgatum
TGAAACTTCCATTCAGGCCTAAACAAACAGCAGTGGCAATGGCATGCTTGTCAGGTAGTACTAGGTTTTTTTTTGAACACACCGTCAGCTAGTACTAGTGTGCACTGTAGAATAGAATTCCTTTCGCTACGCCACAGCCGCCGTGTACAGTTCAGAGCCCATGGGCCAAAGAGCCTGCGAATCAATCGGCGCGAGCATCCTTCGAGCCCATGGAAGGCCCTATCCGTCCTCTTCCGTCCTTCCTCGTCTGGCAGATCTGTCGACGCTGGAGACACGAACTCCATCTGCGATCCCACCCCTATCACCAAAGCTGCAATTTTTGCCGTGTTCGCGTCCTTCTCCCTCGATCTGTTAACGTGCCCTTCTTCCTTCTCGGTCCTCCAATCTGGCCACCGTTTGGCGAGACCAGCCAGAATCACATCAATGGCTTGCCGAAACCGCATCCAGTTACGCCGGCCCGATCCCGAGCCCCACCAGCACAGGCGCGGAAACGCCCACGAGGCGTCGTCGTCTATATATGGGCTGCCAACTGTCCGGCGCCCCCCCCCCCCCCCCCCAGCCAAGCTCTCTTCGCTTTCCGCCAGTTTCTCGCCACTGCTCCGCCTGACTAACTCGCTCGCCGCGCCCCCACCTTCGATCTGACCGTCCGACCCTTTCTTTCAAGTTTCAAGATCCACAGGGAAAGCAAGAACAGAGAGAGATGCAGGATTTGATATTTTGATCACAGGAACCGGTTTAAAAACCGGTCGTGATTTGGCCAGTAATGCTTGATCGTGTGGGTCGGATCTCGATTTCGCGGGGTTGTTTTGTCTCATTGCCTGTACTCCCCGCTATACTTAAAAGTCTAAAACCGACACATTTCACCAGCCTTTTCACACCCCCACACCACACCACACCACACCTGCACACCACCAGAGCTCCCTCCCAGGCGCACATGCCGTCGCGCGATCTCTTACGCCAGTGACGGCCTCGCGCGCGGATCAAGCCAAGACAGCGGGCAGTGCTGGGAAAAACTGCACCATCTACCACTACTCTACACTTCACTGCTGCATCCCCACAAATACGCGCAGGCACGAGGCGGCATACGGAACCAAAAGCTCTCCCTCTTTAATTTGCACCCTCCCCAAATCTCCCATCTCCGACCATTGCCACCCTCCTCTCTCTCTCTCTCTCTCTCTCTCTCTCTCTCTCTCATCCATGAGGATCAGGAGGCGGCCACAGCCCGCGCAGCAGCCGGGCTCAGATCCGACCATGTCCACCACCGCGCCGCCGACGCCGCAGCGGAACGCGGCGAGGGGCCGGGGGTGGCTCGGGGCGGCCGGCGGCGGCGGCGGCGAGGATCGCGAGGCGAAGCCGCTGCGCGCGGGCGCGGATCTCGGGCACAAACCCGGGGTCGCCAGGCGCCTGGCATTGCCGCAGGTGCGTCGCGTCTCCTGGCTCTCTCTGCACTCTGCAGCAGCTCCGGTTCTTGCGCAAGTTGCATTGCACCCCGCGGAGGAGGTGGCCAGATCTAGCTCAACCCGTTGCGTCTTTGTGGCTCTCTGCTGCGCAGGACGGCGGCGGCAATGCGGCGGCGGATCGAGGCGGGAGCATGGGTGGCGCGCAGCAGCATGGAGCTGCAGCTGGTGCTGATGATGGTGGCCGCAGGAGGTACGGATTAAACAGCTGCAAAAGAAAGACACCTTGCAATTTTGACTGCTCAAAAGATACAGAACTAAAAGAAAAGGGAAAGCATTCTAGGTTCTTTTCCTTTTGATCTTCTCTGTTCTACTAGTGTTCTTCTATCTACTGCTTTCAAAGTGGGCGATGCAAATGTGCAGCAATGCCAGCTTGACCCATGAGGGAGGCCACGAGGGACACCAGACACGGACCCAGTTATTTTAGCGCGCCACCCCCACCCCCCCTGCGGTCAGACAAGCAGGCACACACCCTGTAGGCACGTCCTCCCATCCATGATCCGTCCACGGCTCCACGTATGATTCTGTTCCCGTCGCCCATGCGCACGTCTTGGTTGCTTGCTTGTTTGCCTTGCCTCGCGCTGCCACTTTGGAGTGCTCCTTGTCGATCACCACCAGCCTAGCGGCTTTGGTGGTATCCGCGCGTGGTCACGCTTTGGCCCCTGGCGGCTCGGTGCACGTCCAGAGCCGATGCACATTGCCGCCACCTACCTGTTTGGTTCGGTTATTTTTTTTTATTTTTTAAGTTTTTTTCCTTTGGAAATCGGTCGTGCTGAAATGTCTTTGTACGAATGGTATGTCTTGCACTTGCAGATTCGGTGCCGTGAGTAATGGGCATCGGAATTTGGACAAGAAGGACGGCGTGGCGTGCGTCGGTGGTGATGCCGAGCCGGTGGTGGCGGCGAAGGCGGAGGAGCGCGGGGCGAGCAACGGTGGGCTACAGCTAGCGTTGGTGCCGGTGCCGGCGGTGGCCGTGGCCGGCGGCGGTGGGGCGAAGAAGCGGCGCGGGCCGGCGGTGCTGCTGGAGGGCTCGCGGTGCAGCCGCGTGAACGGGCGCGGGTGGCGGTGCAGCCAGCCGACGCTGGTGGGGTACTCGCTCTGCGAGCACCACCTCGGCAAGGGCCGGATGCGGAGCGCGGCGGCGGCGGCCGCCGCGGCGCGGGGCCGGCTCGGGCGCACCGAGCATCACGGGGCGGCCAGGGCGGCGGTCGTCGTCCCCGCCGCGTTGGGCGCGGCCTCCATGGTCACGATCGCCGCCGCGCCGCCGCCCAGCAGGGCCGAGGCGCCGCCGAGCCTGCCGCCGCCATGCTAGGGGATCGGGCCGCCAGATTCTTTCTTTCTGGTGGCGCGTTTCGCTGGTCGGCGACGCGAAAATTCAATTTGATCCTCGCTGCAATTCTTTTGGTGGGACTTTGAATGTCGGCGGTGGCACGGAGCAGGAGCTGGTGCCGCAGTGCGGCAACCCGGGCCGGCGTCCGTGGCCGGTCTCCGCCGTGCCGCGCGGCCAGAATTATTCATTGCAATCATGCAAGTTTCCTGCGACTGTGTGCTCGGTGATCTTTCAAAACAAAAAAGAGGGACTGTGTGCTCGGTGCAACTTTGGGGGCAGGAATTCTGAGGGCTATTATCAGTCATGGAAGTGCTAGAAAATGACGAGTGACGAAATGGAGGGCTGGAAGTTGGGATAAAAAATTCAAAATCAACTAATAATGCTACGGATACACCCTTTTTCTTTACCTTTTTTTTAAAGCACTTCTTTACCTTTCTGAAACTGTCTTTTGTAGCCATGGTACAGACGTACAGTCGCAGTAGTACTTCCATGTGTTGGTTGTCGCTTGTCAGAAGCAGCATGGTGGTAGCGAACGGACACCGCTGCTCTGAAGTCTGAAGCAGCCGGCCGGAGGGGAGCCACCGAGCCAGGCAGGCAGCAAAGGTTCCGACGCTCCCTGCGCTACCACGGCAGGACGCGCGCGTGCGACAAGCCGAGGCGGGACCGTGATGACTGGCGCAAACAGAAATTTGGCCTTGGGCCAGAAAGGAGCCTGGCCTGATGTTTCAAGGCTTCAAGCCCAAGAGAGGTCGAAGTCGAACAGAGCAGGCATCCGAATCGGATTCGGGCCGGGCTCCCTTGGGCGCAAGCTGCGAGCATTATTGGGCCGGGCGATAGACTGGACCGGAATTTCAACAACCTCTCCCGTGGCGTTTTTTTTATATATATTTTTCAAAATCATTTTTTACATAAATATATTTTCGGTTTCACAATTTACAGGTTTATACCCCTACCGCCCGTCAAGAGGCAGCAGGGGGCCTACAGCCCGGCAGGGGGGCGGCAGGCTCCCCCCGATATAAAAACCGAGGTCCCCGCCACCTGCATTTGCAGCAAACAACATCCATAGAGGGAAAAATGAGAGACGTGGGGTGAGGGAGGGAGTTGCAACAGCGAAGCCCTGCCGGATTTTGGATTCGAATCGCAGGTAACCAATATTTCTCAACTTTGTCATTCTAAATTTTTTGTATTTTTAATTCTATAATTAGTGTTTTTTTATAATTGTAACCGCTCAGTGTTCGGATTAGTAGTTATAATTGAAGCCGTACCATGGTTTTAGAAACTGGTTTAATTAAAATTAAGTCTTTGGATGGCCAGATATGTCGAGCAAGGTGGCGTTTCAAGTTCATTACAGTGATTTCTATAGAACTACTCGTGATTCCTATGGAGTAAATTTATCAGCATTGGAACGAAGACATTGCAGTCTAGATAAACCCCTAGAGAGGAGTTTTGGTTCCATACGCAAATGGCTTCACGGAAAGTTTAATGTGAATCCAAAGACTCATTTGCTTACGGTTCATACCGTGACTTCCTGGGAAACAAAAGGGGATTTCTGGGAGTGGACGCTTATAAGTAGTACGGAAGAATGGAAACATTACATGCACGCAGCTCTTCAAAGAGGGTGGCCTCTCGCAATGGTAATTCAGATTCACCAGAAGATCGGTGATTTAGGTGAAGAATCAACACACACAACATATGATTGGATTACAAGATGTGTCATGATTTCATATTAGATTTTTCTTCGGTCCATGAAAATCCTCCAAAATTGGAGGTAACCATTGCCTTATGCTGCAATATTTAGAAACAAGTTTAATACTATATTTCATTATCCAAAATTTAATTCTATTTTAATTTATAATTCATTTAGAAACAAGTCTGTAATAAAATTAAATTTTAATACTGAACTGAAATTTTAATACTATAGCATTAATTAAAATAAATTGCTTTACAATATTAATGGATTCATACGTAACTTACCTGCAGATCACAAGTGCGGAATTCGGCAGAACTTCGCTGTTGCAACTCCCTCCCTCACCCCACGTCTCTCATTTTTCCCTCTATGGATATTGTTTGCTGCAAATACAGGTGGGGGAGGGAACCTCGGCTTTTATATTGGAGGGAGCTTGCCGGCCCCTGCCGGGCGGTAGGAGTATAAACCTGTAAATTGTGAAATCCAAAATATATTTCTGTAAAAATCGATTTTGAAAAATAAAAAAAATAAAAAAACGCCTCTCCCGTGCCCCAGCTTCCATAATCATCTCCGCTCGCTTTTACTCCTAGTCCCCCTGACCCGAAGTCGACGCTGCCGATGTGTCGTCAAGGTCAACCACGGCCACGGCTCTTCTGATTGTTCTTCTCCAAAGCCGGCCCTTCCGGTTCATGTTCATCGAATCAGGCGCCAATCATTACCTTTTTCTACCCAACAACGACCTCCGAACAGTGACTGTATTGCACATCATCTGTGGTCCAACGAGCATCTGAGAAAGAAACAAAAAAAGATTCTCGTGGATCACAAGCGTTGATGCTCTTGGTCAGATACCATGAACATTGGGATTGTTTTGCAGATGACCGAGGAGCCTTACTAATGCGACAGCTAACTAAACCATGTTCACTAGGTTTTACCATTTCCGTTCGAACCAAGTCAAGATGCTGCAAGCAACCACACTGCGTGACACACGACCAGCATGGCGGGCCCAGTGTTTGCCTGGTTCGGCACAGATACCTCCAAGCGTTCAGAGTTCTTTCCTTTCCAAGCATGAAAAGGTTGTTCTTCTTTCACCACAATTAACGGGTCAAATGTTAATTTGGTGAGTATGTGGGTAGGTACACTGATGTGTCCAAATGAGCATGCTAACTACAATTCCAGTGATGCACAATGCAGGAGCAAGTGGAGGCCAAGGTTGCAGTTGTGAGGACTTGTGGCAATAACCTAGCTAGTTCAGTGCAGAAACTATAACTTAAAACTGGAGTCTACCTGATATGTTGGCATGCAACGTGTCGATTCAGGCCAGCCATTTCCTCGACATGGCTACCGGCAGAGAACAGTTCACCGATGTCAAGGAGGGACAAGGAGATGGTTAGAGCAAAGCTTAACTTACTACACCCACGAGACGGTGCCTCATCAGACCTATAGCTACTGGAGGCCATAACCATGATCTCAGTTCTAACTCAATCTAAAAGACTAGTCTAATAGATGATGACTGTGTACATCCGTGTATGTTACGCCCCCTACCATCAGTTTTTGACGTAGGAATAAACCAAACAATTAATTTTTCTCTTGACACATCGCATCGCGTGGTTGCTGTTCTTGTCAATATTTTAACAATCACAGAGATGCAGACTCAATTATTCCGAGCTAGACTAAACTGGTTAGCGCGTGCCTTGAGCTGATTATTAATAAGCTGCGGCCACGCGAATCCGTTCAGTCCCTGCCGACTTTTGACTCAGCGCAATCACCAATTATTATGTGTGACTACTGACCGTCACCATGTAAACTTTGTGCTACCGAGATTCGGCCGTCAAGGTCAACCACAAGTCTTCTGGATGTTCTTTCCACAAAGCAGGAGCTAGCTAGAACTGCTACACTTGCTATACATTTTATTCTGGTTCACTACTGATACAAGCAAACGATGCCTTTCTACTGAATGACAAAGGCATCTGAACAACCACATTATCAGTGGTCTTGCAGGACTAGCGTTCAAAGTCCAGTGAGAACATTTGAAAATGAGAAAGACTAGCACTGATGAAGTGATGGGTGATGAATGTTGGCTAGCCCTACTGGCTATACCACCGATAATATGATTGAGTCAAATGAATCACAATGCACGCCGCTGAAAATATTCTCACAGACTGCAAGTAATGGCACGCTACAATTCTAGACACCTTTTTAACTAGCAGCAGGAAATTTACTTGTTATTTCTTTGGGTAAATTTGCTACTGGACACCGTTCAGTGTTGATTTTTGCTGCTGGACACTGCTCAATTTTGTATTTGACAATAGACACTTTTCAAGTTTAGATATTTACTACAAGACACTATGTTAATTAAAATAATAATCCAGATTTAGAGGAGAGAGAAAAATAAGTAAAAGGACCAAAATACCCCTACAAGGCCATGCTACCTAGACATATTTATAGATAATAAAATAATTATTTTATTATACTGTTTGCATAGTTATGTGATTTCATATTTATGGATAATAAAATAATTAATTTATTATAATGTTTGAATAGTTGTGTGATTCTCTTTTTTTTTGAAGGAGAGTTGTGAGATTTTCCATTATAGTGCAACCGGTTATATGTACAACTCTTTTCTTTGTCTATAAATATATTTTTGGCAGTGTGGGCATTTTGGTCCCATTACTTATTTTCTCTCATGTACACTAAAAAAATATTATCTTTTAATAAACATAGTGCCTCGTAGCAAATATCCAAAGTTGAAGGGTGTCTATTAGCAGATACATGATTAAGTGATGTCCAACAACAAAAATCAATATATATTAAAGAGTGTCGAGCAGCAAATTTACCCTATTTCTTTCATACATCGATGACGACGAACCGGACATCTGAAAAGCCTGACAAAAAGGAGTTTCTGGACGATGACCGTTAAGCTATTGATGGTCTTTTCATGAGAAACCATAATCATAGGAGTTGTTTACTAGAGAAGCTTTACTGATACAGAAACTAGAGCGGAAGCTCTGACGGTGGAGTCGAAGATGCTGCAACCACTGCATGACAAAGACCAGCATGTCGGCCCCATGCTGTCAGTGTCTGCTGGTTCGGTATAGATAGCTCCATTTGGGCTGTGTTTAGATGAGGGGAAAAGGGGGAGAAAAAGTCACATCAGTCACTGTAGCACACTGTATCACTTTTCGTTTGTTTGTGGTAAATATTGTCCTACCATGACCTAACTAGGCTCAAAAGATTCGTCTCGCAACGTACATCAAAATTATGCAATTAGTTTTTTTATTTAACTACATTTAGTACTCCATGCATGAGTTATTTGCTATATTTAATGTTTCGATGTGATAGGAGATGTGATGGATGTGATGGAAAGTTTGGAAATTTGGTGGAAACTAAACACACCCTTGGTGGTTTCCCTACTATCGAAATTCGAAGCATGAAATTGTTTAATCAGTATGTACTGGCTAATCATCCGATCCACTAATATGTCACGTGGCCTGGGTCTATGTAGCCTTGTGGTTACAAGAGTCTCGATAGCACCTTAGGTTCTGGGTTGGACTTCCTGTGGGAACAAATATTTTAGAATTTAACGGCTTGTGTTTTCAGTGGTAGGCGACTCTTGTCGATCGCAAGGCGTCTGTGGTGACTTCGTTAATCTCGAGGTTTTGTCGGCTCAGTCTTCGAAGATACTCATAGGGATATGATTTGCATATATGTATTCATATGGGGTAAGTATAGGTGCACTGTGAGTTTCTGAGTTATACTGTGTTATCTCAAAAAAAAATCAGATGACCTGACAATTTTGTATATACGTATATTTACACCGGTTTGGAGATGTATGATTTGGTCGACTTTGACTACCAGTAAATGCTCGGAAAATGTTTGCAAATAAAAGCTATAAATAAGGGGAAAAAAACTGCGAACGTACATATATGGGCAGTCAAGTCTTAAGATTCTTAATGCAACTTGACCGAGTAATTGACTGCTCATTCACCAACTTCACCTATACGAGCTGCTTTTATTTGGTGTCTTTCAATATGTTCCTACTGTCTTTCTCAGTTGTCCATTCCCTTTGCTGCACCCAACTGGCTACTGCAGCCTGTCTCTCACTCAAATACGGCCCTGTTTGGTTCCATTTCCTAGCACACGCAAGCCGAGAAAAGAATCTCACATGCATAGAGTGTTAAATGAAGTCTATTTGCAAAATCTTTTTAGTAATAGGTGTAATTTTTAACGGGGCCTACAACACGGACCCCTTGTGTATATAAGCACACCGTCCGCCACTACTCTTGGAGCAGGCAGCTCAAGATAGAGTCTAGTCTGTGTCTGTGTGTTGTCTACACTAGATCGACACACATCATCTTCAGCTTGCTTTGCATGGAAGCTCCTCACCTCGCCGGCAACAACAACAACGACGACGATGGAGGCAAGAAGCCGCGCCGCCTCAGGTGCGAGATCCTGTGCCGCATCCTGCGCGCATGGTTCTGCTGCGACTGGTCGGAGGGCGAGCCAAAGAGGAACCGCGCAGCTGTGTCCATGGTGTAGCTAGTGTAATGCACAGGGAGAGACTTCCCTTCCTCATCAACGTTACGACTTGATCACCGTCCATTATCTAATGCTATACTACAGTACTGTATTTACCATATATATGTGTGTCTGCCTACATGCATGTCGTGCAGGCCTGATGTCGTGTAGTTTATTGTTTTCAGAATCTTCAGATAAACAAGCAATAGCTGCTTGCATTGGGTAACTCTGGAGATGGAATTAGGTGTGTTCTAGTTGTGTGGCTTGTACTGCACCGATGCGATGATGCTTGAATCTGGTATGCTGTATCAGCCTGGTGGCATCGGATCTGTATATAAGAATTAAGAACAGTATACGATTTGTGTGTGCGCTTTTCATGTCGCTTCAATGTGATCTGATGAATATGTGAAATGTCTTTTGTTCTTCCCTTTTGCCTACTGACTGGTGCGTGCTCGTTGAGTAGTTGCCTAGATGCGCTATGATCGGGAGGCTTTTACCTTATTTTAGTCTCTTATTAAGCATCGATCAGGCGCTTTCGGTATCAAGCGATCTTTTCTGCTAGAGAGGTGATGATGATTTGTATGATCGCGACGAACTTTCAGTACAATACTTTAAGCACGATGCTACGAGGCGGCGGCTGGGGAATAGACCATACGAACTGCGGCTCTGAATCTGATGCTGCTAGTCGAGGGGTTGCATGGCAATTTCCTCGCGGCGGCTGAGGAGTGAGGACGTTTTCGATACAGCACGGTGTTTTTTTTTTGGGGTTTAGGAGTCGGGGATGACCCATACAGCACGGTGTTGACAGCCAATTCTGGCAGTTTTGAGGCCGACCGGTCGGGCCGACCGGTCAGACCGGTCTATCTAGTTGTAATTTGAGTAGATTTTGTTTTATTTTAAAAATTCCTGTATAAACCGACTTGGAGAGGTACGACTTCCCCGGCATATAAATATAAAGGCTAAGGCCGATTGAGGTAATCCCAATCGATTCACACATTTATTCTTTACCTTTTACCTCCAAACCCTAACTTTTCCAATCTCATCTGCTGTTCTTCGCTCGTCTCCACGGCGTTCGATGGCATTCTAAGTGGCCTGCCGACCTCAGAGCAACCCTAGATCCACGAGCTCCGACGGGGTCCCTCCCGAGCTCAAGGTTTTAGGTCTTCGCGGCGTTCTCTGTAGAACCGGTCTGACCGGTAGCCATAACCGGTCTGTGTGCAGGGAGCCCGTTGATGAAGATCGTGTCGACGATCAATGCGCGTTCTAGCTCATTCGAGTGTCTTGGCGCAAATTAGTGTCAACACACTTTTTGGCGACTCCGCTGGGGACAGATTAATCTAGTTTTTAAACCGATCTAATCTAGTTCTCAAAGAAGATGGACGTCATCATCGACCTCGACGAAGGCAACATCTCCACATCTATCGAGGAACTCAGCGAGGAGGAGCGCCAAGAGTACTTGGTGGTCAGAGAGCACTTCAAAGCACAATTCTTGAAGGGATTTAAGAAAAATCAGCAATGCCAGGTCACGAGGGTTCAAGAAAAATCAGCAAGTCGAGGTAATAAACAATGTAAGCACTTCATCTTCCGACTTGTTTAGCCAATTATCATCTATTATGGATAAGAAAATTGCTGATATATATAAGCCCATGAATGATTAAAAAGATCAAATAAATATCATGAAAAAAGGCAAATCCGTAGATGATAATTGTGCTTTCCAAACTGCTAATTCATCGGCTACGCCAACATCTGTTCAAGAACTACTATATGGCATGCCGACGAACTATTTTGCAGGGCAAACATCACCATTGCAGCTGGTACAGCCGAATGAGGCTGGACCGGTCAGACCGGTCCAACAGACCGGTCAGACCGGTGCATCAGCGGTCAGCCTAGTAACATCTACACCGAACATGTCTACTCTTTGCTCGGCAATCCTTAGCCAAACCAATGAGATGACAAATTGTGTGCAGCCTTCTCCTTCATAAGAATCATAAGAATCTGGTTCTCCACATGAACCGATTTTTATTAATGTACATAAAAATTCTACGGGGCATGCACCAATAAGTTCGGTTCAGACGATGGTACAAGATAATTCTATAGAACATCGTCTTACTTCTGTAGCACAAGCATCCACGAGTGGTAAATGCAAAGCCGATCCCGCTAGGTTAAAAGAGGATCCGGCTAGTGCGATAAAAACTAAATTCGGTGTGGATATAGATAATTCTACATTATACCAAAAGCCATATCCTGCTGAATTTGATTTAGTTTCTATTCCTACTGGTTGGTGTGTTCCTGATTTTGTGAAATTTAGTGGTGATGATAATAAAGCACCTTGGGAGCACATTGACCAATATATCTTACAACTGGGAAAAGATGGTTTCCATGAGACTTTGCGCATTCGCTTATTTTCATTATCTTTGACTGGAATCGCTTTTCCTTGGTTTTCTTCATTGGCCCCGAATTCTATTCAATCTTGGAATCAGTTGGAACGTAAGTTTCATGATCGTTTTTATAATGGGCACAATGAAGCTAAACTATCGGATTTGGCATCGGTTAGGCAAGGCCAAGATGAGCCTGCTTCAGATTACTTCCGAAGGTTTAAAGATATCAAAAACCGATGTTTAAATTTAACAGTTTCTGAAAAGGAACTGGCTGATTTGACTTTTGATGGTTTGCGTTCTTATTTGAAAAAAAAACTCGAAGGCTTTGAGTACCACACTGTTAATTATTTGCACATGAAAATCTTGGGTTTAGAATTTAGACTCCAGAATGCAAAATATGTCCATAATACTCATCGGTCCATACATGTTGATTGTAAATCTGATTCGGACGATGAGAAAAAGGAATTTGCTCTATTCATATGGCCATCAGAAGCTAAGCCATGTTCTTGTTCATCGCTTAAGCCGATTCCGAAGAATCGGCAATAACAAGTTCATTTCGCATTTGATGTTTCTAAGTGTGATCGCATATTTGATGAATTGCTTAGAAGCGGAAACATCAAGTTGTCACATGTCATACCGCTACTTGAGGAGCTAAAGCAGCATGCATATTGCAAGTGCCATAATACTTTTTCTCGTGCAACTAATGATTGCAATATCTTTCGTCGAAAAATCCAATCGGCCGTTAATGAAGGACGATTGGCAATGCATGAGGTAAAAGATGACAAGGTGTCATTCCCTGTCCATACGATTGATTTGGATAAAGCCAAGGTACTCATTCGGCCGGAACAAGCCGAAGGAGCAAAAGAAAAAAATGTTATCATTGGTGAGCTAAGGTCGAAAAATGTCAATGACAAGGTTCGGGCTAGGGAAGTAACGATGGAGAAGACTCCTGATGGAGAGGAGTCACTGAAGATCACTGTCAAAGCTTCAAGGCCCGGAGGGCAAGAGAGTTCCTCACAAGACACGAGTCGGTCTGCTGCCCAGGCACGACCGGTCAGACCGATAGCCTCAACCGGTCAGACCGGTCAGGCAAAAAGCCGACCCATAACTTTCAAGTCTAAGCACCTGGAAGAAGGTACTAGGAAGGTTAATGAGTCAAAGGTGCATGGGAGTTTTACAAAGTAGAAGCTCACCTTTGCTCAGCTACTGAACAAGTACACAAAGACCATTCCAAAAGATCGGCCACTAGAAAAACAACCAAGTTCACCTCCGCGTCAAGGCAAGCATTCTTCTCCTAGGGGGGAATCCAGCAAACGTAGGGGTGATAGCACTACAGTGTTGCCTCCTCAGAAGGTGTATGCTGCTACGTCATCGGCGTCACCAGCATCGGGTTTTTCTTATCCTACATGGGGGCATGAAGAAATTTGGATGTATTGTTATCCGATGCTATACCCACCATCTCACCACAGGGAGGAGGATCGCAGAAGGCATGCGTTCAGCAAGGTTTCATGACTAGTGCACGACCGATTAGGACCCCACCAATCAGGTCAGAGGCGGCAGCCTGCACCGGTCAGACCGGTTGCCACTGACCGGTCAGACCGGTCTCATCAGAGACCGGACAAAACTCATTCTCCAAGACAGTTTTACCGTGTCAAGGAGAAGAAAGAAGAGGTACAACCTACTATTGATCCAGAGAAAGCTAAAGTCGATGATGTTGTGCAAATCGGCAATATCAAAGTGGTTGTCAATGATGCGGGTACAAGACCGATGGTTTTTGGTAAATCGGTCAATCCTTCTATCCAAAGGCCGATCATGGCTAATGATCATGAGGCTAGCAGCAGTAACTCGACATCAAAGTACTTCCAACCAAGATGGTGTCCTTCGGGATTGACTCGTACTCAAAGAAGGAAGCTGCAGCGTCTACGTGCTCAGGAGAAGAAGGAAAAAGGGTTCAAGAGGCTGAGGGACAAAAAATCCAACCACTACAGACCAATAGTCCCTTAAGACAAGGTATGGAGAGTCAAAATAGTTGACCAGCCAGCACGACCGGTCGAACCACCTCAGGAGACCAGTCTGACCAGTACAAGCGACCGGTCTGACCGCCCAGAGCAACCTGTCAGACCGGTTGAGGTTGCAGCAGAATAGAAAGCCGAATCGGCAATGCCTATTTCGGTTCCTTGCGATGGAGAAACACCGCTAACATTCTCGGTACAAGGCAATGAAGAGCTAGTGGATCATGAGGCTACACCAAAAGAGCAGCAATATGGAGCTCGACGACATTTAAGTGCTCGGGGGGGGGGGCAAAATATTGGCAAATGATAATTTATCTCATGGAGTTTCTATGCAACAGATCAGTTTGCAAGTGGCTCTCAAGACTTTGATCATGTATTTGAGGTCTTGAGCTGGTTGAAAATTGCAACATCAGCGGATAAAAGCCGAATTAGAAGTTTTTTCAATTCGAGCTAAAAAATTGGCAAACTATTTGTAATAAGGCATATTGATGCTCTTACTTCTATTCTTCGGTTAAAGAATGAAACCGAATTTACTTGGGGGCAGAATAGCAAGATGTCTTTGAAAAGATCAAGTTTTATTTGTCTTCACCACCTGTGCTCAAGGCTCCTAGGAGAAGGGTTCCTTTCAGTCTTTATGTGGCTGCTGAAGACAAGATCATTGTGGCTGTTTTGACTCAAGAAACCGAAGACAAGGAGTATGTCATCACTTATATAAGCCGACGACTTATTGATGCAGAGGCAAGTCGGCTATATTATTTGCACACCATGGAAGTTGTACTTTGATGGATCGGTTTGCGATGATGGTCAAAGGATTGGTGCTGTTCGTATTTCTCCGAATGGTGCTGTTTTTGAATTTTCAAACCGATTGGAAAAAGAGTGCACAAATAACCAAGTTGAATATGAGGTTCTTCTATTTGGCTTGGAATTCTTGCAATCTATGGGCGTGAAGCATGTAGAAGCCTTTGGAGATTCTCTTTTGGTGGTGCAGCAAGTATCTAAGATATGCCAGTGCTATAATGGTTCTCTAAATGCATATCTTGATAAATGCCTCGATATTATTTCTTCTTTCGATGAATTTATTATCAAACATATTCCGAGGGAAGAGAATGTAAAAGCAAATACTCTGGCTCATCAAGCATCTGACTATAATGTTACGAAAAAATATTTCAACATTCGCAAGCCGATGCAAACGAAAGCCGAGTGTCTAGTTCTGGATGCACCGATCCGACCAGTCAGCGAGACCGGTCTGACCGGTCCAGAGACCGGTCTGACCGGTAATGCTGTTGTTGGTTCTGATTCGGCCAAGAAAGACGATTCAATTATCTCGGGCGAAGCTCAGGATTGAAGGGTCCCTCTTATATCATATTTATGAGATCCTGGTCGTGGAGCGGAGAGAAATATTCGGTGTTTGGCTTTTAAGTATGTTTTAATTGACGATGAGCTTTATTGTCGAACTGCCGAAGATTTGCTTCTCAAATGTTTAGACTCGGATCATACCCGGGTTGCTATGGGTGAGGTTCATGAAGGTATTTGTGGTACTCATCAATCGGCTCCCAAAATGAAGTGGTTACTTAGAAGGGCCGATTTCTATTGGCCCACCATGCTATTCGATTGTTTCAAATACTATAAAGGGTGTGAAGAATGTCAGCGGTTTGGTGATTTGCAATTGGTGTCTGCTGCGTTAATGCATCCTATTATTAAACCATGGCCGTTCCGAGGTTGGGGGTTGGATTTCATTGGACAAATTAATCCTCCATCTTCAAAGGGGCATCACTTCGTGTTGGTTGCTACGGATTATTTCACTAAATGGACCGAAACAGTTCCTTTGAAGAATATGACACATAAGGAGGTAATTGAGTTTATTACTGAGCATATTATTCATAGATTCGGCATTCCACAAACTTTGACAACGGATCAAGTTTCTTCATTTATATCAAAAGAGGTGCGTGCCTTTGCCGAATTTTATAAGATTAAGTTACTCAATTCATCTCCATACTATGCTCAGGCCAATGGGCAGGCCGAGTCTAGTAATAAAATTTTGATCAAACTTGTTAAGAAAAAGATAGAAGAAAATCCTAAGAGATGGCATGAAGTGTTATCCGAAGCATTGTGGGCGATATCTAGACATGGTGCTACTAAGGTTACTCTTTTTGAGCTTGTATATGGTCAAGAGGACGTTTTACCCGTTGAGGTAAATCTGGACGCATATAGATTGTCAAAGCAAAATGACCTCTCCGCTGTTGATTACCATGATTTGATGAGGGATAATATTGATGAGGTGACCGACAAGCGTTTGAAGGCTTTGAAGGAGATTGAGAAAGATAAGCTTCGGGTGGCCAGAGTTTACAACAAAAAGGTAAAACCTAAATCTTTGCAGGTTGGGGATCTAGTTTGGAAGACAATTTTGCCTCTTGGGATGAAAAGCAACAAGTTTGACAAATGATCGCCAAGTTGGGAGGGTCCATATAAGATTTTCAAAGTTATCTCCGGTAATTCGTATATGGTGGAGACGGTGCAAGGTGAGCGTCTACCAAGGGCTATCAATGGGAGGTACTTGAAGAAGTTCTATCCTAGCGTATGGCAAAGTGCATGAGGACGAAGATGGCCGGTATTGGATATCGTCCTTATTTTTATTTTTTAGACTTGTATGCTCTGTGTAAAACATGTACATCAGGATAGTTCTTATTTTTTTGGCTTGTAAAACTCACCAAAAAAGCAAGGGGGCATATGTTGACAGCCAATTCTGGTAGTTCAGAGGCCGACCGGTCTGACTGGTCTGTCCAGTTGTAATCCGAGTAGGCTTCATTTTATTTTGGAAATTCTTGTATAAACCGACTTGGAGAGGGGTACGACTTCCCCGGCCTATAAATATAAAGGCTAAGGCCGATTGAGGTAATCCCAATCGATTCACACATTTATCCTTTACCTTTTACCTCCAAACCATAACTTATCCAATCTCATCTGCTGTTCTTCGCTCGTCTCCATGGCGTTCTGAGTGGCCTGCCGATCTCAGAGCAACTCTAGATCCATGAGCTCCGACGGGGTCCCTCCCGAGCTCGATGTTTTAGGTCTTCGCGGCGTTCTCTATAGAACCGGTCCGACCGGTAGCTATAACCGGTCTGACCGGTCTGTGCGCAGAGAGCCCGTTGATGAAGATCGTGTCGACGATCAACGTCATTCTAGCGCATTCGAGTGTGTTGGCGCAAATTAGTGTCAACACACGGGCACCTATTTCCTCATCTCCATGAGACCACGAGTCCATGACCTGTGTTTGCCATTTTTGCACAACTGTGCCGGGACGTAAGGGCAGTTGCAATAGGTATTTATGGTGGTTTATATTTCTATTAAATGAGATGCCACATAGCCAAAAATATTGAGTTGGCAGTAGATTTAATATAGAGAGAATAGACCTGGGCATGGGCTGTCCGACCCGACGGACCCGACCCAACCCGCCCGAAAATAGCCCGACCCGACCCGGCCCGAAGAGTTTGATGGGCGGGCTCGGGTCAAAATTTTTGACCCGGTATAACTGACGGGCCGGGCACGGGCTAAAAATTTTGACCCGAAACCCGAAAAACCCGAAGGAACCCGACATTTTACATAGGCCCGGCCCGACCCGACCCGAACCCGACCCGACCCGACCCGACTGGCTGTCGGGTCGGGTGCGGGCTCAATTTTACGGCCCGGCCACCGGGTCGGGTCGGGCACGGGCCGCTAGAAAAAACACCGGGCTTTTTTGGCCCGACCCGAATCCGACCCGGCCCGGAGGATGCCCAGTATAAGAGAGAATGCAAAAGATATAGAAACCGTTTCTACACCAGGACTCGGCGTCCTCACGCGCATCAAGATGTGAGGAAAGGACCAAAACACCATTGGGAGGACTCGACCAGTTTCTATCGCCATCCATCCGGATCCTGTGCACCGCCACCGCCGCCCGCGCTTCGTCCCGCGCTGGATCCCGCCGCTCCCGCGCGCGCCTCCCCTCCCGCGCTGGATTTTGCCGCTCGCGTGCGCCTCTCCACCAGCGCTCGCTTCCCGCGTGCGCGCCGTCGCCCACGCTCCCTTCCTGCCCGTGCCGCCGCCCGGGCTCGCCCTACGCGCGCAGCTGCGAGCTCGCCCTCCAAAATCCGTTGGAATGCACAGTGCTCGCTGCCCTCCTCTTCCCTGTTCTTCTCTTGCGCCTCCAGTTGGAGTTCCCAAACCCTACCTCTCTCCAAATCTTTTGCAGCCCTATTCTTCTCCCGCGCCTCCAGTCTCCCATCCTCGCTCGATTTGTTTCTGCGACCATAAATCCACTTCGGCCACCCTCCTCAAGTTCCAGGCAAGGCAGGGCAGGCAAAGGCAGGGTTGCTCCTGCCTCCCTCACTGCTAATCGATCTCCTTCGGCCGTCGCCGCTGCTCCCACCGTCCCTGCTCATGGATCCACTTCGGCCGCTGTTAATCTCCATGACCTAACTGCAGCAGCATCCCCACGAATTGCAAGTCTTCAAGCCACCGGTTTACCAGAGTGGTGGAGAAGTTCCTCTCCGATGGGCTCCAATGAAGGGTATGTTTACTTCATTACTTGACATGTGATGTACTGGAGTATAGAACTAGACAGTAGAACTTGTGGTTTTTTAGCAGATTTCCAGATCAGCATAATAATCTGAAGTATAGACAGTATGAATTTGGGCATGAGATTTTTGACTTGCTTGTTTACTGTTCTAGTGTTTCAGAACTGTAGCCTGTTCAGGTGTCACATATTGCTATTATATTGGTTGTTAAATGTGTTACCAATTTCAAAGATGTAATCACCAGTAACTATTCGAGGCATTGAACATCTTTCTCTATTTTTTTAGGACATACCCACCAGGTGGGTTTACCAATTTTCTGCAGTCGAACAACCCTCCAGAAAATTTCCATCTAGTGGGAAATACAACCAATAGAACTAGAGTTTCCCCAGGTGAAAGCAATGCTCAAGACAATGAAACAATAAATATTGATGGGGATGAAACCATCGAGGATAGTAGGACTGAGAAGAGATCGAACTGGACGAAAGATGAAGACATTAGATTGGTAAGCATCCTTTAATTTCTTAATTCAGTACGTATGGCCTACGAACCGAGAGAGCCCTTTTCCAAATTAGATGTCTGAGCGAGGACCCTGTGTAACCATGCAGAAGCTATTGCGTCCTTGATCGGGCTACTAACTCAATCCTCGGTTAATCACCTCCCTGGTACGTTCCAACCTGACGGCCACTGACACTGGGGCCGGCTTGCTGGTCAAGGTCAGTCGCTGGTCTTCTGGAATCTGGATGTTCAATTATATCATGGTTCATTCCAAAAGCCTGCAGGAATGATCGAGTACTCTCTAGCCTCTGTTCTCGTTCATTGAACCAATGCAGGACTGTGCGCTACCCTTTCTACGGAATAACGAGATGTGAACAGCGCATCGTCAGTAGTTTGATAGGCCTACATGGCGTTCAGAGTCCAGACACAAGATTCGCGCTGGCGCTGGTGGATGCTTATTAGTAGTCTCCTACTGGACCACAGATTGATGCATACCAAAAAAAAAAAAATCACGTGTACTCCCTCCGTCCCTACCGTCCCTAACTAACTGTCGCTTTCGTTTCCGAAAAACAACTTTAACAAAATATATATTAAAAAATATTAATACTTATGGTACATAATTAGTATCATTAGAAAGATCTTTGAATCTAGGTTTTTAATAAATTTCTTTGAAGTTACAAATGTTGTGTGTATTTTTTACAAATTGAGTCAAACTTGTGGCACGTACACCAATGGCGACACTTAGGGACGGAAGGAGTATGCCGGTATGGGTCATGCGTGTTTCCCTGTGCCTATCCAGCCAGGTTCTTGAAACGTTTTATCCGCGGTCATTGGATAGTACAGCTGAAGCAATCTGAAGCCGCACTTGACACCCATACACCCTTCTTCATGGATGATTACGCTTTTCCAACGGGAGAAAGAAAACAATTGTGCTGCCAAACAGAAAACTCCACTCATAAAACTTTCAGCACCAAATTAGTTTCTGTCACACATCCATCATGACGAATCGGGCATACAAAAAGAAAAAGGTCCTCGTGAATCGCAAGCTGGCCGACCGTTAATTAAGTTGTTGATGTTCTGCTTCAGATCGATAGATATATACCGTAATCATAGGAGTTTGCAGCGCACAAATAAAACTATAAAAGACATGGATTATATACCCAGACTAGATGCTAGATTATGTGCCGTGGTGATCTTTCACACAAAAGACTTGGATTCTATAACCACCTCATGACTCAGCCTGTAGGGTCCATGTCATTTAGTTTGGTACAGATACCGTTAAGGGTTCCTTCCTATTGAAGCATGAACATAGTCTTCCTTGGATAATCGTTGCATCCCATGGTTGATGTTTCTCTTAATTATATTGGCTGTTTTATTTCCTAATATATATACCCAATATTTATAGAAACATATCAGGTGTAAACCAATCTCTCCGTGCAAACCTCTGTATTATCACACAAACAATATTTTTAATTCCTATGTGTTTTATTTTATGAAAAAAAGTGGTTAGAATAGAAATGGTTTGGTGAGTTTTTTTTTAAAAAATAGTCAGAGTGCTTAATTGCTGATACAGAGAGTCCCCTATAAAAAAAATAATGCAAGTATTTTTCTGTTGTATCGCTTTATTAGTGCTTTGCTCTTTCACTTTCAGGGTGTTACATATATTGAGTTACTAGTATAATTAAAACGACACAATTTGTGTGCAGATCAAGCCGTAGAAACCACTTCCATATTTTACTGGCCACTTTGGATCTTAATACTGCCGAAAGTGAGTTCCCTTTCCATACCATCTTTCTCCGATCCCTTTGCTGCACTCTGCTGCTGCCAGTCGATCTGTCATTCGATACGGACCCTCTCTATATAAAGCAGCACATCCATCACTCTTGGAGCAGCCAGCTGGAGTGTATTTTCCACATCTTCTCAGTACTTTTGTCCGTTCTCTAGTACACTAGAACGCATCACCTCCAGCTCTGAATGGGAGCACTACCCGCCGTCGCCGGCGGCAACAACAAGAAGAAAGGAGGCGAGAAACCCCGGCGCCACCACCGTGGCGACGTCCTGTGGCGCATCCTGCGCGCCTGCTTCTGCTGCGACTGTTCAGACAGCGAGTAAGCATCTGCAACCATACACAGAGCTGAGAGCTGCATCGATGTAATGCAACGGCCTTCATCGACAGAGATACGAATCAATCGTCTAATAAATAGCGATACTCAGGAACCACTAGTACTGCTTAAATGATGCATGTCCTTATTTCCTGCTGGTCCTTGTTGTGTTCAGAATCTTCTGAAAAGCATAGCTTGGTTTGTTGTGTTAAGATCCAAAGTATATTTTTGTGGTTTGTAATCTTGTACTCTATCGATGCCGGATTCTGAGATCTTACTATTACTAATTGGAGGCTCCTTTTAAAGTCTCCAGGTGAAGCCACCTAGGATCCTAGGTGGACAGTCTAAAAAAATAGAGAAATCCTATAAATTCTCACAAAAATCAGAAACATCCAGCCATCAATTGGCAACTCTAATCATAATAGCCATTTGATTAATTTTTTTTACTAATTGGAGGTTCCTTTTGAAGTCTCCAGGTGAAGCCACTTAGGATCTTAGGTGGACAGTCTAACAAAATAGAGAAATCATATAAATTCTCATAAAAATCAAAAACATCCGGCCATCAATTGGCAACTCTAATTATAATAGCCATTGGATCTATTATTTTTTAATAAATTACCTACATTTGTCATTATAAAAATAGACTAAAGTAACCCTCTAAATATGTATTTAAATTACCCACCTCCGCCATTATAAAAAATAATCTAAAGTAACCCCCTAATCTTAATATAAATTACCAACTTATGCCATTATAAAATAATATCAAATAACCTATTAAATTTTTATACTGGTTATCAATGATAACATAATAAAAATTTAAAATAAACCTAAAATCTGAATCGAAATTATATTATTATAATAAAATCTTAACGTGCATCAATATAAAATTCTAAATTACTATTTCTATCATTATTAATATATTATTTATGTTATTATTTATATAAAATACTAAGCATAATGTGTGTTTCGCCATATATTCATGTATAAGAGAAGAGATAAGAATATCAATTTTCATGTTGCTCACATAGCTCAAACAAAGTGTTCAACTGAATACATATCAAACACATATGGATGTGTGATGCAAAGTGAGAAAAAATATTAGTAACTAAACCTATCACATTTATTACATTACATAATGATAAATATGTATCTTTATAGTACTAGATTAGAATATTTAATAGGTCAAAAGAACATGAAATAGATAATTGTTAGACATATCTAACTAGCCCGTGCGGGAGCACGGGTTGATAGACTAGTATGCTGAATCAGCTTAATGATGTGGCATCTTTTTTTATAGAAGAACAAATATGATTACTGTGTGCTCTAGCTTTTCATGTTTCTTTAATGTGATCAGGATATGTGAGTTGTTCTCAGTTCAGTCTTTTTCCTCGAAAAGTGGCCAGACGGGGCACTTGCTGTTTGTTCAGATGCACGTCTTTCCGTGGGGTTTATTCTAATAATCCAAAGCATCAGGCACTTACAGTATTAATTAACCTTTTTTCTAAGATTTGTATCAGTCGTAGGGATCGTAGTCATTTTCTATTTCTTTCAAGTTGCAAGGAGATTCATGTCGCCTAAGAGCAGCGCTAATAGCGCAGCCCTGTGCAGGCGCATGCTTCTACGCCCAGTGCTAGCTGCATGCTGGCGTTTTAGCACTTGCGGGCCCACGAACAAAGAAGAGGACGCCTGCTTGAGCCGGCGGGGAGTGGAGCGCCGGCTCTCTTCTCCCTTATCTCTTCTCTCTCCTTCATGTAGGATCTAGCCTTTTTACAGGCTACTGTAATACTTGCTCTAAGTATAAAACTCTGAGAACTACTTGGTGTGGATAGAGGGAAGGGTATTGTAGTCTCTAAGAGCGGTGTCTGTCCTAAAGTTTGCATAAAGGACAGCAATTATATAAGAAGATTGATATACTTTTTTCACATCTTGAGTGCAATTCTGATGTTTTCAGAATGTCTTACTTTAATTTCTGGTAGAATATTAAACACATACATCCAACAAATTTAGCTAGCTTCACCCAACATGCCTCACTCGGCCACTCCCCTACACGGCTATGTGTCAATATGCGTACTGGTTCCAAGCGCCTCCATTTGCCAGGCCGGATAATCCAGAGCTAGAGGCTCAGATACCTAGCACTACTAGTACTACTCTTAGTTGTAGGCTCTCTCTCCCTTTTTACTTCTTCAGGGCCTCGTGTGCTACTTGTAAATCTTGTTTTCATCCTTGCAATAAAGTTCAGGCAACCCTAGGGTTGCCGTAATTTTCCTAAAAAACATGCAAGTTCTTGTGTTCAAACTTTTCAGAACCTTCATATAAACAAATGGAGGCCGATTCTGTATGGATTGTATTGTGTTGTGTTGTATTTGTGATATTTGTATGGTTTGTATTGTGTTGATGCCCGATTCTGATTCTGTATGGATTGTATTGTGTTGTGTTGTATTTGTGATATTTGTATGGTTTGTATTGTGTTGATGCCCGATTCTGGTACTTAATGCCCCCTTTTTTCCCTCTGGGAAACGAAGTGTATTGGCTTGATGATGCCATGATGGCATCTGTATGTATTAAAAGAACATATATGATTACTGTGTGCTCTTTTCATGTTGCTTTTATGTGATCTGATGAACATGTAAGTTATTTTTAGTTAAGCCTTTTGCCTAACTAGTGGCTACGGGCTAGTGGCCAGATGCTGTTATCTGCTGATTGTTTGGATGCACGCCGTACATCGTTGGAGCGTTTATTCTGATCTAAAGCATCTAAAGTACTTTCGTATCGATCAGCCTGTTTCTGCAGGGAGATTTGTATCAGTTTTTATGACAAAATGGAATCCAAGTCATTTTTGGGAGATTCAGCTATGTGAAAACTGAGAATTATTTCGGCCAGACATTCGAGACATCATATTTTTGCACAACATGAAACTGAACCGAGATGGGAGAATTACGGCCCATGGCGGTAGAAGGAAGACATCACTGAAACCGGAGTCCATAATTAACAGTCGACAAAGGAGGGTTGGGCTAATAATGATCCATGCCAGGGAAACAATAAAAACCATCCAAAAATTCCAATATACTAGGTCTCAACTCTCTCTACTACCCCTCCGTTCCAAATTATAGGTCGTTTGACTTTTTTAGTTTCAAATTTGACCACTTGTCTTATTTAAAAATTTGTGCAAGATATCACTTTTTTTGTTGTGGCTTGCTTTATCCATACAAGTTCTTCAAGAATGATTTAAATTTGACGATGTTTGTACAAATTTTTTCAATAAGCCGAATTGTCAAAACTACGGCCTATAATTTGAAACGGAGGGAGTAAACTCTGAAAAGGAACTTTAGGAACTAAGTTTTATTCATATGATGTCTTTTAATAATAATATTGAGAAGCACCATTTTTATTTGCAGGAACTAGGTTAAGGACTACAAGTTATGTAACAAATTTTCACTGCTTTTGGCGACTGAACAAAAGATTATAGAGCTCAGCCTTTTACATTATACCCTTCTAAAGGGAAAGTGTCCCGCAGATGGGATAAGAGACGCTTCGTGATGCCATTTTTAAATAAATAAATGAAGAAATGTTGTGTACTAATTAACCACAATATTATATTATTTGTTTGTAATAATGGTTGACCTGAAAAAAAATCCGAGCTGAATATATGACTTGTCGTTCTTTAGTCTTTGCATAGCAAGTGTCCACTGGGCCGATATGCCTCGTATCTTTCTGGAGGGTTTGTTCTGATCTAAAGCTCGCACTTTTGGAGGGGGAAAGTGAAGTGTTGTTCCACAATGCCGTTTCCAATATAGAAATGAAGAGTCTATAGTAACCACATATTCTCCGTTCATGCTATGGGAATGGACAAATTGTTGCGAACTCTGAGAGATTTGTTTATGCGTACGACAACAATAAGCTCTTTGTTTTCACTAAAAAGGCATACATAAGCTCTATGTTTTAGGGGATTCAGAAATTTTGAATGCTCGCTTGAGTATGACAAAAATCTGTTGGAATCAGAACCAAATCCAAATTATATTGCAGAATATACGTGTGCGGGACTTATTGTATAGGCATAAATACAACAATTTTTCTTTAGTGGTAGGCGATGTGCCCGTCAATAGCGAGGTGTCAGTGGTGACTTCGCCTATCTCGAGGATCTGCTGGCTCAGTCTCTCGGAGGTGCTTATAGGGGTAGGGTTGCGTGCGTGCATTCGTAGGGGTGAGTGAGCATCTGCATTTGTACTGTGTTTCGAAAAAAAGGCATAAGCACAACACTATGCATGACAAATTAAGAGGCCTAGATAGGGAATTGGAAGATGGCATACCGTTTTCTGATCTCCGAAACCTAGGAGCAGTACAGTTTTAAACACGTTGCTACAAAGAACATAGGGGGTTATTCAAGAGTCTTAGAACAAGTTGGTACCAAAAAAAAAAAAGGAAAAGGGTACTAGCTAGACCATACAAATTAAGCGCCCTGGATGTTTGCCTGACAACTAATCTAGCAAGCTACTCGCGAACTGATCATGTTTGAAACACGCAGTCAATCACGCGTCCTTTTCCGAACGCAACACTACTAGTACCTTATCTCCATGACCCGAGGTCATGAGCATACGGCCAAATATAGCTGTGACTGGACCTCCGATCCGGAACATGGCTGGGCCGGCGTCATGCATGAGCTCGCTCGTCTGTCACTTCTATCGCCGCTAAATAAGTTTGAGGAGACGCGTCGTGTTTCACTTTCCGCCTTGTGAACGCATAGGAAAAAAAAATCGGTTCACACGCAGGGTCCTGGCGAAGAAGCAGCGACCTAGTTTGAGGAGGAGCCGAGCATCCCGGAGACGACGCACATCACATCGACGTGCCTGGAGGAACTTACACGGCCGTTTTGCTCTTCTCAAATGCACGCGCACAGGAACTCTGCGTGGGAACGCTAGCATATAGTATTGCGATCAGACGGTGACTATGCATTAATTGTTCTAGGAATCTAGGCTAATCTATTATCATATTATTTGACTAACAAACGAAATCTCCACGTTTGCTCTTAAGGTTTAGAAAATCCCACATTAATCGGAGAAAAAAAATAAAATTACCCACCATTGCCATTACGTTAAATGTTAGCCAAAAATATCCTTAAACATAAATAAATATAACCCACCATTGCCATTAGATAAATAATTCAATCCAAAACATAACAGCTTTGGTATGCTACGAGCTACCCTTACATATACATATAACACACCATTACCATTATTAAATAAATACATAAATTCAAAACATAACAACTTTGGTATGCTACGAGCTATGAGTACCAAATAGAGAGAAAGAGATAAGAAATAAAATGATGTGATATATTTAGTGCTGTAGGATCTTAAAAGAGAAAAAAATCCCAAAGGGAATGCCATGAGAGCTCCAACGCCCATATCAAGGAGGAATATGTTGATATGTTGATTCATGAGGCGACCCCGGAGGATAATGAGAAGCAGCAATGAAATTAAAGCCACTGCCATGGGCATCCATTGTGATGACGATAACTCTCCAACCTCAGCAATAATCATAAGTTCATCATCTAAATATATCCACACTCAAAATCTCAAAATTATTTTACAATCAACGTTAAAACAACAAACTTAGATATACGGAGACAAAATGACTCATCAAAATTGAGGTAACACTTTAACACATCTTGATTTTTCTAAAAAATATTGTTTTATGAGAGCCAAAATAAAAAAGGTTGTAACATAATAGATACTTACATCTAACCGCACGAGTAATAAATAAACAATTAAAAAATATTTTTATAAATAGTAATATCTAGCCGTGCAAATGCGCGGATGGCCTTCCTAGTTTTCCTTAATTTGTTCAATCTCTCCCATTTAGGCCAAAGGTACACATCATCAATCAGTCAGCTAGTTCAAGTGGCACCGACCACAGTTAGACTACAGATAGGTACCATGAGTGATACAGCTGATCATATCCATCGCAAAGACTGCAGTTTTTCAAATCTGACATGATGCATGTACTGCTAGGAGTGAATTAAGGAGACGAACCCAAACACAAATGTTCCCTCGCGTCAACGCGCCGGCCGGAAATCCACGCGTCATGGTCATGACTCACGAGACAGGCGCTTCATCGGATAAGCAGAGGCGGATATCGATCACCACCAGACCAGTGCGCTCCAGTTCAACGAAATGGACATGACTGATGAATTCTAAGCTGGTGACACCAACTGCGCGCATGAATGCAGCAGATGCGCTGCACTGCAACTTGTGGTTCACGGCCAGTCTCATCAGAGACCCTCCTTTTCAAGCCTGACGTGCTTGCTCCCACTGCGCGGCGCATCATTTTTCTTGTCCGACATGCCATCAGAACGTGGCAAAAACTCAAGTAGAAACAAGAACGCTGCTGCTGGGTTAGGTTAGCTCCGGTCAGCATTTAGATTCAAACACCCCCTTAAGGCCTTGTTCGGCTAATCCCGGTTGAGGGGGGTTTTTTTTGCGACCATGTCTGAGCACGTTTTTCATTAAGATGAAAGCAATTACAAACACAATTTTGATCCCGTCAAATAGAGCTTTGACCGATACAAGAGTACAAAGGACTAAAAACACAGAAACACTGAAAAAACGCATACACAAGCGAGAAAAACACAACAACAACAACAAAAAACAGCAGCAAGCAACACCCGAACCCAAAAACCTAGCCGAAACTACACAACTGAACCTGCAAAAAGAATTACACCGCCACAGGTACGAAGATCTGTAACACAGACAAGGTGGCAAAGCATCCACCCGATCAACCAACAACGACGGCAAAGCATCCGTCCGAAGAGAACTCCAACCAGCGACGACGACGGCAAAGCATCCGCCAGCACAACTCAGCGACAAAGTATCCGCTAACGAAGAGAGGGGCGGCAAAGCATCCGCCATCTAACGACCAACGCGACATGGACGATGTAGAGAAAACTAAGCGAAGGCAGGTGCAGAAGTGGATCCCCTTCGAGAAGAGCTTCCAAGACAATGCCTTCAGGAAGAGAGCGACGCGAAAGGCACTGTCGTCGTCCGACCAAAATGGTCTAGGATTTCACCTGGAGAGCTCACCGAAGAGGAGGGCATAGGGAGAAAGAGTGACGCCTTCAACAAGGTAAGCGACGTCGCCGTCACCGGCCCGCAAGCAGACCAAGACTTTCGCCTTCACCCCAAACCCAACTCTTTGACGACAGCAGACGCCATCATGCCGGGACACCACAAGCAGGGCGCCCAGTAGGGAAGGGCGGCGTCCCTGAGGCGGCGGTGGGCGCGGACACAGCCCCCTAGGTGACCAGGGGCGCAGCCACAAGCCCCAAGGGCCCCCGGCGGCAGCGGCGCGGCACGGACCGCCGACCGCGGCACGTCATGTTTCCCCGGCGGCGGCGGCGCGGCACAGCCCCCAGCCCGGGCGGTGGCGATCCGACTGGGGGCGGCGGATCCGGCCTTGGGGGCCCGGATCCGGCGAGGAGTAGGCCGGGACCGGCCCCGGCGGCGGCGAAGGAACAGTGAGGTCCCAAGGGCGGGAAGAAGAAGGAGGTGGGAGAGAGAGGAGAGGGCGAGGGGGAGCGAGCCGCGCCGACTTCGGCACGGCCACGGGCCGCCGCCACTACCGCCCGGACGGAGGCCACCGGCGGCGGCCACCGGGGGCGACGCGGGGGAGGGGTAGAAGGCGGCGCGCGGCGTCCCCGGGTCGCTAGCGAGAGCGACGGGGGGAGGGAGACTCCGTGTTGCATCTACTAGGCATCCCGGTTGAGGGGTATTGAGGGGAATTTTGATTTGTGGGGATTTAATCCCCTCCAACCCCCTCTAATCTCCTTCAATTCCCTTGCAACCGAACATAGCCTAATTAGATGCAATATTGGATTAAAGAGGATGATCCATCAGATCATGCTATCACAGCAGCCGCAGGCTAGTGGACGAAAACACGCATCACGTCGGTGTACCGGCCCGGAAGAAGGAGGGAAATTGACTTGACGGGGCTGTTCCTGCGGCCAAATGCGCACATGCACACCGTGTGGAATCGGCACGAAACGAGCGAGCCAGCCACTGAAAGAAAAAAAAAACATGCACACACACATCAGCGATAGCCAGCCACTGAAAAAAAAATCCGGCCGGCGGTCATCTTGACCTGCAGTCGTGTGAGACGGCGACGGCGGCGGCGCGCACGCGGGCACGCGGTTCGGTTCGGTTCCCTGAGGCCAGGCCCACCGTGACAGCAGCGAAGGGCCCACATAGATTTCAGTGTTATGCTAATGCTAGTACTTAGCAGTAGTAGCTTTCAGTGTCTTCTTCTAATTAAGTTTGTACTTAGTAGTAGTAGCATGCTTAATTAAGCACCATTCTCTTGGAACTCCAGGAAAACCATTCTTTTTTTTTGAAAAGAACCAGGAAAACTATTCAAGATGCACCTCTGCAATTCACTCGCAATTACATACAGTACTTGTCATATCTACTGTCCGGAAGTTCCAAGAACCTGGTAAAAAACTGACGTGCAAACAGAAAAGGTTAGCATATGCTTGTAGCGGTAAGCTTTTTCTGTGCAATTGGCTAGGGATCAGTCGCTAGCTAGTCACGCTAGCAAGAAAACCACGCGATCAGATCACCTGACCGGTTTCAAACAAAACCGTGGTCAGATTCCTGCTGTTTTCTCCTTGTTCGATCGATCACTAGCCGTGCTTGTTTATTTATTTGTTGCCGCGCGCCCCAGACTGATCTGAAGCAGTCAAGTCTCCCATCGAGCCGCCGAGCAAGAGAGCAGCGACAGCTCGATCTGGTCTTCTTAGAAAAAACGAACGACGATCGAGCCCAGACCAATGCAACTCTCTCTCCCATCAGGCAGGCCATCACATCAGCGATGCCGTGCACAGTGATCGGTTTTTTTTTCTTTTCTTTCGATCTCAAGGACGTGCTTAGTGGCCGATCATGCATGCATCCTTTACAGCTAGCTAGAAAGTAGCTGCTGCCGCGATTTTGTCGGGCACGCGAGGCAGCTTCCTCTCGGCGTGCGCCCTGGATTTGCTAGGACGAGGAGGCGTGACACGCGTCGAACGAGCAGACAGGCCGTGCCAAACGACGGATGAAGATTAGGTCAGTCTCAATGAGAGTTTTATAGAGTTTCATGACATTAAATATTATCAATTTTGCTGACATGACAAGGAGAGAGAAGGATAGAGTTTCATGGAATGTGAGGAGAGTTTCATCACCATAAAACTCATCTGGTACAGTTACCTAGTTCTCAATCTATGTATCTGTGCCTATGAAACTCCCACTGATACTGGCCTTAGTGCCAGGTTGGATGGATACTTAATTATCGGACAGAGATCAAGCAAGTGCCTTCTTTTTTAAAAAAAAAATCAAGCAAGTGCCTTCTTTTTTTTAAAAAAAATCAAGCAAGTGCATACCAATCACTGCACTGGAAGACTAAGATTAAAGATGACGACATTGCTGTGCTCATCAACAAGGAAAATAAAGTAAAGGAGCTGCAGGTCCTTGGATTATTGCAGGCGCGTTAACTGCTTCCTCTCTTCGGTTAAGCCGGTAGCTAATAAGCTAGCAGCTCGGGATCGACGTGTGCCCCGGTGCTAGAGCAGTAGAGCAGCCCTCCAAAGGTTGCAGACGCCGGACGGGCTCGCTCGATCCGCGTCGGACCACGACAGGAACCTTATCTCCAACAACGCGTTGTCAACGACTTCGTGTATAAAGAAAAGCTACACTCTCTCCAGCCACCAATGCAATGTTTTTCTCAGTTTTATTTTTTTACATTACCTGCAGGTTTTTACTAATTATAAATTCACACTCCGGTTCGAATCTGCGCAACTGTATGGTCACTATCAGAAAATAAACACAATATAGTGTCGTGGACAGTATGGCCTGCCCTCCCATTGGCTCGAAAAAAAAAACAGCCTGCCACGTATTATTACCGCGTTGGAGAAAGAAGCAGGAAGGAGAGGCTCTAGGACAGGAAACCGCCACAGAAAAACCCAACCGATCGCACGCGCTTTGGTCTTTGGCTCCATGGGCGAAACCTAGCTAGCTAGCTACCCCTCACCCAGTCACCCTTGATTGATAATGTCCGATCGGCGCCCGTGCCCAGCTCTCGGCCAAAACTAGCATCGAGGAACAAGAGAGATACGATGTTACTTGGAGACGGCAATCATGTGCCCGTGTGTACCAGCCAGCCCATGCTACTACAGAATAATTCTTTGTTCCAGACCATTTGTCCCGGCAGCCTTTGGACCCGGGACAATAAGTGACTTTTGTCCCGGGTCCAACGGCTAGCCGGGCCAGCGGGGGACAGGGGTCATTTGTCCCGGCAGCCTTTGGACCCGGGACAATAGGTGGTTTTTGTCCCGGGTCCAACGGCTAACCGGGCCAGCGGGGGGACAGGGGCCTTTTGTCCCGGTTGGTGGATCCAACCGGGACAAAAGGCCCGCGTACCCTTTTGTCTCGGTTGGAACCACCAACCGGGACAAAAGACCCCCATTTTGTCCCGGTTGGTGTCTCCAACCGGGACAAAATGCCTTGGCCCCCTTATCCCCTTCCCTCTCCTTCCGCCCGAGCCATTCAGCTCACTTGTTTCTTGCTGTTTTCGGCTCGGGAGAGAGGAGTTCTTGCTCATTTCTTCACCATATTTGTGAAGATCTTTGATTCCCCATCTATCCATCGGCGCTAAAGGTTTGGGGCTTGTTTTTCTCTTCTTCCTTGGCTTGTATAGCTCATTTCATGCTTTAGAAATAGAGAAAATGTGTAGCTAGCTCATTTCTTGGACATTTAGCTAGATTGCATATGTAGGTGTGATTTCTTTTAGATTTAGATGAGTATGTGGATAGTAGAAATTTTTAGAATGAGTGTAGACACTTCATGTGATGTACTTGTATACATGACCATATTGTGGATAGTTGATTTTTGTATTCATGAATGAATTAATGAAATGAGTATATTAGAATTTTTTGTATTATGAATGGATTATTCTGACACTCTAGTGATGTATTTATTCAGGCTCACATTGAAACAATCTGGAAGCTAAAAAAATCTTTATTTCGAAAAAAAAGTATACGTCGTTAATCTCCATCCAACAGTGATGGAACTATCTTTCGGGAATACACGATGCGCTATAAGCACGTCGCGAATCGGTTGGTCACATCACCAGCACTTCCGATTGATAAGAAGACAGCATTTGACGCAGTCAGCATGGCCGTTGTTGTACTGAGAGCATATCAACGAGCATGCTGCCTGTGCCAAGTGCTGTGCCTATTAATCGTAAATGTTGGTGCTGCGACTGGCCGATTGGTGACATCCTTGTACTGCACCGTGTCCCCCCGAAAGGCAGTGTCATCACCGCAGGGTTGAGGTTACTGACATATACATTTTCAAAAATAAAGGTTTATTTTTCTTCTAGAGGGTTTCTGGATATTGAAAAGAGTGTACTCCTGGAACTGAAGGGTGTAAAGTAATTAGAAGTTATAGAGAATTCTTTCAATTAATTAGAGATTTCTTGAGGATTAATGATACATTTCGTCTTTTTTATATGATTTCATTGTTATTTGCAAGAGTTATTAATCTGATCATTGTAATAGTAATAGTAAATAATTTTTGCATTGTAATGGTAATAATTTATAATTTTGTGGAAAATAAAGGTATTTGTCAGTAAAATATGGCTTCAGCAGCTGGAGAGAGTGGCGCCGGTGGGGGTGATCGTTGTCCTTCTGGAGAGAAGGGCACTACTCGAGTAGGTCGTCGGTCCAAAAAACCTAGTGCTTTTCATAGGACAGCGCTCCGTTATTTGGAAAAAGAATATAGAGAATGCATGGCAAGGGGCGAGGAACCTCCGTTTGATCTTGAGAATTTATTGTGGCGTTACGGTTCGTCACCACCAAACTCGGAGGTTTCAGCACCGCCATCTTCTTCTGCGCCAGCAAAAAATCCGTTAGAGCATTCTGCGTTCCAACGCAAGGACGGTTGAAAACCTATGTGTTGTTGACCGAATTTTTAAATTTCATGTATAGTACTCCTTTGTTAAGTTCTGTAATGGATTAAGTACTCCTTTTAATTAATCAAGATGTATGATGAATATTGCATATCTTTTAATTATTCATGTTATGTTACATTTAGTTTAATTTAGGTTTGATATATTTTATTTATTCAATATGTGTAAAGAATTCAAATCGATTTATTTAAAATGCAGATGGACCGGCAATGGATGTACAATTCTGACCGATGTTCGAAAGAATTCATTGATGGCCTGCATTATTTTTTGTCTGTGGCTGAGGTAAACAAGCAGAATGGTTTTATGTGCTGCCCGTGTGTTCATTGCAACAATAACAAGGATTACTCATTTTCAAGAATTCTACACAGCCACATTTTCGCAAATGGTTTCATGGAGAAGTATGTTTGTTGGATGAAGCACGGAGAACATGGGTTACCATGGAAGACAATGAAGAAGAAGATTTTGACGACCACTTTCTCGGGAATGCTGGAATCGGTGCATTCGATGACGATATTCCCATGAAAGAGCCCGAAGTAGATGTAGTAGAAAATGATCCCAGTGACGATCTGGGGCAGGCATTGCACAATGTGCAGGCAGACTGTGAGAGTGAAACGGAGAGGTTGAAGTTCCAGAAGTTGTTAGAGGACCACCATAAGTTGTTGTACCCAGATTGTCAAAATGGATTGAAAAAACTTGGCACCACCTTGGAGTTGCTGCAATAGAAGGTGACAAATAGTGTATCCGACAAGGGATTTGGTGAATTACTCAAACTTGTTAAAAAATACTTCCTAAGGACAATGAATTGCCTGCCACAACGTATGAAGCCAAACAACTTGTTTGCCCTTTAGGATTGGAAGTGCAAAAGATACATTCATGCCCCAACGACTGCATCCTCTACCGAGGCGAGTACGAGAATTTGGATGCATGTCCCATATGCAGTGCATTGCGTTACAATATTAGAAAAGATGATCCTGGAGATGTCGAGGGGAGCCTCCCCGGAAGAGAGTTCCTGCGAAGGTCATGTGGTATTCGCCTATAATACCATGTTTGAAGCGTCTATTTAGAAATAAAGATAATGCTAAGTTGATGCGATGGCACAAAGAGGAACGCAAGAAAGACTCGATGTTGAGACACCCCGCTGATGGGTCGCAGTGGAGAAAAATAGATAGAACGTACCCTGAATTTGATTTGGATGCGAGAAACATAAGATTCGGTTTGAGTCGGATGGCATGAATCCTTTTGGTGAGATGAGCAGTGGTCATAGCACTTGGCCTGTGACTCTTTGTCTGTACAATCTTCCACCATGGCTCTGCATGAAACGAAAGTTCATCATGATGCTAGTGCTTATCCCGGGTCCAAAGCAGCCCGGAAATGACATTGATGTGTACCTAAGACCATTGGTCGAAGAACTCTTATTGCTCTGGGGCGATGAAGGTGTACGGATGTGGGATGAATACAAACAGGAAAACTTCAACCTACAAGCATTGTTGTTCGTAACGATCAATGACTGGCCTGCTCTTAGTAACTTGTCAGGACATTCGAAGAAGGGATACAAAGCATGCACACACTGTTTAGATGATACCGATAATATATGGTTGACTCACTGTAAGAAGGTTGTATACATGGGTCATCGTCGGTTTCTTCCCATCAGGCATGCGGTACGAAAGAAGGGCAAGCATTTCAAAGGCCAAGCGGACCACCGAACAAAATCGATGCACCGTAGTGGTAAAGACGTCTTCAACATGGTAAAAGATGTAGAAGTTATTTTTGGAAAGGGATCTGGTAGCCAACCTGTTCCGAACGAAAATGGAATGACACCCATGTGGAAGAAGAAATCTATATTTTGGGAGCTACCATATTGGGAAGTCTTAGATGTTCGTCATGCAATTGATGTAATGCACCTCACAAAGAATTTTTGCGTCAACCTGATAGCATTCTTGGGAGTGTACGGAAAGACAAAAGATACAGTAGAAGCACGTCAAGAATTGCAACGTATGGAAGAACGAGATGCCTTACATCCACAACAGCGAGATAATGGACGACAATACTTAAGTCCTGCCAGCTATACTCTTAGCAAGGAAGAGAAAGAAATCATGTTTGACTGCTTGAGCAGTATAAAGGTTCCATCTGGATACTCATCCAATATAAAAGGAATATTAAATTTGGCATAGAAGAAATTTATAAATCTCAAGTCCCATGACTGCCATGTGCTTATGACCGAACTTCTTCCAGTTGTGCTGCAGGGGATTCTGCCTGATAACGTCCGGTTAACCATCGTGAAGATATGTGCCTTCCTCAACGCAGTTTCTCAGAAGATAATTGACCCGGAGAATTTGATAAAGCTGCAAAACGATGTGGTGCAATGTCTTGTTGGCTTTGAGCTGATATTTCCACCATCTTTCTTCAACATCATGACACATCTTCTAGTGCACCTTATCAAAGAGATTGATATCCTCGGACCAGTATTTCTACACAACATGTTCCCATTCGAAAGGTTCATGGGGGACAAAAGGGGTGGCCTTTTGTTCCGGGTGAAGCCACGACCCGGGACAAAAGGGCCTTTTGTCCCGGGTGGTGGATTCACCCGGGACAAAAAGGCCCCCCATATATTTCCTTCCTCTTTCGCCCTTCCCCCTAACACTTGGGCACAGTTCTTGATCTGCGCCGCGCCGCCGTCATCTCCCCTGCTCCCATCGCGCCTCCTGCTCCGCCGCCGTCCCCGAGCGCCGTCGACGTCCCCCACCATCCCCGAGCGCTGCCCGAGCTCCGCCGCCTCCACGCCCCGGCCGCCTTGGACAACGACCCCGCCAGGCCGCTCACCGGTGCACCGCCGTCCTTCCCCTGTGCCACCTCGTCTTCACCGCCCCGGCCTCCACTCCGCGTGCGCCCTCGTCTTCGCCGCCCTCGGCGGCCTCCACTGCACGCCGCCGCGCCGCCACCCTCTCTGCCACGCGCCACCGCGCCGCCAGCTCCGCCTCGTCGTCCAGGGCCGCCGCCCTAGCATTCCCCGCCCTGTGTGAGTGTGGCCGCCGACATTTTCTTTTTTCTTTTAAAATTTTATGTTTACGTAATTCTTTTTTAGAATTATATTATGGATATAGTGTTTTATTTATTATATATTAAGTAGAATTGATTTATAGAGACATTATTAGAATGCAATTATGGATATAGTGTTTTCTTTATTTATAGAGATATAGTGAGAATTAGAGAGAATTTATAGAGAAATAGAGAAGGAAATAGAGAATTAGAGAGAATTTCTTTTATGATGTATTTATTATTTAATTATGTCAATCAAAGACTTTAATTATCATATATTCATTATTTAATTATGTCATTCAAAGACTTTAATTTATCATGTATTTATTATTTAATTATGTCATTCGAAGCCTTTAATTTATCATGTATTTATTATTTAATTATACCATTCGAAGCCTTTAATTTATCATATATTTATTATTTAATTATGTCATTTATATTACTTCTCGAGATCGCAAACTCGCGCTAACACACAATCATTTCCGATAGTTTCCGATCGTTACCGATACCGACCGAATTGTTTCCGATAGTTTCCGCTCGTTACCGATACCGACGGAATCATTTCCGATAGTTTCCGATCGTTACCGACTGGTGCCGCCTCCGTCCCCTGCTCCCCCCCACCGCGTGAGCCCAACGTCCCCGAGCACCGCCGCCGTCGTCGTCGCCGCCCAGAAATAACTTAGTGAAATTATCGATAGAATATTTCTTTTATATTTCTTGAATTACTTAGAGAATATTTCTCGACCTCATCCATCGATCGGTACTTAGTGAAAAAACCGTCTAGAATATTTCATATATAGAATATTTCAAATTTATTTCTTGAATTACTTAGTGAATATTACTCGACCTCGTCCATCGATCGGTACTTAGTCAAATGCTCGCAAATATGTGGATTATTTAGAGAATTTTTAAGGGTTTTATTTGTATTCATATTTTAGTTACGATGGACCCACGACACACAGACGCGAAAGACGAACAGTTCCTGTTGAATATGATTGGCGAAGGTCAAGGAGATGTCCCTGAACAAGCTGATGATGGCAGCAATACCGGCATATATTTGAATATGTCCGGTGATGGAATTGAGCCACCATCTATTCAGGATGACGCTGCTGCTGAACAAAGTGCTAATGTACATATCACAACTATACTTATTTGTAGTGACAATCATATTTTCATCTGAATCTATATGAATACTATGAATGTTTTTTTATAGCCGTCTGGATCATTGTCGCAGCAGAAAAAGACAAAGCGAGGCCCAACAAAAAAACTGGAAGGGCGGTTCATTATAACGGAAGTTGGACCAGATGGCGAACCGATCGCTCCAGAAGCTGCCGCCAAAAAATTCATAAGACAATCCGGATGTATTGTCAGGGACCACTTCCCGATCAGCTTCAGGCTCTGGAAAGCTTCCAATCCAAGCGAGGAACGGGATGCGGTACCCGAAAGAGAAAAAGAATGGTGCTGGCGGGAGCTTAAGAAAAACTTCACGGTTCCAGCTGAATCCGAAGAGATAAGCAAGCACTGGACCCTGAGTAAGATGGCCGAACAGCTGTGATCATTCAAGAAAATTTTGACGAAGAAATATATCAAGACCGGGACCACACCCGTATTTACCGGCGAGCTCGAAAAGCTCAGGGGTCACTGGGATGCATTTGTGGAATACAAGTCTTCAGAGCTTGGGCTTCAGAAGGTGCAGAAGGCCAAAGACAACGCCTCGAAGAAAGTGTACCATCACACTCTAGGCCAAGGAGGCTACAAGCTTGCAGTACCCAAATGGGAGAAGATGGAGCAGGATCTGCTTGACAGAGGCATCCAACCTGCGACCATGAATTGGCCTGAAAGGTCAAGGACCTGGTTTTATGGTCACGGGGGAAGCTTGGACCCATTGACTGGTGACTGCATCTATGGGCCAAACATCCAGCGAGCAGCCCAGAGACTACAGGAGGCCATACAAGCAGCGGCCGAGGGAACATTCCAGCCGGATAGAGAGAGGGACGAGCTGACTTACGCCCTTGGGAATCCAGAGCATCCGGGCCGCACAAGAGGCAAAGGCGTGGTTCCGTGGAAGTATGGGTTCAGGGATTACATTGAATCATATAGAAGCCGGCAAAGAAGAAAGAATGATGAGCGGGAGCACATGCGAAGGCTAGAGGAACGGCTCATGTCACACCATCAAAGACTAGAGGAGGAGGTTCGACGCCAAGTGGCCATAGCAATGAGCCAGCAACAGCAAGCGCAAACGGTGCCTCCAGAGCCTAATGTCGCAGCCGATCACCTGTCTCAGCGGAAAACCAGCTGCGCTTCCACAGACGTCGCCGTCGCCGAGCCAACGGGGATCCAGGCCGCAGTTGAAGCGTCGGCCCCGCAGCGATTTCCAGTGGATGAGATCACCCAGCGGACACCTTGTGACCTGCAGACTGCCGTTAAGAACTTAATGTTCACTGTTGCGTACGGTACCGCCATGCCAACCCAACCAGGCGACGTGTACCACGGGCAGCAAATTCCGCCTTGATACACAAGAGTTGGCGTGGAGCAGGTGTGCCAGGGTTGGGAGATGCTCGAGCTTGATATTCCTGGAGGCGATGGGGAGAGGACACTAGCAGAAGCCATTCATGGCTACATCCTATGGGATAAGCGATACATTGTCCTAAAGTCGGATGATCAAACACCAAGACCGGCATCTCAGCATGCCTCTCCAAGACCGGCATCTCCGCAAAACTCCCCAAGGGCAGCACTGTCTCGGCAAGGTTCACCGGCACATTCTCCATCACCATCATCTCATGCGCCGATGAACACTCAAGCGTCATCGTCGCCTCCATGGTCACCCCCTCCGCCGCCGGCAAAGAAGCAGAAACGGCCGCCGGCAAAGAAGGTAGCTGCACCGGCTAAGGAGCCTCCAAAGAAGAAGGAAAAGGAGAAGAAAACCAAGGAGGCTCCTATTAAACCCTGGGACATGAGCCTTGAAGAATGCGATCGGATAACTCAAGAAAGTGTTAAAGAGCACTTCAAGCCAAAGCCGGAGCCGGAGCCCGAGAAAGTGATAAATCCGATAGATTTGAAATTTTTTAAGGGAATGTGCAAAGCAAATAAGAGAAAATTCATTCCGAGAGACCCCCCCTTCAGACTACGAACGCACAATTATCAAAACTACTAAGAAAAAGAAGAGACAATCAAAGTCGTCATCGTCCGACGTTCCACAGCTCGGAGCCCAAAAGAAACAATCAATAGAGCCTCTCGTAGTGGGACAGACGACGCAAGAACAAGACTTTGTTACATTTTTGAAAGAATTAAACCTGACGGCGGCTTAGATTGCAGGGGGAGAAGATATTCCAAAGGCCGATGTGGTCGTCAAATGGACGTTTGAGATCGGCAAAACTCTTGTACCCCCCGAAGTAGTGTTCGTGCTTCCAACACAAATGTATAAGCTGCACCAGCACTACATGCTTGCGATGGCCGATTGCATCTTCATGCAGGGCGCAAAGATTAAAGATGACGATTTCTTACGGGGGGAGCCCATTATATGGATAAACTGGGAAGAAATTTACCAACTATTCCATTAGGAGGCCCTCTACATCTCTATGGTCGGCTTGTGGGTTCTGTAAGTATTTTACTCTCCTTACGTATTGTTTTGCATGATCTCAACATACTGATCTCTTGATTTATTCGGTATCATGTAGAATGGAGATACATACTTGCAGAAGAAAGGGATACTCTCACCTCGGCTTCATCGACCCAATTACTTGTAATTGGAGGCTTCTACGTGACAATTCCAATGAGATATTCCAAAACATGTTCAAGTACATAAGCGTTCATCACAACAAGCAAATGATATTGTTTCCTTACAACTTTGCGTGAGTGATTCCTTCCGTCTAACTCTTTCTATTCTGTAATCGAATTGTTTAAACCTTAACTATCAAGAACTACCTCCGTATAATCTTGCAGTGAACACTGGGTCCTAATTGTCATAATTCCCGATAAGAGCCTACTCGTGGTTATGGACTCATTGAGGAGACCTCCAGAACAATACGAAAACCTTCTTAACATGATAAAAAAGTAATTCTACCACTACTTCATCGATGACCGATAATTTGAATCACTTTGTTACTTGACTATAATTATTCTAATCATGCACAAGATTTGTAAAATATTCGCTAAAAATCATCCAGGCAAATTTAACAAGGAATTGAAGATCAAGACAGATTTTCCGGTACGCACTTGGATGATTCGTTGCACGATTCATTAGTTTTATTATATATTCATGTAAATATCTGATAATTTCTTCTCTCTTAAAGTGTATGAGGCAGAAACAAGGCACTGTATTGTGCGCATACTATGTATGCGAGAACATCCATGGTCTGGTAGGTCCTCCAAAGGGCTGGACAGATTGGGAGGAGGAAGTAAGTAAAAAACCTGTTAATATTTGAACTCGTATTTTAATTAGTCGAAATTAATTATCCCCTTTTTCCATAGGTCGGGGAGATGCGCGATAAACTCATACCGGAGGAAAAGATTATGGCGATTCAAGAACAATTCTCCGGATTTATTGTTGAGCAAGTCCTCGATCCAAAAGGCGAATTCTACTATGATGGAATATCTAATATTGACAATCGCAACAAGTATGACAATATACGCGTATATATGTAATTAAGAACGAATATACCTATGTAAATATATATGTGTGTGTATGTATTAAATTTCTATTTATGAGTATGTATGTATTAAATTTCCAAAAGGCGAATTCTACTATGTAATTAAGAACAAATATACCTATGTAATTAAGAACGAATATACCTATGCAAATACGATGAAGTATGTATGTATTATATATATAAGCACTCCAATAATATATATGTGTGTATATATATATATATATATATAATATTGGTCCTAGACATTTTCATATGTAAAGGAATTCACATGTATAGATATGTGTATACATATATATATATAAGTGAATTAATTTATATATGAAAACTATCTAGTACAAATATTATATAAGTAACTATATATATGTATATATTAGTGGAGATCATACACACTGAATTCCAATACATAAGTTTAATTGAAATGCAAAAGTATAATTGAAATAGAAAAAGAATTGAGAAAAGAAAAACATGAAAAAAGGGACATTGTGTCCCGGTTGATAACACCAACCGAGACAAAAGGGTGCGCCAGCCATGTGGGCGCTGGCAGCACCTTTTGCCCCGGCTGGTGTTACCAACCGGGACAAAAGGTCCTCTTTTATCCCGGTCGCCAGACCCGGGATAAAAAAGCACCCCTTTTGTCCCGGACTGGCGTTTCCGGTTGGGAAACCGGGACAACAGAGGTTTCCCAACCGGGACAAATCAATGTTTTTTAGTAGTGGTAGCAGTTAGGGAAGGCCATGCACGCGATTGGTGGTGCTAGCTTAACGTACGTACAGCACTCCCCTGCTGGCAATAGCTGCAAGAACAAGCGACATGCCAAACGAGGCAAATTTACCGCCTTTGACAAGGAACGAACAAGACACTACACTACTATAGCTAGCGACTTAATTGTTTAGCATGTAGCTAGTATTGTCTCTGTGCCGCGCCAATGCAAGTAAGCTCTGCCGAGCTGGAACCCAACCCGGCCATGCACACTCGAGCGATGGATGAGCCATCGCATCGGTTGGGTTAGCCCGACCGTGATCGTGTCCCGTCCGGCCGGGTCGGTGGCTGTATAAAAGGAGGCACCGGCAGAGCGAGCGCCTCCCTCCCCACGCACTCTCCAAGCACAGGGCACGCACCCCGAGCCACCACAGCTCTAGCCTCCAGCCGCCGCCTCCGCCGACCATGCCCGCCACCGCCGCCGCAGGGAAGAAGGCCGGGAGGTTCGTGCCGAAGCGCGGGCAGGTGCTGAGGAGGGTGCTGGCGAGCCTCTTCGCCTGGTCCTGGGTGCCGGCGGCGCGCCGCAGGCTGCTGCAGCTCTGGCGGCGCCGCAACCGCCCCCCTCGGGGCCGCCGCGGGAACCGCGTCCCGGCCGGCGGTGGCCACGTCGAGCCGGAGCCCGACGTCGCGGCGGCCCGCGCCGGCAGCGGCACCTCGCCCGCGCGGCGCGCGCACCATGCCACCACTAATTATTTATCCACCGACGAATCGATCCCGCCTACTTACTAAGTTAAGGTAAAATATTACTACTGATGCTGGTGAAATTTCCTGGCTGTTTATATATGCATGTGTTTTCCGGCCGTTTTCCTCCAGGTTTTCGCTTTCTTGCTTGAATTTAATTTGAATCCCGGCGCGTGACCATTTCTTCTTCCATTCATTCTTCAGGTCAATTCAGATTGTCCAAGAAGAATAATTCCCTATCTAAATTAAGGTCTCGTCTCGCCACGCCGGGGGGTGACGGAGGAGTCGGTCAACGTGTCAACTGGCTCATCGTTGCTCGCGGCCTCTCACTCCCCCTGTGTGGCTGTGTGTGCCGAATTAGTCATCTTATTATTGTTTCATTTTTTTATTTATTTCTTCATTGCTCTTGTACAACTCGGGGTCAGTCGCCGTCGTCGTCGCGACACGTCAATGACATCATTGGTGTCACGAAGAAGAAGTCCATCATGATGCATGTATATGTGCTCGCCTCCTGTTAGCGGCAAATTAATTAAGCTTGTAATACAAAACTAAATTGCAAGGGATGCGCTCTAGCGCGTTGTAAAAACTCTTTCTTCTATCTTAATACAAAGATGCTCAATTCTCTTGCCTATTCGATAAAAAAAAATAATTAAGCTTGTGTAATTTGCGAGCAAGTGGCAGTTCGTTCTGGATGGACGCAGCTTCCTCTATTCAGTCATAATATACAATCAATAAAAAGGTGTCGAATTGTTGTATATTTTCAGTCAGTAAACGTTTGAACAAACATGTACTTACTTCACTTGATCCGTTGCCCATTCAATGTGCGTTTCTGCCTTCCTCCAGGCCGACTGTAACTCTGCTCATGTCTAGTTAATAAAGCACTGTCCTTTTTTTTTCGAACTGAGCACTCTCTTTGTTACCAGCAAAAAAAATTGTGCAAGTACTAGTGAATGAAAGAAACGAAAAATTTGAGCTATCCAATATGAAATGACGTTTTGACCCTAAGAACAAGAAAAGGCCAGAAGCCATGAGTGCTTGACCCGCAGTTTTCCAATCCGGCCCAGAGTAAACCTCATGGGCTAAATTGGGGGAAACAGCGGTATGGGCTAAATTGCCATTGGACTAGACTATTGGAGAATGTGATATTTTTTAGATACACAGTACAACTCAGACACTCACAACGCACACACTCACCCCTATAAACACACGTACATAAATTCTACCTCTATGAGCATCTTCGAAGGCTGAGCCAGCAAATTCTCGAGATTGACGAAGTCACCACAAGCGTCTCGCTGTCGACGGGAACGTCGCCTATCACTTAATGCACAACGCCGTTAAATACCAGAATATTTGCTCCCATAGGGAGTCGAACTCAGGACCTCAGGTGCTACCGAGGCTCTTATACCACTACACTACTAGGCTACAAACTCTTTCGCTGGAGAACGTGGTATGTGACAAGCAGTAACAGACGGGGTTTCAAAAAAAAAGTAACAGACGGTGTCTTCCTCCTCCACCTGGTACTGCCAAGATTAATGTTGACGCAGCAGTGTCTAAGAATTTGAGCGTCGATCAGCGGCGGCTGTTGCAAGAAACTCTGATGGAGGTTTGTTGGGTGCTTCATTGCTGACAATAGGGGGTATGATGGAACCGGAGATGCTGGAAGCAGTGGCATGCAAAGAGAAACTGGCCTTAGGCAAATGATCTTCTTCTGCAAAGGGTCAGGATGGCGAGTGATTGCAACAATGTTGTGAGAAGCTTCAAGGAGGAAGCGACGGGGAGCTATGCCCATGTGATCCGGGACATCAGAGCGAGGCGAACTTCTCTCTTTCGAGCTCATCCATGAGCGCCGAAGTTCCAACATAGATGCGCACAGGCTAGCTAGAAAACTCTCTTTACGCTAACCTGGGAAGACATGTTTGGTTTATCGAGTCGCCAGATGGCGTTTGTAATAAATACTCAGCGATGGCCTCTAGTTAGGCTCAGCTTGTATCTCAAAAAGAGAGAGAGAGAGAGAATAGCCTCTAGGAGATTAATATGTGGCCTTAAAATTATTACTTAAACACGCAAAATTTCATGGCATATGATTTTCTCATAACTGTATTTTAGTGAAATCCACAAATATATGATTTACGATGGGCAACTTGAACTTTGGACACACAGCAACAGTTGCGCTTACCAGTAGATCACCGTCAGCACTTTCCTCGGACCAATGCTTCAAATAAAGTTGTTGTACATGTGATGACTTTATCAATTTCGAAAATTTGCCGGCTCAGTCTTCAAAGATGGGGGTGGAGTTTGCGCTCGTGCGTTCATAGAGGTGAATGTACGTGCGTTGTGTGTCTAAATTATACCGTGTAATATCAAGAAAAAAAGTTGTAACACTTATGAGTGCAGTGGAGACCAGCATGACCTCTCATCGAACCGTTTCCGGACACACAAGCATGGGTATTGTAAGGAACATGGCCCATTTAGGCAATTGTTTGTGATTTTGGTAATTGTGTGACAACGCTATCAATGGGACTAATAAGTTTGTCAAGTAAATCTTTCTAGGTCCCAAAAACAAATTAAAAAGGGTTAGCAAAGCAAAACACGAAGAAAGAACTCAAAGAAATGATGAATTGGACGAGTTATGCAAAAATCAGTAGCACCGGTTCTTCCTATGACCCAGCACCGGACCTTCCGACAAGCATCGGTTTAACCGACACCCAAAACTTATTCAAATAAGATGGACTTCAGCAGAATCTGGTAGAGAATTTCACAAGCTTTCCAAAGAGTACAAGATCATCAAAATCGGAGTTCGGAGTAAAAAGTTATGGTCAAAACATGGAGAAGCTGATTTCTGTGAGGCACCGGTTATTCCGATGCTCAAAATTTGGTCAAATTAAATAGACTTTAGCATAATCTTGTAGAGAATTTCATAAGGTTTCCAAATAGTACAAGATCACCCAAATCGGAGTTCGGAGTAAAAAGTTATGGCCAAAATACGAAGCACCTTGAAGCTGATTTCTATAAGCACAGGAAATTCCGATGCTACAAAAAAAGGCATCAGTGCAATGCCCATACTATTGTCCAGAGAGCATGTTTTTGGCCCCAGAAATTTCCTTTAGCACCGGATAAACCGATACTACCACCGGATATTCCGATGGTACCATATTTCAGCTGCAGAACTCGTCAAAAAGGGCCAACGGCTAGTTCGAGCTATTAGTGACCGGTTAAACCGATGACTAGGCACCGGTTAGACCGATGACTAGGCACCACAGAAATGGACCCAACGGCTACAAACGGCTACTTCGAGTTTGTGGGCTATATATATGGCTTCTCCCGGCCATTTGAAGCTTGCTGGAGACTAGAGAGACCCCATACACATTGAAAAACACCTCCAAGCCAAACCAATTGCATATTGATCAAATTCATAGACTTAGCACAAGCTTTGTGAGTGTTAGTGCTAGGATTAGCTCTTTAGAGAGTGTGAGAGTAAGGTGTTGTGCCTTGTGGCTGGTTCTAGAGTGAACCACACTTGTATTACGGTGCGTCGGCCCCTTGGAGCATTGGTGGCTCGCCGGCACGTCAACGACCCTCCGGCTTGGTGTGGAGCGGCGTCGACAACATTGTGCGGGGGACGGAGACCCCTCCTTCGTGGGCAAGCTCCCTTAGTGGAAAGCGGGATCAAGGTGACCGTGATTGTGTTCACGGAAGAGACTTGATTGCCGGGAAGCGATACTCTTCGTGAGTGCTTCAACAACGTGGATATAGGGGCGCCTTTGTGGCAATCCGAACCACGGAATAAATTCTCGCGTCGAGAGTTTGCTTCCTCTCATCCCTCTCTTTAAGCTTCCACATTTCATATTGCAATCTTTGTATTTTTACCTTCATAAGAATAGTATCTTGATAGGATTGGTTATAGGTTGTTAAACTCTTTGGGGATGAGGGTTTCACACTAGAAGAACCGTAGATGCAAATCTAGATAGCTTGTTTTAGTTTAAGTTTTGTGCAAACTAGTTGGAGCCATAGGTTAAGGTTTTAAAGTGTCTAATTCACCCCCTCTCCCTCTTAGGCTAGAGCACCCGATCACTTTCAATTGATATCAGAGCCGGGACTCACTTCTCTCACAAAGAAAGCCAATTCTATTGACAAATTTGTGTTTACCGGCTCATTAGATCGGTAGGCTTCACCGCCTAATGAGTTAGCTCTTAGGGGGAAAGAATGGACCCTTTTAGACCCGCTCCACGGTTCGACGGCACGGGCTTCCAACGATGGAAGGTTTTAATGCAAGTCCATCTCCAAGCGACGGGACTAAACGTTTGGAGAGTTGTGAGTGAAGACATAAAAAATAATGGTCACCAAGAGAAGCAACATGATGTCACCGCAAAATGCATAATCTTATCTTCTCTTAGAGATAATATTTTCAATCGTGTTTATTCTTGTGAAAATGCTAAAGAGCTATGGAAGACTATCATTGAGAACCATGAGGGCACGGACGATGTTGCCAATGAAAAATATCATATTCTCATTGATAAGCTTAGTAGCTTTAAGCAACTTGATGAGGAGAATGCCGAATCTATGTACTCACGATTGAATACTCTTATGAATGAGATTAATTCCCTAGGTGTGAAGCAAATTGAAGATACATAACTCATTCGCAAGATCCTTCACTCACTCCGAAGGCCGGACTATGATTTGGTGACTACAATTCTATATGAGAAAGATCTCAACACCTTGACACCAAATCAAGTCCTCAACAAGGTGATCGCCCATGAGCTACGCAATGACATCAAGACAAAAGTGCTATCTTCTTCACCAACGCATAGCACACTTGCATGCAAACAACTTAAGAAGTTGAAGAAGATGACCATTAAAGCTAGCTCAAGTGATGAGGAAGAAGAGAATGCAAAAACCTCCTCAAATGATGATAAAGAGCCAATGAACCCCAACCTCTACAAGCAAGTGAAGAAGATGAACAAATGCTTTAAGAAAATTAACTCAATGGGATATATGGTCTTCCTCAAAGATGGGACTCACCACCAAATCATGAAGGTTGAGAAGAAGTTCAAGAAGAACAAGTAAAAGAAGGAGAAGAAGCCCAAGCATGAGTCATTCGCCATATTTGGTGAATGGGTAAGCGGTGGTGAAGAATCAAGCACTAGTTCAAGTGATGAATCAAACAAGAAATTCACCACCCGCATGGGATCATCATCCAACACTTGTTTTATGGCTAAAGGTATGGAAAGCGATGTAAGTGATGATGACTCCGACTCTCCTTCAATTGATGAACTTTTTGACTTAGTTAACGAGCACCAAAAAGTCATTAAGAAACAATCAAAGGAAATCAAAAATCTTAATGCTCTCAATGGTCTAAATGCTTCTCTTGCTATAAATTATGAAAATTTATTATGCAAATTCAAATTGCTTAGCAAGGAGCATGAAGAGCTTAAATTAAAATTTGAAAGCATTAATAATACTAATGACTCTTTGGAAATGAAGCAAACTATCCCTTGTGCAATTCCAATCTCTAAGGTAGATGCTTCAACTTCTTGCATTGATTTAATTGATGAATCTTGCTCTAATCCTTGCAATGAGAAATGCAATGAGAATATTGTTGTAGAATCATGTGATGATCTCATTGCCAAGGAGAATTGTGAGCTCAAGTAAGAAGTGGAAAGACTCATGAAGGACTTGTATAGATTGAAGGGCAAAGGCATAGAGAGAAATGTCCAACCTTCTCAAGATAACCGTGAAGACATGGTGAAGAAGTTTGAGAAGGGATCCACCGTGACTTGCTCCAAGTGCCACAAAGAAGGCCACAAGTCCAACAAGTGTCCTCAACCAAGGAAGAAGCTTTTGGATGAAAAGAACAAGAAGAAACTCACAATCAAGAGTTTTCTCATCTACACCAAACCCAACCAGAGGAAAAAAAGCAATAGCACATTCTATGTGATAAAAAAGAAGACCAATGGTAAGGTGGTTGCTCATAAGGTTGGGAAGAAGAAAAGAAGTTGGAACCACTCCATTTGGGTGCCCAAGGACATCATCACCAATATGAAGGGGTCTTAAATGGTGTGGGTTCTAAAGAAGACTTGAAGCTCAAGAATGGCTACGGGGGATTTGGAGGCTTAGCTTACAAGTTGAAGTGATGATTCAAGTCAAAACAAGTTAGGCTCACAACTTGGACATTTGTTGCCCAAGTCCCCCATAAGGTAATGGTAACTAGATTTCAATTCAAGCATCATGTAGCTCCATTGCTCTTGCTAGGATGTTTGTATGTTTTGCATCTCCTAGTGTTATATTTGGTAGGTTGCTTGTGTCATGATTCTAACCCATGAGCAACCTATATAGTTTGATAAGTGTGTAGAAAGGTACACAATATTATCTTTTATGGTACATGGACTTCATGAGGTATGTGTTTCATTTATGTACCATAAACACAAACTATAGGGTAAACTTCCCATTATTATAAAAAACAATGTGTATACATTTGCTTGGTGATTCAAACACTAAATGCACACATTTAGGGGGAGTTCATCCTATGGTTTGTGATTTGAGACTAACATGTTTGCAAGATTATCTTTTGTAGTCTCACAATGAAGTTAACACTCTAAGAGAATGTTATTCACGTTCAATGTGAACAAACAACTCTATAAGAGTGGTTAGATAAAACTTTGTTCTTTCATACATATTGAGCCATACTCTATTGAATTTAAATGCTCATATCTAAGTTCATAGGCTATGTGCCCATACATTCGCTCAACCTTGTTGTACCAAGTGCTCATCTTCTAAAGACTTTCAATTGGTTGCAAGTCATTTTCAAATTAGTACATACAAGGTAATTTACACCCCCGGAGGTATGCAAGGTTCTAAACTCAATCAATTGGTATCATTGTCAATTCCATATTATTTTAGAGCTACCTCCGTGCATGATATGGCCTAAAGCTTCCTTGTTTAAACATCAAGTTGTGCACTTGATTTTCACATTATCATGTTGTGTACACACTTTGCGTAAAGTTTAGCTCATGCCATGCTAGTTTTGTGATTTTGTGATCCACCCTAGTAATTTTTCAATTGGTATCTTCATTGATATCATACAAATGGATCATGAGTCATGAAACTAACTCCATAGGCTACTAATCTTCTCTTGAGCTATATTGTTTTGCAAGAGCCTTTTTAGGTGATTTGATTCCAAAGGGAGAGAGATGTGGATCAAAGCAAGGTGTTATTCCAAGAAGGAGAGATATATTTCAAAGGGGGAGAAATGCCAAGTGAATCAAGTCAACTCATGAAGAAGAAGTAGCAAGATAGGGGGAGGAATAAAGGGGGAAATCATGGATTTAGGGGGAGGCCAAACCGATGTTGGATGGTTGTAAGCATCCAAGCATGGTTGTAAGCATCCAAGCAAGTGTGAGTGGTTCAATTTGTCAATTCTTGAAAATTTTATACTTGCTTTGATTGTGTTGTCACCAATCACCAAAAAGGGAGACATTGTGTAACAGCTACTTAATGGTGATTTGAACATATGCTAAACAAGGTTAGAATGTTCAAATTGAGTAAAAAACTAATAAAAAATATCCCAAACTCCTCACCTGCTCCCGTCCGGAGTCCATACGCGCGCGACGCGTGGCGAGTGCCTGCTTGCCGGCGTGCTGTGCCGTGCCACGCTCCGGCCCCCGCGGCAATCCGGCCGCATTGCCATTACAACCACGCTCACTTGCCGCCGCGCCCATGCCGAGACCGAGCGCCAGTCCAGTCGTCGCCACGCGCCGGCCGCCCAGAAGCGAGTCCTCCCCTCTTTTCCGGCCATCCTCGGCGTCCAGGACGTCCTCATTCATTCCTCTCCAAACCCAGCTTGAGCTCTGACTCTCTCTCCCTGGCCTAGAGCTTCTTCTTCCTCCGTTTCACCATGGACAGAGCTTGAGCCGTTCGCATTCGTCAACCAAATCCGCGAGCTCCCCTCCATGGATTCCAAATCCACTGCGTCCCAAGGTCACTCACCTCCCAAGCTTCGTCCTCGACCTCTCCTTCGCGAGCCCCATCGACTGAGTCGCCGGGAATTGCCGGTTCCCCGGCCGCCGGTCACCGGTGTGCCCGAGATCCACCTCGGCGTCGAACTCCCACCTCCGGCCACCGTTTCCATTGCCCAGCTGCTCAAATTGATGGTACGTGAGCTGGTGATGCTCATGCTTCCCTGACCTCGCCGCGTTCGCCGGGGTGCTCGCCGGAACGCCGCCGCGCCGCTGCTCCGGGCCACCTGTACCGCCGTGAGATGCCCCTGTGCAGTTTCTTGCTGCGCCGCCGGCCGCGCTAGCTCTGATCGGCCCTGTTGGCCACCGTGCTGCCCTACCCCCCGCCGCCTTGGCCCATCACCGGCGAGCCAGGCGCGCCACGCCGGCTGTGCTGCCCGTTGCCACTGTAGTTTTGTCGTGTGATTTTGTTTCATTTCGTATGAAACTTGCAAAATACATAAACAAATAAAGAAAAATGCTAAAAATGAAAAAATAGTTTTGTTAGAGTTGTTAGCTTAAGATCTATAGAGAAAAAAATATGCATGCTTGTGAAAAGTTCTTTTACCCCTGTTAAAAATTTAAACTATGCTTAGGCTTGTCTAATTAATATATATAGATCTATTAGTTTGAAAATTATAAGATTTAAGCAGTAACCTACTTTAGCCATAAGTAGTTCACTGTAAAGTTTCCATGTCCAGAAAACATAGTTTAGCATGTGGTTATAAACGGTATCCAAACTAATATATTGGAGTAGGAATAGATAATACTTTTACATGTAAAATTTTATACAAATTATGAGAAGTAAGTTAATAATGTCTTTGCAAGTCATGTTCTGTTTATATTAAATTATGTTCTAATTCGATACTTAGGTTATCTAATTGTTCCTAGCACTTAGGGTTTAAGTTAAATATCACCATGTCGGCGTCATTTTTATGTAAATTTTTAGTTTGTTTAATGTTTGTCTTATGATTACAAAGTCATGTCTGCATCTACTCATTATTTCATGTGCATACCTATAGAACCCACGACTGAGGAAGTCGTGTACAAGGTGATCGCAGAACCGCGGGAGCAGACGGATCAAGCCCAGTAGGAGATTCACGAGAACCCGGCCCAAGGCCCGACTGACTCTACCGCAGTGCAGTAGCCCGAAGGCAAGCCTCGGTGCATGTCCTACTAATTTAAATTACGACTCACTATATATATATTTATTACTTGTGCATTACGTTTCAGGAGTTGTTTGGAACCCTAGTTGCATGATCACTAGGTTCCCCCGGAGTTATACTAGTATGTATAGGATGATAGTAATGCTATGCTTAATAGTTCTCGATAGAAGTCGAGTGATTTTTTATCACTCACGAGATATATGATGTTTAGGAAGTTGAGTAATTTTTGGTTACTCGCGAGATATAGGGTGTAATTATATTTCAGTATTTGAATTATTATATTCAAGATGGAATGAGGGAAAATGGAGACCGGACGGGGAATGATGACGAGATGTAGGTACGCCAGCAGGACAGGGTTCCTGGATGCCTTAGCCCCGTCTGTGTCGATTGAGGACCGTACCGTTGTCGGCCCCGCTGATCATGTTTGAATTGTACTAACCGCATACCGGGAGTAGGAGGTAGTCGAAACCGATAAGCCTAGTACTGCTTCGCTTCGAAAGTACATAACTTCATCACCACCCCTTAGGGCGAGTCGAGTAGTCGCGGAGAATTGGGATGCATGTATTTACTTTTGGTGGTCTCTCGTTGAGCTCGACTGACTATATGTAGGTGGAGTGGTTCTGTAGTTCAAGACAGGGAGGGGAAGGGTTGGTGCATAGAGTCCGACGGGGCTTTGCGTGCCGTGTTGGTTTGGTCCAGCTTGCAAGGTTAAATCGAATCGATTCGCCGTCAGTCGCTCTCGGATATGAGCACCTTGATCACTGCGTCACATCGTAGTAATGAGATGAATAAATAGATATTATATAATGTTAGTTTCATTGAATTGTACTTTAATGTTCTACCATGTTTGCTCTAGAACTTCTGCTAATGTAGTCAAGTGGGAATCAAGATAGAACCTGGAGCTCAAATATTGAAAGTAAGGATCCAATCTTAGATGTTTTTCTGCAAAACAAACCAACAGCCAGAAAGCTTTGCATGTCTAGATAATGTGCTAAGTATACACAGAGATGGGTAAGTCTTGCTGAGTATTAGTTGCTCAGGATTTGTTGCCACACTTATTTTAGGCCACGCAGACGTAGATTTCTACCCTTGCTGCGCCAAGTTCATCCGCCTTAACGCAGAAGGATGGGAGGTTACTAGGACAGATGTTTAGGCGGACTCCTGATTACACACCTTTGGGCACAGTGTGTAATATCTTATCGTAGTTGTCGGTTTATATGATTATCCAACTTTTATAAAAAAAATAGCATGTAAATTATCTTTGTATTTGAACTCAGTTTGTAAAACTTAATGTTTCGCACTATGTACTGTGTTAGTATTTTCCAAGTATTGTCATGTTGTACCATCTGTGCCCACCTTCGCGTGGGACTACCGGTGTTGTTTCGATCGGGACGTGGGTTGAGAAAGATCTGTCAAATTAAACCATTATGTTAATGTGCCTGATGTGTTCAAATGATGGTCATTACGCTTAATTTAGAGTTTTAATTTGATGGTTCCGTCATAGCTGGTATCAGAGTCGAAACACACCGGGGGTGGTACGAGTGTGACTAATTTCATAAGTTTAAAAACTAAACATGAATTCTGACTTAAAATGAAAATGGTTTTGAACGTGCAAGGTGGTGTTCGTATTAGCCCTATACCGTGAGTGGGTAAGTTATAGTTGGGAGTCAAGATTTTGGTCGTGAAATGAGACGTAGGATGCTCATGCATCATGTGCATCATGTGTTAATTGCATTAGAGATCCTGAAGTAATAATCTTTTTGGGTGTAGTTAAAAATCCTAAGGATTTTTGTATATTCTTTCCGGATCGATGTTTACCACTGTCGTCGCTCTTTGCAGATGGCGGATTTGTCGGACTTCCACGTTGATGAGGACGGGTGGGTGCGTTCCACTTGTTTTCATCGAGAGGGCCTTCCCGTGCTGTTGTGGGAGACTCTTCAGGAGTTTGGCCACACCGAGCCTCCCCAGTACTACGGGCATGTATCCTCCACGGGCGGCATCTCTAGTTGGGAGGCTCGGCTGCGGGTTCCGGCACGCCTTGGTCTTTACCCGTCGGACCCTTGGGAGGTGCACACGGATGGGACCAAGATCTTGGACGCTTGGGATCGCGCTGCTGCGATGGCTATCACTAGGTTTTGTGAGGAGCAGCCCATTTTCACTAGTTACTCCTCAGTGGTTGCCTTCCCTGTCAGAGACCTAACTTCCGAGTATTCGAAGCAACGTATCGCCATCTTGCTAGATACTGCCCTTCCAGGCCACATCCCAGCTTTGGCCAAGGTGATCCGTTACGCATCTGGTTTGTTGGGTGTGTGTGACAACTTGCGGGGTGAGAATGTGTTGTACCGATAGGGACTTCAGGTGGCACGCATTCAAGAGCAGGCACATGCACAGCAGATTGCAGAGTAGTCGCAGCAGCTGGCAGAGCAGACTTAGCAGATTGAGGAGTTGACTGAGCGGTTAGGGAACCAAGTGAGTCTGGTAGAACAATTGGAGGATGACTTGCAGAATGCATTAGAAGATGTGCATCAATTACAGATTCAGCAGCAGGCGGCCGCAGTGCAACCAGAGCCACCACTTCAGTTGTCTGGTGTTGAGTCTGGGGTGGGCCCTTAGGAGATGTCTGATGCGGAGAGTTCAGTCAGTCAGAATGACGTTCCACCTCAGGCAGGGTCCACGGACATTCTAGTGAACGAGTAGAACGTGGCACGCCTGCAGGATGAGCTACGCGTGCGTGGGATCGAGGTTGAGCACGTCTTTGAGTACCAGCCGTTGCATTGAGTAGTTAGTGTTTGGGCGTAGGAAGGTTTAGTTAGGTATTGTAAATTAGTGTATGCCTCAGGGACAACTGAACCTCGTAGTATGATTAGAATAACTCTGATGTAAGATAGGGATGTGGTTTGTATATGTTTGGCCTGAGCTTGTAGGTGTGTATTCCCATTGTAAAAGTTCATCCTAATGTTCGACTTATGGTATTTCCGAGTTGTGAAATCTGAAAATTTTCGTGGCATCTTAATTTAGTATGTAAAAATCCATGAAGACGGTCCATGCAGTAGAAGTAGGTTATACAAAAGTTGTAGAATATTTCGTTGGCCATTCACTGGCAAAAGTTGAGGATTTTTGGACGTTCCGTTTGGGAAATATAAACTTTCGAACTTTGCACTACTCATATGTCGAACCACATGGTAAAAGAAATGTAGAGGTAAGTTTAAAAAGGACCAATATTGCTCTCAGCAGTAGATACAAAGGTGCTGAGAATTCCTTGTAGATGATCCAAATATTTCTAAGTGTAACTGTTTGATATAAGGATTAACAGTTATGATGCTAACATTGAGTCACTGTCCGGTATTCTACATTCAGCATTTTCCATAAATTGAATGCTAGATGCTATCGTGATTATTTCTATTTAATCAGGATTATGTAACTAATCCAATCATGGCCGAATGCAGGATGACAGACCCACCAGCACCTCCTGATTTGGCTCAGGCCATTGCGGCCATGTTTACTGGGCGCGACGAGCAGACGGCACTCCTCCGTGAGCTTGTGGCGCAGGGGGCAGCACCGCGGCCTGGAGCTCACCGTCCACCGCCTGTTCCTGGATATGAGGAGTTCCTGGGCACTCAACCTCCGCTTAACCGAGCGCCCCTGTGTTAATCGTCTCGCTAATCACGAGTTAACTCGCTAATCGTGGACTCAAATTTGTTGTTAGCGTTAACCGAGTCCGCGATTTAATCTTTGTCTTAGCCGTTTTCGATCTCGTTTTTGTCATCGATCTGAGCTCCAAATCAACTGTCGCCCAAAACAAAAGTTGTAGATCTTCTTTTTCTCTACAACTTTTATTTTGGCCAAATTTCATGTTCCCATATGAAAATTTGAGTTTCAACTGGTCAAACTCGAGCAGAAATCATTTAAACGAAGTAACAGTGCATCTCCTGTGCTCGACACTGTGCCGCCCCAATGCCATACTAGCGTCTGGTCGCCGGCGAGCGACGCCACGCGTCGGCAATCGCGCCCCGACGCCGCTCTTCACCTTGCACTGGCCTGGAAGCTTCCGTTCAGTCCATCCCTATCCCTTTCCCGAGCTGCTGCGCAGAGTACGAGCTCGAGTCGCCGCCGTTCGTCGCGCCGGCCACGGCTCGCCGCCCCGCCTCGATTCATCGCGCCCCGAGCTGCGCAACCTCGTCCTGAAGCTCGTCCATCCCTCCACGAGCGCGGCTGTGCCCTACCCCGGCCGAATCGGCCTAGCACCAAGCTCAGACCGCCGCTCGCCATCGCCGTTCCCGCCGAGCTCCGCCCCTCTCCGTCGAGCTCCCTCTCCGAGGTCTCCTCCGCCCAAAATCGACCCACGGTGAGCTCAATCGCGGCCTCCTCCTACTCCCCGACCTTTTCCCCACCCGAATCGGCGCCGCCGTCGTCGAATCGCAGCCGCGCCGCCGCGGAACGCGCCGCCCGCCGCCCGCGTGCGACGCCGGAGCTCCCTGCTCCAGCTCGCGGCCCCCTACCGCGCGCCCTAGGGCCGCCTAGCCTCCCCGGAGCTCAAGCCGCCCCACCCCGCGGCCGCCGCAAGCCACCGCCAGCGCTGCGCCGCCGGCCGGCCGGCCAGCAGCCGCCGCGCGCGCGCCAGGCGCGCCCCGGTGTGCGCCGGCCCGCACGGGGCAAAGCAGAGGAGGGGGACGAGCTGGGCCGGCGCCCACTGTCCAGTGGGGCCCGGCTGTCAGTTCCCCCCCTTTTTATCTTTTTAGTGTTTTTCATTTTAGTTAATGGCTGAAAAGTTCTAGAGTTTGTAGAAAAATGAAGAAAAATCCAAAAAATGCAAAGTAAATTTTGTTAGCTTTCTAAAATCATGATCTTCAGAGGAAAAATGCTTAAGCATGCATTTTATCACTTTTGCTCTGGTGAAAATTCAATATGTGTTTAAACTAGTTTATTTTGTACCACTTGTTCTATAACTCTAAAAATTATGAAAATTTTGCAGTGGCCTTATCCTTGCATGTGTAATCCACTGTAAAATTTTCAGATGCTTAGCCTATGTGCTTGGTTGTGCACCTGTTAGTGTTTGTTTTTCCTTTTCTAGGGCTAAAGGAAATGTGTTTCTATATCTTTAAACGTTAGAAAAATTTGGGTGGCATGCTTACTGCTTTCAAGTTAAGCTGGTAAATTCTTGTGCTAGAGCTTGTAGGCAAGTTAGGGTTTTGCTTATAGTTGCCCTAGCTATGCTCTTTTCCTTATTTAGTGTGGTAGTTAATTTGTTTCATGCATGTGTACCTTAACAAAATAAACTCCGGTTTTAATCCTTGCTGCTCTAAGCAAAGTCAGTAGTTGTTTTTGAAAGGAAACACTTCATGCTAATTTGAGTTAATCGTTTCATCGCATTATGTGCTCATGCATTGCACTGTGTTCTAATTGTTGCATGGCATATTTTATTCGTGTAGACGCCGCGAACGCAGCTGTCCACGAGCTAGTTGCTGAGCCGGTCCAGGAGCCACGAGCAGAGGAGCAGCAGCAGGTCGCCGTTGAGCACGCTCCAGAAAATTTCGTTAACCCCGCTGACCTGCAAGGCAAGCCCCGGAGCATAACCATAATTTAAATTATTCAATGTTTATTTAAGTATTGTGCATTTATGTTCTAGGAGTTGAATGGAACCATAGTATGCATGTTTCCCTAGGTACCGTGGGCCTATACTAGTAAGCAGGTGTCGATAGAAATGCTTTGCTAAATAGGTTTTCGGTAGAAGTCGAGTGATTGCTGTCACTCGCGAGTTTAGGATCTTGATCCCTTAGCTTTGGCTTGAATTTAAGTGTTGAGTAAAGAGAAATGGAGACCGGGCGGAAATGAGTTGGTATTGGTATGGAATGGATGGAAAGTAAGCTCCGCCTGTGTCGATTGAGGACCGTTCCGTTGTTGGCAGTGCTGATCGAGGATTGAACAGTACTAACCACATACCGGAAGTAGGAGGTAGTCGAAACCGGTAAGCTGTGTACCACCTTACAGCGGTGATTTGAATTCCGCCATGCTACGCTGGGCGTGGGAGTTGGCGGGTGTTGGATAGGATGCCGCCTCCGGGTTCTCCGGGAGTTCACTGCGAGGGGCCCATCACCTGGGTTTTAGCAGGCGTAGTTCAGATGCCGTGGTAATGTGGAAACAGTTGACGCGCGTGGCCCGACGGGGCTTACATGTGTCGTGTGAGTTAGGTCCACCTTGCAAGGTTAAATCAGATCGATTCGCCTTGACTCGCGGTTATGAGAGCCTTGATCTCTTTGTCACATCGTAGTAAGAAAGTGGAATGAAAACGGATTGAAAAAGACTGGTTTGGAAGTTGCTAAAAGATAATCTGTTCCACCATGTGTGTTTTAGATGAATAGGCGAACTTAGTAATACTTGGTATACTAAATGGAGCTAAAATATTGGAAGTAAGGATTCACTTCTAGCAGCTTTTCAGCAAAAGAACTCCAGAGCCAAAAAGCTTTGCATGTCTAAGTAATGGGCTAAGTATACCCAAAGTCGGGTAAGCCTTGCTGAGTATTAGTATACTCAGGGTTGTTGTTGTAACCCTTTTTAGCAGGTTGTGTCCCCGCTGACTTCGAGGAGATCTGTGTGTCCTGGATTGGACAGCCGCTTCCTCCAGGTTGGACCGTCGAGTGGGCCCCGTCTTCCCCGTGAAGTTTGGGCAGGTTGGCGTCACATCGGTGGGCAGGATGTGGAGCTCACCTTTTATCGTCGTCGTAGCTATCGTATTGTATTTCGAACTCAGTTTTAAACTTCCGCTGTGCGTTTGAACTCTGTTGTTTGTATTTAAGGCTTTTATGTAAAACCTGTGTTGTAAATTAATTTGAAGATTTCTGTATGCTGGTAACACCTGTGCTCGTCTTCGTACGGGTCTTAGTGCAATTGTGATCCTGGAGTACAGTAGTTTAATCGGGATTTTACCCGACAGCCTATCAGGTTACACCGTTTTAAGTGCACAGTAACTTGATTAAGTATTAAGATGATGGTTAGTGCATTTAAGCCGGTTTAATTTGGATGGTGCTGCTACAGCTGGCATTAGAGCTCTAAATTGCACTGGGGTGATTACCTTGCAATGATTTTGGGTTTTTTCGAAAAGTTGATGCTAGATGCGCTAAGGAATAGAATAGATAGTTCGTATGCCCTAATTATGTTATATAAGTTAGGTGGCAACTAAGTATCTATTTTATTCCAGCACTTTCAGCTTTTACTTTTTGTTAAACCTTACTTCTGTAACGACGCACCTACGTTGAGGTAAGCAAGGTAAGCATTCTGGTAGTCCTTAGAATAGCCCACGTGTTTCATACGTGCGCGGGTCCCGTATGTTGAGCAGACGAGGAGGTGATGAGGCTCAATTCAAATGAGCCTGTCGCTATCTGCCGCCTGATATGGAGTGCGGATTCATGCCGTGTGATTGTGATCACGGCCATTTCGTAAGGCAATGTTACGAGATGTAAACCTGTCATGCGGTTGGCCATGACCGTGACCCTTGGGACACGTCTACCCTTGGATGTCCCGTAAGGCGAATGTACGGGAAGTGAATACGTTGTTATGACGTATGCAGCGCTGCCCATTCAGCGTCGAACGTCTGGGTGCCATCTCTATAGTGGTTGGTAATGTATGTGTGAATATGTGGGAAACTGCATATGCGTTACCCGTGTGGCGTAGGACACATGGGGGCCGTTCGTGTGTGCTGGCACGAAGGGTCCAGAAATGGATATTTATATCTGTCTCTGTGTTCTTCTGCAGGAAACTAACTTCGTAAGCGCGTTATAAAATCCTTGATCGTAGGAACGACTAGTCTATATATAGGGAGAGAACGTAAATGTGCCACCGATTGCTCTCGTATACCATATTTTGGTACTTGTTTGGGTGAGAAATGCTAGAACGTGGCATGCATCTTGCATCTTGCATTCCTGAGTTGTTGTTTGTTTTGTTATCTTCGGTTGCGCTTCACAAAAATTTATTTGGATCACCATGTTTTCACTATGTGTTCTTAAAAATTTATTTGTGTTGTGTTACCAAGTTTAAACCTGTTTCTTTTGAAAACTGTGACTTACGTTTGCGCTATGTGTTCTTACAGATGGCTAGCTTCACGCACGTGATCGTGGACGCTGAGGGTTGGGCGCACTCCAATGCCCTCCACACCGACCACTTTCCTCGTCTGCTGTGGCAGATGCTCAGGGCGTTTGACTACACTGAGCCCCCACAGTACTCCGGACACGAGTCTAGCTTGCTGGGCACCGAGCGCTGTCAGATGGTTGTGAAGATTCCTGCTTGCCCCGCTCGCTTGGACTGGGACTCGTGGCAGCTCACTGTCTATGGTAGGAAGCTGGCAGACTCCTGGGAGATTGCAGCTAGGAAGGCCATTGAGGAGTTCTCAGAGAAGCATAATGCAGAGGTGATAGATACTCCTTACAGTGTGTTTCCTCTGAGGGATGAGACTACTCAGGCCTATACAGATCGGGTGAACCGCAACCTGAACTACATGATGCCCGACTACAATGTCAGGACAGCACTCTCGTTCAGCTACTCCTCAGCTTTGAGCAACATGTATGAGCAGCTTCGCGAGGAGAATGCGATATGAAAGAGCAAGGCTCGAGAGGCTCACCTCCATGAGCAGCACATGATTGGTACCCAGGACAAGATCAAGACCCTGAAGGCCAAGTCTAGAGCAAGGAAGATCAGGATTCAGGAGTTGCAGGAGGAGTTAGAGAACAGGACTCAGATGGTGCAGCACCTTGAGGGGCAGCTTCAGCAGGCCCAGGAGTGGATTGAGGACGCCCAGACTCAGGTGCAGGCAGCAGCAGAGATGGAGGCTGATGCAGCAGAGGAGGAGCCAGAAGAAGAAGAAGAGGAAGAGGACCCTGAGGAGATCGAGGGAGTGTCTGGAGTCGAGTCGGGACCTGGGACTCCGTGAGGACGCAGCGGGATAGTGTTGATTCTCCCCTTGCAGTGTAGCCTAACTGTAGGATAGTTGGGTAGGATGACCAACATAGTGCTCTAGGCTAACCTTGGGTTGAGAATTCTTTTGTGGCTCAGTAGTTCGACTCATGTAGGATAACCCCTCGCTAGTGTGGTGTGTAGCCGGGTCGTGTAAGACCCCGTAGTGGTGTGTTGTAGGGTCGTTTGTGAACCCTTCTCCCATGTTAGTTTGTTGCCGTAGCACGGCTTGGTTTGTACTGAACCTTGTTCCAGCTTAAGCAGCGTGGCTGCTTAATGTAAATTTTACTCCCATGATGATCTTTTCTGTCACCGTGTGAAATTTTAGCCATGAGTTGCGCTTCGACTGTCTTCAAATCTGAAATTGATGATGAGCGATGTTTAGTATCGCATACGTTAGAGCTACTCTGGACGAAACTTGTTGTGTTGATGTACTTTCAACCAAAGCAAGTTAGTTTATCTTCCCTTGGTGAACCATATCGCGAGGGGAAGGATTCATGCTGTGTGTTCATATTATATATGCACATTCTTTATATTGCATGAATTAGTCCTGATAGCGAAATGGCTAACCAGGGGAATGATTATTTTGCAGATGGGTGATAATCATGACAATGAGAATCACGAAGCACTGCCCCAACACCCTCCCTCTTTGGCTCAAGCTGTTGCAGCTCTTATCGCTGACCGCAACGAGCAGACGGAGTTGATAAGGCAACTGGTGCAAGCCCAAGTCAATGCCGGCAGAGGTCGACATGCTCCCCCGCTAGCACCAGCAGAAACTGACTATGTCGGATTTCTGGCCACCCAGCCACCTCTGTTCCATAAGGCCGATGATCCCCTTGAGGCTGATGCCTGGATTCGCACCATTGAGGATAAGTTCAGCATCCTCAACTGCACAGAGATGGACAAGGCCGCCTTTGCAGCACAACAGCTGAGAGGACCTGCAAAAATATGGTGGGTCAATCACAAAGCTCTACTTCCCGCTGGTACACGTCTCACCTGGGATGAGTTTGTGGCAGCTTTTAAAGCCCACCACATCCCTACAAGTTTGATGAGGAGAAAGATGGCAGAGTTCCTAGCTCTGAAGCAAGGAAACAATACTGTGCTCCAATATGCCCAAACCTTTAACCAGCTATCCCAGTATGGTGGTTTTCATGTGGACACTGATGAGAAGAAGCAGGATTGCTTCAGAAGGGGACTTAGCACAAAGCTTCAGGACAAGCTAGCTCTCACCACATGCAACAACTTTACTGATCTGGTTAATAAGGCCATAATGCAGGAAGATGCCACATTGGCGCACAAAGCTGACAAGAAGAGGAAGGCACCTGCTGGATCTTCCAGCAACGCACCCCAGAGGTACAAGCTGGTTCAGACAGGGAATCAGCAGGTTTCAAACCGTCCTCCACAGCAGGGCCGTTGGGTCGCTAGGCCACCCCAGCAACAGCAGCAGTGGGCACCCCGTTTTCCGATACAGCAGCAGAGGCCCCTAATGCTACAAGCTCCACGCTCCAACAACTACCCCTGTTACAATTGTGGTAACCTGGGGCACTTTGCGCGTGACTGTCGTCTGCCACCTCGGCAGAATAACTACAAGACTCCTGCGCTGAGTCAAGGTTCCAGCCAGAAGGATCAGAAAAAGAAGGTTGTACCTGCCAAGACTGGTCGTGTGAACTACACCACTCTGGAGGAAGTCTCGGAGGGCACTCAAGTGATGGCGGGTACGTTCTCCGTTAATCACTGCCCTGTTACTGTGCTATTTGATTCTGGAGCATCTCATAATTTTATCAGTGAAGCATGTGTGGCACGACTTCACTTACAAGTAACATGCCTAGAGAAACCCTACATTATTCAGACACCTGGCAACCGATTAAATGCTGGCCAAGTAGTTCGAAATATTTCCCTTAACTTGGGTGGGAAAAATTTTCCACTTACTCCCATCGTTCTTCCAAGTCAAGGGATAGATATCATACTTGGAATGAATTGGATGAAGAAGCATGGCGTTATCATCAATACCTCTTCTCGTATCCTTCAGTTCAACTCTTCCATGTATGGTTCTATGGAAATTCATCTTTCCCAGCATGCAATTCCAGCCACTGTCATATACCATCTTGAGGGGAAAATCCTAGAGGTAATTCCGGTGGTTTGTGAATACCCCGATGTGTTTCCGGAGGACTTGCCAGGTATGCCTCTCGATCGGGATATTGAGTTTGTCATTGAGTTACAGCCCAGCACAGCGCCCATATCTCGAAGGCCATATAGAATGACTCCCAGTGAGTTAGCTGAATTAAAAATCCAGTTACAAGAGTTGCTGGATAAAGGCTATATCCGACCGAGCACCTCACCTTGGGGTTGCCCGGCTCTGTTCGTAAAGAAGAAAGATCACGGACTGAGGCTATGTGTGGATTATCGACCGCTGAATGCAGTCACCATCAAAAACAAATATCCACTTCCTCGTATTGATATTCTTTTTGATCAACTAGCCGGAGCTAAGGTATTCTCAAAAATAAATCTGCGATCTGGCTATCATCAGATAAAAATCAGACTGGTGGATATACCAAAAACAGCTTTCTCTACTCGTTATGGTTTATACGAGTATTTGGTAATGTCTTTCGGATTAACCAATGCTCCCGCTTATTTCATGTACCTCATGAATTCGATATTCATGCCGGAGTTAGACAAGTTCGTCGTGGTCTTCATTGATGATATCTTAATCTACTCCAAGAATGAGGAAGAGCATGCTCATCATCTTCGCATAGTACTTCAGCGTCTGAGAGAGCACCAGCTTTATGCCAAACTCAGCAAGTGTGACTTCTGGCTGAAGGAAGTACCATTCCTCGGTCACGTCATATCTGCTGAGGGCATCTCTGTGGATCCCAGTAAAGTACAAGATGTACTCGATTGGGAAGCCCCAACTTCAGTCCCGGAAATCCGCAGTTTCTTGGGTTTAGCTGGGTATTATCGACGATTTATTCCAGAATTCTCCCGAATTGCGAAGCCGATGACTGAACTTCTGAAAAAGGGTGTCAAGTTCTATTGGAGTAATCATTGTGAGGAAGCTTTCCAGAAATTGAAAACACTTATCACTTCTGCTCCAATCTTGGCCCAGCCAGATACTACAAAACCATTCGATGTCTACTGTGATGCCTCGGGCACAGGACTTGGCTGTGTTCTGATGCAAGAGAACCCAGTGATTGCTTATGCATCTCGATCACTCAAGCGTCATGAAGAAAACTATCCCACGCATGACCTTGAATTAGCAGCTGTGGTCCATGCTTTGAAGATCTGGCGACACTATCTTTTAGGTTCATTGTGCAACATCTATACCGATCACAAGAGTCTCAAATATCTGTTCACTCAAGCTGATTTGAACATGCGTCAAAGGAGATGGCTTGAGTTGATTAAAGATTATGAGCTCGAAGTGCATTATCATCCAGGCAAGGCAAATGTGGTTGCCGATGCGCTGAGTCGCAAAACTCACTGTCATTGCATCTCAGCTATACCATTAAGCGAATCTCTTTGCTTTGAAATGGAAAAGCTGAATTTAAGTATTGTACCACATGGCACATTGGCTCATCTAGAGCTTACTCCTACTCTTCGCGATCTCATCATAGCGGCACAAAAGCAAGATAAGGGGGTGAAGGAAATTCAGAGAAGACTATCAGAAGGAGACCCTAAAGTGAATTGCTTCCACCAGGATAATAAGAATGTGTTATGGTTCAAGAACCGATTAGTGGTGCCTAAGAATTTTGAGCTCAGAAAACAGATCCTTGATGAAGCCCATACTTCACGGCTATCAATTCATCCGGGTAGCAACAAGATGTACCAAGACCTGAAGCAACGATTTTGGTGGACTCGGATGAAAAGGGAAATAGCCAAATATGTGTCGGAGTGTGATATCTGTCGGAGGGTTAAAGCCAGTCATCTCAGACCAGCTGGGACTCTTCAACCCTTGAATATTCCAGAATGGAAATGGGAAGATATAAGTATGGATTTCATCGTCGGCTTACCTCGAACTCAAAAGGGTTACGACTCTATTTGGGTTATAGTGGATAGATTAACCAAGTCGGCACATTTCCTCCCAGTTAAGACGACGTACTTGACCAAGCAATATGCGGAATTGTACATGGATCGCATACTATGTTTACATGGTGTGCCAAAGACTATCATTTCCGATCGAGGAACTCAGTTCGTTGCTCGTTTTTGGGAGCAATTACATGCTTGCTTGGGAACGCATCTTATTCGTAGCTCTGCATATCACCCTCAAACAGACGGCCAAACGGAGAGGATAAATCAAATTTTGGAGGATATGCTTCGTGCATGTGTTTTGACCTATCCACAGAAATGGGATCAATGTTTGCCGTTAGCTGAATTCTCTTATAACAATAGTTATCAAGAGAGCATCAAAATGGCACCATTCGAAGCCCTGTATGGTCGTCGATGCCGTATACCTCTCAATTGGTCTGAAACCGGAGAAAGAACAATCTTTGGGCCCGACATGGTTCAAGAGGCCGAAGAACAAGTCCGCCTTATCCAAGCCAACTTAAAGATTGCACAGTCCCGACAGAAGAGCTATGCGGATAAAAGAAGAGATCCACTCGTCTTTAAAGTCGGTGACCATGTCTATTTAAAAGTATCACCTTGGAAAGGCGTGCAAAGATTTGGAATAAAAGGGAAGTTAGCTCCTCGCTACATCGGTCCATATCCAATTGTGGAACGATGCGGTCCTGTGGCTTATCGGTTGGATCTTCCAGCAAATCTTTCTGCAGTTCATAACATCTTCCATGTGTCGCAACTCAGATTGTGCCTTAGAGTTCCGACTGAAGCTGTTGAAAGTGACTCGATTCAATTAGAGTCTGATTTCACCTATCCTGAGCATCCTATCAAGATTATTGATCGCAAGGATCGAGTTACTCGTCGCACAACCAACCGATTCTACAAAGTTCAATGGAGTAATCATTCCGAAGATGAAGCCACTTGGGAGAAGGAGGAATTCCTGAGATCCAAGTATCCGGAGTTTTTAAATGCTCATCCAGGTATTACATCTTCGAACCCTTTCCGCCTGTTTGAATTCTCTCATGCCTGAATCTCGGGACGATATTCTTTTAAGGGGGGAAGGCTGTAACACCCCTGTGTAAATCGTCTCGCTAATCACGAGTTAACTCGCTAATCGTGGACTCAAATTTGTCGTTAGCGTTAACCGAGTCCGCGATTTAATCTTTGTCTTAGCCGTTTTCGATCTCGTTTTTGTCATCGATCTGAGCTCCAAATCAACTGTCGCCCAAAACGAAAGTTGTAGATCTTCTTTTTCTCTACAACTTTTATTTTGGCCAAATTTCATGTTCCCATATGAAAATTTGAGTTTCAACTGGTCAAACTCGAGCAGAAATCATTTAAACGAAGTAACAGTGCATCTCTTGTGCTCGACACTGTGCCGCCCCGACGCCATACCGGCGTCTGGTCGCCGGCGAGCGACGCCACGCGTCGGCAATCGCGCCCTGATGCCGCTCTTCACCTTGCACTGGCCTGGAAGCTTCCGTTCAGTCCATCCATATACCTTTCCCGAGCTGCTGTGCAGAGTACGAGCTCGAGTCGCCGCCGTTCGTCGCGCCGGCCACGGCTCGCCGCCCCGCCTCGATTCATCGCGCCCCGAGCTGCGCAACCTCGTCCTGAAGCTCGTCCATCCCTCCACGAGCGCGGCTGTGCCCTACCCCGGCCGAATCGGCCTAGCACCGAGCTCAGACCGCCGCTCGCCATCGCCGTTCCCGCCGAGCTCCGCCCCTCTCCGTCGAGCTCCCTCTCCGAGGTCTCCTCCGCCCAAAATCGACCCACGGTGAGCTCAATCGCGGCCTCCTCCTACTCCCCGACCTTTTCCCCACCCGAATCGGCGCCGCCGTCGTCGAATCGCAGCCGCGCCGCCGCGGAATGCGCCGCCCGCGTGCGCCGCCGGAGCTCCCTGCTCCAGCTCGTGGCCCCCTACCGCGCGCCCTAGGGCCGCCTAGCCTCCCCGGAGCTCAAGCCGCCCCACCCCGCGGCCGCCGCAAGCCACCGCCAGCGCTGCGCCGCCGGCCGGCCGGCCAGCAGCCGCCGCGCGCGCGCGCCAGGCCCGCCCCGGTGTGCGCCGGCCCGCACGGGGCAGAGCAGAGGAGGGGGACGAGCTGGGCCGGCGCCCACTGTCCAGTGGGGCCCGGCTGTCAGTCCCCCCCCCCCCATTTTTATCTTTTTAGTGTTTTTCATTTTAGTTAATGGCTGAAAACTTCTAGAGTTTGTAGAAAAATGAAGAAACATCCAAAAAAGGCAAAGTAAATTTTGTTAGCTTTCTAAAATCATGATCTTCAGAGGGAAAAATGCTTAAGCATGCATTTTATCACTTTTGCTCTGGTGAAAATTCAATATGTGTTTAAACTAGTTTATTTTGTACCACTTGTTCTATAACTCTAAAAATTATGAAAATTTTGCAGTGGCCTTATCCTTGCATGTGTACCTTAACAAAATAAACTCCGGTTTTAATCCTTGCTGCTCTAAGCAAAGTCAGTAGTTGTTTTTGAAAGGAAACACTTCAGGCTAATTTGAGTTAATCGTTTCATCGCATTATGTGCTCATGCATTGCACTGTGTTCTAATTGTTGCATGGCATATTTTATTCGTGTAGACGCCGCGAACGCAGCTGTCCACGAGCTAGTTGCTGAGCCGGTCCAGGAGCCACGAGCAGAGGAGCAGCAGCAGGTCGCCGTTGAGCACGCTCCAGAAGATTTCGTTAACCCCGCTGACCTGCAAGGCAAGCCCCGAAGCATAACCATAATTTAAATTATTCAATGTTTATTTAAGTATTGTGCATTTATGTTCTAGGAGTTGAATGGAACCATAGTATGCATGTTTCCCTAGGTACCGTGGGCCTATACTAGTAAGCAGGTGTCGATAGAAATGCTTTGCTAAATAGGTTTTCGGTAGAAGTCGAGTGATTGCTGTCACTCGCGAGTTTAGGATCTTGATCCCTTAGCTTTGGCTTGAATTTAAGTGTTGAGTAAAGAGAAATGGAGACCGGGCGGAAATGAGTTGGTATTGGTATGGAATGGATGGAAAGTAAGCTCCGCCTGTGTCGATTGAGGACCGTTCCGTTGTTGGCAGTGCTGATCGAGGATTGAACAGTACTAACCACATACCGGAAGTAGGAGGTAGTCGAAACCGGTAAGCTGTGTACCACCTTACAGCGGTGATTTGAATTCCGCCATGCTACGCTGGGCGTGGGAGTTGGCGGGTGTTGGATAGGATGCCGCCTCCGGGTTCTCCGGGAGTTCACTGCGAGGGGCCCATCACCTGGGTTTTAGCAGGCGTGGTTCAGATGCCGTGGTAATGTGGAAACAGTTGACGCGCGTGGCCCGACGGGGCTTACATGTGTCGTGTGAGTTAGGTCCACCTTGCAAGGTTAAATCAGATCGATTCGCCGTGACTCGCGGTTATGAGAGCCTTGATCTCTTTGTCACATCGTAGTAAGAAAGTGGAATGAAAACGGATTGAAAAAGACTGGTTTGGAAGTTGCTAAAAGATAATCTGTTCCACCATGTGTGTTTTAGATGAATAGGCGAACTTAGTAATACTTGGTATACTAAATGGAGCTAAAATATTGAAAGTAAGGATTCACTTCTAGCAGCTTTTCAGCAAAAGAACTCCAGAGCCAAAAAGCTTTGCATGTCTAGGTAATGGGCTAAGTATACCCAAGGTCGGGTAAGCATTGCTGAGTATTAGTATACTCAGGGTTGTTGTTGTAACCCTTTTTAGCAGGTTGTGTCCCCGCTGACTTCGAGGAGATCTGTGCGTCCTGGATTGGATAGCCGCTTCCTCCAGGTTGGACCGTCGAGTGGGTCCCGTCTTCCCCGTGAAGTTTGGGCAGGTTGGCGTCACATCGGTGGGCAGGATGTGGAGCTCACCTTTTATCGTCGTCGTAGCTATCGTATTGTATTTCGAACTCAGTTTTAAACTTCCGCTGTGCGTTTGAACTCTGTTGTTTGTATTTAAGGCTTTTATGTAACACCTGTGTTGTAAATTAATTTGAAGATTTCTGTATGCTGGTAACACCTGTGCTCGTCTTCGTACGGGTCTAAGTGCAATTGTGATCCTGGAGTACAGTAGTTTAATCGGGATTTTACCCGACAGCCTGTCAGGTTACACCGTTTTAAGTGCACAGTAACTTGATTAAGTATTAAGATGATGGTTAGTGCATTTAAGCCGGTTTAATTTGGACGGTGCTGCTACAATAGAGTCCAAGTTCACCTTGCACCCCTACAATGACAATGATAAGGCAGGATTTGGAGCTCAGCAGCTTAGGGGTCCAGGACGCATATGGTGGGATAATCATGTGTCCATATTCCCTGCAGGCACTTGGTTTACCTGGGCAGAGTTCAAGGCCACGTTCAGAGCCCATCATATACCTGCAGGGGTCATTCGCAGGAAGCTCACTGAGTTCCTAGCTCTGAAGCAGGGCAACAACAGTGTGCTGCAATATGCTCAAGCTTTCAACACTTTATCACAATATGCTGGGTATCACGTGGACACAGATGAGAAGAAGCAAGCTTGCTTCAGGCAGGGGCTTAGCAGCAAGCTTCAGGATCGCCTGGCAATGATCAAGTTTGATAATTTCAGTGAGCTAGTCAATGGGGCTATCATTCAGGAGGACGCCCACCTATCTCATAAGACAGAGAAAAAGAGAAAGGCACTGGCAGCAGGATCTTCTAGCAGCGCCCCACAGAGGTTTCGCCTTGTGCAGTCAGGCCCACAGCGAGCCCCTTTCCAGCACCAGACTGGGTATGGGCCGCCACAGCAGCAGTGGGGATATCGGCCACCTCGGTACACACCACCACAGAGGACAGCCAGGCCTTCTGTTCCTCAGCAGAATGAGCAGAAGGTATGGGTACAGCAGCCGGGGATGCGCCCCAATTTATTCCCATAATATAATTGTGGACAACCTGGACATTTTGCACGGAATTGCCCAATGCCACCAAAGCAAGTCCAGCAATCAAGTCAGCAGAGCCAGAAGTAGAAAGTGGCTCATTTCAAGCCGGGGCAAGTGCACTACACCACCCTCGAGGGTATTCCAGAGGGAGCTCCAGTGATGGCGGGTACGTTTTCAGAGAATGGTTATCCTGTTACTGTATTATTTGATTCCGGGGCATCTCACACATTTATTGGCAAGGAGTGTGCTACTAGGCTTGGATTGGAAATAGGAAATATGTCGACTCCGTACAATATCCATTCACCTGGAGGGCAATTAATAACCAATCAAACTGTTAAGCAAGTGCCTTTACGGTTTCAAGGAAAAATCTTTGACACTCATCTAATCATGTTACCAACTCAGAAAGTGGACATTATCCTTGGAATGAATTGGATGAAATTTCATGGGATCCTCCTAGATACATTATCAAATTTGGTGCACGTAAACTCTCCTCTTCATGGTTATATGACCTTATCTTTGATGATCCATAAGTCAATGACTCCTACTGTGCACCACACCGAGGGCAAGAGCCTGGCCGATATACCAGTGGTGTGTGAATACCCGAATGTTTTTTCTGACGATTTGCCTGGCATGCCACCAGATCGGAATGTGGAGTTCGCCATTGAATTGCAGCCAGGCACGGCACCAATTTCTAGGAGGCCATATCAGATACCACCCAAAGAATTAGCTGAGCTAAAGAAGCAATTGCAGGAGTTGCTTGATAAGGGCTACATTCGTCCTAGCACTTCACCTTGGGGATGTCCTGCACTCTTTGTTAAAAAAAAGATCAAAGCCTCAGGATGTGTGTGGACTATCGGCCTCTAAATGACGTCACAATCAAGAACAAATATCCTCTGCCCCGAATTGATATTCTATTTGATCAGTTAGTCGGGGCTAAGGTATTATCTAAAATTGACCTTCGCTCGGGCTACCACCAGATCAAGATCCGAGCTGACCCAAGATAGCTTTCTCTAATAGATATGGGCTCTATGAGTATCTGGTAATGTCATTTGGGTTGACAAACGCCCCTGCTCATTTCATGTATCTCATGAACTCGGTGTTTATGCCTGAATTGGACAAGTTTGTCGTGGTTTTCATTGATGACATTCTTATCTATTCCACTTCCAAACAAACACTCTGATCATCGTGAAGAAGAACATGCTGAGCATCTTCGCATTGTTCTCCAGCGTCTCAGAGAGCACAAGTTATATGCCAAATTTAGCAAATGTGAATTTTGGCTCAAAAGGGTTCAATTCCTGGGCCATGTTATCTCTGCGGACGGTATTTCGGTGGACCCTAGCAAAATTCAAGATGTGTTGAATTGGAAGACTCCTGAGTCTGTTTCAGAGATTTGGAGTTTCCTTGGGCTAGCAGGTTATTATCGCCGGTTTGTACCGAACTTTTCAAAAATTGCTAGACCCATGACTGAATTACTTAAGAAGGGGTGAGAATTAATTGGGATGACAAATGTGAGCAGGCTTTTCAAACTTTGAGGAAGCTTCTGACGTCGGCCCCTGTCCTGTCTCAGCCGGATATTACCTGGCCTTTTGATGTGTATTGTGATGCATCAGGTACGAATCTCGGGTACGTTCTCATTCCTGTATGTCTCAGCCGGATATTATTCGGCCCGTTGATATTTATTGTCATATATCAGGTACGGGTCTCGATTGCGTCCTCATGCAAGATCGCCGGGTGATTGCTTATGCTTCCAGAGCACTCCGACGACATGAGGAAAATTATGCCACCCATGATTTGGAGCTGGCAGCGGTGGTTCATGCATTAAAGATTTGGCGCCATTATCTTCTGGACAATTCTGTTCATATATACTCGGACCACAAGAGTCTTACGTATATTTTCACTCAGAGCGAGCTGAATTTGCGCCAAAGGCAGTGGTTAGAATTGATCAAGAATTATGATCTGGAAATTCATTATCACCCGGGCAAAGCTAATGTTGTTGCCGATGCATTGAGTCGCAAGGCAAATTACAACTGCATCTCAACCACTGCTATGCAAGAGACTCTATGCCATGAAATGGAAAAGTTGAATTTGGCCATTGTAGCTGAGAGTACACTTACTAACCTTACCCTCACTCCAACATTTCGTGATCAAATCATTGCTGCTCAAAAAAATAATATGGGCATGGGCAAGATTAGACAAAGGCTCAGTGAAGATGATCCAAAGGTTCAATGCTTTCATCTGGATGGCGAGGGTGTTCTGTGGTTTAAGAACCAATTAGTGGTACCTAAGGATTTGGAGCTTCGAAAGCAAATTCTTGATGAGGCTCATCTTTCCAGGTATTCCATCCATCCGGGTAGCAATAAAATGTATCAAGATTTGAAACAATAGTTCTGGTGGACGAGGATGAAGCGGGAGATCGCCAAATATGTTTCTGAGTGTGACATCTATCGAAGGGTTAAAGCAAGTCACTTCAAACCAGCCGGCGCCTTACAACCCCTGAGTATTCTGGCTTGGAAATGGGAAGACATTAGTATGGATTTCATTGTGGGCCTACCCAAGACTACAAAAGGGTATGACTCCATTTGGGTTATAGTGGATCGCCTCACCAAATCTGCTCCCTTTCTTCCAGTAAGAACCCGCTACAAGTCCCATCAATATGCTGAGCTATACATTGCACGCATTGTGAGTCTCCATGGTATTCCTAAAACAATTATATCCGACAGAGGCTCACAATTTGTTGCACGTTTTCGGGAGCAATTGCATGCATCTCTTGGTACTCAGCTTATCCGTAGTTTGGCTTATCATCCTCAGACAGATGGTCAGAATGAAAGGATTAATCAAATTCTGGAGGACATGCTTAGGGCATGTGCACTCACCTATAGTCAAAAATGGGATGAATGTCAGCCATTGGCCAAGTTTGCTTATAACAATAGTTATCAAGAGAGCCACAGAATGGCTCCTTTTGAGGCATTATATGGGCAAAGATGTAGAACTCTGCTAAATTGGTCAGAAGCCGGTGAAAGAAATTTCTTTGGGCCTGATATGGTTGAAGAGACTGAAGAACAAGTCCGGCTCATACAAGAAAACTTGAAAATAGCACAATCCCACCAGAAGAACTATGCAGATAAGAGACGCCGACCTCTGACATTTGAAGTAGGGGATCATGTCTATCTGCGAGTATCTCCGATGAAGGGTGTTCAACGATTTGGAGTGAGAGGGAAATTGGCACCCCGTTATGTTGGGTCTTTTCCTATTATTGAGCGATGTGGGCCGGTAGCATGTCGGGTGGAGCTTACTTCACATCTATCGACGGTCCATAATATCTTTCATGTCACCCAGCTCAAGAAGTGCCTCCGTGTTCCAATTGAAATGGCGGACACGGAAAATGTACAGCTAGAACCCGACCTTACTTATCCTGAGCATCCTGTTAAAATTGTTGACCACAAGACCGGGATTACTCGGAATCAAACTAGTAAATTTTATAAAGTTCAATGGACTAATCACTCCGAGCGACAAGCTACATGGGAAACAGAAGAATTTCTAAAATCCAATTATCCAGAGTTTTTGGCTACTCACCAAGGTACCTAGCACCAACCTTCTCTTTCTAGCTTAGTGTGCACACTTTAATCTCGGGACGAGATTTCTTTTAGGGGGAAGGGCTGTAACAGCTACTTAATTAGGTGATTTGAACATATGCTAAACAAGGTTAGAATGTTCAAATTGAGTCAAAAACGAATCAAAAATATCCCAAACTCCTCACCTGCTCCCGTCCGGAGTCCATACGCACGCGACGCGCGGCGAGCGCCTGCTCACCGGCGTGCTGTGTCGTGCCACGCGCCGGCCCCCACGGCAATCCGGCGGCGACGCCATTACAACCTCGCCCACTTGCCGCCGCGGCCATGCCGAGACCGAGCGCCGGTCCGGTCGTCGCCACGCGCCGGCCGCCCAGAAGCGAGTCCTCCCCTCTTTTCCGGCCATCCTCGGCGTCCAGGACGTCCTCATTCATTCCTCTCCAAACCCAGCTCGAGCTCTGACTCTCTCTCTCCTTGGCCCAGAGCTTCTTCTTCCTCCGTTTCACCATGGACAGAGCTTGAGCCGTTCGCATTTGTCGACCAAATCCGCGAGCTCCCCTCCATGGATTCCAAATCCACTGCGTCCCAAGGTCACTCACCTCCCTAGCTTCATCCTCGACCTCTCCTTCGCGAGCCCCGTCGACTAAGTCGCCGGGAATCGCCGGTTCCCCGGCCGCCGGTCACCGATGTGCCCGAGATCCACCTCGACGTCGAACTCCCACCTCCGGCCACCATTTCCATTGCCCAGCTGCTCAAATTGATGGTACGTGAGCTGGTGATGCTCATGCTTCCCTGACCTCGCCGCGTTCGCCGGGGTGCTCGCCGGAATGCCGCCGCGCCGCTGCTCCGGGCCACCTGTACCGCCGCGAGCTGCCCCTGTGCAGTTTCTTGCCGCGCCGCCGGCCGCGCTGGCTCTGCCCGGCCCTGCTGGCCGCCGTGTTGCCCTTCCCCGCTGCCGCCTTGGCCCATCGCCGGTGAGCCAGGCGCGCCACGCTGCCGGCCATGGCCCTGGTGGCCATGGCATGGCTGTGCTGCCCGTTGCCACTGTAGTTTTGTTTCATTTCGTATGCAACTTGCAAAATACATATAAAAAAATAAAGAAAAATGCTAAAAATGAAAATTTTGTTTTGTTAGAGTTGTTAGCTTAAGCTCTACAGAGGAAAAAATATGCATGCTTGTGAAAAGTTCTTTTACCCCTGTCAAAAATTTAAACTATGCTTAGGCTTGTCTAATTAATATATATAGATCTATTAGTTTGAAAATTATAAGATTTAAGCAGTAACCTACTTTAGCCATAAGTATAGTTCACTGTAAAGTTTCCATGTCCAGAAAACATAGTTTAGCATGTGCTTATAAACTGTATCCAAACTAATATATTGGAATAGGAATAGATAATACTTTTACATGTAAAATTTTATACAAATTATGAGAAGTTAATAATGTCTTTGCAAGTCATGTTCTGTTTATATTAAATTATGTTCTAATTCGATACTTAGGTTATCTAATTGTTCCTAGCACTTAGAGTTTAAGTTAAATATCACCGTGTCAGCATCATTTTTATGTAAATTTTTAGTTTGTTTAATGTTTGTCTTATGATTACAAAGTCATGTCTGCATCTACTCATTATTTCATGTGCATACCTATAGAACCCGCGACTGAGGAAGTCGTGTACGAGGTGATCGCGGAACCGCGGGCGCAGACGGATGAAGCCTAGTAGGAGATTCGCGAGAACCCGGCCCAAGGCCCGACTGACTCTACCGCAGTGCAGCAGCCCGAAGGCAAGCCCCGGTGCATGTCCTACTAATTTAAATTATGACTCACTATATATATAGTTATTACTTGTGCATTATATTTCAGGAGTTGTTTGGAACCCTAGTTGCATGATCTCTAGGTCCCCCCTGAGTTATACTAGTATGTATAGGACGATAGTAATGCTATACTTAATAGTTCTCGATAGAAGTCGAGTGATTTCTTGTCACTAGCGAGATATAGGATGTTTAGGAAGTCGAGTAATTTTCGGTAACTCGCGAGATATAGGGTGTAATTATATTTCAGTATTTGAATTATTATATTCAAGATGGAATGAAGGAAAATGGAGACCGGACGGGGAATGATGACGAGATGTAGGTATGGCAGCAGGACAGGGTTCCTGGGTGCCTTAGCCCCGTCTGTGTCGATTGAGAACCGTACCGTTGTCGGCCCCGCTGATCATGTTTGAATTGTACTAATGGCATACTGGGAGTAAGAGGTAGTCGAAACCGGTAAGCCTAGTACTGCTTCGCTTCGAAAGTACAGAACTTTATCACCACCCCTTAGGGTGAGTCGAGTAGTCGCGGAGAATTGGGATGCATGTATTTACTTTTAGTGGTCTCTCGTTGAGCTCGGCTGACTATATGTAGCTGGGGCGGTTCTGTAGTTCCAGGCGGGGAGGGGAAGGGTTGGTGCGTAGAGTCCGAGGGGGCTTTGCGTGCTGTGTTGGTTAGGTCCACTTTGCAAGGTTAAATCGAATCGATTCGCCGTCAGTCGCTCTCGGATATGAGCACCTTGATTACTGCATCACATCGTAGTAATGAGATGAATAAATAGATGTTATATAATGTTAGTTTCATTGAATTGTACTTTAATGTTCTACCATGTTTGCTCTAGAAGTTCTGCCAATGTAGTCAAGTGGGAATCAAGATAGAACCTGGAGCTCAAATATTGAAAGTAAGGATCCACCCTTAGATGTTTTTCTGCAAAACAAACCACCAGCCAGAAAGCCTTGCATGTCTAGATAATGGGCTAAGTATACCCAGAGACGGGTAAGTCTTGCTGAGTATTAGTTGCTCAGGGTTTGTTGCCACACTTATTTCAGGCCACGCAGACGTAGATTTCTGCCCTTGCTGCGCCAAGTTCATCCGCCTTAACGCAGAAGGATGGGAGGTTGCCGGGCCAGATGTTTAGGCGGACTCCTGATCACACACCTTTGGGTAAAAGTGTGTAATATCTTATCGTAGCTGTCGGATTATACGATTATCCAACTTTTATAAAAAAATAGTATGTAAATTATCTTTGTATTTGAACTTGATTTGTAAAACTTAATGTTTCGCACTATGTACTGTGTTAGTATTTTCCAAGTATTGTCATGTTGTACCATCTACGCCCAGCTTCGCGTGGGACTACCGGTGTTCTTTCGATCGGGACGTGGGTTGAGAAAGATCTGTCAAATTAAACTATTAAGTTAATGTGCCTGATGTGTTCAAATGATGGTCATTATGCTTAATTTAGAGTTTTTATTTGGCGGTTCCGTCACAGATTGTAAGGAACATGGCCCATTTAGGCCATTGTTTGTGATTTTGGTAATTGTATGACAACGCAATCAATGGTACTAACAAGTTTGTCAAGTGAATCTTTCTAGGTCCCAAAAATGTATTAAAAAGGGTTAGCAAAGCAAAACATGAAGAAATAACTCAAAGAAATACTGAATTGGACGAGTTATGCAAAAATCAGTAGCACCGGTTCTTCCTATGACCATGCACCGAACCTTCCGACAAGCATCGGTTTAACCGACACCCAAAACTTATTCAAATAAGATGGACTGAAGCAGAATCTTGTAGAGAATTTCACAAGCTTTCCAAAGAGTACAAGATCATCGAAATCGGAGTTCGGAATAAAAAGTTATAGTAAAACACGGAGAGGCTGATTTTTGTGTGGCACCGGTTAAACCGATGTCATCACCGGTTATTCTGATGCTCAAAATTTGGTCAAATGAGATGGACTTTAGCAGAATCTTGTAGAAAATTTTATAAGCTTTTCAAAGAGTACAAGATCACCTAAATTAGAGTTCGGAGTAAAAAGTTATGGCCAAAATATGAAGCACCATAAAGCTGATTTCTATAAGCGCCAGAAATTTCGATGCTAAAAAAAAGCATCGGTGCAATACCCGTACTATTGTCCAGAGAGCGTGTTTTTAGCCCCAGAAAGTTCCTTTAGTACTGGATAAACCGGTACTATCACCGGATATTCCGATGGTACTATATTTCAGCTGCAAAACTCGTCAGAAAGGGTCAACGGCTAGTACGAGCTATTAGTGACCGGTTAAACCGATGACTAGGCATCGGTTAAACCGATGCTTACACAGAAATGCCCCCAACGACTACAAACAGCTACTTCGAGTTTGTGGGCTATATATATGGCTTTCCCCGGCCATTTGAAGCTTGCTGGAGATTAGAGAGACCCCATACACATTGAAAAACACCTGCAAGCCAACCCAAGTGCATATTGATCAAATCCATAGACTTAGCACAAGCTTTGTGAGTGTTAGTGCTAGGATTAGCTTTTTAGAGAGTGTGAGAGCAAGGTGTTGTGCCTTGTGGCTGGTTCTAGAGTGAACCACACTTGTATTACGGTGCGCCGGCCCCTTGGAGCATTGGTGGCTCGCCGGCACGTCAACGACCCTCCGGCTTGGTGTGGAGCGGCGTTGACAATATTGTGCGGGGGACGGAGACCCCTGGACTAGCTCCCTTAGTGAAAAGCGGGATCAAGGTGATCGTGATTGTGTTCACGGAAGAGACTTGATTGCCGGGAAGCGATACTCTTCGTGAGTGCTTCAACAATGTGGATGTAGGGACATCTTTGTGGCAATCCGAACCACGGGATAAATTCTCGCGTCTTGAATTTGCTTCCTCTCATCCCTCTCTTTAAGCTTCCGTATTTTATATTGCAATTTTTGTATCTTTAGCTTCACAAGAGTAGTATCTTGATAGGATTGGCTATAGATTGCTAAACTCTTTTGGGATGAGGGTTTCACACTAGAAGAACCGTAGATGCACATCTAGATAGCTTATTTTAGTTTAAATTTTGTGCAAACTAATTGAAACCATAAATTAAGGTTTTTAAGTGTCTAATTCACCTCCTCCCCTCTTAGGCTAGAGCACCCGATCACTTTCAGTTATTGGATAATATCCCTTAACTTCTCCATTGTTGATGACGTGGTACCTTGATGGTCAGGATGCAGCCATGCAGGGCTAGTCACCTTCTGATGTCCTAATTTTTTCTCTCAGCCAATCTATTGCACTGTCATAGTTATAATTCGTGAAACGCCGCATCTCAGAACTTTTAAACGCAACTTGTTTTTTCATTTTCATTTGTGACCGAAATGAGTATTCATTGAACGCTTTACATTAATGGATAATAGTCAATACCGGCACAATTCATCCCCTGCTGCGGCCACCAACAACAATGGCGAGGTGACAAGGATGGATCCTCCATGGAAGTTACTCCCAAAGAAGAGGAAGAGGAAGAGCTGTGGTGGTGGAGATGGACTGCCGGGGAAGAATGGCTGCAGCAAGAGGAATGGTACAAGGTAGCTAGCATGATGCGTTCTTGACTCTAGAGTCTAAGACTCATAGCCTGCAATGGATTCTTGGCGCATGAACTTCTAATGAAGGAAGGTAAAAGGAAAGGGGAACTCGACGACCTGCAATTTAAGTAAAAGGAAAACGACACCGAATCTAAACTCTAAAGACGGAGAGCTGTTATGGTGTTGGTGGACAATGGATGGGTTGATGGGGATATGGTTGCTTAGGGAGCGACGGCGGGTGGAGTCCATGGCGGCGGAGGCGACGGCGGATCGGAGGAAGATCGATCAGGGGCCAGCGCAGTTGAGCGCCGCCTTGATCTGCTGCACGGTGTTGCCGATCAGGCCGGTGACGGTGGCCATAGACTCGGCGTCGACCCGGGCCGACGGCAGGCTGCTGACGCGGATCTGGAACGCGACGGTGACGACGCAGCAGCCCGGCGAGATCGTCCCCAGCGGGCCGCCGCCGCTGGAGCTGGACGCGCCCGCGCCGGGCCCCGGCCGGACGTCGGGCAGGATGGCGAAGCCCGACGGCAGCAGCGGGACGCCCGACGCGTCCTCGCCGCTCATCACCACGTTCGCCGTCAGGAGGTCGATCGGCGAGTACACCACCAGCGACGACCCCGACGCGTCCGTGCTGCTCTCCTGAAGGATCAGCATGCCGCCGTCCTGGTTCGCGTCGGTCATCCCCTGCAACAAAAACTGTCATCAGCCAATCTATTCGTCATCACAAAGATTAATTCAGCAGCACAATCCAATTGCAAGTTCGTGCGTGCAAAAGGAAAGAGATGAAGATGAGTGGTTGATTGCTCACTCTCAGCACGGAGACGCAGTTGTCAGGGTTGGAGCCACTGGGGATGCGCAACACCTCCTGAACCTGGTTGGCGTGCGCCAGGACGTCCCACTGCGGCGCAGCAATGGCGGAGGCAACAGTCAAGAGGCGCGAGCAAGCGTCAAACGAGGTGATGGTGATGGTGGTGGACGACGTGTCCCGGACGGAGTTCGGAGGCGTACCTGGGATCGCGCGGTCTCGTCGCGGAGGAAGGCGAAGGCGTGGCCAGCGGGGACGGGCAGCCAGATGGAGGTGGCGGCGGTGAGGACGACGCTGGTGGGCTGGCCCGGCTCGGCGCTGCGCTGCGCTCCCACGCGGACGCTCACGTCCGTCGCGCCCGGCAGCAGCACCCACCGCTGCAGCGGCGACGAGCTCAGGCTCGCGCAGAAGAGCCTCACCATCTGCCGCGACAGCTTCGTCGTGCTCCGCTTCCCCTCCGGAGTCACTGCTGGGCACAAGCACCAGAGACATCGATCAGGGCTATGCATTGCATTGATTCCATCAGCGGATGGCTTGCTCGGCGTTGGTGACGTACCTCCGGCTCCGGCGAGGTCGTGATGCGGCGGCCCGAGCATGGCGAGGGACGCGACGCGCTCGCACGCGCGCTGCAGCGCGGCGAGCCACCGGTGCGCCCCGAACGCAGCGCCGCTCAGCACCAGGCTGCGGTAGAGCGCGCTGATGGGGGCCGTGTGCTCGAACTCCATGTGCTCGACCCAGGTCACCTGCAGGAACGCGAACGAGTTAGCTAGGAGCCTTGGGGGCACGGGCATCCCGCCCGCCATTGCAACAAGCCCAGCTAGCAGCACCGTACATTGGAGTAGCCATTGGGCATGTCGGCGATGAGGCACCCCGACGGGAGGCGGCGCGAGCGCGGCGGCATGCCGTAGGGCACGCCGCGCAGCGCGTCCGGGGAGACGTCGGCGACGGCCCACAGGCCCGGCTCGATCTGCTTGCAGTAGCGGAGGAAGCTGAACTCGCGGGTCGGGACGACGGGCGCCACCATGTGCAGCTCCTCGTACATCTGACATGGCGCCGCCATTATTAGTTAATAAAATCTTGCAAAGATGATCAGGACAAACATTCCGTTTCAGGAATCAGGATTCGATTCGACGGCAGCGTTACCATGACCAACGACTCGATGCTGCCGCCCAAGCCGCCGCTCATGATGACATCGCCGGTGTGCGCCTTGGACACGATGCCGGGGAAGAACTCCGTCCACTTGTTCTGCAGCAACAAGTCAGTAACGCAGCAGCAGCAGCAACAACAATGAATCATAAGAATGCCGATCGAAGTCGAAGCACGCCGGTGGAAGATGAAGATAGAGGTGGGAATGAACACTCCACGTACCGTGTCCATGAAGACGTCGACGAGCGCGACGGCGCTCATGAAGACGAGCCCCGAGTCCCTGGACCCCTCGACGCTGATGTCCGGCGGGCGGAACGCGCCGCCGGGCGCCGCGAAGAGGCCGTCGTAGGCGGCGACGCTGAGTGTCTCCGGCGCGCCCCCGGGCGCGCCCTTGTCCCAGAGTTGCCTCCCGGCCTGCGCGAGCCGGATGAGCTCGTCCATGGCGCGCGCCGCCAGGTCCATCATCATGGGGCGCTCCATTTCCTCCACCGGCGGCAGCATCGCTGAGGAGCACCCGCTGAGGAGGTCGAGGTCCAGCGACGGCCCGCCGCCGAGCCCCGCCCCGGGCATCCCGCCCACGGACAGGTCCAGTGACGGCACCGACGTAGGCGGCCCCTGCGTCAACGGCCGTCCGAGGTACTTGGAGGTTATGCTCGACAACCGGTCCAGCTGTTGGCACCCATGGAAAAAGAAACATCAGAGACGTACATATACATATACATATACATATACACATATACACATATATAAATATATATAATTATATATAAACATATATGTATATATACACAAATGAGTAAAGGAGGATGAGCTGGTCGCCGGAAACAAACAAGGTGTCGGGGCGTCGTCAACCCCGTAGCTGCTGTTACCTCTTGCTTGAGGCGGGTGTTCTCCATGCGGAGATTCTGCTCGTTGAAGTAGTCCGTGACGGGCTGGCCGACGCAGTTGGGGCAGACGACGTTCCTGAGCGCCTCGCGCATGGTGATGTTCTCGCACCGGATCTTGTCGTTCTCCATGCGCAGGAAGGAGTTGCTCGCGCGCTCGTGCTGCGCCTGCAGCTCGGTCGCACACCATCACAAGATTCAAAGAATTAATCCGTGGGAAATCAACAAGCCGATCGAGGAAAGATCGAAATGGAAGAACATGCATGGCGACCTCTTATACCTTCATCTGGGTGCGGCGGTTCTGGAACCAGAACTTGATCTGCTGCGGCTCCAGGTCGAGCTCCTGGCCGAGCGCGGCGCGCTGGTTCTCGTCCGGGTGCGGGCACTCCTTGAACATCCTGCACAGTCACGGTCGAGCACCATTACTGCATCCCATCGATCATCACGGCGGCGGCGGCGGCGGCATGTAGAACACAAAGAAAGGAAACCAGACAGGAGAGAAGAGAAGTAGTAGAGAGCAAGGAGCGTACGCCTCGAGCTGCTGAATCTGGCGCGGGGTGTGGCGGTGGTACTGCCTCTGCTTCCGCTGGTGCTGGTTGCTGGAGCCCTCGTGTTCGTCACCGGAGTCCATCGCCGCCGCCTTCAAGCCTCGCTCGCCCGCTCTACAGCTGTAGTTTGAGGAGAGATCTCTGTGTTGTGCCTGTGTTCCAGTGCGCTCAATGGCCTGGCCTCCCGGTCCTATTTATACCTGGCAATGGGCAGGCCGAGCAAGAAACCTCCACTCCAGGTCCAGGGTGGTGGCCGCCTTCCAACTCCAGACCAGCATTGCAAAATAGGCAGGATGTCGCGACACCTTGGATACAGTCAAGCTTCACGCCATTCTCTCTCTCTCTCTCTCTCTCTCTCTCTCTCTCTCTCTCTGGAAGCAGTTACACTTGCTGGCTCCTTGGTCAATGAACTGCTGGTTCCTGCCAATCTTTCTTCGTCCTGCTTTGGCAGGAGAGGGGGAGACTGGTGTGAGGAAGCAGGAGCAGTAGTAACTGGTGCGAGGGAATTAGGGGCAAGTTTTAAGCAGGGCAGGGCAAAGAGCTCCCGGCGAGGGCACAACCACTCCCTTTCTCTCTCTACATTTAATAAGGACATTTAAGCCCAAATGGGTCGGGTTTGCAAGCTGCATTCCCTCTTCCACCCGCAAACTTCTCCACGACTGTGTAAAATTGTTTTCTATGTTTTTAAACCCATTTATTTACAAAGGGGGTCCGGTGAAAACATGCATATGTGTCATAGCATTTAGATCATGATTCATGAACTTGAAGGTATATGATGTGGATCGAACTAGTGGTGAATGAATATATTGCTATGTTGATTGTAATGGGCGTTCACAATGGTCAACTATGGACCGGTTAATTCGAGTAACATTTGTTATTATATCAATAATATAATTTGACTTAGGGATTTATAATGTCTGAATTAGGGGAAGGAAAATTAAAACCGTTTGTTATTTGTTTCCAATCGTATCCAAGATCTTATCCATGTAGATCTTTGATCTTATAACGTAAATTTGCATGGATTGTATCATGCAAGCACCTGATTCTGTAACATAAATTTACAAGTTTTTTTTATGAAACGAGCACCTAATCTCGTAACGTAAATTTCCATGTATTGCTTTTTAGTCTTTGCAAAAACCTAATCCAGTAACGTAAATTTGCACATGCACTTTTTTATCCGTACATAACTATGTAACGTTAATAGCATGTGATGTTTCTTGCACTTCTATGTTGTTTCATTTGCATTGTTACTTACATTCATATTGATGAATACTTTATGAACCTAAATTTATAAATTTGCTATTGCTCATGTTATTGATTAAGTCCAGTTTAAATTGGTAATAGTTAGCAAAGAATATGAATTGTATAAAATGTCATGTGACTTATCTACCAGCTTCCTTCACAGTACAATATTCATTGTGCATGATGGGTACCTTCAGTACCACAAACTGTTGGTTGTTTTATAACTACTAAATGGAAACATTATTAAATATTGAAATTACAATCTATTGTTACCATTCTAAGAGCAAACTTCGTGATCTTTACCAAATAATTTTCCATACATAATATACATTTTTTATATAAAATGATATCATTGGTTCGCACCATAAAATATTTTCTTATGGTTATGATTTCGGTGCTATAGATAATATAGTATAAAACAAACTATAGACTTGAAAATGGAGGAGGTGGTATCGACACCAAGAGCACGTTTGGCTAGGAAGAATTGGCTGGGCTCGAGATGTTGCTCTAACAACCAGCCAGTTAGCTCCAGCCAGCCAGACCCAACCCAGCTAGCTCCTTGTCCAGCCATCCAAACAAGCTGCAAATCTTTCATATTCTCCGATATATAAATATAGACAATGAACCTATGCCAGTATAAAATAAATTATAGACTTATAAATGGAGGAGGTGGCATTGACACCAAGAGCCCATTTGGCTAGGAAGAATTGGCTGGGCTGGAGATGCTGCTCAAACAGCCAGCCAGCCCGCTCCAGCCAGCTAGACCCAGCCCAGCCTGCTCCTCGCCCAGCCATCCAAACAGGCTGCAAATCTTTCCTATTCTCCTATATATAAATATATACAATGAACCTATGCCAGCAACGGTATAATGAATGTATTTTTAAAATATTTGTAAATGATTATGCTGTGTTCGGGTGCCAACATATGGAAACACTCTGGCCAAATAGCCTTAACAGGTTTGATTCTTTTTTCTTTTGATCCACATTTGACTTCCATATATATCGTGTTGATAAAGCTTTCATAATTTAGCAATCATTTAATTCGACATTAAATTTCTACAATTTTGTCACCATCTTAAAATGGAAATATTGATTTTCATATTAGGGGAGAGTAATAAATATGGTATCATATTTATACTCCAAAGTTAGCAAGTTGTGGAATAATTGGTGCTACTATATTTATGTGTCTAGCAACTTGCATACTACTAGAAGCATTGTGGTGAAAAAATGGCTAGCTATGATGATAGAATCGATTATAATGTATTTTTGTACTTTAAAGTTTAGTTGTTTTTATTTGCTTCTACTGAATGGAGTTTAGGATAGACCATAGCTACTATAAAATCTTTTAGCACTATGATAATACAATATGATCCATTGCTAATCTAAAACATTATGCTTCAATAATTTTAGTTGTAACAGAGTTGAAGCATACACCATATATCTTCATCAACATAAAATTTTAAACCTTATTTTTATTTAGATTCCTTTGTAAAATTGAATGGGTTTGCTTTTTAGTTGGATCCATCATTCCCAAGGAGTTGCAATAAATTGAGTATGAATGTAAACATTCAGTATTTTTAAAATACACATTGTAGTTTACTATTAAGAAGACTGCCTAGAATAGGATGTGATGTCTTTTTGTGCTAACAAAGGATGGGAAAATAAAATGAAGCAATATGATGAGCATTCATAAACTAAAATTCAATTCTCTTGTCCCTTGTTCGTGTTCCTTAACTCCTTTTGATTATTGAATGAGCTTTTTGTACGTGAGATGTTGACCATTTAACAAATGTTCCCACTACTTCTTGTCATTTGCATATGTCCATCAAAGAAAATATATTTTGCTTTTAAATTAGAAACAAGATATTAAGTCTATTTCTGAGAAATATGTTAACAAAAAGATTAACTAGATGTATATTTTAAGCTATGCAAGTAGTTCAAATATATTTAATTCATACTAGACTCTCTATGCTTTGTAAACGATTTTATAATCCTGCTTGGTCTTAGCATATGAATATATATATTCTTGCGGCTATAGATTTTTGTTGTAAATAATATCTTACAATGTAATGGCTTCTACAACTTGTTGTAGGCTATGTTTACTCTTGCAACCATTGTTTCCAAGCACGGGTGTAATTATCATGTGTACGATTAATATTAAAATATTTTATCTAGAAATCAAATGTATAATAGTTGCTTCAAAAATCAAATATTTAATAAGTACTAATATTTAGTTATTTCAATTAGTTATCATTATTTGTGAAACATATTTTAAATTGTAGCTTTGGTTTATTTAATTTGGAGAAGTACATAGTTTCCATTATCAACATTTCATCATTCACATTGTACATTATATAATGATAGACTATGAACTAGTACAAGCTACTATATATTAATTACAATTGTAAAAGTAGATGAAAATGGTTAGAGCAACCATAGTGTAATATAAAAATAATGCTATGATAGACAGGAAAAGAATGGAGCACTGATTTTGTCACTGTAGGTAGCACTGTTGAGTTGAAAAATCCTTACATTATGTATTGTTCATGCATCGATACTCAACCAAGTTCGGGATATACAATTATTTCAGCTAGTTCTCAGATGGTCTGAAGGTGAATGAGGGTGTTGTATTGTTCATCCAAGGTGTTTTATTATATAAGCTCTGTTACAATGATGGCAAAGTACCATAGGGTACTTTCAAGTACTTTTCCCTTGAATTTTTTCTAGCTGTTTTTCCTAGCTGTTGATCTATGGAAAATTAAATTAAATTAGTATTCGGTCCCATTCTTTTTGGTACTTGATCCCATATTTTTGTACCACCAGGTAGTTTAGTCTAGATACTTCCTACCTTGACGACCATACAATTCTATCAGATGGACAGCTCCAATTTTTTCAATCATTGTAAAAATTCTCTTATTATATTGAAAATAGATTTTCACTACTTTGGCGCTGATATTGCACATTGCAAGGAAAGTCAAATTGAAGCATCACTGTTATGTGGCAGCGAAATAACATTTGAAGCCTCAATCACATTGTAGCTGCTGATGTTGGATTTGAATGACAACAGATAAGAATGCTTTTACCAAATAGTCTTATTAGGGTTTTTCATGTGAAAACAACTTTACAATATCATGGTAATAAAGTTTCCATACTTTAGCAACCATTTATACTAATTATATCACTATCTTAACATTTTAGAAAACTGATTTTCATGCAAGTGAGGAGTGCCATTATAGCATCAGATTTATAGTCTCAAGTGAGCAAGTTGCATACTAAACATCATACTATATTTCTAAGCATAGCCATTGTCATGAATGTGAGCATTGTGGTGGAAAAATGGTTAGGAATGATGATAGAATATATCAGCATGTATCCTTCTAGATTCACAATATAGTCATTGAATTTAATTGAATAGAGTAGCCCATATGTTAATGTTTGGATCTTATTTTGATTTAGAGTCCTTGAAAAATCAATAAGTTTTAATACGTACTCCCTTTGTTTTTATTTACATATCGTATTAGATTTGTCCTAAGTCAAATTTAGCTAGTTTTGATCAGATCTATAGAAAAATGTAGCAACAACTACACCAACGCAATATAAGCACTATCAATATATATTTTATACTGAATTCATTGAAATAAATTTGATATTGTAAATGCTATATTTTTTATATAATTTTGGTCAAAGTTGATCAAGTATGACTTTGATTAAACCTAATACGATATGTAAATAGAAACAGAGAAAGTATGCATTGTGTCATAAAAGCTTGTCTCCATCAGATCAAGTTCAACACCAACATTTGACCCATCCTCTCCATAAACGCTCATAGATGTGAAAGTTCCTAAATTGTTTTTTAAAAATATTTGAGGTATTGGTTGGTAGTTAAGATGCTTTCCCAAAACATAACTTTTGAAACCTCAAATTGGTGCCATAAAGTTATGGTCATGGAAAAAGAAGTAGATAGGAATAGTATTTTTGGCAAATCTTTTCTCTTTGCATATAACATAATCCATTATTCATGTTTCATGTTCCTTAACTCCATATCAATATTGATTGAACTTCCAATCTGTAAGTAATTGACAATTGGGTGCATTAACCAATAGGAAGTGATACATTGTATTATTAACACAAGTTGTATTATTAAACTTCCATATGAATATTGATTGGTGAATTGGGCATAGCTCAGCTGGTAACGTTCCTTGTGGTGAAACCTATCCACCTAGGTTTATGGTAATTTCATAGATTTATTTTAGGATTTAATGTGTCTTTATAGAGATGAATATTTATGGTATGTAATTGTCGATCCGGCATTTTGGGGTAGCAGATTTGGATGGGTGGGACTTAGGGTGTGCATGGCGACGGGGATAGACGGGAAGGCGAAGAAGGTCAAAATCGTTTGCTGTTTCCGGACTCCGGTACATGGGCAGGCCCCATTAAATTCAAAGATCTTCAATTGAATATCCAATATTTTATAACAAAAAAATTATATGCAGCATATACTATGTATATAATTCAAAAGAATGAAAATAACACAACAAAATAGGTTATTAATATAGCCCCAATATCTCCTAAGCCCAAAAAAACCTCAGCCGCCCATCTCGCCACCATCGGTCCACACAAGATCCAAAATCGATAGCCAGATTTGATCCAGACCAACGCCCACCTCCCATCTCCCGATTCTCCCTACGTGATCTGCCCTTCTCGTTCAATCACCATAGTCACCTGTCGCCCCACCGCCAGGGCCTGCCTGCCGCCCAGCCGGCTTTCTAGCCCCGATGCCCGACCGATCGTTGCCCGTCATCCCACCACCAATGCTTAACATCCCAACCACCTGTTGCCCATCACCCCTAGGGCCCATGTGCGCCGTGTCGCGCTCGCGCAGAGCCAAGCACCAGTTGCCTGCGGCAGGGCGGCCTACGACCAAGCCCACGCTAGCAAGGGAAATGTCGCCACCTCCTCCACTGCTCCGCGTATTGAAATCCAATCCTGTGAAGTGATTCAAAGTGAGGATTGATAAAAATTTATCCATATTTTGTGAAAAAAATAACACCATTTAAAATTTTAAATACCTACCTTCTAAATTCTGAGTTGCCTTCGGTCCCTGTATGGTTGTACTTCCGGCACCCATGCAGCCCTTGTAGCCGCAGGAGAAACATCGCTTGTTCGCATTCAGGTTGGCAATGGGGACAGTAGGGCTGGGGATCCGCAAGGACCTGCCCAGTCAAGGGCTAGAACGGAGGACATTTTCCCTGCAGGGCTGTCGGGGTGGGGGCCCAAAATTGAAACGAGGTGGGTCTAGGGAGAAATTTTGCCCCATGGGGACACGTGGAGACCGAAAAGAATGGAAAAATAGAAAAATTGCCCACATAATAGTAGGACCAATAAAGCCCAACCTTCTTTTAAGCAAACCCTCTCCTCTCCTCCCTCTCTATCCTTTCTTGGTCTCTCAGGGTGCCGGCCCTCGCTTGCTCAGGAGTAGGATCTGAGCGCATCCGCTCCAGTGCTCATTCCAGCCAATGGTAACGGTGTCGTCCGCTACAGCTTTGGAGCTCCGCGCGCACCCAGGACCCTGTGGTGTCGTCTTCCCCGTCCTCCCCATCCGCTGCTGCATCTGCAGGCTCGAGTGCTCACCCCAGCCGTGGACCACCCGTCGCCTAACACTGGCATCGGCGCGCCACCCCCTACGCCCAGTTGTGTCTCCTTCCTGTTTGAATCTCATTCGACCGCCATGCCTCGCTCCTCATCTTCCTCCCCGACCCAGGGCCGTACCGGCAAATTCGAAGGCCCTGTGCGAAACTATGAACTGGACCCTAGTACCATCGTTGCGCCTGCGAGTGCCCAGTGAAATCCAGAAGGTGGAAGTGCAGACGTGACTTGTGCCGTGCCGTGCCTGGCGAGCGGTTATAGTGGAAGCGAAAAAGATTGCACTGCGATCTGCAGATTTGATTGAAAGACAATGGTCAAGCGACATATTTCCTCTTCTATGACATATTTGGGCTATAGTTTGCTTCGTATTGGATCAAAATATAATAAAACAAAATCTACTATATAACTATACCTAGTATACTCGTTATATTTTGGGGGTCCTACCCGACCGCCTCATCCACCGCCGAAGCCGCCACATCTGCAGGCTCAGGCACTCGCCCCGGCCGTGAACTACCCATCTCCTGACACCAGCGCCAGCGCGCCACCCCCGCCGTCCAGTCGTGCCTCCTCCCCGTGAGGCCCCATCGGGGATCGGCGAGGAATGATTCCGTGGGGGGGGGGGGGGGGTGGGGGCAATTTCTCCCCATTAGTCTAGTGCTTTGGGGACCGGGGCGGGAACGGTGAATCAAGGATCAGGTAGGGGATGGGGGTCGCTGCCCCAGCCCCACCCTGCCGCGTTGCCATCCCGAGTCCGCATTGCTGAAGCGGACCAGCTGTTGCGAGCTTGTGAGCCGGTGTCTCCTGCCAGCGTCGGCGAAAGATGTCAGCCCAGGAGATAGGTTACGGTTGTAGTCTTGCAGATTGCCAGCTTGGAAGCAGTGAACTCTAGATGTGTTAGCAGAAGGGAGCAAGGAAAGGCTGGACGAGTGGACGGAACTGTACGTTATATTGCTACGCGTTCCTCGGTGGCAGGCTGAGTTCTTGCTCAGATGGCCATCGTCGCGGCCATGGTAGGTAGCTAAGGAGCTGGCAATGTGGCGTTTGCAACGATATGTGTTTCTTCGGTGGCAGCAATGCATTTTAAAAAAAAAAGTATTTTGCATACAAAACACAGAGAAGTCGTGCAATGCAGAATTATGGCTCGGCTAATTATGGCTCATTCAATAATGAGCTAGCTTTTTCGCCAAAAAAAAAAGCTAGCTTGGTTTGACTCGTCAAGATTAACAAGCTGTAAATCGAGTTTGATTTTGTTCGTTCGAAAAGCTCAAGCTGGCTGGTTTGGCTTGGTTTGGTTCACGAGCCGAGCATTATTGACTACTCCCTCCGTTACAAATTATAATTCATCTAACTTTTTTATATCCAAATTTAATTACTCGTCTTATTCAAAAAAAAATTGTGCGAACATAGTCAAATTGAAGTCATTTTTGAAGAATTTTTATTAATAAAGCAAGCCACAACAAAATAAATAATATTTTGTCTAAATTTTTTAATAAGACAAGTGGCCAAACTTATGATAGAAAGAGCCAAACGAATTATAATTTCAGACGGAGTGAGTATTATTGTCAAAATTAAAGGTGATATTGACCAACATATAATAATTTAAGCATACTAGTAATATCTAAAAATGTAGCTCATGGTGGTATTACGAAAATAAAAAAGTCAATAAATAGGGACAAATATAGAAACTTGTAAAGTGAAAATATATTTAATTAGTATCCTATTTCATACATAATTTGAATGTCAAGTTTATTTAGACCAATACGAATGATGGCATTGTACCAATAAAAAAAAACAAGCATGGCATAGTCATATTTATCGAGCCTAACGAGCCAATCAGCTCACGTGCTGGCTCGTTTGGGAGGTTAAGCTGACCTGAACAAAACCGTACATATAAACGAGCCGTGATAACTCGTGAGTCGTGAGCCTCGAACTTTTCTACCAGCCCTACTAGGCTACTACGCACCACCACCGGGCCAGCTTGGGTGGCGGCGTGGCGGCGGCGCTGGCCGGCCAGGCAGCCACGGCGTCGATCGGGCAGGACGCGCCAAGCAACCCAACCCGGACGTCCGCACTGGCCCGACGACCGTACACGGTTCCACCAACTCGTGGCCTACTCCGATTGGCAGCAGCTCCGGCGATTTCCGAATCTCGGATTCCATGCGCAAGTCGGATCGATTTCCGAATCCGACCTCGATCACCAGCGGGGTTCCCTCCATATAAACCCCCCGAGCCTCCCCTGATGATCTGTGTGATTGAACATTGAAGTTGTCAGGTCCGTATCCGTGACCGTGACATCCAGTACGCAAGCGTGCAGTTGCAGAGTGCAGACGGACACGACAAAACCTCGCCGTCACCATGTCCACCGCCGCCGGAGTTGAGACTGTCGCCGCCTCCGTGACTGACACTGTCGCCACTCGGCTCGCGGCCATCTGCGACATGATCCATGCGCACCGCACCTCCGGGACGCCGATCAGCGCCAGACGAGCCGCCGCCATCTCCGCGATGATCGACGACGTCGCCGCCGCCGCCGCCGAGGGGAGGCCGAGGGCATTCAGGCGGAGGCGCCGGATGGCCAGCGCCCGCGGGTACAAGCAGGAGGGCCGCAGGCTCGGCCAGCAGGGCGGGCGCGGCGGCGTCGTCGTCGCGGCGCGCCACCGCGCCACGGGCCGCGCCGTGGCCGTCAAGTCCCTCCACCGCAGGAGCGGCGGGAGCTACGCCGGCGACGTGCTGCGCGAGGCCTGCTTCACGGCGGCCGGCGGGGGCCACCCCTCGCTCGTCGCGTTCCGCACCGTCGCGCGCAAGCCGGGCACCGCGGACTACTCCATCGTGATGGACCACGTCGGGCCGAGCCTCAGGGCGGTGATGGGTGGCCGCGGCGGCCGGCCGTTCCCGGAGGCCGAGGCGCGCCGCATCATGCGGCAGCTGCTGGCCGGCGCCGGGGCCTTGCACGAGCGTGGGATCGTCCACCGGGACGTCAGGCCCGACAACATCCTCGTCGGCGACGGCGGCGCCGTCAAACTCTGCAACTACGGGGCGGCCAAGTCCATGGCCGAGAAGGACCCGCCGTGCTACGACCCGGCCGGAACGTGCGCTTACGCCGCGCCGGAGGTGCTGGTGAAGAGCGCCGACCACGGCGAGCTCGTGGACGCATGGTCGCTCGGCTGCGTGATGGCGGAGCTCCTCACCGGCAAGCCGCCGTTCGCGGGGGAGGACGAGGCGCACCAGCTCTTCAAGATCTTCGACGTGGTCGGCGTGCCGTGCAGGAGGGCGTGGCAGGCACTCAAGCCCCAGGTCCACGACGACAAGGTGCAGCTGTGGCGAGCGCGGCAGCACCGGCGAGCGGGGCCCCGCAATCGACTGCGCGAGCTGGTCCCGGAGGAGACGCTGTCAGGCGAAGGTTTTCATGTCCTGAAAGGGCTCTTGTCGTGCGATCCCGAGAAGCGGCTGACGGCGGCCGCCGCGCTCCAGTGTCCGTGGTTCGCCGAGGACGACGACGACGCTCCTGTTTCGGGGAGGATCATCACGGTTTCCAAGATCAGCGCCATGGCCAGCAAGTCGTTGTCCTCGTTGTCACTGGCCATGTCCTCCGTTGGATGTGCGCTAGCAGGTTTACTCAGGCCCAAGGCATTGTGGCTGTGATTGTCGTGTGTTGTCGACGACTAGTAGTTTTTAGTGATCTGTTACTCTCTTTTTTATTACCAACATGTTAATGCCTGTTCGTTGTAAGAGGGAGCAAAGAAAACTTTGAGCAGATAATAAAATTTATTGAATGAGGCTAATGAGACACCTGATTGACGGCTAAAAGATAAGTACTATTAAGTACATAAACAAAGCATGCACAAGTAAAAGAATCATCAGTAATAGCCTCACTAATCAGGCTATTTCTGATGAAAAGTAATTAATCTAGTATTAACAAAAAAATTATAACAAGTTCTTTTAACCCCACTGGAAAATTCACCTAGTTATTGAACTCATGCTTCCGGCATCCAAACTGGTCAGGGCCTCTTTGGTAGAGCTCTATATTATTCCAATTCTCTATGGGACGGAGAGAAGTAATTCTGTGACTGAAAGTGATTTTCTTTGATTCTCTAGCATTTTAAAACCAGGATCGAGAATCACTTTACAGAATTAGAAAAATTATTTTTTTAGCTCCCGGCCTCTTGGTTCATTTCACAGAATCAGCAGAGAATCACTTCTTTAAAAAAAACTATTTGGCAGAGTTTATGCTGAACTCAGCAAAGAATCGGCTCTGGAAGTTCTGTCAAACACTCTTATTCTAGTTCAGTGATCCACCTATGACCTATAAAGGCAATCATATCCTCTGAATTGCTTTGCTCCAATGACTAACGTCAAAATCCTTTTGCATAATTCTGAATGCGCATATTTCATGACGACGAGTGAAAAATAGGGGATGAAGTAACAACATTTAATTTGCTCAATCATGCGGGCAACACCATATCCATGGTAGAAGAACATGGTTGGATTGTTCATAGCCATAGCAAAAAGAATAAGATCCTTTGCTTCGTAGAAAACAGTTGCAATCCAACTAGAACATTCTGCGCGCTTTGCGCCCTATCATAGCCCTACATTAGATATAGAAAATATCCATAATAAAATAACAGCATATTCTGTAAGTATAATAATACAACCCCTAAAATTCTATCACCATAAGTTATATGTTTATCTGCTATGACCATAGCATGCTTATATATCATGATCATAATTCATTGTTGCCAAACAATTTAGCTGGTAGTTCGGAATACTGATCCAAATGAGGAGAATAATAAATCAAATTGTTTATAGCCATGAGTTTAACCAAAATGTGTATCAATCTGGTTCTTGAAGCTCATCGGACTTCGATCAGCAGACAACCAAACACATAAAAGACTGATTATCAAAACCACAAAAAAGCTAGCTACAACTGCTATGGCTATGCATCCTCGCTTGGGCTGTAAAAAGAAACCTGTCACTTGGTGCGATATAATTAGAACATGCAACAGACTTGTTACTCAGATCTTGTCCTAAATAGGAGTATTAAAATATGTGTGCAAGCCAATGAGTAAAGACGGTGCAAGAAATTACCTAGCTTTAGTATGGGCATCTGCACTGGTATCACCATCATCATCTCTAGCACCACATAGCTTCCTGACAGTTTTTTTTCCTTGAAGATGGGCAAGACCTAGAAGTACATATTCCAATACACAATCGACAAAAATTAAAAATTAGGATGCGGTGAATCTAACTTTTCCTTGAAACACTTTTTTGTTTTGTTTGTATAAAATCAGCGTACGCATTTGCATTGACAACAACAGTAACAGTGTCCTAGGGCAAAACATCTCAAAAGGAAGCAATTAGGGGCAGTACAACTCTTACTCGGGTGGTTATAAACAGACAGGCTACTGCACCATGCCTAAATTAGCTACAAGTACATAAGGGTAGGTCTAATCACGTATGTTTTAGGGAACTGATGCTCTAGAAATCCGATGGGCAGCATGGCTCCGTGCACGAGACGGCTACACACCTGTGCCTGCACTGCCCTTTTGCACGGCATGTTTAGCACCTAGTCAGCACATGGACTGCAGGAGTGATACAAGTCCCACAAGAACAAGATGAAGGCATTGAAGAATGGTGGAAGAGCAGCTTGGCGCACCTCAGTCAAGCTCAAAAATGCTCGGTGGCAGCAATCCTCACTTATACTACTTGGAACATTTGGAAGGAGAGGAATAGAAGAGTCTTCGAACAGAAATGCTTGCAGCCGCATCAGGTGGTTTTGCTGATCAAAGAAGAAATAAATCTGAGAAGGGTGGCTTGTGGCACACCCGTGGTGCATTAGGCATATATATGAGTAGAGGTGCATCAGTTTGTTATGTAATATTTTTTCTCTAAATCTGAATCATGCTTGCTTCTCTTCTTAAATGAATCCGGCGGTGCTCCTGTCAAGTTTTCAAAAAAAAAAGCATGGCTCCGTGCTTCACCTTTTCACTGATCCCCTCCCTTCCACCTGGCCCCCAAATCGGATCCACCTCGACAAGCCCGCAACCGGTGCTGCTTCTCCTCTCCTGCGACGGCCCAAAAAGTAGCCGTTGCCTTTTTCCCCCAATTGCTAAATCCTCTCCTCTCCCAGATCCCCTATTTCCTCTCCTCCCATAAACTCCACGCTCTCGCGTTCCCTCCCCCCATTTCAAACCCAGCCGCGTCGCGCACGGGAGGCGAGCAGCCGAGGGGATCCCCCCCCCCCCCCCCCCCCGCTTCGAGCACCGATCGAAGCGAAGGCGAGGCGCCGGGGCGGTCTCGGGGTCGGAGACGAGGCGGGGAGGTGAGGGGAGTCCGGATGGTGGAGGCCGGCGCGAGCTTCATGGTACTCGGAACCGTTCTCTTCGCCTCCCCTCTCGCCATCCCACGCGTCCGTCCGCCCGCGCACGCGCGCTGGATCCGGTGGCGGTTTCCAGCCGGAGTTGCTGACCATGGGTGGGGTTTGTTTCCGGGCGCAGGATAAGGTCGAGGCGGCGGCGGACGAGGGCGGCGGCGTGGACAAGGGCGAGGGGGAGGAGGAGATTGGGGAGATGGCGCCCGTGGAGCCGCTGCCGGAGCCCCCCGACGACGGCGGGCCCGTCGCGTGGCCCATGCCGGATTTCTGCCCTCTCACGGTGAGCCATCAGCCTCCCCCCTCCTTCTGGATTCAATTCTCTCTCTCTCGCTCTCGCGTTTGAAATGTTGATGAAATGCTGTTCCGCTTGTTTGATCAGATCGACGGGGCCGTGAAGGAGTCGTTCCTGGAGACCCTGCGGAAGGACGCGGCGGAGACGGAGCGGCCGCCGCGGGAGGGTGTGGAGGCCGAGGAAGTGATGAGCCCGGACTCGCGGCCGTCGAGCAGCAAGCGCCACCGCACCGGCACTGCCTCGCCGTCGTCCCGGAGCAGCCCCTACCGCAACATCCTGCAGGTGTTTCAGCAGTGCCGGCAGGACGTCGTCGGGGAGACTCCGGCGAAGAATTGCTAGAGCGCAGAAACAGAGCACTGGATCAGGCCGCGATGTCACGGCTTCTCACCTCTTGCTTGAGAAAAAGTCCTTGTTATTTTGTTCAGCCGAGCAGAAACAGAGCACAGGATCAGGCCGCATATTGATCGTGATGCTGTGACTGAAAAAGGGGATAGGGAGTTTGCATTCTTGTGTAAAGATTGGATACAGAAGTTACGAAATCTAGTTCTCAAAAAAAAAGTTACGAAATCTCGAGTAAAGAAGAAAACTATGAGAAATCTCGAGTATTTGCAAACCATGATACTTATTCTTTGCCATACGTTACCCGTTTGGCATGTACAATGCTAATCGACAGATGACGTGCCAACTGCCAAGAATTGTAAATTGCGAAGATGCCAAGAACCATAGATCTCTCATCTATCAGGGCCGGAAACAACAAAAAAACGGAACAAATAGATGGGCACTTTGGCGCAACAAATTCTGGAGTAAGACTAAGGAAATAAGCACCAAAAAGATTTATTGCGAGCAAGGGCATCGTTACAACTTACAACATATGTTCTTTGATGGACACGTTACAAAATATACATCCATTTAAGTCGCCAGTTTGGCCAAAATCACCATATCTAATATCTTAACTTCGTATGTGTCGTCCAGCTTCACTATTCCGTCAGAACCATCTATGCCAATGAGTTTTCCTGTGTATCCACGGAAATTGCCATTCAGTATCTTGATCCTGTCACTCTTCTTTGGCCTGATGACCTCAACCTCGTTCGGAAGAACCGTCACCATGTCTCCGTTGCCCGAAGACCCGAGTGCGACTCGGCAAGATCCATCCTGTAGGTTCAAATGCATGTGAGCATGGCACAAGACAAACAAAAGGCAGCAGAAGTTTCAGTCAGCCATGCGGTGTGGAACACATACCCCAAGTACTTCCCTGACCACACCAGGACCGTCATCACCTCCCCTCAAGACGTTGACCAAAACATCTGGCAACAGCCATGTACCTTCACCCTCACCACCTGCAGGCATTTCAGCACATGATTAGATAGTATCTATGTGAAGAGGGCAGCACATCACAAGTGTGAAACCATAGTGATGGCAACAGCGCACCTATTATGGGGGACATTATATCCATTCCAACATTGCCTGGAGTCATTGGTTGACCACCAGGTGTACCCGGAAGATACGCGGCAGAATTTGGAGTCATCGGTTGACCAACAGGTGTGGAAGGAACGTATGGACTCGGAGCATTTGCTAGATCAGAATGAAAACACATCATCAGAACAAAACTATCCACAAAACACTTAATAAATACATCACCACATTAGTACATCAAATAAACAAATATATTTCTATACCATAATTATCCCTAGGAGTCGGAGCATCATTGAAACTAACTCCTGGAGTGTTTGCCCACCCTGATCCAGGTGTGGGGGCTTCGTATGGCCGAGCTGGTGGAGTTCCTGGCTGAAAATTTTGCAAGAAAACAAACGTAGGAGTTACATATCAGCACCAAACAAGGCACCAAAAACAAATGAGGAATAGGACTGGACTGACGAAACCAAACCTGGTAGGCTGGACTGCTACTCCAAGTAGCAGGATTTCCATCTTCCCAATTATCCCTGGTAAAACACCAACACGGCAATGATCAAAATCACATATAAATGGCTACTTCTAAAATAAACGGTGAGCCATTGTTTGAAACCAAGAAATTCTCTTTCCTGCATCCCAAACAGACCCTTCAGCTATTTGAAAATTTCATTGTACAACCCTAGTTCCAAGATATGTACATGGATCAGAAATATCATTGTGGAAAAAATCACAACCTCGGAGGACTCATAGGAGCCCAGGCTCGACTACGCATAGGAGTCCGCATCCCGTCATGTATTGGTGTTGCTGTAGCAGTTGAATGAGCAAATTATTACAGAACACACTAAATGAATGGCAAATACTGAATGGATAGTACAAAAGGCATCTATAGATTCCCATTCCAAGTTTACTAAGGTGGGAACACTTGATGAAATGGTTTGAGAATAGCTTGGGCTCCCATGTTCATGGCAACAAATAAAATAGATACAAACACACAGCCCATACACAGACAAAGGACAATGAGAACGATCTTGCCTTTTGAAAAACTCCATAATCTTCAAAACAATTAGATATAAGCAAACAAATATATTGATCAAAGGACAGCAACTTGCAAATGGGGAAAGACTCAAACAACTAAAAATCAGCGATTGCATATGGGCCCAACGGAAATATCCTTTCATCCATTGGAAGTTGGGAACAGATAGAAATATCAGGACAAAAGGAAAACAAACCTCCAGGGTCCCGTATTGGAGTCTGATAAGCATGGTGTGGTGTTCGAGATGGGTGCATTGGTGTTTCACCACCCAATGAATAACGAGGTTCACTGATGACACAATAATACTCCAGTTAACAAAATAGATCAAAAAGTTTCATTAAAATGACAAGTGTGGAAAATATTACCGGAATGGTGTTGCGACAGTAGGAGTGTCAGCAATATCATCTCTTTTAACTGTGTATTTGTATTCATATTAGCCTTCAATATGTGAGAATCATAGGACACAGATAACAGTATGAGGATTCACCTGTGACAATCTTCATCAATGAATCAAGCTCCACACGGACAAGTGCACCAGTCACCTCTTTGACACGGCCACGGTAGCCCTTGTAAGGACCAGACTTAATTTTGATACATTTTCCCACCAAGGCATCATGCCCTCTACCACCACGACCACCTCCAAATCTTCCACCATCTGCATTGGATAGCTAGAATATATTAGTTGATAATCTGCAGCTACACAAAGCAACTGACCTAACTTTAAGAAATCTAGATGATTGAATAGTGATCTGTAACATATACAGGCAAAATAAGCCTTGGAAGTTGGAAACTTGCAGAATATAAAAAGATCATACAATTCATGTGAGGTCCTCTTGGGGGCAGCCTTCCTGGAGATTGCAAAATGCTTGCTGGAGACCTCAAAGCACCAAGCCGAGCATCTGCTGTATCCATGCCCTGCATCAATAAAATGAACACTGAGACAAAAATTCTCAAGAATAGCTGACCGAGGTTATCAAAAGGGTTCAGCACAAACATTTCCTCGTCGGCCACCAGTTGATCCACCAACAAGAAGGCAAGATTGTGCTTTTGCACAAATAAAGCCTGCATGTTCAAGGTGATGCCTGTCATAGATAAACAGTATCCCCTTGTGTATGTGCTCCACAGGTCCTTGCTTCCCCTAATTTGACAAAATATGGATGTGGATATAATAAGTAACAGAATAAACAGGAATCAAAACACCAACTATAAAATCATAACATTAGAGAACTAGGACGCACCTTGCATGCTCCTTCAACAACCCTTACAACATCCTTTGCTGAGATAATATTATTTGACCTATCTTTCACCGATGCACGCCGATCAATTTTGCTTTTAATTTCTCTTAATTTCACGAGTACAACTTCAGGTCTATCTGGCACTCCTTTCAGAACCTAAATATACAACTTGTTAATTACAGTGTGAAGTACAATCACCATCATTAGTGGAATATAATCAAATTACCTGAAATGCTTCAGCTTCCACCCTTATAATTACCCCAAATGACAAATTGCTGAAAATAGATTATGAGGAATACAAGTAATCACAACAGACCAACTATGACAATTGTTCACTGGAAGGGTAAACTTACTCCAAAAGGACAAGATCATGCAGTTCATAATCACCAATTCTGGTAATCCCTGTGGTAATTTCAGAGCTTTCAACAACATGATCGGCAAACACACGGATCTGTGTCATCCAACAAACATAGCACAGTTAAGATGAAACAATCTCAAATAGATCAGCTTAAATGTTTCTATTTCATAATATCGGTACAAAAATTGCTCACATGTTCTTTAGTTGTGTCAGACAAAATGATCAAGACATGTCCTTCCACTTTAACAACCATGCCAGTAGCACCTTCTTGAACACCTGAGATCACCTTGACATGGTCACCAGGTTTGAAATATTTGCAAAGCTCCTTCTCATTGAAAGCTAATGTTTTCTGCAGTTGCAAGAAATGCATTAATAATAGATAAATTACTCTTCCCCCATAATTTTATAGAAACAAATAGCTGAAATTGCAATTAATTACCGGAAGATCAGATATTTTCGGTCTGATGTGAACTGTTTCATCCTCTACTTTCTCAACCCACCCCTCCAGATTTTTCAAATCGCCTTTAATAACAATGACGGCATCACCCTTCATGAAGTGCCCTTTTTTCCTGTTTGCAAACAGAGTGGACAAGCTAGCCATGTCGCCATTCATGTCGTCACCAGGCTTCCTAAATTTCTCAAGTTCATCGAATGACGGCTGAATATTATTTGTGTGGATTGATTTTGTGGAGACTGATTTGTACAAGAAACCATCTTTGAACTTCAGATTATCAACCCACTCAAAGTACTCTCCAGATTCTTTATCCCGCCTCCGTTCCACTCGAATGTGCATCTCCCTGTTTGCATGGGATTAGCAAACAATAACAGAACACTTTGATCAATTCTAAAGGAGAAAAATGTCACCTCGCCTCATCGATATTGAAGAATCGTGGTGGTGGAACAAATGCTTTCTTCTTTACAGTATCTCTCCCTTCCTGAGATACAAATTGTCCATCATTAGAGGATAGAGGGTACCCAAATGAGCTAATTAACTGAACAGCTTAAACAAGAGCAAGCAAATTAACAACCAATCATGATAATAAGAATATTACTTCAAACAAGTACAAGCTCAGAGACTACATGTTTTTTGCTTCAGAAAAACATGACCAGGAGAAAGAAAAACAAATTGAGCATAAATATAGAACAGGAATTTAGTCTCTTATGTTGCAATCGAACTGTGGACCTGATATCCCAACTTTGAATATACATTTAAGGAGTGGTGACTTGTTAACATTATAATTTGTACATAATAACAGAAGAGCATAAAACTGAGACGGGTAGATTAGCTCCACCCTCCAGCATAAAACTCAGACAAGTATATTAGCTCCACTCCTCAATTTATGTACAAAGTAAAATAGATAGGAAGAGATTGTGAGAAACATGGGTTAGAACTTACCAGCTTACTAGCCAAAGCTTGTAGATCTATTCTAGGGATCAGCTTTACATCCACTCTTTGGCGTACATTGTCAACATCAACAACCTGAAGAATACGACCACATATTAATTTGAAGAATGACAAGAGGCAGAACCAGGAATGTCTTCCGCTTTGGCTGAATCAGTTAACAACAGATGGACAAGCATGTGACTAGTAGAAATTAGATTAGCTTCTAGTTTCTTTTGATCCTAATGTATTACATGAGTGAGATTAATTAGCTCAACACATGTCCTAGCTCCACCACAGATGAATTATGCATAATATTTATGAGAGACGTGCAGTAATACCTTAGCAAGGTCACCTTTATATATGCCCAACTTCATTCGGACCCAAGAATCCCTTGAAAGATCAACAGATTTGCTCTCAACTGAGAGGACATCTGCCATTTCTTTTATTGGAACTAAGGTTATTTTTGCTGAAGCATAAATATTTCGTAGACCTTTGCAAGCCTGCATAGACCAAGTTAAGTAGGGGAAATGGAATCAGAAGAAGTTAATACCGAGTACATGCTTACCTCTTTGACATGGGCCTCCTTTTCAGCTTCAACGTAAATATAATTTTTTAGATGATCCAACGCCACGACAGACTTTATCTGAAGATCTGACCTATCGATGTACTTTTGCATCAGACAAATCGCAGTCTCTCTCTCATGTCCAATCTGAAGTCATAGTTATACATTAGTATTTAGTAGACTTTAAGCCTAAAAAGAAACATCCAGGCAGTTTAATAAAATAAATCTTGCGCATACCGCACATTTGACCATCCATAGTTTAGGATCCTTCACAGAAGGCAACAGAGCTTGTTGTTCCACTTCTGCAGCTTCCTCACCATACTCAATATGAGTGGATCTTGCATATCTCTCCCGTACTTGTCTCTCAATCTCATCAATGTCCTCTTCTTCATCCCTCATAGGCATCGAATGACGTCTTGAGCCCCTAACAACATCCTCATCAGGAATATCGGCCCCAGCATCATTGATAAAATCTAAACAAAGGTAAAGGAGTGGAAGCATTAGAAACCTGAAATTCTTCTGTAGTTTAGTGCAACAATAAGCACAGATCTAACTCAATTTCAACATTAAACAGTTGTATGGATTCCAAAAGCAATATAAAAAACAGTAACAAAATTAACACTGTTGCTAGCAATGCTAGCAGTAATAGCCGTCGCCATGTGTCACCAGGTTAATGTCTATTTTGCTCAACCAAGAAGAGATCCACGGTCATCATCTTTATAGTCTATTCCAACCAGGCCCATACTTCATTTCTTTCAGTAACTAGTACTACATAGTATTTAAATAGCAAAACAGTAGACTTCAACATTTATCAACCCTTGCTTGTGATGTATAGATCAGCACTCAGCTCGTAGATATTTCAGTTTGGTATGTCCAGTCCATTATTTTCAGTAATCAAGGGAGGAAGATGTTTGTGAGATTAACTGCAAGTATGGATGACAGCATGGAACTGATCTGAATATATGTAGGGTTTCAAAGTAAGTACTTGCAGAAAATCTAATATCCTGATAGTTCAAATGTGCACAATGAGGACAAAGGCACCCCAGTAGTAGTTTTGATTTGATTTCATGACAATGTTCCAGTGTAAAGGGCATACATATTTTTTCATATTGCAGAAGACTAAACCATTTGAGCTGAGATGCAATTTATGAATGAGTTTTCAATTTGATGGCAAGGTTTCATGAAGTTTCAAGCATCTTATCCAACATTCAGAAGAGCAAAATTAATTAATTGATAGCATAAGAAGAAATGATAAGATTTAGTCAACGGTACATAGGGTTTGATAAGTGTTAATATGGCTCTGGGAACTGACTCTTCCTAGCCCTTTCAAATAGCTTTTGCAAACAGAAGGCTCATAGGTTTGTTCTTACAGGCAACTTTGCATGCCTGAAATAATCAGACAGAATAAATTCCAAGTCTCCAACTGCAGTGCAAGTTGAGGCCCTAGCATCAAGTTTGCCCAATACCATTCAAGCAGACTTAGGTTCTTTATACCCAAAAACTTAGGCCCAGCTAAATCACCATCACTATCAGCTTACATAAAAGACAACTAATGTAATCAAATCAATTTCAGCTTGAACAAGCTCATTGAAGAAAATTATCACCTGAGCAGATAGTTAAGATAGAGATTCAGAATAGGCCACAACAACTTTAAGAAACATATCGGGACTGCAGTCAGGTTTTGATCCAAATACTAGTATTTTACTAATCAGCATCATCCAGGTGCACCTCTACCACTGCACTTAAACATGACTAAGCTCCGTGTCAAGATCTGGAGCTGAGTTGAACATCATAATGAGCTGCTTTTAGCTAACGGCTGCTATAAACCTAAGTTTCTCGCCAACCTGCACATACTAGAGTGATGAAAACAACACAGAAGGGGTGGATCCTATCTTGAGCATAAAGTGTCAACAAAATTGCTAGTTTCTCAGTTGGCCCCCGAACCAAGTTGTGGAAACCGACCTAGTTAGGTTCAGATCTCAACAAAGACTGCAGAAATACCACCGAAGCCCCAAATAGAGCATCACGACGCGATCAGATAGAGCGACCACTCACCGTCCTCGCCCTCGCCGTCGTCCTCTTCCTCCTCGTCCTCGTCGACCTGGGCCTCCTCATCGAAGAACCCCCGCACCCCGCCGCCGCCCTTCTTCCTCGGCCGCGCCCCGCCGTCGTCGTCCTCATCCTCCTCGTCGTCCTCGATAGCCGAGTCGTCGATGAAGTTGTCCTCGCGCGACCGCTTCCGCCCGCCGCCGCCGCCGCCCTTGCCGCCGCCGCCGCCGCCGCGGGAGGCCTTCCCGCGCCTGGCCTCCTCCTCGTAGTCGTCCTCCTCATCCTCCTCCTCGTCGTCCAGGTCGTAGGCCTCCTCCTCGTCCTCGTCCTCCTCCACCTCGTCGTCGTCGTCGTCGCGGCCGCGGCGAGCCATGGATTTGGCGGCTAGGTTTTCGAGCTCTCGCGGGGGCGAGGTGCACACAGAGGAAAGGGGAAACTCCTCTCGCCGAGTCGTGTGACGATGTGCGGGGAAGGCGAGGTGGAGGTGGGGCTTTTTACACATTGTCCTACGGATTTAACAGTACTGTAGTTGAAAATTTTAGTTTTTACCACTTTTTTTAACTACATGACAGGACACAGTGGCAGACCACATTGGCGCCCGGTCAGCAAGACGAGGCAAAATGTCCTTTCTGCCCATGATCTCCTCTCTTCTCCCTCTCCGACAACTGGGTCCCGCAGCTTCTCTCGCTGCCAGGTGGGTCCCAGTTGTCAGCATCGTCTTCCACCTCTGATGCCTGCCCCGTTCGTCCCCCAGGCCACCGGCACCGCCGAGGCCGAGGGCACCCACAGCCAGACCAGGCACGCTGCCGGGCTCGCCCGCGGCCAAGGCCATACGCACCGGCCGCTAGGGCCGAGCTCGCTTGCGGCCTGGCCACCCCTCTCGCTCTCTGCTCTCTCCCTCTCACTCCGAGCGCGCTCTGCTCCGGCCTCCAGCGAGCTCCCCTCTGCTAGAGCTCTCATCACATGCATGTCTTCCAATCTTTAACTGAAGCTGTTGTTGCTAGCGTGGAAGCAACCGGATGTATACAGATGAAGATGAACTTTCAATTCGTATGCTAGGGAAGCAACGAGCTGTGGAGGCCGCAGTGCGTGGGGACGAGGCGGCGCATGGTCGGGAGGAGCAGGCTGCCGGCGGCGGAGGCGGAGCAGGCGGCACGCGGCCCGGCGAAGCAGGCCATCTCCTTCTCTCTCCTCCCCGACGGCTGCGCCAGTACCTGTGCCCGTGGCCGAGCTCGCCGCAGCAGTCCTCGCGGCCGTGGGCAAGCTCGCCGCCGCGGCGGCGCATCGGGCGAGGCGCGGCGCGGCGCCCCTCCCTGCTTCGCCTTCGCCGGCGAGCGGGTCGGCCTCTCCTTCAAGCGTCCCCTCATAAGAGAACACTTAAAAGTGGTACAATATCAGTCCCAGGAGGCTGATAACATTTTTATTGCATCAGATGGTACTTCACCATACAACTCTACACGGTAATGGGCAGTGAAGCGCCACTATCGCGAGGATAACAACTAACACCCACACAGCGATATTAATTACGAAGAGGGGTCATCAGAGTCTTGCGCCATACGGAACTTCCTGCGGGTGATCCTATCCACAGGCAAGGTTGGGTGCAGGACGGAAACCCTACTCAACGTCTTCGGGAACGAAGTCCGGATCCTCCTCTGTAAAAATTAAGAATGGGGTGAGTACAAACGTACTCAGCAAGTTCAACCACACCCACTGAGGGGGTATAAACAGAATATAATGCACAGGGTAAATCAAAGATAAGGTTAGGGTTTAATTTGCGGAAAGCAAAGTTTTATGCAGGGGTTCATTTGAAAGAAAAGATTTTCAAAGCAAGTTTTCTTGTACCGAGGAACACGTAGTGTTGACCCACACGGGATCCAAGTTTTAAGCTGCTACTGGACTCCTCATCCGCCGTAGCACACGGCACAACTGCCGGACACTTTTCTAAAATAACTCACGCCAACCCATCCATTCCCAGAAAAAACACTAGTTATGTGACCACACCGTAACTCGTCCAATACTGTGGGCACGGCTATTCGAATAGATTCTTAACTCTGCATAGGTGTGCAACTTTACCCACAATCGGGGTACAGCAACTCGATCACCTTAGTGTCGGTGCAGATCCCAACAAAGCCATTACCCACGTTAGCTAGACCTGACGAGCCACCACGGGATCCACCAAGGGGTCATTGACCTATCACAGAGGTTTTAACTAGGGCATAAGTCACACAGAACTAATCCCTTCTCCTTAATCACCCGTTGCTCTCAGCTCTCCTGATGGCTGTCAGACTAACTAGTGGGGTTTATGCTAAGTCGTTGCCCATTCAACGGTCGAGTGGTTTGCACGATAATGAAGTTAGGTGAGATGACACACCAACTTGGTCCTTAGTTGTGACAAGATGGATATCTCCCTTCCTTGCTCTGCCACACAGGCACGAGCACACCGTTCGGCAATTCACACAGAAGTGCCATCCATCTCGTCTAATATCATCTTTCAAAATTCCACATTTTCCCCTTCCCACACACTCACACATTTTTTCTTTTGTAAACAAGTTGTATTGTGTTTAAGGTCCTAAGCGTTGTAGTAGCGATTAACGTCCAAACAAATCACATTCAGACATTAATCTAGGTGGTCAAGGAATGGTTATAACAAATCAAGGGGTGGCTATGCAACCATGTTTTCAGCAGGCAAAACGTATGCAATTTTATAAAATAGGCCAATAGGTTGTGTCTATAAAAACTAGGACAAAATATGCATCAAAGGGCGGGATTGAACTTGCCGTCTTCAAAGCCTTCCGGGAAGTCCTGATCGAGGTACTATCCTTCGGGTTCGGGGTCATGGAACTGGTCCTCATTCGCTTGCTCGCAGTACTGCTCGTCGACGGGTTCTCCCTCGTTCACACCGTGATCTACGACGCATACAAACAAACACACAATCACGAAAAAGAAATGAAAGTTTTATCGCTATGCTCGATTCGAAAACAATTAAGATATGGATATAGGAGTAATATTTTTGGGCGATTTCCTAATGGCATGGCCAAAACTATGTTAGGATTGGCGTGGTAAAGTTTCAGGTCGATCGGAGATTGTTTGGCGCATGAAATGATAAGTCAACGGGGTGTCTAAACAAGGGTCCAGGGACTTGTTTATAATTAGTTCTAAGATAACAGGGACTTGGTTGGAATTTTAGCAAACATCGAGGCTACTCTGGAAAAGTGTAGGGTATATTTGAAACTAAGTTTATAGTGGAAGGGTTTATTTGTGAATAAAGAAAGTAGACAAGGGCCCTTTTGTAAAAAAATAAGGGTGGGGTTCTTAATTAAATTGGAAGAAGGAGAGGGCTTAAGGGCAAAATAGCCCTTCATCTCCCTCCTCTCGACACAGAGCAGGGGAGGGGGGCGCTGGGCGCCGGTGGCTGCCCAGGGCACGGCGGCGGCCGGGGTCAGGAGGAAAAGGGAGAGGGCCCACGGGAGATCGAATCCCCCCCTAATTTGGGCGGAGGCGGCCCGTGGAGGTGGCGCCACGGCGGCAGGCGGCTAGTGGCAGTTCTGGTGGCCGCGTTGCAGGCGCGGGGAAGGGACCAGTGGCGGTGGGCGAGCTTGAGGGAGTGGAGGGGTCCTACCTTGGCCCTTGACCCGGGTGGGGAGGAGGCGAGGCGCTTCGGCCACGGGAGCGGGCAGCGGCGGGCAGTAGTGTGCGTGGCGGCGGCGCTGCGGGCTAGGAGAGGGGGTACGCTGTGGTGGAGGCGGTTATGGAGCGTAGAAGCAGTGCGAGGGGTCCCTTTATAGGGCGAGTAAGGCGGTGGAGGGGAGGAACGCGGCGGTGGCCGGCTGGCGGGCTCGGCGGGGCGCCATTAATGGCGTGGGGGGCAACTGCTATGCTTGCCGGGGTCGCGGAGCGGCGTGAGCACCGAGGGCGTCGGCGTGCACGTGGAGGACGGGGCTGTTGCTGTTGGGCTTGTCGCCACGCGGCTCGAGCGACGAGGCAGCGGTGCTGTGCGCGAGCAGTGCGCGTACGGCGGCGCGAGCGTCAAGACGGCCAGGCGACGTGACAAGTCTGGCAGCGGCGAGCGGCGCGGCCAGCGGCATGGCCGAGTGGAGCACGTGCGCGCGTGCGTGGATGGGAGGGTGGCTGTGAGCGGCTTGGCAGCGTGCGACGCGCGGCAGAGTGGAGCGGCGAGCGGCGGGCGTCGCGGCGGGCGTCGCGGCCGCATGGTGCACGCGTGGGCAGCGGACGCGCGCGTGCCGCGCGTGGTGACGGCCGGGAGCGGGGTGCGCGCGTGTGCGTGGGCGGCGCCGAGGCAGGTGCGCGCGCAGGCGTGGCCGGGGCGGCGCGGCGAGCGGGCTGCCCTACAGTGCGCGGGGGTGGAGAGAGGGAAGGAAGGGAGGAGGAGAAAAGAAAAGAAGGAGAATAGAAAAAGAATAATAAAAAAAAAGAGAAGGAGAGAGAGAGAAAAAGAGAAAGGGAGAGAGAGCGAGCGCACGCCGGCGGGATTCGCGGTCGGCGGTCATGCGTGGGCGACAAGTAGCCGAGCGGCGCGGAAAGGGATGGCGGAAATCTCTGATTAGGGTTTAGGGTTAGTTGGGCTCAACGATGAAAAATTATTTTTAGCGCGTGTTTTAATTTGGTATATTTTTCATGATGTCACAAACCTAACCCACTTAAAATGAATCTCGTCCTCGAGATTCGGCTGGCTCCTGAACAGATGGGGAAACTCTTTCTTCAGAGCATCTTCACGCTCCCACGTAGCTTCTTCTACTCCGTGTCTGCTCCACTGAACTCTGCAAATCCGTACTTCGGAGTTTCTTGTCCTTCTAGTGACAGAGTTCAAAATCTTGACAGGTACTTCCTGGTACCGAAGGTCTGTTTGTAGATCTATCTTCTCTGCTAGCACATGTTCTTTATCCAGTATTCTCAAACATCTCCTTAGCTGGGACACATAAAACACCAGGTGTATATCCGACATTCCTTCTGGTAGTTCCAGTCGGTATGCTACGGCTCCGACTTTTTTCAGAACTTGATACGGTCCAATGTACCGAGGGGCCAACTTTCCTTGTACTTGAAATCTTCGAATTCCCCGAATTGGTGAAACTTTAAGGTAGACGAACTCTCCCGGGTTGAAGATTATTTCTCGTCTCTTCTTGTCTGCGTAGCTTTTCGGTCGAGACTGGGCGGCATTCAGCTTTTCTCTAATCTTGGCCACTCTTTCTTCGGCTTCCTTTATAAGTGCAGGTCTGACTAGGGCACGTTCTCCAACTTCTGACCACATCAGGGGGTTTTGCATTTTCTTCCGTAGAGAGCCTCGAATGGTGACATGCCCAGGCTCGCTTGATAACTGTTGTTGTACGAAAATTCTACATAGGGTAAACTCTGATGCCAATCCTTGCCATAGGTAAGGACACATGCTCTCAACATATCCTCCATAATCTGATTCACACTTTCTGCCTGGCCATCCGTTTGTGGGTGATAAGCGGAGCTGAAATCCAATTTGGTGCCCATGGCTTTATGCAAGCTTTTCCAAAACCTAGAGGTGAATTGGGTCCCTCTATCTGAAACAATTCGGCTGGGTACACCATGCAATTTTACTATATTTTCCACATAAAGCTTAACTAGCTTTTCTCCACCGTAATTGGTCCGCACGGGTATGAAATGAGCCGCTTTAGTGAGTCGGTCAACTATTACCCATATGGAGTCATGTCCTTTCTGTGTTCTGGGCAAACCCACCACAAAGTCCATTCCTATCTCATCCCATTTCCAAACCGGGATGGGTAGGGGTTGCAACAATCCTACTGGTTTTTGATGTTCGGCCTTGATCCTTTGGCATGTATCACAATGGGCGACAAATCGTGCAATATCCGCCTTCATTCCTTTCCACCAATATTTTTGTTTTAAATCCATATACATCTTGGTGGATCCTGGGAGGATGGAGTAGGCTGAGTTATGGGCTTCATCCATAATTATCTACCGGAAGTCTCCTTCCTGTGGCACACAAATCCTATTTTTATACCATAAAGTTCCTTCATTATCCACTCTAAAATCAGGTGCCTTATTTTCTCCAGTCTGTGTTAGGATTTCCCTCAAGCCTTTGTTTGAACTTTGTGCTTTCCTGATTTTATCTTCCAGAGTAGGTCGAATGCTCATCTTGCGAATGGAAACTCGGGGGACAATGTGCACATTCAATCGTGCCATCTCTTCCTGCAGATGGGCATCTTTGGGTCCATAAGATTTCCGGCTTAAGGCATCGGCTACCACATTAGTTTTACCAGGGTGGTAATGGATTTCCACATTATAATCTTTAACCAGTTCTAACCATCTTCTTTGCCTGAGGTTTATGTCTGGTTGGGTAAAGATATATTTCAGGCTCTTATGATCCGTGTATATCTCGCACTTGTTTCCAATCAGGTAGTGTCTCCAAATCTTGAGGGCATGCACTACGGCTGCAAACTCCAAATCATGTGTTGGGTAGTTCTGCTCATGAGGCCTGAGTTGGCGGGAAGCATATGCAATAACTTTCCCGTCTTGCATCAGTACACACCCCAATCCTTGTCGGGATGCATCACAATAAATGACAAAATCCCGATGGATGTCCGGTAGGGATAGTACTGGAGCGGTTGTCAACCTTTGCTTCAATTCCTGAAAACTTCTTTCGCGGGATTCTGTACAGGCGAACTTCTTTTCCTTCTTAAGTAGTTCCGTCATGGGCCGGGCTATCTTGGAGAATCCCTCGATAAATCTTTGATAATACCCAGCTAATCCAAGAAAGCTTCTGATTTCACTAACATTAGTTGGTCGCTGCCAATTGGAAATCGCTTCGACTTTCTCAGGGTCGACTGTTACTCCTTCTGCGGTCAGAATATGTCCAACAAAAGCCACTTTCTCTAGCCAAAATTCACACTTGCTGAATTTTGCATAGAGTTTGTTTGCTCTCAATTTTTCCAAAACTACCCTCAGATGTTGCTCGTGCTCCTGGACACTCTTCGAGTAAATAAGTATGTCGTCGATAAAGACTACGACAAACTTATCTAACTCGTCCATAAACACCTTGATCATGAGGTTCATGAAATATGCAGGTGCATTGGTGAGTCCAAAAGATATCACCGCAAACTCAAACTACCCGTAACGGGTGACAAAAGTTGTCTTTGGAATGTCGCTTTCTCTAATCTTGAGCTGAAAATATCCTGATCTCATATCGATCTTGGAGAAGTACTTGGTCCCTTTTAGTTGATAGAAAAGGTCATCAATCCTAGGGAGGGGGTACTTATTCTTGATGGTAACCTCATTCAGTGCACGGTAGTCTGCACACAACCTCATACTCCCATCCTTATTTTTGACAAATAGGACTGGGGCTCCCCAAGGCGACGAGCTTGGCCTGATGAAGCCAATTCGTTGTAGTTCTTCCAGTTGCTTCTTTAGTTCTGCCAATTCAGAGGCTGCCATCCTATAGGGTCTCTTGGCTATAGGAGAAGTTCCAGGGACAAGATCGATGACAAACTCTATATCCCTATCTGGTGGCATTCCGGGAAGTTCTTCAGGAAAACATCTTGGTATTCGTTTACTACCGCGACTTCTTCCAAAGACTTGGATTCCATGCTACACACCATTGGGTCAAATTCACTTCCCCGAGTATGTCAGGTCTCTCGTACTCCTTCTGGGTTCGTTAGGTGTACCACTTTGTCAGTACAATCTATGAGACCATTGTGTCGGCTTAACCAGTCCATTCCAAGGATCACGTCTATTACCTTAGACTTAAGTACTACTAGGTCTGCTAAAAATTCTACCCCACTTAAATTGATCCTTACCCGTAGACAACCTAGTTGACACTTGATGTCACCTCCAGGCGTCCGGGTTAATAGGGGTATTTTTAGTAGTATTGTAGGTATATTATGCCTTTCCACAAAACTTAAGGATATGAACGAGTGTGATGCTCCAGAATCAAATAATACCATTGCAAGACCTGAGCTGACTAGGTACTCACCGAGCACTACGCCCTGAGCTCCTTGAGCCTCCTGCGCGTTGATGTGGTTGACGCGGGCTCGTCCAAATGACTGCTGGGGCTGCCTCATCTGCTGACTGTTGTTGTGGGTGTTGTTGTTGTTGTTGCGGATGGGCACTCGGTTGGCACCTGACAGAACTGGTCTTGGTCCATTCACCGTGTTGGAGAAGGCTGATGTAGCAGGCTTGTTCTTGGCATATGGGCAGTTGGCAATGAAATGTCCTGTATCTCGGCAGTTGAAACAGGCCTTAGCATTGCTGCTGTTGGTGGTGACCTGGCTTGCATTGCTCTGCGGGGCCTTCATGGTGTTCTGGCTCCTGAACTGTGTGTTAGAGGCCTGTGGGCCTGTCACCTGAGACTGGGTCCTATATTGCATTGGGGCCTGATATCTTGGTGACATATAGCTGGAATTCCTTGGTTTATGGAAGCGGTCATGCTGGCGGGCCTTGCTTTCCAGAAACTTGCGCTTGTTATCCTTCCTTTCTTCAATTTTGGCCCTCTCTGTGAGAATAGCCTTGTTCATCAGAGTATTGAAGTCGGGGTAGATCTGAGGGATAAGCAAGGTCCGGAGTTCTGTGTTCAATCCTTTCTTGAACATGCCCTGCTTCTTTTCATCATCGTTCACTTCCTCTAGTGCATATCAGGCCAATTCCATGAACTGATGGGTGTATTCTTCCACCGACATGCTTCCTTGTTGCAGTGCGCGGAACTCATCCGCCTTGCGCTTCATGGTGGCCGAGGGGATATGATAGCGGTGGAACTCCTTCACGAATTCCTTCCAAGTGATGGTGGAAGCATCTTCGGCAGCGGCGCAGTAATTCTCCCACCAGGCTAAGGCAGTCCCGGTGAGTTGGTGGGCTGCCAGGAGAACCTTGTCTCGCTCTTGGCATTCAAACAGCTCAAGTTTCCTCTGAATTACACGTAGCCAGTCATCTGCATCCAAGGGGTTGCTGGATCCGGCAAAGGTGGGTGGCTTGGTCCTCAGAAAAGCTGTCAGCTTGTCATTCATGGTTTGCTCTCGTGGCTGCTAGTTAACGAGGGCATTGGCCAGTGTTTCCAGTATGAGGGTCTGGTTGTGTATTATCTGTGCCAGGTCCCCAAGGGGTGGTGGTGGTGGCAATGGCACTTCTCCTTGATTTTCTCCTCCGTTCTGGCTCACTTCCTGTTCTTCCTGAGGAGGGTTCTTCCCATTAGGCTGTACTCCTGCATCAGCGGCTGCAGGGGTCCGGTTGCGGGAGGTCCTCGTATCGCTTCGGGAAGCCATCTATAGATTGGGTAGAGTCTTTGTGAGATTGGGATTAAGATTACGTGATGTTTAAGTTGTTTAATTCGTATTTTTGAAAAGGCAGAATCTTTCTTCCGCCGAAAGCACACAACAAGCACACAAACAAGCAAACAACAAGCACAAATGACTTTATTACTGCAAGGGAGGGTACAACATGGGGACAAGACTAGAATGCATACAACACGTCCGGGTACCGGGTCACACTTAAGGGTACAACTTAAGCCAAAGGGGCTGGGAGGGTACAACACTAGGATGGCGTCGGGCATTCTACTCGTGGGGTGAGCCTTCTTCTGGGGCGGAGTGTGCGAGTAGTCCTTGCTCGCCGTCTTCTAAGTTTCTATTCTCCAAGGGTTGCGAAGCAGCTTCTCTTTCAACGGCGGCAGTAGACCCTTCAAGGTTCCCGGGTCTAGCTTGTGGGGTTCTCAAGAGTGGTCCCCATCCTATGACGGGCATTCCAAGTAAGACATGGTCTTCCCCAATTGCCGGGACTAGCGTTCCGCTTCTGGTCCATTCTTGCATATGCCAGTCTCGGGCTTGCCTAAGGCTCTCCTGAGCAACCGCTTCGCTGCTGACCGCGGCTGCGGCGCTTGCCTCAGCTTGGGCTGCCCGGATCTGCTGCAGTCTTACCACGAGCTCTGCTTGCTCGGCTCGATGGGTCTGCTCTCTCAGAATGTTGGCTTGCTCATCAAAGAGCTGATCCAAAGAGGCTAGGTAGGTAGCCACTTGGTACAGGGGGTCTTCTTCATGGCGGCGCCGTTCTAGACTTCTCATGCGAGCTTCCCAAACTGGGGTTATGATGGCCGGCGGAAAGAACCTCATTGGTGTGGGGGCGAGGTGTCTTTCAAAAATCCGGCATAGATAACGGAGCGCCTTCCTGACGGCCAAAGGATAGGTGTCCTGGTGCCTAAACCCTATGGCGGTCACTCGCCATGGCTGGATGTCGGGGTAGCGGTCACTTCTGGCGATGACCAGGATCACCCTGCAGTGGAGGGTAGCATGATGCTCATACTCTCTGTTGTAGTACCTTGGGCGTTCCGTAACGCTAAGACTTTCCAGGGCATTGATCAAGAGGTTGGGGAAGTCAGGTGCAGCTTGGCAAATGCCCTGGGTCCATCCTTCCTCAGCCATCTAAAAATCAAAGATAGGGTGAACAAGCTTTGCACAAATACTTGGGTACAAAGGGGATAGATGGTCCTAATATGGAAGGGCTTGGAAAAAGGGCCTCGATCATAGGGGTCACGTCCTATGGCCAACCTACGGCTATGATACCACCTGAAGCGTCCCCTCATAAGAGAAGACTTAAAAGTGGTACAATATCAGTCCCAGGAGGCTAATAACACTTTTATTACATCAGATGGTACATCACCGTACAACTCTACGCGGTAATGGGCAGTGAAGCGCCACTATCGCGAGGATAACAACTAACACCCACACAACGATATTAATTACGAGGAGGGGTCATCATAGACTTGCGCCATACGAAACTTCCTGTGGGTGACCCTATCCACAGGCAAGGTTGGGTGCAGGACGGAAACCCTACTCAACGTCTTCAGGAACGAAGTACGGATCCTCCTCTGTAAAAATTAAGAATGGGGTGAGTACAAAAGTACTCAGCAAGTTCAACCACACCCACTGAGGGGGTATAAACAGAATATAATGCACAGGGTAAATCAAGGATAAGGCTAGGGTTTAATTTGTGGAAAGCTAAGTTTTATACAGGGGTTCATTTGAAAGAAAGGATTTTCAAAGCAAGTTTTCTTGTATCGAGGAACACGTAGTGTTGACCCACACGGGATCCAAGTTTTAAGATGCTACCGAACTCCTCATCCGCCGTAGCACACGGCACAACTGCCGGACACTTTTCCAAAATAACTCACGCCAACCCATCCATTCCCAGAAGAAACACTAGTTATGTGACCACACCGTAACTCGCCCAATACCATGGGCACGGCTATTCGAATAGATTCTTAACTCTGCAGAGGTGTGCAACTTTACCCACAATCGGGGTACCGCAACTCGATCACCTTAGTGTCGGTGCAGATCCCAACAAAGCCATTACCCACCTTAGCTAGACCTGACGAGCCACCACGGGATCCACCAAGGGGTCATTGACCTATCACAGAGGTTTTAACCGGGCCATAAGTCACACAGAACTAATCCCTTCTCCTTGATCACCCGTTGCTCTCAGCTCTCCTGATGGCTGTCAGACTAACTAGTGGGGTTTATGCTAAGCCGTTGCCAATTCAACGGTCGAGTGGTTTGCACGATAATGGAGTTAGGTGAGATGACACACCAATTCGGTCCTTAGTTGTGACAAGATGGATATCTCCCTTCCTTGCTCTGCCACACAGGCACGAGCACACCGTTCGGCAAATCACACAGAAGTGACATCCATCTCGTCTAATATCATCTTTCGAAATTCCACATTTTTTCCTACCCACACACTCACATATTTTTCCTTTTGTAAACAAGTTGTATTGTGTTTAAGGTCCTAAGCGTTCTAGCAGCGATTAACGTCCAAACAAATCACATTCAGACATTAATCTAGGTGGTCAAGAAATGGTTATAACAAATCAAGGGGTGGCTATCCAACCATGTTATCAGCAGGCAAAACATATGCAATTTTATAAAATCGGCCAATATGTTGTGTCTATAAAAACTAGGACAAAATATGCATCAAAGGGCGGGATTGAACTTGCCGTCTTCAAAGCCTTCCGGGAAGTCCTGATCGAAGTACTGTCCTTCGGGTTCGGGGTCGCAGAACTGGTCCTCGTTCGCTTGCTCGCAGTACTACTCGTTGACGGGTTCTCCCTCATTCACACCGTGATCTACGACGCATATAAACAAACACACAATCAAGAAAAAGAAATGAAAGTTTTATCGCTGAGCTCGATTCGGAAACAATTAAGATATGGATATAGGAGTAATATTTTTGGGCGATTTACTAATGGCATGGCCAAAACTATGTTAGGATTGGCGTGGTAAAGTTTCAGGTCGATCGGAGATTGTTTGGCGCATGAAATGATAAGTCAACGAGGTGTCTAAACAAGGGTCCAGGGACTTGTTTATAATTAGTTCTGAGATAACAGGGACTTGGTTGGAATTTTAGCAAACATCGGGGCCACTCTAGAAAAGTGTAGGGGTATATTTGAAACTAAGTTTATAGTGGAAGGGTTTATTTGTGAATAAAGAAAGTAGATAAGGGCCCTTTTGTAAAAAAATTATAAGGATGGGGGTTCTTAATTAAAGTGGAAGAAGGAGAGGGCTTAAGGGCAAAATAGCCCTTCATCTCCCTCCTCTCGATGCAGAGCAGGGGAGGGGGGCGTTGGGCGCCGGCGGTGGCCCTCGTCGGCGGCCCAGGGCACGGCGGCGACCGGGGTCAGGGGGAAAAGGGAGAGGGGCCCACGGGAGATCGAATCCCCACCCTAATTTGGGCGGAGGCAGCCCGTGGAGGTGACGCCACGGCGGCGGGCGGTGGCGGCTAGTGGCAGTTCTGGTGGCGGCGTTGCGGGCGCGGGGAAGAGACCAGCGGCGGCGGGCGAGCTTGAGGGAGTGGAGGGGGTCCTACCTTGGCCCTTGGCCCGGGTGGGGAGGAGTCTAGGTGCTTCAGCCACGGGAGCGGGCGGCGGCGGGCAGCAGTGTGTGTGGCGGCGGCGCTGCGGGCTAGGGGACGGGGCACGCTGTGGTGGAGGCGGTTGTGGAGTGGATGAGCGGCGCGGGGGGTCCCTTTACAGGGCGAGTAAAGCGGTGGAGGGGAGGAACACGGCGGTGGCCAGCCGGCGGGCTCGGCGGGGCGCCATTAATGGCGTGGGGGCGACTGCTGTGCTTGCCGGGGACGCGGAGCGGCGTGAGCACCGAGGGCATCGGCGTGCACGTGGAGGAGTGGGGCCTGTTGCTGCTGGGCTTGTCGCTGCGCGGCTCGAGCGACGAGGCGGCGGTGCTGTGCGCGAGCAGTGCGCGTACGGCGTCCCGAGCGGCGAGACGACTAGGCGACGTGACAAGTTCGGCAGCGGCAAGCGGCGCGGCGAGCGGCATGGCCGCGTGGAGCGCGTGTGCGCGTGCGTGGACGGAAGGGTGGCAGTGAGCGGCTTGGCAGCGTGCGGTGGGCGGCGCGGCCGCGTGGTGCACGCGTGGGCAGCGAACGCACGTGTGGAGACGGCCGGGAGCGGGGTGCGTGCGTGCGTGTGGGCCGCGCCGAGGCAGGTGCAAGCGCGGGTGTGGCCGGTGCGGCGCGGCAAGCGGGCACCCCTGCAGCGCGCGGGGGAGGAGAGAGGGAAGGAAGGGAGGAGGAGAAAAGAAAAGATGGAGAATGGAAAAAGAAAAGGAAAAAAAAAGAGAAGGAGAGAGATAGAAAAAGAGAAAGAGAAAGGGAGAGAGAGCGAGCGCACGTCGGCGGGATTCGCGGTCTGCTGTCGCACGTGGGCGACAGCAGCCGAGCGGCACGGAAAGGGACGGCGGAAATCTCTGATTAGGGTTTAGGGTTAATTAGGCTCAACGATGAAAAATTATTTTTAGCGCGTGTTTTAATTTGGTAGATTTTTCGGGATGTCACATCCCTCCGCCGGCGAGCCGTGGGCACCTTTCCCCCTCCGTCCGCCCGCCCCTCTCTCCCCGTACGGCGGCCTCCTCCAGCGCCGGCCGCCTCGACCCACCTGATCGGCCAGCCGCGGAGCCACCTCCCTCCGCCAGCAACCCGCGGCCGCGCGCGGGGCGGAGCACGGCCATGTCGTGGAGCTGCACAAGGACGCCACGGAGGTATAGCCCGGGCACCACGAGGGGCTCAAGGCCGGCGGCGGGGAGGGCAGGCCCCGAGGGGCAGCGCGTCCGGGTCGGCTGCGGCCGCGGCCGCTTCCGCGGCTGGCGGCGCCGGTGGGAGCAGAGCCGTCGTGTTCGTTCGCATGGACCAGCCAGAGGTGGAAGATGAATCTGACGTGTGGAGCCCACCTGGCAGTGAGAGAAGCTACGGGACCTAGCTGTCGGAGAGGGAGAAGAGAAGAGGAGATCAGGGGTAGAAAGGACATTTCGCCTCGCCTTGCTGACCGGGCGCTAACGTGGTCTGCCGCCGTGTCCTGCCACGTAGGCAAAAGTGGTAAAAACATAAGATTTCCAGCTACAGTAGTGCTAAATCTGTAGGAGTCCGTTTAAGAGTGCTAAACCAGCGAGTCACCTTTCTTATAAGGGAGAGTATGCTATGCAAACCCGGTTCCTATGCAAACTATGCAAACCAGCATCAGGACTCTAGGATTCTAATCCAATGGCTAGGATTCTAATCCAATGGCTATTGTGGAGATTGATTAACTTTAGCACTTAACCCCTCCCACCAATCACCCTCCTAATCTCTGTTTGTGCAAAAAACACCCTGGGCGCAGGTGCGCTGATCGGTTCTTCCGTCCGTCTCTTCTGGATCGCGATCCAGGCCAGGCGCGCTAGGCCGCCGCCCCTGCGCGATAGGCCGCCGCCCTCCTCGGCACAGGAATACCCGCGGACTGCAGGACAGGAAGACGCGCGCTTCTGCGGATCCACCTGCTTGCTGGACACGACACCACCGTGGATGCGCCCGGCAGATGGGCAGGTGGATGGGCAGATGGGCAGGCAGATGCGCTCGGCGGATGATGCGCTCGGCAGATGGGCAGGCGGATGTTCCTTGTTGAATTACACGGGAGAGAAGCACAATTGAGTGGAAGATCTACCAGGACATCATCACCAAAATCACACGTCCCACAGTTCGAAGAATGAAAAATCAAATCGAAAGCAGAGAGCAACAGGACCCCAACATGGCAATAGTTACCATGGCAATAGTCATCACTGGTTGCTATATAATCCATCCAGCAAAATTCACTCAATGCGGTGGCGGTCTCCTGCAGCGATCGTCAGGTGCAGGGGCGGTGGCGGTCTCCTTCTGCAGGGGCGCTGGCGGTCTCCATCAGATGGAGGGGCGCTGGTGGTCTCCTTCTGCAGGGGCGCTTGCAGCGATCGTCAGGTGGAGGGCCGGCGGCGTTAGGCGCAGGGGCAACGACGGCAGCCCAGCCCCTTCGCTAGGTCTCGCTCGGTGGCAGGAAAGACCGAAAACGAACCGGTGCGCTGGATCTAGGGGGTTTTTGCACAAACGAAAGATTAGGAGAGGATTGGTGGGAGGGTTTAAGTGCTAAAAGAGTCCATCTTCATCTCTAACCATTGAATTGGAATCCTGGGGTTCCGATCGCTGGTTTGCATAATTTGCATAGGAGTTTGGTTTGCACCCCATACGTTCCCTTCTTATAATGGTAAATATGTAAAAACCCCGGTGGAGGTGTAGAGCGAGCCGAGCCGAGCCGAGCCGCCCCGCGCGACGCCGCGACCCGCGTGGGGCATCCCTATGTCTCACAGAAGATGGTTAAGCGATATGTCGCCCGGCCCACGATGACCCATCTGCTCTATGTTGTGTTTCATCGGCCCATGCATTTTAAGATAGCAATTCAGTTAAACCTCCCCCGCTCAACCAACCATATCGCGACACCTGTCACCCTACTGTTGAAACAGTTCACTCCTCTCTTCCGCCCGCAAGAATCACAGCCATTCATTTTCGCTTTACACGAATCTTAAAGTGGAAGTTCAATAGCAAAACTAACTTCCAGAAAATGTATAGGTTTTCTGCCAGCCAGGGCCTAGGGCTGCCGTGGCCCTAGACCGTTGGATCCTGTCGGAAGCGCTGAGATCCGCGAGCACAGTGGGCTAGTTTCGGGATGCAGGGGGGCTTGCGAGTCGCGAGTGGGCCCAGTGTTTTCTTGCAATAGGGCTCACGAGTGGCTTTTTCACCATTTCAGCACGGCATATCTACGGCTAGATAGACAAAAATATCAAATAAGGTGTGTGTATAGCAATAGCTGTAGGGAAACGGGTAGGCTACGCTAGCATCACTACCGCATAAACCCAAGATACTTGCGAGTAGAAGATCATAGATCGTTACCACTAGACGCGCATCGCAGCGGAAGAAGTCGCGCGTCGATGTAGAGGAAGTAGTCGATCACGTCCCACGAACCGAGCTCCTCGTACTTGATCCCAGCAGCCGATCAGCACAGCAGTCACAGCAGCGCCTCCACGGAGTCCACACGTACGGGGATGAAACGCCGAGCGTCGGTGTGCTAGCACCGCACGCACGGCAAGGGCGGCGGCCGAGAGAGAGGGAGGGGCGGCGGCTAGGGAGGTGGCGCGGCTCAGGTCATCGCCCCCCTAGCCCCTCCCTCATATATATAGGGCGTACTAATGGGCTTCTATCTCATAGGCCCATTAGTAACCCTAATCCCTCTTGGATCAATATCCACTTTGGCCTTTAAACCGTATTGTGATGATGGGCTTTTGGGCATATCACCAACAATCTCCCACTTGCACTAGAGACAATCATACATGCAAGCTTTCCAACATTCAAAACCCCTTAAGTGTGTGACCCGTTAGGTTCATGTGTAGGTGGTCGTGATCGGAAATTATTTCCGAATCACAAGTCAATAGCGGCACCTAGCAGGGCATAGTGACTCACAAATACACATAAAGATCATATCGGCCGAACCATAGATATACTCATACACCGATTCCTTTGCCACACGATACCAGTCAAGCTCAAAGCGAGATGCGTGCCACCTTTGTGATAGCTCGACCATTCTCTCGATCTAATAGTGGATTCTATTCATAACTAACCTTTAGTCATCATGGTTAACTCTTTAATCACTTTGGCATGGCCATGCACTTTCAAATCCAACTATCTCGAGGGGCCCAGAGATATCTCTCCCGTTATCTAGGAGGGGCAAATTCCATCTTGATCCGCTCACATCCCATTCCATGTTTCATGACATACCTGTAAGCTGCTTTTGTAACTACCCAGTCACGGAGTAGCGTTTAGCAGCCCCAAGATGCACCACTACACACAGTGAGAAATAATGGCGATCTCAGGTCTAAGGATTCAGTAGCTATAACACTCAAGAACAACTGATGGCACATACAAAATAACAATCCCAACATTGTCTTGGAGTGGGTCAATCCAACACCATGTTCACCAACATGTGTCCACATCATTAATCCGATATCTCCATATCCATGATCCGTGAAACATGATCATCAATTAATGCATGTGCTAGTCTCAACGTCGTTGTTGTCCCACACAACGACATAAACTAGGGATAATTTAGAATCATATCATTTTCAACAAAGAGTTTCACGAACAAGTCACATACTTGATAATCAATGTAAAATAATCATTCATGGAACAAATAACAATTATTTATCATTACATAAACATACTCATGACACAAAATCTCCCACACACACTAGAATCACTGATGTAAGTATCTAATACCCATAGATCTCATGTGCGCCTCATGCTTTGGTTGTGGGAGAGGCTTCGTCAACGGATCAGCAACGTTTGAATCCGTGTGCACCTTGCAAACCTTCACATCACCTCTCTCAACAAAGTTACGGATGAGGTGATACTTTCGCAGTATATGTCTGGACTTCTTAGTTGTTCTAGGCTCCTTTGCTAGTGCAACGGCACCACTATTATCACAATAGAGGTCCACTGGACTGGACGCACTAGGAACAACACCCAAGTCAGAAACAAACTTTCTGATCCAAACAGCTTCTTTTGCAGCTTCGGAAGCTGCAATATACTCGGCCTCTGTCGTCGAATCAGCCACCGTATCTTGCTTGGAACTCTTCCAGCTCACTGCCCCACCATTGAGGCAGAAAACAAAACCGGATTGCGATTTGGAGTCATCTTTGTCTGTTTGAAAACTAGCATCGGTGTAACCCTTTACAAGGAGCTCATCTTCGCCTCCAAATATTAGGAACATATCCTTAGTTCTTCTCAAGTACTTAAGGATACTCTTTACAATTGTCCAGTGAGGTTCACCGAAATCTGACTGATACCTGCTCGTAACACTTAGAGCAAAGGAAACATCTGGGTGCGTGCAAAGCATAGCATACATGATCGACCCTATGGCTGAAGCATAAGGAATCGTACTCATCCTCTTTTGCTCATCAGGTGTCGTAGCACACTGACTCTTGCTTAGAGTAATGCCATGTGACATTGGCAAGAAACCTTTCTTGGAATCTTGCATATTGAACCGATTCAATATCTTGTCAATGTACGTGTCTTGGCTCAATCCAATTAGCCTTTTTGATCTATCTCTATAGATCCTAATACCCAGAATATAAGCCGCCTCTCCTAAATCCTTCATCGAAAAACTCTTTTTCAATGAGGTTTTAACGGCTTCAAGCATTGGAATATCATTTCCGATCAGTAATATGTCATCCACATATAGGACCAGAAACACAAGTGCGCTCCCACTAGCCTTTTTTAAACACAAGGCTCATCTTCATTCTTGATGAAGCCAAACCCTTTGACTACTTCATCAAAACGAATATTCCAACTCCGAGATGCTTGCTTCAATCCATAGATGGACCTCTGAAGCTTACATATTTTCCCAGCATTTTTAGGATCGACAAAACCTTCAGGCTGTGTCATATACACATCCTCACTTAGATGTCCATTAAGAAAAGCGGTTTTGACATCCATTTGTCATATCTCATAGTCATAATATGCGGCAATTGCTAGGAGAATCCGAACAGACTTTAGCATTGCGACGGGCGAAAAGGTTTCCTCATAGTCAACACCTTGAATTTGTCGGAAACCTTTCGCCACCAATCGTGTCTTATAGATGTGAACATTTCCATCCATGTCTAATTTTTTCTTAAAAATCCACTTACAGTCGACAGGTCTTACACTGTCAATCTGATCGACCAAGTTCCAAACTTGATTATCATGCATGGATTTTAACTCGGATTCCATGGCTTCAAGCCATTTGTCGGAGTCGGGTCCCAGCATTGCTTCTTTGTAGGTCAAGGGCTCATCATTTTCCATCAATAATACATGGCGCTCCTCCGTAATAAGGAGGTTGAGCATGTCAGTAGCGCGACGTGCCCTTATAGACCTTCGTGGGGCTGGTGCCTCAACTACGGGTTGTGCAACATCTTGCACATCCCGTGGATCTTCAGTGGGTGCTGAAACAGTTTCGGGTGTTTCCTGAATTTCTTCAAGTTGCACCTTGCTCCCACTAAATCCTTTTGAGAGAAACTCCTTTTCTAAGAAAACACCATTGCGAGCGACAAACACTTTGCCTTCCGCCTTATTGTAAAAATAATATCCTTTGGTTTCCCTAGGATACTCCACAAAGAAACATTTGTCTGACTTTGGAGTGAGCTTATCTGACATCAAATGTTTGACATAAGCCTCACATCCCCAAACTTTGAGAAAAGATAATCCGGGACGCTTCCCAGTCCATATCTCATATGGTGTCTTCTCAACAGATTTACTTGGAACTCTATTCAGTGTGAACGCAGCAGTTTCAAGAGCATAACCCCAAAATGACAATGGAAGATCAGCTTGGCTCATCATGGACCTAACCATGTCCAACAAGGTTCGGTTCCTCCGTTCGGATACCCCATTCCATTGAGGCGTTCCGGGCGGAGTTAGCTGCGGAATAATTCCACATTGCTTCAAATGATCACCAAATTCAAGGCTCAAATATTCTCCTCCACGATCAGATCGCAGAAATTTAATTGTCTTGCCTAATTGATTTTGTACTTCATTCTGAAATTCTTTGAACTTTTCAAACGATTCAGACTTGTGCCTCATTAAGTAGATATAGCCATATCTACTAAAGTCATCAGTGAAAGTAATGAAGTACTGAAAACCACCTCTGGCTATTGAGCTCATTGGTCCATATACATCGGTATGTACAAGTCCCAACAAGTCACTCGCCCTCTCACTCTGACCAGTGAAAGGCGCTTTGGTCATCTTTCCAAGCAAACAAGACTCACATGTGTCAAATGATTCAAAATCAAATGAGCTTAACAATCCATCTTTATGGAGTTGTTCAATGCGCTTCTCATTTATATGACCTAAGCGACAATGCCAAAAAAAAGTGGGATTCAAATCATTTGATCTAAGCCTCTTAGTATTAATGTTACAGACAGATTTATCCTCAAGATCAAGAACATATAATCCATTCACCAATGGACAATGAGCATAAAAAATACCATTGCAAAAGATAGAACAACGTTTATTCTCAATTACAATCTTAAAATCACCAACTTCTTCCAAACATGAAGAAGAAATAATGTTCTTGCTCAAAGCAGGAATGCAATAACAATTATTTAATTCCAAAACTAATCCAGAGGGTAGAGACAAGTGGTAGGTGCCGACCGCCAACACCGCAACCTTTGCGCCATTGCCGACCCGAACGTCCAACTCGCCTCTTGCAAATCTTCTAGTCTCACTTAGACCCTGCAACGATTTGCAAGTGTGAATCATCGATCCAGTATCAAATACCCATGATTCACTAGAAGATAATGCAATATTTATTTCTATAACATTTATACCTGAAGTGGAAGTCTCACTTCCCTTCTTCTTCTTCTTTTCTTCCAAGTACTTCTTGCAGTTCCTAGACCAATGTCCCTTTTCATGACAGTGGAAGCATTCATCTTCAGAAGTAGGGCCAGATTTGGCCTTAGGTGCTGGCTTTAGCTTAGAGCCTGAGGACTCACCATCGGAACTCTTTTCCTTGCCTTTACCTTTGGGATTAGGAGGCGTCCAACGCTTCCTCTTTTTGTTCCCCTTCTGAATCATCATCACATGATTGGGATTCTTCTTAATGCTCTCCTCTGCTATTTTTAGCATCCCATGCAACTCACTCAATGTTTTATCCAAGCCATTCATCTGAAAGTTCATGATAAAAGGCTCATAGCTCGCCGGGAGCGACTGGAGAATAACATCAGTAGACAAGTCTTGGTGAAGTTCAGAACCAAGTCTATCCAAAGTCTCAATGTAACCAATCATTTTGATCACATGAGGACTGACTGGGCTACCTTCTGCCAGCTTGCACGCAAACAAGGATTTTGAGATATTGAACCTCTCAGTCCTGGCTTGGTTCTGAAACATCCCACGCAGCCCCTCGATCATGGTATGAGCATCCGCATGCTCATACTGCTTCTGCAGATCAGGGGACATGGTGGCGAGCATCATACAGCTGACATCAAGTGAGTCATTGCAGTGCTTCTCATAAGCTCTGCGATCAGCAGCAGTTGCATTGTCAGGGAGATCATCAGGATATGGCTGCTCAAGAACATACTCCTTTTTCTCTTGCCTGAGAACAATTCTCAGGTTGCGGTACCAATCAATAAAGTTTGTTCCATTCAACTTTTCTTTCTCAAGAACAGAACGCAAATTGAAAGCGGAATTGTTACTGGCAGACATGATCTACAACATTAAAGTAAAGCAAGATTTCAGCACTAAGTTTATGTAAAGACTTTCATTAACTGATTTAACAAAAGACAACCTACTATATCAAAGTCATCTTCCCTCTAATGACATATAGTGGTTCAAGATCCATAATCACTAAAATTCTAGTGAGCTTTAGCATCACGGCTAGAAAAGTAGTGATACAGGTAAGTAACAAATTACTAATCACATCTCTATGCGACTCTTGTTTGTTGGGTGGCATCCAATGCCCCGGCCCCAACCCTATGCCTTAAAGCTCAAAACTGTTTTGATAGCTTTGCTGAGTAAACCAATACTATACTTGTGAATGTCCGACATCCACCCTATACAAAAGTGATAGCTGAGGGTACTCTACTTTGGTAAACCTACCACACAACGATCAAAATTTATAGGTGCAGCTATTGGTAAAAGGCATAAAAAACTCAAACTTTTCTGAGGGAAGCTATTCTATCATGATTAAAGCATCCACCATATGTAAAAGCATGAAAGAATAGTATGACAGGAAAATAAACATCACAGGCATATAATCATATTATATTGTGAATAGTATGGCCTCTTGCATCACAATGGGCTCCATCGCCATGGCTCCAAGGTGACCTCCATTGCCATCCGTCCTGTCTTGTGGTGATCATCATCGCCATCATGATTGAAACCTCCATGAAAAGATACTAAGCTACTACATCTAATAGCTAGTGAAATAATTACATGAGGATTCAAACATCACAAATCGACACGCAGGTCGTTATACAATAATGGTGCAACCTCAACCCGGTTGTGTTAACTTGCGACACGCAGGTCGCACAAATCATCACATACATCATCACATGACATTGAGGCCATACCATTCACATCACACCCTGCAAAAACAAGTTAGGCGTACGACGTGTTCTACCAAAGTAGCGCATCACCTCAAATCCGAGCCATTCATAATGCCTCAATTTTCACTAGATCAATCACCTTGACCGTGCAAACTTTGCACTTGAGAAGACTGCATCTACACATGACCTTGATCTGTTGGTTCAATCTACTGACTATGCACACAGTTAGTCCCGATGGTGATTCCAGCCGGTAGGGACATGTCGTATGCATAACAGAGAAAGAACACAAACTAATCTTTTGTCACATGCCGCGCAATCAACTCGCTCCAGTTTTAACCCCTTATGACCAATTGATCTAATCAAACCGTGCAAAAATAATAGATCTAATCTACTACAACAACAACATATCACCTATATGCAAAAGATCCAGACCAAAAACTACGCAAGATGGCTCTGGTACCACTGTAGGGAAACGGGTAGGCTACGCTAGCATCACTACCGCATAAACCCAAGATACTTGCGAGTAGAAGATCATAGATCGTTACCACTAGACGCGCAGCGCAGCGGAAGAAGTCGCGCGTCGATGTAGAGGAAGTAGTCGATCACGTCCCACGAACCGAGCTCCTCGTACTTGATCCCAGCAGCCGATCAGCACAGCAGTCGCAGCAGCGCCTCCACGGAGTCCACACGTACGGGGATGAAACGCCGAGCGTCGGTGTGCTAGCACCGCACGCACGGCAAGGGCGGCGGCCGAGAGAGAGGGAGGGGCGGCGGCTAGGGAGGTGGCGCGGCTCAGGTCATCGCCCCCCTAGCCCCTCCCTCATATATATAGGGCGTACTAATGGGCTTCTATCTCATAGGCCCATTAGTAACCCTAATCCCTCTTAGATCAATATCCACTTGGGCCTTTAAACCGTATTGTGATGATGGGCTCTTGGTCATATCACCAACAATAGCATGTTGTTCTTCTTAAAGATATAAAGGTATGAATATATGCTACTGCACCCACGTAAGAATATAGGAGTAGTTAGTGGTGCTTAAATCCTGACGATTATCCCATATGAAATGACTATACCATTACTTTTAAAGATACATATGCTCCTTCGAATTGAAAGATTAACTATTGTCACTTTTAGAACGTATTGTTTACGCACATTTTTGTGTAATAGACTAACAGTGGTTATGATAAAGATTCTTTGCTTTCACATGTGCCATTCTGATCTATACACATTCTAGTCAAGACTGAAAATGCCATAAGCTTCTCAAAACACATGAAGAACTACGCGTGGTACTCCAGCTTGACGGCAACAGCGATAACCATGAGTTCGTGTTCCACTCCAAATAAAAAATGGCCAATGAATAACTTGATGATGTACAGTGTCTTGCGAGAACTTTGGCTTGTAAACAATGGACATTCGAGATACTGATTGACTGCTAATACAATCATAAGTGCTCAAAACCTATAGAATATTTCAATATGATGGTCAGGTTCATTTGAAAATTATTGCAAGGGGCATGGTATTATCCTCTTGAATACATATTTTGCTCTCGGTGCCGAAATTGCATCTCCAGTCCACAAATGGCCACATTAGTTTGAGGGGCCGTTTAGTTCCCAAAAATTTTCACCCAAAAATTTTCACCTCCTCTTTGAACATATGTATGAAGCACTAAATGTAATTAAATAACAAAACTAATTACACAGTTTGGATGTACACGACGAGACGAATCTTTTGAGCCTAATTAGGGCATGATTAGCCATAAGTGCTACAGTAACCCACATGTGCTAATGATGCGATCAAAGGCCTCAAAAGATTCGTCTTGCGGTTTCCAAGTGAGTTCTGAAATTAGTTTTTTAATTAGTGTTCGAAAAGCCCTCCCGACATCTGGTCAAACATTGATGGGACACCCAAAAAATTTGTTTTTGGGAACTAAACGCGCGCTGAATCGGTATGGGAAATGGGACCATGTGGATCACACCATGTCACATGAGCTGTGCACAAGGCTAATTAGGTTCCTTTCATACTTTGGAGGCGAGTTACATATATCGTGGAGTTTCTTTTTCTTCGTCATACCATGTTTACAAACCCTTTGGTAATGACATGTGCTCGATAATTTCTTTTTACCATATACTCAGAAAAGTTTATGTTTCTTGGCGTTTAAGATGCGGTTCTTATCGCTTCTTTTTTATAAATGCGTATTTATAAGTTCTAGTAAATTTGAAAGAATACGAATGCATTTTTTGTAACTAACCTACACATTTGGTTTTTATGTTTCCAAAATCCAATCTAATAATAAATATATGAAATGGTGTTCACAGTTAAAGATTCAAAAGTTTAAGTTAAGCATTTATGTGACTGAAAATTGGGAAGACCTTTTGAATTCAGCAACCAAAAGATTGTCATTTTGAACCAAGCAAGATTGTCTTTGAAATTCACGAAGCCCATAGTTAGCCTTTCGTGGTACATGCATGGGCTATATATTTGAGGAAACATTGGGCCTTGTCCAGGCCACAATCCAAAAGGAAAAAACTGATTTTACGGGCTGCGCTAATCGATTCCGGAGAGTTTGTAGAAAAGCCCAAGCGCTCAAGACAACGAGCGCCGTATTTGGTTTTGTTTTTTTATTAAAGTATTTTCTTAGGATTCTTTCTTCTGAAGAAAAAAAGGTTGGTTCACACTTCAGACTTCACAACTCCACACAATTGATAGCTAATTAGCGACACCGGCTCGCCGCCATTTGAGAGAGAGAGAGAGAGAGAGAGAGAGAGAGAGAGAGAGAGAGAGAGAGAGAGAGAGAGAGAGCGTACATGGTACTGGGCTACGGATGATGCAAGTCGTCTTCAACCTCAAGCTGGAGTACGGATGAAAGCAAGTGCAGTAGTCTGGGTTTCTGAAGCCGCTGGCCCGACGCCGTACCAGTGCCACGACTGAACACACGACACGTCGTCGGGCCCGTAACAATCCGTAACCATGGGATCCTTTTGCTAGCCAGCCTCGCGAATCATTGCGACCGCGACGCACGGGGGCCGTCCGGTGACAACATGAGCTCGAGCATGCCAGAGATTCTCTCAGTCGCCACTGAATCCGCATGTGAGCCGCCCGGTCTTCGGACTGGTCGCGGCCGAACCAAGGCCGCGGACGGACAACTTGGGACGGGCCAGCGAAGGCGGTGGCCGGCCACGAGCCGAGAGGCAGCGTTCGTACCCGCTGCGCCCTGTTGCCCGTAGCACTCTCTCTCTCCTCCGCTCCACAGCCGCGCGCCGCGCCGTTCCACAGACTACGTGCCATCCATCCGTATCCTCCTGCGGCAGCTGAACACTTGAACCGATCACAGATTCGCACGACCCACCCACAGGGCGCGGGAGACAGCCGCGCCGTGCCCAGACCCCGCGCGCAGGCACGGCGCGGGCCCTGGCAGGGCTCGGCCGGCCGCCGACGAGTGCGTGGATGGACTCGGGTCTGGCGGCCAGCCCGCCTATGCATGGGAATGGGTGGGTAGTTGACCCGACCCAAAAACATAGGGTTAATGGGTTTTTAGGAGATGACCCTAAATTTTAAAATGTGCCAATAAGCCCGGAACTTATTGACCAAATGGATATTATGGGTCGACCAACTTGTCATATTAAAGATTTTTTTATTTAATTTATTGGTTTTCTTTATTTTTTGAATAAATACAACGGGTCATAAGTTGTTAGATTCTATATACTTCAAAATATAGTGAGGAATATCATACATTAGAAGTGAAAATGGATAAAATTAAAATCATGGACCGCTAGTAAACATATTTAATTTGATGCATTGCTAATAATTTTAATATATTATTATGATATGTTTTAATCTTCAATTTTATCTTTTCTAAAAGTGTTGATAGTATTCATGGTTTAGGATTATAAAAAAATATTTGGGTCGACCCATAATACCCAATGGACCATCAAGTCCATAACATCTAAGAAAAATAGGTGAACTCATTACTTCTAGAATTGGCCTCAAGGCCATGGGGCTGAGTCCAAGGCCAGGCCCGGGTCATTTCCATCTTGACCGCCGCCTACGAAAGTTTCTTCACGAAACAACAGGCGCCGGTCGCCGCGGCCGGCCGGGCGAGGGAGCGACCGAGCGCTGCCTGTCCGCGCCCACCTCAAGGTCCTCAGCGCCCCCCCCCCCCCCCCCCCCCCCGGCGAGCCGGCGGCGCCGTGCGCGACAAAATCACGCGTCACGGCGCCCATATGCGCGCGCGCGCGCGGTGGTCCGTCCGGCGGCGGATTCTTCCTCCCCCGCGCACGCGTGGTTCGATCCGGGCGCTCCCCACCTCGCGGAAAGCGGCGGCCGGCCGGCCGCCGCCACCCACCGTATTCCCAACCCACCGCGCGCGCTGCCCGAGCCCGATCCATGCGTAGCCCAAGCTGCGTGTACGTACTGAAGCTGAAGCTGGGCAGCAACGTGAGCCCCTCCTAGTCGCAGGACAAGGCTTGCTCGGTCCATCAGCTAACTTCCGGATCGGGGTCTGTTGAGGATCGAGGCCGAGGACAAGTCAAGGGTTCCTTTTTCCTGTAGCGAGAGCCATGCGGCCATGCTCGGCACGTCTGGACCACTTTCAGAGTCAGCAGCGCATCAGCGGAGGGCACCCGAGGGCGCGGCGGACCAGATAAGGGCCTTGTTTGGTTGAGAGGATGGAAAAAATTTCCTGGTTTGAATCTCATGTGTTTGGTTGGAACAGTATGGAAAGTGGACCCAGGGGATGGGGCCGGAGCCGGGACCCATGGCCGAACGCGTTAGGTGTCCCCGGTCGGCTGCCTCCAGCGCAAACGATGCGGCCTCCTCCCACCCGCAGAACTCATCCGCCAACGCCTCCCCCGGCCAAACTTCGCGTCCACGCTCCGCCGAAATCCGCCGTCGCCCGCCGCCGTATTGCCGGCCATTCGACGGATCCGGTGGCCGCCACCCTCCACGCCCTGGATCGGCGGTCGGCAGGCGTTCCGCCGCCTTAGAAGGAGCACGAGCGCCGCCGCACGGTCGGCGCCGGACCGGCGGGCGCCGGGCCGTGTTCGACCCCCCTCCGCCGTGCCGGCGGCCGGATCCGCCGACGTCCGCTCCCCATCGGTGTCCTCCCCTGCCGCGGCATCGCCCCCTCGGTTGCGAGGCCTCCTCCGCCCACGGTCCGAGCTCCCCTTTTCCACCGCCGCCACCTGCGTTGGTCTGATGTGCCGGCCGGCCTCGGTCCTTGACCCGTGCCACGGCGCGCGCCTCCCTCGGGGGATCCATCGTTGTGCGGGAAGGAGAAGGAATGAGGGCAGAAGACGACTGCTCCATGGGGCGCGGGCGCGGAGCCGAACACCGGCCGGCGCCCGGCGGTCCGGCCCCAATCTTGACGCCGCCCGCTCGCGACGCCGGCGGGAGGGGGGGCAAATCCGGCGTCTCCTGGCTCAAGGCCGGCGGATCCGTCGATTCGCGGGTCGGCGGCCGGCCGGCAACGGCTCCTTGCGGCGGCGGGTCAGCGCGCAGCGGCGGTGCCCGTGCGAGCGGGGCATTTGCGCTTGCGGGATTGGGGGCGGGTTTGCCCTGGGGAGCCTCATGGGGCAGCGTAACGCGGTGGGCGTGGGTCCCGCCTGTCACCCCTCCACTTCCAACCAAACACATGGAAATGTTTCCATGAAATTTTTTCCCACCCCACAACCAAACAGGGCCAAGACAGAGGCGCAGAGCGGCGTCGTGGAGGGCGAAATCAATGCAGGCCCGGGGAATAGTAGTAGCAGACGCGACCCCCATTGATGGGTGATGGCCTGAAGTTGAACCGAGGGAATTGAAGGATGCAACTGGGCGAGCGTGCATGCAATTGTGCATGGGGCCGTAAAAAAGATGCGGCCGGCCTGAGCTCGCCGCCGCTTGGCGCTTGGTAACTCGGAGAGTCGGACCAGTGAACCGGCACTTCATTCTGGCTGGGTGGCCTCAAGAAACACCAGAGCAAATCAGGGGCCGTTTAGTTCCAAATAAATCTTTTTTTTTTTGTCACGTCAACGGTTTGATCAAATGTCGGAAGGATTTTTTCGGATACTAATTAAAAAACTAATTTCAGAACTCACTTGGAAACCGCGAGACGAATCTTTTGAGGCATTTGACCGCATCATTAGCACATGTGGGTTACTGTAACACTTATGGCTAATCATGCACTAATTAGGCTCAAAAAATTCGTCTCGTCGTGTACATCCAAACTGTGTAATTAGTTTTATTATTTAGTTACATTTATCCATACATGTGTCTAAAGGGAAAATCACAAATTTCGAGGTGAAAATTTTTGGATCTAAACGCGCCCCACAGTACCCGCCCTCGCTGAAATGCTTGCCAGTACAAAGCATGATTTCACCAATGCCTGCCAGGTGTGGGATGGATCCGAATCCGATCCACTAGAGTAGCACAGGAGGCGGCAGGCGCAGTAGCTGAGTGCAGATCCACCGGAGTGCTGACCATGCGAAGGGGGCAAGCCGCCGCGCGCGGCTCCGTAGTCCGTACTCCCCACGAGCAGAGAGATCAGCAGACACCGATGACTGACTTGACTGACCCCATGATTAGCTAGCCCGGCAACGTTAAGCTTCCGTACCCCCCACATGGCCGCCCACATGCCGCCACGCACGCACGCACCTCGTCGGCCCCCCTGGGGCCCCGCGGTGCATGCACCCCCGACCCCCCGACTCGGAGGACGAAACGTATCCAGCGCGCTTGGCGCGGTGTTCCGCTGTGTGCGCGTCGTCCAGCCCCCCCCCCCCCCCCCCCCCTTCCGGGCCAGGGGCCAGGGCCCAGGCCGCCGGCGCGGCGCGGCAGGCCACGCGAGCGCGAGCGGCCAGCGCGCGGGGGCGAAGCGCAGCCGCACGCGCTCCCGGGGTCCCGGCGCGCTCTCTCATCTCCGTCCCCCCACGCGACCGCGACCCCCTCCGTTTCTTCTCGCGACCGTGACGGGCGTTAAATATCTGCGACCCACGGCCGCAAAAGGCTGGTGGTAAAACCACCGGCACCGAGTGCGTCCAGCCACGGATGATGGAGCGTAGCATGAGGAGGATTTGTGAGCTCGCTTCATCGCGAGGAAGAGAACACGTACGCTCCGATCACCTGCGCCGGCTTTTCTTTCCACCGGGGAAAAACAAAAGCAGCAATGATCCCGCCCCCCGGAATATTCCCCCGGATGTGCGCATCTGTACTTGCCCCCCTTTCCCGCCATTAGTTTAGCGCGAACGCGCTCGATCTGCCCCTTCCGGTCGAGTAGCTGCTGCTGCATTAGGGCGCGTTTAGTTCCCAAAAATTTTCACCCAAAAATTTTCACCTCCCCTTTAAACACATATATGAAGCACTAAATGTAATTAAATAACAAAACTAATTACACAGTTTGGATGTACATGACGAGACGAATCTTTTAAGCCTAATTAGTGCATGATTAGCCATAAGTGCTACAGTAACCCACATGTGCTAATGACGCGGTCAAAGGCCTCAAAAGATTCGTCTCGTGGTTTCCAAGTGAGTTCTGGAATTAGTTTTTTAATTAGTGTCCGAAAAGTCTTCCCGACATCCGGTCGAAGTGCTGATTTGACATCCAAAAATTTTTGGATGGGGAACTAAACACGCCCTTATTCATTGCCTTGGGTTATAGGCTTATAGTTATAGCCGCCCATTATTCATTGCCTTTGCTCTGACTCGCTGGATATATGCAGGAAATTCAGAGGGGCCAAATCAACTCGCTCAAATTCATTCCACACACATCTTGAAACTGATAAAAAAAATTCAAAATGCGAGCAGTCTAACATGCGCGGTATACAGCACGAATAATGGATGGATGGAAGAAAAGATGAGCGCGATCAGACAGCACTGGCGGATCTCGACCGGTACATTCACATCACATGGCGCCAATTCCGACCGGCGGCGATCTGTGCCCAACCGCCGCGAAAGCTACCGCGCGCGCCCCTGCTGCTGCAAGTTGCGAAAACAAGGATGGAATTGGAAGGTTGCGAGGGACAGGCTGACAGCAGACAGCAGTGGGGAGCAAAGGGTAATAAGGGCTTGCTGCAGCATCCCGTTTGTTTTCTGTCCAATCGTTCGGGGCAGCAAGCTACTTCCCCGGCCGGCCACGACTGCTTGCTCCGCGGCCTTGACCGGCCACTGCCCACTGGCCAGGCACGTCTCTGTTGCCAGATCGACCTCCAATTTTTCAGCAAAGGAGCAGAGCATCTGCTCGGAGAAACAGATATGCTGCTCTCAGAATTCTGAAACTGCCTCGTGGAATGCGGATGTACACAAGGCGAGGATTTTTTTTTCCTCCTCCATGCATCTTTCCGGCCGGGCAGAGGAGATCGAATTAGCCTTTCGGAATTCAAAACGCTGTTGGCCCCGGGCGGTAGCTTCGCTTTTGGAGTAGCTAGGGCGCGCACGCACCTCGGTATCTATTCGTCTCGTCATCTCGCCTTTCTCCTGGGGTTCGTTCACGCTCGATTCGTCGCGCGCGGCCTCGCTCCTGCTCTTTCTCCCCCTTTTTTTTTCCTCCTCCATGGTGACCACTCCTCAGCAGCTCGCTTCAATTCCTGCCGGTCCTTTAGCCTTTAGCCTCCACGACTGAACTCCCCATCCGGCGTAGAGCTCGTCTCTCCCGCATCTCTCTGCTTGGGTCGATGATGGCGACCTCTCACTCTGCCGGAGGAGAAAAAGGTACGGCGGCCAGTCTGAACCTTCCTTTCTCGACCGGTCTCTCTGCTCCTCACATGGCATCTCGTGGACCGAACAATCTGCCCTCATGCACCAAATGATGGGCTCGCACGATCGCTGCGGCCATCCTATACGCATTCATTCGCACGCATGAAAAGAAAAGCTACGGTAATGGCGGTGATCACACGGCAATCAGGCAATGCAATGGCATCCGGCATCGGAGCCTTTTTTTTCCATTAAAATTTCTTATTGGAAAAATCTCAGCAGCATCGTATCGTACTCGCCTTTTCACTGTTTGTCGACTAGCTAGTGGTTCGAGGCAGAAAAGCAGTAACTTTTCCTCTCGTTATTAATGTTTTTGTTGCTAGCTCCGGTGGAAACTTAAAATCATCTGCAAAGCAACACACTGTCCTACTACGTAAGAAATAAAAGATATCCTGTTCGTTGAATGCTGGTGTGATAAGAGGTCGTACGCAAGAGGACTCTTTGCTTGCCTGCTCGTCCGAAATCAGGAAGCACAATTTCTTCCTGTTACAGGAATCCTGTACCATTCAGATTCAGCTACAGTGGCCAACGCCAGCATTTCATATCGTCAGATCAATTCCAAAATCTTGTGCCACCAATGGCGAGCGAAACCTTCTCCGGCTAGAACTGCCGTACTTCACCACGTAGGGCTTTCTTGAGGCACCATGCAAAGTGTTAGGTACAGAGGATAATGCAAGTCTCTCAACTCTCGAAGAAAGGTTCTCATGCGACATGTCAACGGCTTGCTTCACGCTGCCAAGCAGCTAAACACGGGGATTTCGTACACAATAGAGACAAATGACGACCTATCAAACTCCAACCGCCTAAAAAAGACAAAATTTAATAAAATTTATTAAATTTATGTGAGGAACCAGTCCAAGTTGATCCCGTTTAATCAAGTTATCGTACATTAATCAACTAGATTAAAAAGGGCCAACCCCGGTAGTCCTTAGAATGTGTCATGAGTACCGCACATGATTTAAACACACTCCACTTGCACAACATATAGACATCGTCACACAAGCACAACCGTACATATAATTTAGATTACATAAAAGAGGTTCAAGTACAAGGACATCAAATTTCAGAGTTTCGCAGTGGAAAGTTCTACGTCGCATTCACTCCATACATAGTACAAAATAGAAGGTTAACACTATATGCCGATAGTGCCCTTCTCATAGCCACCGGCCATCTACTCCTCACCCGCACCTCCGTCCGCGGGGTAGAAGTACCCAACGACAGCCTCCGACTGCGGATCACCTGCAACAACTTTAACAATAGCAACATGAGTACAAAAGGTACTCGCAGGGCTTATCCAATATGGGTATATACTATCCCGACCTCAAGGAGAATACATTTGGTTAGTAGCAAGGATAGGGTATGGTATTTAACTTTTGCATAAAAGCATCTAACTTTGATCAAGTTGTAATAAGCAAAAGACAAGCATCTAAAATCTCTAAGTCATACATCAATACAATTGCAAAGTGATCATATATAACTTGAGATCAATCTTCCATGAACTCCATCACGAAACTTTACAATGGTGCGAACCTCAAAGAGCGTGCTCACTGTCCAAGAGCGTGGCTATTACAATAGATTAAAAACCTTGCAGGGGGTACGACTTTACCCACACGAGGCTAAGACCAACGCCCGTACCCACGGCCAAGGATAAGGGTTGATTATACCTCAACCGTTCACACAAACACAACGGACTATGAGCGAACGGTCGGAAAGGACAAGTGCACCGAAACCGTTGATCACACTCCATCACGACCCGCACGGAATCCGATCAAGGCAAGGTGTGACTTATGCTAATTGGCTTGCCTTCCCATTATCAAGCATGTGGTTTGTACTAAAAAGGTGCTCAAGAGACCGGTGACCAATGAGACGGTCCTTAACCAACTCAAGCAAGACTAACTATTTGGTCTCCTTTCCGTCATGGCCCTACCATTCTTGCCCAAGTCCGAATCACAATTCATAGTTGCTCACATTTTAATCATCATCATCTAGGAGCGTAGAATTAGCCAAGCATCCTATAACTCGCGAGCGGTGGTGCCCTTGCCACCTCTCGACTTCTACCGAAACTATGAAAGGCTAAGCATGTAGTTCGTGACACCTAACAAGTATACTCATCTATGGGGGATTCTCCTAAGCAAGGTTGGTAATGCATCAAATATGTTCTAATCAAGCATTGATATATATATAATAACTCATGCACAACCAAGACACTTAAATAGACTTCGTTGATCCAAAATAGGAGGAGAAGTATGCTTAGGTGCCTGCCTTGAGTCTCAAAAGAAGCGTCGTCACCCACGGGCTCCGGTTCACCCTCTTCTTGCTCCGGCGTCACGGTCTCTACACGAATGCACATGATGCTTGATAATGAGTATGTCATGAATGTATGCAATAATGGGTAGCTGACATGAGGATACATGTATAAATAAAACCAAAATATGGTATAGAGGCTGGACATAAGGTGCATGTGTGGGTTGTTCATGTGTACGAGAATGGGTGTTGAACAGGCAAGGGCGGACCGTCCGGGTTAGGGGAGCGGACTGTCCGGTCTGAACGGTGGACCAAGTGGCGGACCGTCCGCCGGTCAGGTGCGGACCGAGTTGGGTGAAAATATGCTCTCTGACTAAATCGCGGACCGTCCGTGTAGGTTAAGCGGACCATCCACCTCTCACATTTTGAAAGGCTAGAAATCATGCAGAGGCTCTGCTAATTTGGGTGGGGATCTTGCGGACCGTCCGGCCATGTCGGGCGGACCGTCCGCGACACGGCCGAGGCTCACCGGCGAGTTCGCCGCCGGCGATTCCGGCCACGGTTTAGGGTGGGGTTTGATCCTAGAGGTTCCTAGAAGCCTAGGGAGTTCATTTTAGTAACTAAATCTCACATGCATTAGGGTTTCGAAGCTCTAGGTTAACAATGGTGATTGGGCTCTAGGTGAGTTCTTGGCTTCAAATCCTAGGGCAATGGGAGATGAATCGGGGAGGGAAAACACTCACTGGCGTCGAGTAGGATACCGGCAAGGGCTTCAAGGTGACGGGGAAGGCTTGGAGTTGCTTAGGGTCATCTTCTTTGCTTGGAGCTTGAGGGAGGAGATGGAGTAGAAGAAGAACTTGTTGGGGAAGCTCCTCCCCAAGGAAGAAGAGGAGATCGGGGTGGTGTAGCTCATCGGTGTCGTTCCTTGGCGTTCTCCGGCGAGGTAAGGCTTCAATTGCAAGAGAGGAGGAAGGGGAGCTCCTCCATGGCTTAGCTAGAGAGAGAAGTGTTTGGGGAGACTGTGAGGGAGAGAGAGAGGGGGCTGGGAGATGGTTCCCAGGTGAAGAGGGGTCGGGCTGACGAGTGGGGCCCGAGGATGGGACGTGGCGCCCAGACTCTGCGCGCATGACACGCACCAGAGATGCACTGGTGGACCGTCCGCGAGTGAGGAGCGGACCGTCCGAGGATGGGTGATGTGGCAGTGAAGTCGATGTGTCCGAGGTTAACTGTGGTTGGCCACGTGGCATAACTGCGGACCGTCCGCCGTATAGGGGCGGACTGTCCGCCACTACCATAATCAGTGGATTATCCTAAGTGTTGATTCTCTCCTTAAGTGTGAATTAATTATGCTTAATGTTTAATGATGCACATGGTGACAAATTTAGCTCGTTAATCAACATAGGCCTGTTACAAATTCTCCCCCCATTGGGAAAAATCTCGTCCCAAGATTTGGCTAAGGACCTAAAAAGAGAGCGGACTGTCCGCGAGGTCTAGCGAACCGTCCGGAGATCAGAGGAGAAAAGTTACCAGAGAGGGGTGTGCTCGGTGAGGTTCGGGGTTTATCCACGACGGACTGTCCGGTCCAGATATGTAGACCGTCCGTAGTTAAAAGGCTGAAAGCTCTAAGTTTTGGGTTGGTTCTGTGTAAAACTGGGTGAGTCTACTGCGGACCGTCCGCGACGTATTGGCGGACTGTCCGCCGGTAAAACTAGCGGGACAACAAGTTTCTGAGAGGGTTCTGGTACAACTTTTGGGATCTACGGCGGACCGTCCGCGGTTGAAAGCCGGACTGTGCGCAGGTGTTTTTCGCTGGGAGACACAGATTGCAGGCTCTCTGTTGGGTTTGAAGTTTTGTACGGCGGACCGTCCACGGCAGAAGGCCGGACCGTCCGCGAGTCACGAAAAATGCCCAGAAATAGCTCAGCTAAGAGTTGATATTACCAAAGCATGGAGCATCCAACACAGAAATTTCTCAGATTTGGTAACAATCAACTTAGAACCAATAAGAAGATATTGAGTAAGATAAATGGGAGGATTTGCGAATGCACATACTCGTTTTCGAATAAATCGGGATAGGATTGCCGAAATTGATCTTCTTGCTCCCATGTCGCTTCTCGCTCGGAATGGCGACTCCATTGGACTTTCACAAATTTGGTGGTTTTGTATCTAATCTTGCATTCCGCTTGATCAAGAATTCGAATAGGATGCTCTTTGTAAGAAAGATTCGGTTGGATATCAAGATCTTCATAATTTGTGGCTTCTATAGGAACTCTTAGGTATTTCCTCAATTGAGAGACATGGAACACATTGTGGATTGTTGATAGAGATTGTGGCAACTTTAATTGATAAGCGACAGCCCCACGCCTTGCCAAAATCCGAAATGGACCAACATAGCTGGGAGCAAACTTGCCTTTCTCTTGAAATCATTGTGTGCCCCTGAAAGGTGTAACCTTTAGATAGGCATAATCACCAACTATAAAATATAGTTCCCGTCTTCCACGGTCTGCATATTGCTTTTGGCGAGATTGAGCTGCTCGTAGTCGCTCTTGAATGGTTTTCACTTTTTCCTCGGCCTCCATAACAATGTCCGGGCCAAAGTATACTCGCTCTCCAGATTCCGACCAATTGAGAGGAGTTCTACAACTCCACCCATACAAAGCTTCAAATGGAGACATCCCAATACTTGCTTGGTAACTATTATTGTAGGAAAATTCAGCAAATGGTAAACATTCATCCCAATTCTTTCCATAAATGATTGCACAAAATTTGAGCATATCTTCAAGAATTTGATTGACTCGCTCGGTTTGACCATCGGTTTGAGGATGATAACCTGTGCTAAAAGTGAGATCGGTGCCCATAGCATCATGGAGACTTTTCCAAAATCGAGCGGTGAATTGAGAACCTCTATCGGAGACTATGAATTGAGGAACTCCATGAAGACAAACAATTTTGGTGAGGTAGAGCTCGGCATACTTATCAATGGTATATCTATCTTTCACCGGAAGGAAGTGAGCTGATTTGGTGAGACGATCCATAATGACCCAAATAGAATTGTACCCATGGAGAGTACGAGGAAGCCCGTAATAAAATCCATGGATATATTCTCCCACTTCCAAGAAGGAATAGGAAGAGGTTGGAGAGTTCCGGCCGGCTTGAGATGTTCGGCCTTCACTCTTTGGCAAATGTCACATTCAGCTACATATCTTGCAATCTCCCTCTTCATGCGAGTCCACCAAAATTTCTTCTTCAAATCTTGGTACATCTTGTTGCTACCGGGATGGATAGAAAATTGAGATTCATGAGCTTCATCAAGAATTTTCTTTCTAAGCTCAAAATTCTTTGGAACCACCAATCATTTTCCAAACCAAAGAATTCCTTGATCATCGAGCTTGAAACACTTGAGCTTGTCTTCATTGATTCTAGCTCTAAGCTTCATCATGCCTTTGTCTTCATGTTGAGCTCTCTTGATTTCATCAATGAGGTTAGAAGTGATAATTAAAGAAGTAAGTGACCCATGCTCTACCATAGAGAAATTTAACTCCAAAAATCTTCACAAAGAGTATTGGCTCCGGATCGAGTGCGCAAGCAATGGCATTGGACCTTTCGGCTCAAACCATCGGCAACCATATTGGCCTTGCCGGGATGATAGTGAACCTCTAGTTTGTAGTCCTTGATTAATTCCAACCACCTTCTTTGCCTCATATTGAGTTCCGCTTGAGTGAAGATATATTTAAGGCTTTGATGATCGGTATAGATATTGCAAGAATTTCCAAGAAGATAATGACGCCATAACTTGAGAGCATGAACAACGGCTGCAAGTTGGCTGCAAGTTCAAGATCATGGGTCGGATAATTTTCTTCATGACGTTTCAATTGACGTGAAGCATAAGCAATGACTCGGCCTTCTTGCATAAGAACACAACCAAGTCCAAACCTAGATGCATCACAATACACATCGAATCTCTTAGTGATGTCCGGTTGAGCAAGAACCAGAGCGGTAGTGAGTTTGATCTTGAGGGTTTGAAAATCATTCTCACAAGCATCGGTCCACTTGAACTCTACACCTTTCTTTGTCAATTCGGTCATAGGCTTAGAAATTTTGGAGAAATTTTCAATGAACCTACGGTAATAACCCACAAGTCCAAGAAAACTCCGGATCTCACTAACATTTTGAGGTTGCTTCCAATCGAGCACATCCTTCACCTTGCTTGGATCCACAACTACACCATTTTCCTAAAGAATATGCCCAAGAAAAGTCACTTCCTTGAGCCAAAATTCACACTTGCTAAACTTGACATAGAGACGATGATCACGAAGCTTTTGAAGAACAATGCGAATATGCTCGGCATGCACTTCCTCGGTCTTGGAGAAGATAAGAATGTCATCGATGAAAATCACCACAAAGACATCAAGCTCTTCGAAAAAGATAGAATTCATGAGATACATGAAATATGCCGGGGCATTGGTTAACCCAAATGACATAACCGTGTACTCATAAAGCCCATATCGAGTAGAGAAAGCCGTCTTGGAAATATCCTCCACTTGAATTTTAATTTGATGATATCCCAGGCGAAGATCAATCTTGGAGAAGAATTTAGCACCCACTAATTGATCAAATAAGATGTCAATCCTAGGAAGAGGATATTTGTTTTTCACGGTCACTTCATTCAGCGGTCGTTAGTCCACACACATCCTTAGGCTACCATCTTTCTTTGAGACAAATAGAATCGGCATCCCCAAGGTGAGGAGCTCGGACGAATAAATCCCTTGTCAAAAAGAATTTGCAATTGCTTCTTCAATTCAGCTAGTTTATTGGGAGGCATACGATATGAGCTTTTTGATACCGGGGCCATTCCAGGGAGTAGCTCAATAACAAACTCAACTTCCCGGTCGGGAGGCATCCCCGGCAATTCTTCGGGAAAAACATCCGGAAATTCGCACACTACCGGAATTGCCTCTAACTCCGGCACAATGGTGGCATTAAGAGCATGAAGTTGAGAGCCCAATTTCTCATGAAGATAGAGAGAAACCCACTTTCCGAAAGGGTGCCTAAGTTCAATAGAGTGAGGGTTGCACCGAATAATCCCATCATATTTAGTCATCCAATTCATCCCAATTATGACATCCAGGTCTTCTAAATCAATGACCACAAAGTTTACCATGAAAATCAATCCCGATACTTCAAGTTGAGCTAAATTGACCACTTTCTTAGAAACTAATGTTGCTCCGGGAGCATCAATGATAAATGGAGTAGGTACTACCCGGATAGGAAAATTGTGTTCTATGGCAAACTTTCTACTCATGAAGTAATGAGATGCACCGGAATAAAATAATGCTCGAGTGGGTTTAGAATTGATAGAAACCATACCAACAAGAACTTGCATGTCCTCACTAGCTTCTTCCGCCGTGATATGATTCAACTTGCCACGCTTGGAATTTTGACCATTCCTCCCATCTTGGCGAGGAGGAGGAGTTGGTGGGTTTGGAGCATTGCCGGCTCCACCCTTTCTTAGAGAGGGACACTCACGAGAGATGTGGCTTTGCCCGCCACAATCGAAGCATGGCCCACGAGAGGTATTTCCACCACCGCCTTCCGGCTGTCCCATAGCACGAGGAGGTTGACTTTGGGGAGCCGAAGGACGGTGTGCCATCCACATGGGTTGAGGAGCACCAAAACCTGGCGCACGGGGTCGAGGAGGAAGTCCCGTGCGGGGGCTTTGCGAGCCACCACCGGTTGGAGAAGAGGCAGCCCGCTTGCGGTTCTCCACCTCAATCCTGCGATTCTCATTTTCAAATGTATTCATCTTGTACTCGGCCTTAATTGCCTTGCTAACCATGTCATTAAAATCCTGAAAATCCGTGGTAGAGAGATGAGATTGTAGCTTCAAAGACAGCCCATTCATGAAATGATCTTGCTTCTTCTCATCCGTGTTGACATCCTCCAAGGCATATTGGGCAAGATAATTGAAAGTGTTGACATACTCCATCACGGGTTTGTTGCCTTGGCGCAACCTACGGAACTCATCCCTCTTGATGTTGAGCACACTCTTGGGAATGTGATATGCACGAAAAGCCTCACAAAATTCAGCTCAAGTCACTTGGTGACCTTCACCAACTTGTGCCATGTATCCATGCCACCAAGCTCCTGCGGCATCACGAAGTTGATGAGCCGCATAATTGACCTTCTCTTGATCATTGCACTGAATAAGACCAAATTTTTGCTCTATGGCACGCAGCCAAAAATCAGCATCCAAAGGCTCCTTTGATCCACGGAAGATAGGAGGGTCGGTGGCCATGAAAGCGGAATGACCATGACATTGACCACCATGTCCCTGCCCTCCCAAGTGCTGCACAATGGCTTGCATGATCTGATTTTGCGTTTGTCGGCTCTCCTCTGATCTTCTAAGGATCTCCACAAGGGTTGGGTGCAATGGAGGAGGAGGGGGCAAATTGTCATCCCCACCGGCGCCTCCATCTTGGACCATCCTGCCGCCAACCACAAATGAGGTGAGCGACTGGGAGAAGGAAAATTGATACAATATCATTGCACAAGAGAGAATTGCACAACCATATAGAATATCAACCATAAATATGTGAGAATAAATAAAAGATCGACATCATAGATAGGATGGATCGAGAATGATGGAACAAGAATTTTTTGGACCACATCTAAAGAGTTATTCATAAGAGATACCCATGGTTCTATTAGTAAGCCATATATTGCCATAAAACATATGCATGAATGATGATAAATGATGACATGTCGCACCCATACGCATATTTCATACGTCACACAACTAGAATAACGGAGGTTCACGTAGATAAATAATAGTACAATACATAGGCATCGTAGTTAATTAGTGTCTCACATGGTCTCACCAATTAACTATTTGATTACATAAAATAGGCGGTACATTATAGCGAGTCACATAGCTCGAGGAGTCTCATAACTGCCATAGGTTTACATAAATATTTAGAAGGGACCATAAGGACCTCTCGCGAAGTACGGTGGGAAGTCATCAAGAAGGTGATATTGAGGGGATCCGGTGTCTTCGGGGTTCTCCGGGTGAGTGAGGGGTGCATGTTCACCACAAAAGATGATCTCTCTAGTCAAAGTTGTGGGGGCAAAGCGGCGCACATGCAGCCCATTAGACATACGTGTTTGCCCCACCACATGTTGAGGAAGATATATGCCTTGGACTAAAGGAAAGCGAAGCTTCAATGGTGCCGCCTCATGTGGGGTGTAATCATTGGGTCCATAGAACACATCTTGAGGCACTCGGCCCATGCGAACATACATATCCACGGTGCGTTACAATTCATTGAAGCAACGTCTTGTCTCCCTTAACTTCGCTCGGATGTAACGGAGGCTTCGGTCTTGTGCCGCCACCAACTCGGACATACGCCTTTCATACAAGCTAGCACCTCCCATTCCCATCTCAAACACATTCACACCTTGCAATGGTCCTTGAATTGGGAAGTGAGTGAATGGATGACGCTCCGACTCGATTACTTCTTGGAGGAGAATTGCCATGGCCTTGTACGCCACTTCTTGGATTACCATCTCAATTGAAGTTCCATGAGCTGAAATATTGTGAGCTTCCGTGACCCCTTCAACAAAGCGTCTTGGGATGAACACGGTGGCAACATAGTCCACCATGCCCGGCCCAAGTCCCCTCGCAAAGACCGAATACTCCGGCCTCCGAGAGAAGTTGCCTCTCCAAAGCATCTCGGCAAGGAGTGGAGGAAAGCCTTCTGCCTCCTCGGCCCGAGTCACCATGACCAATTGGCCCAAGTTCCCATTCATCTATCATGAGTAAGACAAGATGAGTTAGTGAACATATTTATAGCAACTAATGTGCAGCCCATAAGGTAAGAAAAGTAGCTCTAGAGAAGATAAGAGCACTACTAGAAAAAGGACCATCAACACCGGTTGAAAATGAACATAGGTACCGGTTTTGGAACCGGTACTAAGTAACCGAGACCAATGTGACTACCTAAGACACCGGGTAAATAACCCGGTGCCTAAGACCTCCATTGGTACCGGTTGGAGCAACCGGTACCAGAATCGCTACGGCCGTTCTCTAGCGTCTTCTCCTGTTCCCCCTCTCCCCCGTTCCCCTCGCATCGTTCACAGGATTCATGCTCCAAAGAATGTTCAGATATTAAATCCATCGAACAAAATAGCCATATGTCTCACAAATCATCCAAAGAATGGTTCACAAGATACATCCAATCAATACAATCCCATATACATATCTGTTTCTGAAAAAAAGAAAAAAAGAGAAAAAATCACCCACGCGGCCGGCTCCCGTCCTGCTCCGGCGGCGGCGTCAGCCCGCTCACTCCCCCGACGGCAGCCGGCTCCCGCAGACACCAGCGGTGGCGGCCTGCGCGGCCTACGGCGGCTGCGGCCGGCTCCCGCAGCTGTGGGGGCCCGCGCGCCCCACGGCGGCGGTGGCGGCCCGAGCGCCCCACGCCAGCTCCCGCGGCGGCGGCCAGTGCGCCCCACGGCGTCGGCGGCGGCGGTCGGCTCCCACGCGCATGCCAGAGAGTGCGTGAGCTTCTGAATCGAAATGTGGAGCAGCAGATTAGCAAGAAAGGCTCGCATATAGCTTACCTCGAAGGGGAACTGCATGGTGCTCGGCGGGTACAGGCATGGGAATGGCCATGGCTTGCTCTGGCCGTGCGGCCCATCCGTCTGGTGCGGCTAGTGGCTCCCCGCCGTACGACTGCTCGCTGCCACCTCCGTGGCGTCCAAGCGACTAAGCGTGATGCCTCCTCGCCAGATCTGGCCGCTTCATGCCTGGATCCGCAAGAGGGAGCCGCCGCCGGACCATCCACGAACAGGGACCGAGCATACGCCAAGTGCATCCTGCATCCCGCAAGCTTTTCGTCGGGCAGGGTGAGCACCACGCCACCTGTTCATCTCCTCAACAACAAACGAATCAAAGGTCCAATTCCCAACAAGCAAGCAAGACAAAGCAACGGAAGAAAACTATGTAGATGCAACCATCGGTCTTGATTCTTGTATGTGCAAGCATGGGAGAGAGAAAAGGAGCGCCAATCTCGTGCGGCCAAATCTAGTAGCACATCTAGTAGCACCGTCCCGAGCTTGAGCTCAGCCCCGCCTGCCGCTATAGCTTACCTCGATCCACCAGCCTGACCTCTTTGGCGTGGGAGAGAGGAGGGATGGGGAGAAGATAGAAGAGATGGGTGCTGGGCGGTGGAGAGGATAAGAGAGTGGGGGTCTGTGCGGTGGAGAGAAGAGATGGGTGGTCAGGACTTAAAATATCGATGGAGGCCGGCCATCGGTACCGGCTACTCATTTCAACCGGTGCCTATGTCCAGAGCCAGCACAGGCACCGGGTCATGGCATGACCCGGTGCTAATGTCTGAACCATAAGCACCGGGTCGTGCCACCACCCGGTGCCATTGATGCATGGCCAATTTGGTACCGGCTGATGGAGTTAATCGGTGCTTTTGTCTGTGCATTGGCACCGGTTTGTGCCGTGGCGCGCTTTGCCAGCGCCCAGTGCATGCCAAAAGTACCGGTTATTGATGCAGCCGGTGCTAATGTCTCACATTAGTACCGGTTCAAGCAATAAGTGATTTCTTTGGCCTAGATCTTTAGCCTGTTTTCTAGTAGTGGAGATATATACACCATAGAAGAAATATAGCCTTAAGAAAAGTAAATTTTTACAAGTACTAGATTATAAGTGATCAACATTTGTTCCTAAACGTGCCTCACACCAAAATTTTAGTGATAACCATACATGGAATGCAACTATAGCTCTGATGCCACGCTGTGAGGAACTAGCCCAAGTTGATCCCGTTTAATCAAGTTATCGTCCATTGATCAACTAGATTAAAAAGGGCCAACTCCGGTAGTCCTTGGAATGTGTCATGAGCACCGCCTAGGATTTAAACACACTCCACTTGCACAACATGTAGACATCGTCACACAAGCACAACCGTACATAGAATTTAGATTACATAAAAGAGGTTCAAGTACAAGGACATCAAATTTCAGAGTTTCGCAGCGGAAAGTTCTACGTCGCATTCACTCCATATATAGTACAAAATAGAAGGTTAACACTACATGCCGATACTGCCCTTCGCATAGCCACCGGCCATCTACTCCTCACCCGCACCTCCGTCCGCGGGGTAGAAGTACCCAAAGACGGCCTCCGACTGCGGATCACCTGCAACAACTTTAACGATAGCACCATGAGTACAAAAGGTACTCGCAGGGCTTATCCAATATGGGTATATACTATTCCGGCCTCAAGGAGAATGCATTTGGTTAGTAGCAAGAATAGGTATGGTATTTAACTTTTGCATAAAAGCATCTAACTTTGATCAAGTTGTAATAAGCAAAAGACAAGCATCTAAAATCTCTAAGTCATACATCAATACAATTGCAAAGTAAAGTGATCATATATAACTTGAGATCAATCTTCCATGAACTCCATCACGAAACTTTACAATGGTGCGAACCTCAAAGAGCATGCTCACTGTCCGAGAGCGCGGCTATTGCAATAGATTAAAAACCCTGCAGGGGGTACAACTTTACCCACACGAGGCTAAGACCAACGCCCATACCCACGGCCAAGGATAAGGGTTGATTCATACCTCAACCGTTCACACAAACACAATCGACTATGAGTGAACGGTCGGGAAGGACAAGTGCACCGAAACCGTCGATCACACTCCATCATGACTCGCACCGAATCCGATCAAGGTAAGGTGTGACTTATGCTAATTGGCTTGCCTTCCCATTATCAAGCATGTGGTTTGTACTAAAAAGGTGCTCAAGAGACCGGCGACCAATGAGACGGTCCTTAACCAACTCAAGCAAGACTAACCATTTGGACTCCTTTCCGTCATGGCCCTACTATTCTTGCCCAAGTCCGAATCACAATTCATAGTTGCTCACATTTTAATCATCATCATCTAGGAGCGTAGAATTAGCCAAGCATCCTATAACTCGCGAGCGGTGGTGCATTTGCCACCTCTCGACTTCTACCGAAACTATGAAAGGCTAAGCATGTAGTTCGTGACACCTAACAAGTATACTCATCTATGGGGGATTCTGCTAAGCAAGGTTGGTAATGCATCAAATAGGTTCTAATCAAGCATTAATATATATATATATATATATATATATATATATATATATATATATAGTAACTCATGCACAACCAAGACACTTAAATAGACTTCGTTGATCCAAAATAGGGGAGAGAAGTATGCTTAGGTGCCTGCCTTGAGTCTCAAAAGAAGCGTCGTCACCCACGGGCTCCGGTTCACCCTCTTCTTGCTCCGGCGTCACGGTCTCTACACGAATGCACATGATGCTTGATAATGAGTATGTCATGAATGTATGCAATAATGGGTAGCTGACATGAGGATACATGTATAAATAAAGCCAAAATATGGTATAGAGGCTGGACATAAGGTGTATGGGTGGGTTGTTCATGTGTACGAGAATGGGTGCTGAACAGGCAAGGGCGGACCGTCCGGGTTAGGGGAACGGACTGTCCGGTCTGAACGGCGGACCAAGTGGCAGACCGTCCGCCGGTCAAGTGCGGACCGTGTTGGGTGAAAACATGCTCTCTGACTAAATCGCGGACCGTCCGTGTAGGTTAAGCGGACCGTCCGCCTCTCACATTTTGAAAGGCTAGAAATCATACAAAGGCTCTTCTGATTTGGGTGGGGATCTGGCGGACCGTCCGACCATGTCGGGCGGACCGTCCGCGACACGGCCAAGGCTCACCAGCGAGTTCGCCGCCGGCGATTCCGGCCACGGTTTAGGGTGGGGTTTGATCCTAGAGGTTCCTGAAATCCTAGGGAGTTCATTTTAGTAACTAAATCTCACATGCATTAGGGTTTCGAAGCTCTAGGTCAACAATGGTGATTGGGCTCTAGGTGAGTTCTTGGCTTCAAATCCTAGGGCAATAGGAGATGGATCGGGGAGGAGAAACACTCACTGGCGTCAAGTAGGATATCGGCAAGGGCTTCAAGGTGATGGGGAAGGCTTGGAGTAGCTCGAGATCGTCTTCTTTGCTTGGAGCTTGAGGGAGGAGATGGAGTAGAAGAAGAACTTGTTGGGGAAGCTCCTCCCCAAGGAAGAAGAGGAGATCGGGGCGGTGTAGCTCGTCGGCGTCGTTCCTTGGCGTTCTTCGGTGATGCTCCAGCGAGGTAAGGCTTCAATGGCAAGAGAGGAGGAAGGGAAGCTCCTCCATGGCTTAGGTAGAGAGAGAAGTGTTTGGGGAGAGTGGGAGGGAGAGAGAGAGGGCTGGGAGATGGTTCCCAGGTGAAGAGGGGTCAGGCTGACGAGTGGGGCCCGAGGGTGGGACGTGGCACCCAGACTCTGCGCGCATGACACGCACCAGAGATGCACTGGCGGACCGTCCGCGAGTGAGGAGCGGACCGTCCGCGGATGGGTGACGTGGCAGTGAAGTCGATGTGTCCGAGGTTAACTGTGGTCGGCCACGTGGCATAACTGCGGACCGTCCGCCGTATAGGGGCGGACTGTCCGCCACTACCATAATCAGTGGATTATCCTAAGTGTTGATTCTCTCCTTAAGTGTGAGTTAATTATGCTTAATGTTTAATGATGCACATGGTGACAAATTTGGCTCATTAATCAACATAGGACTGTTACAATTTATTTGGGTCTTGCAGTTTGCATGCCACTATCGATGTCACAGGGATAGGGTTTTGAGAGTTAGGCTCGAGCTATTAGACGGGGAGTTGATGATCTTGATGAATAACAAATAACATCATTTAACTTATGTAACTGAAAGTGGTTTTCCATTATATTTCATAGTCCGTGATGCTCGCGTGACAAAAACCTGTTCTTGCAGACCCCTTGTAACAAAAGGTATTTGTGACGAAAAATAGGAGTGATAGCACTAGCGGAGCTATGTGTCGGCTAAAGTGGGCCATGCCCCCTCCCCCCTGCCATGCAAAAGTTCCATTATGAACAATAATTTTGACACCGTTTATTGGTTTAGCACCTCAATTACCAAAGGCTAGGTCCCCCCCCCCCCCCGATTATTTGGTCTGGCTCCGCCACTGATGGATAGCGGTGTACTTTGACATGGAGGGCAGTGAATAACAACTACGATAATATAATGGATCTAGCAACATTTAGTTTCGCTGGAAATGGCACACAAAAAAATGAATCAAGCTTAATCCAAATCTTATATATGTGTATGAGCTAGCACACGATATCTTATATATGACTCTCATTACTTTTGTGATTCATGTGGTTGGGAACATGACAAAATAACTGACTTCATAAGTATTATAGTCCAAATCTTGACATAGAACGTTTGGCTAGTGATAAACCATAAACTGCTCAATGAGAACTAGACGAGTTTACCTCTTTATAAGTACCAGCCTATCAACCCGTACTCCTTAGGATTAATATAAAAATAAGACTTATAGCTAATAATTATATTTATCTATCTCACGCTCTCTTTCATATATTAAATATTCTAACACATACTCTAAAATATATATTTATCATTATCTTGTTGCAATAGATTTCATTTGCATCGCACCTCCATGTATGTTTGATATATATGCTTAATTGAAACATTTGTTTGGGAGTTAGTACTCTTATCTATTCCAGTATCATACATGAATACATGATGACACATATCATGGGTAATATATTAATAATGATATAATTAGTAATTTAGAATTTTATATTCAGGTATTATTATATTTTTATAATTATTATAATTATATAATTTAGCTTCAGATAGAGGTTACTTTAAATTTTAATAATGATATAGTTGGATAATTTATATGCAAATTTAGGAGGTCATTTGCATTATTTTTATAATGGCATACGTGGGTAATTTATACAAAGATTATGGGGTTACTTTATAATTTTTATAATGGCAGATGTGGGTAATTTAGATACATATTTAGGGTGTTATATAAGTCAATTTTCATAATAACAGAGGTGATTAATTTATTAGAAAAAATAATAGATCCAATGGCTATATAATTAGAGTTGTCGAATTGAAGGATTGATGGCTAGATATTTCTAATTTTTGTGAGAATTTTAAGATTTCTCTATTTTGTAGAGTGCCCACCTAAAATTCTAGGTGGCTTCACAAAAAAAAAGTCTCAAATCTATTATCTTATTATTTGACCAATAAACGGAGCCTCCACGTTCGCTCTCAAGGTTTAGAAATTCCCACGTTAATCGGAAAAAATAGAAAAATAAAAATTACCCACCACTGCCATTACGATAAAAATTAGCCTAAAATACCCATGTGCCTAATTAAAAATCACCCACCAATGCCATTATGAAAAATTAAATATAAAATACCATTTAGCTATGTATTCATTACAAATATATACTATTAATAAAAACTAAAGCTAACAACAATCAATCAAAATAAAATGAAAATAAGAATAATTATCTGCACAATATTATTAAAGCTCAACAAATCAAATTGTTATTATAGGTAGATCATAGTTGAATTATTTTAATCAACAACCAGACATAATTTACGATAATGAATAGAATGATGTATGGTAAAAAAATAGTATAATCTTTAAGTAATGATATAACGACATGCAAATTTTTAAATTTTCAATACTAGCCGTGCAAATACGCGGGCTATACGCCTAGTTAGTAATAGTAAGATAAGATAGCAAAGCAAAGAGAAATGATTAATAAACGAGTATATCTTAAAGGACAAGCAATGCTTTAACCTAGATAATGGAAAGAAGCCCCCTCTAGGCCTCTCTGCCAAGCTTAATTAGTGGCCTGATGCATGCAGCAGCAGGTTCGCTCTATCTTCGGAAACGATGCGCACGGTGCCGGTGCCGGTGCCGGTGCGGGATTGGGAGCTGGTCTCGCCGGGCTTTGTTAGCGACGCATGCACAATCTTTGCCACGGCCAATGAGACGTGACAAGAGATGAAAATGGCAACAGGAAGGAAAAAAAAAACCCAAATCTGCTTCGTGACTCGGCTTGCAGGTCGGAGCGGAAACGCAAGATTTTTGCGCGACCGCTCGGGACGTCCAAATTCGGTAAGGGCTTTAGGCAAACCAATTATTCGCGTGACACAAGTCTTAATCCCCTTTGCTTATGGCACCCAATTATTTGCTTGCAAAAGTTTTCATCGTTAAGAACTCCTAAAGGCGGAGCTCAGTGCGTTCTAGCTAGCCTTAACGTTGTGGACAGAATCAGTAGCCCGGCCGGTACGTAGCTGCGTACGCAAGCAGCGCAGAAACAGAGCCGTTAGAGGCTAGTGTATTGATCAGTGATCACAACGTCACAAGCAAGAATAAAAAAATACCTCCCCAAAAGGCATTGTAATTAAGATAGAAGACAACCTTGATCATGGATCGGCTTCTGCCGACGGTAGGATTTTTGTTTTTAGGGAAAAGTCTAATTTTCACCTTCGAACTATCGCAAAAGTCTGATTTTCAACCTTCAACTACAAAACCGGACAACATAGGCCATCCAACTGTCAAAACGGGGCAAATTTGGCCCTTGGAGTGGTTTTGAAGGTGATTTTGCATTTTAAAAAAAATTAAATAAATCTAATTAGATCTAAAAAAAATCAAAACTAATTCACTTTAAATCAGAAAAATATGAAACTTATACCAAAATTTTTCTAAAAATGTAACATGTCTATTATTGCTCCATTTGAATCTTAGTTATTAAAAATAATAGGCATAACTGCAAGCAACCAAATATTATAAACATAAAAAAATTAGATCTGAATAGCTCACAAGTCATGGGACAATAGATAGGTTACATTTTTAGAAAACTTTTGATACCCATTTCATAATTTTTTGACTTAAAATGAATTACTTATAAATTTTTAGTGTAAAATTGAATATTTTTTATTCTCACAAAATGGAAAAACCACCTTCAAAACCACCCCAGGGGCTAAATTTGCCCGGTTTTGGCAGTTGGATGGCCTATGTTGTTCGGTTTCGTAGTTGAAGGTTGAAAATCAGACTTTTGCGATAGTTGGAGGATGTAAACCGGACTTTTTTCTTATTTTTAACACAATCCTATTAATTAATAATCCACTCGAACCCGAGCCTGCTTGATGCTACTCAGTACTCACCTACTCTAACCAGTAGGCTAGATGCCCTTTCGCTCACAAGCAAGAATACAAGATGGTAGCTAGTTTAAAGCAGATCTTGATATGGAATGGACGGTTAGGAGAAGTGACACATTGGGGAGAATGACGCATCACACGAACGATCGTTGCCTGTCAAGAGCACGGTTGCCGTCGAATCTACTGTTCCTGTAGCTAGACGTCGGTCGCCTCAACAGTGTACTCGAAAATGAACGAAAAGGAAGGGTGTTCGTTCCTAGCTCGATCAGCCGTGCACGCTTCCATTATTCCGTGGCCCATTGGTACGCATGCATCAGGATTATTCAGGAGAGATAGACTATTCCTCAGCAAGAAAAATGGCAACTCGAGCCTTTAACACTTGGGCAGCTTATCGCCACTCTTATCGTATCCCCCCGCAGGCCGGCGCCATGGACCTTGTTCCCCGAGAGGGGTGCAAGGAAGATGCCAGCAGCTGGAACACGAGAACTAACTCCATCACGTAGCAGTCAGCAACGGCCGGCATGGTCACGGACGGACGCGTCTAGAACCCTTGCCAAACAAAGACCCGGGAAGAGGTCGTACCGCCGCCGGTCGACGCTCGTCGTGGTCAAAGCCCGGCCCGGTGGCGCTTTCATTCGCCCATCAGCTCCCCCTGGTCCAGGGAGACGAACGTAGCCACGCACGCGGCTTGTCCGCTTGCAGCACGACGTACCGTCTGCTGGTGGATCTGGCCCACCAGGAAAATCACACCCACGTATTAAGGTGTACACGGGGATTAACGTCAGCGCTTACTGTCGCAACACCATTGATGCGGTCTGGCCGGAACGTACGGCGACGACCACGACAGGCGGCGATGTAGCGAGGAAGGGGATAAGGCAGTAGTCGTGCGGAAGGTTCCCGCGGTAGCTAGGGAGATTCAGCTGGCCGGCCGGCCTGGACCCGAGCAAGCAGCCACGTTTTCCAGTTCCAGATTCAAAAAAAAGGGGGCCGGGGCCAGCGAGATCAGCTTGGCCAACCCTGCAGCCGTACGTCAGAGGGTGGATCGCTACCTCCTGCTGGTTTCGTCCAAGTTCCAACGTGCGTGGACCGACGACGACGACGCGTCGACGCCGGCGGCGCACGCACCAGGCCGGGGGCGCGCGGCCAGCAGCCGTTCTGACGACACGGCGGCTTACGGCGGTTTTAGCCTGGTCCCCTGTGGGGCGCGCCACCAGCGGCGGGCCGGGCGGCCGTGCGCGCACCAACGAACGGCGGCGTGCACGTCAAAAACATCGGCCGGGGGGGCCAGACCCGACCACCGTCGCCTTCCACGGCCGGGCCGGGGAGTCTCTCTTTGGTCGGTTTGTTTCTGTGTCTGCGCACGTCACCATGCGCGGGGTGTGGACCGACGGGCAACAACCGAGACCGAGCGGTCTAATAAAATTATTAGAGCCGGGCAATGTGTGTCTTCGGCACGCGCTGATGACTTGAGGAAGGGGGCATGGTGTCACGCAAATGCTACACGTATATACGCGTATAGTAGTACTGCTTCCTCCGTTCCAAATTAGAGTTCGTTTGAATTTTTTTATTCTAAGTTTGACCATTCGTTTTATTCAAAATTTGTGCAAAATATTACTTTTTTGTTGTGGTTTGTTTTATCAATACAAGTTCTTCAAAAATAATTTAAATTTAATTATATTTGCATAAATTTTTTGAATAAAACATGTGATCAAACTTAGTGTCAAAAAGTTAAACGACCTATAATTTGAAACGGAGGGAGTACAGAAAAATCTTGAATCTGGGGTGTTTGGTTCCCCGCGGTTTGCCAACTATAAAATTCATTCATCGGTGCTTGGTAGCCACATGAAAAGTAGTAAAAAATCTTACCACAATTGTGGCAAGGCTACCGATGGCCAGCAACCAAGCGGTCCATACATCTTGATACGGGCGTATGTATTTCATACACGTATTTTTCTTATATTCGTGCTTGCACGCACTGAGTTGTTATCACAGTCTATCCGTATATAGATCCACCTTGTCCATACGCAGGCAACACAAATTTTGCTATGGTCACACGCATATATGTAAAGAGTTGAGTTGTCATCCTGATCTGGCAGCAAGTCACTTCCACTCTTTTTCTTACATATGCGTGCAAGCCGTAGCAAGAAGATAGATATTTTTTTGCGTGGCCACATGTATACATGTAAAAAGATTGAGTTGTCATCATGATCTACCCGTATATCAATCACCCCAACCACTTCCTCGTGAACGGCAAAGCGGGAAGAGATGATGTGGGGATTGTACTTGCGTGGGGCGATATATCATCGGTATAGATTCTATGTATACCATAAAGGCGGTAGGCCTTTCTCTCCGTGTACGCGATACAAAAAGAGACAACATGAGAATTGTATTTGCACGGGCTAATATATTGGTAGTATCTGTCAAATTTTAGGGATGTACATTTTTATCCCCACCATTATGCTCCTCCCGTGCATATGCAATTAAAAAAATATATATAAAAGTTATGCTTGCGTGGGGGGCAAAATATCGCTGTGTTGGTATCCATCGTATGGATATGTTCTGTGTCACTAGGGTGTCATAAGAATATCTCTTCTAGTGCACGCTTCAGCGGAAAAAGACAACATTATAGTTGCACTTGAGTAGGATTAGAATAGTGTCGACTTCAACCTCGCAGATGTACTCTCAATCATAGCACAAATGTCGACTGTGGAAATCTCATTATTATGAATCCTTCATTTCAACTCATCCTATAAAATTCAAAATTCAAGATCTTATCCGCTCAAAAATCAAATAAATTCTGTCTTTCTTAAGATTCAACCCCAGAATGACCAATTGCACTCAACTCAACCAACCATTCCAATTTAAATTCACGATCATAGAACCCACATTGATCACCTCTCTATCCCAACATTTCACCACTCCCATCAATCATCATCAACCCCTAAAAACCTTAACTAGCTCTCCCTCTAACCTCGTCTAAACAAACCGTTTTTGTGGGATGGAGGGAGTATACTACTAAATTACATTTTTGTATTTTTATGAGGTAAAAACGATGACTTTCCTTTTTTTTGAAAATTTGATGGGATTAGACTTTTCATTTTAAGAAAGTTTGAGGTCTCTCCTTTTAAGACTAATGGAGAGGTCTCTCCATTTAGTTTTTACCTATATATAAAGAGTTGAGTTGTCATCCCGATCTAGTAGCATGTCACTTCCACTCTTTTCTTACATGCGTGCCCGCAGTCGCAAGAAGGCAAATAACTTTTGCGTGGCCACATGTATACATGTAAAAAGATTGAGTTGTCATCATAATCTTCTTAGCCGCATATCACCCCCCACCCACTTCTGCGTGAACGGCAAAGCGAGAAGAGATGATGTGGTGATTGTAGTTGTATGGGGATGACATATCATCGGTATAGATCCTATGGATATGCTATATATACCATAAGGACGGTAGCCCTTTCTCTTCGCGTACGCGATACTAAGAAGAGACAACATGAGAATTGTACTTGTGTGGGCTAATGTATTGGTGCTATATGTCCAATTCTAGGTATATACCTTTTTATCATCATGGTGGTGGTAACTCCTCCCCAACGCACACGCAATTATGAGAAAAGACACATGAAAATTATGCTTGCGTGGGGGAAATATATTGTTGCGTTTTGGTATCGACCGTATAGATATGTTCTGTGTCACTGGGTGTCACGAGAACACCTATTCTCGTGCTCGCTCTAGCGAGAAGAGACAACATTAAGATTGCACTCGACTTCAATCTCATAAATGTACTCTCAGTCACGCCATATACATAGACGGTAACAAATCTTATTTATCATCAATTTCCCATTCCATCCCATCCCACAAAATTCAAATTTCCTAACATTATCTGCTTCAAAATCAAATCACCTTTGCCTCTTTCAAAATTGAACCTCAGAATGATCAATCGCAATTAAATCAACCGACCATTTCAATTGAATTTCATCAACCCTTAAATCATACCTAGCTTTTCCTCTAACATCATCTAAAAAGCTTTTCCTCTTACTTTTCTGGCCTTCTTCCCCTATAAATAACCGGCCTTCCCAACTCGCCCACAACGCTCACAGCACCGCACACACAGAAAACCACCAGCAGCGCCTCGGTTTTACGGCTCTGCCCTCCCCCGCCCCGCGCGCTCGAAGAAGCCATGAAGCTGGAGGTGATGCCCAAGCAGAGGGTCCTGGAGGCGGAGCAGAGGGAGGAGGCCATGGAGATGAGCGGCCTGGAGCTGTGGAAGCACGAGAAGCCCCCCAGGATCTGCCCCATGCCGTCGCCGATCCCGCCGCCGCCGGCGTGCGACGAGACGGCGCTCGTGCCGCCGCTCAACTTCGCCATGGTCGACGACGGCATCTTCCGCTCCGGCTTCCCGGAGACCTCCAACTTCCGGTTCCTCAAGTCGCTCAACCTCCGCTCCATCGTGTGAGGATCCCCCTTTTGCTCTCTTGCGTCTCTCGAGTTCCCGAGAAAATTGTTTGCGTGCTCGTGCGGCTCTGAACGTTCTAGCGCCGCCAGGTACCTGTGCCCGGAGCCGTACCCGGAGACGAACACGGAGTTCCTCGAGGAGAACGGGATCAAGCTCCACCAGTTCGGAATCGAGGGGCGCAAGGTAACGAGACAATCAACAACCTTGTTTCAATGGATTTTGCTGCTGCTTCGCGGTTGCGGTTGTTGTTGGTTAATGGCAATTCGTGGAGGCCTAGAATTACTGTGGACGGGTTAAAAATACGATTGCTTTCGGTAACATCCATGATGCGCGGTTTGTTTGCCCCGAACCGACGTTGCTGATCATGTCGTCTTGTGCATCGATATCCTAATTTAAGTACTAGCAGTTGCACTTTTCACTGTTGATTTTGGGGATAATTTTAGTGCTTTACTCATTGAAATTCATTTGTTTTAGTAACTGACTTGCGTGAAAGGGTCCATAGATCACTCGTCACGTAGGCACCTAGTCCTATCTGGAGATTTTTCAAAATTCACGGCGAATCGGTAGTGGTCCCTTTCAGCATTGTTTTGATTAATCAAGCCAGCTGTGCAGCAGATTTTAATCAATTATTTTTCCAAATATTCCCAAATGTTTTTTTATTGTTGCGTTCCTGTGAATACAAGGCTACCAGCGTGTATGCATCACTCCTTTTTGGCTTGGAGCATCTCCATGTGTTGCCTTCCTTTCTATTTCTTTTTATTTCTTTTTGTGAACTATTTATTTGCTTTCCTTCTTTCAGTGATCTGTTTGGGCAAAGTAGGTGAATCATGCAACTAGTTTGATACAAGGATTTTCTTGTCGGAACATCAGCGCGAGCACTAAGCCGCTCAATTTTTAGTAGCAATGTCCTATCCCCTATGTATAGCAGCTCAACGTTACTCGTATCCAATACCCCTCAGATAGTCAGATGTTTGTTAGATTTCTTTTTGTGGGCAGCTTTATTCCTTGGTTCCAGAGGGACAAACAACCAATTCTTGCTGACTATTCATATTTTTCTCCAGTTTGTGATGTTTCTTTTGATTGTGTTGAAGATGATCTTTTGAGAAAAGGGGTTACTTTGTCACACTTTTGCTACCTAAAAACAATTTGCCGTTTTGTTGTTTCAAAACACCTTGAGCTGTTCGTCTTCCTTTTTTGTTTGGCAGCCTAATCTATTATGGGGTCACTAAGCTGCCAAAGGCCCAAAACTGACTGCAGATATCTGAGTGGTAATGGTGATGTCATACAGCATACATAAATTGATGTGTGAAGTGTGCCGATTTATCCGTGTGAGTTTGTGAGAAAAACTGCATGATATATCTGTAACTTCAGCACTGACGTCTGAAGATGGTGAATGCAGAACAAGAAAGGGGCATAGAAGGAGGGTCATAGTTTTTCTCTATGCTGATGATGCCTAGGAATAGATACACTGACGCATTGCATGGTGGTAGCACAATGTGCATCCATACATATCGCTATCCAGTGTATTGTTTTGTTGCTGATGAGAGGAATCTACCGGCATGGGTTGGGATGCAGTGTTTCGAGAAAATAAGATTTCTCCAGATGAATCCAAGCATGGACAATAAATTGAATTCTGTTTACTAGAATAGAAATAAAGCATTGTACCCATGTTCTGCATCTGATCTCGCTATCCTGTAAAATTGTAAATGTCTGTATAAATATACATGTAGGTGTAGCTGGAATTGCTTTCCCATGTTTTTTGTCTGCTTCCCTGAATCACATGCCTTGGAATTTCATATGTATTTTCACCCTCATTTCCTCATTTAGAATATCCTTATGTTATATCAGTTATGCACAAATTGATATGTAGGACTTGTACAACTTCAACAACTTGTTATGAAAAATGATTTGGAGGGGAATATATACTAGCTGAAAAATGTCTGTAAGCTGTATTTATGGCTATTTGAGGTGTTGTTACTTGCTGTATTTTAATGCATCATCATATCGTGTACATGTATGTTCCAAACTAGTTTGTAGAAACTGGTATCTGACTAGTTTTTGTCAAGTGGTGGCCACCAGTTTTGGATGAAAGTATGACTGGGCAGTCTTGTCAATTGATCAAATATGCATTATTTTGTGCCCACGATATTCATTTTTATCTGGAAGCTGGTCAACATTGGCTATATTATAATCTCCGAAAATTTCATTCTTCACAATTATTTCATCTCTCATTTTTTATTATTTGAACTTTGAAGTCATCCATGACATAATGCAAAAGTGGACGACATGAATAAAGCTATGTCAATTCATTGAATGGTTGGGAGCAGTTTGTCGGTCAGATGAACTGGCCCCTTTGTTTGTTTGATTGCTGTTGAGGAACTATGATTTGCTGGGTGAACGGTTCGTAGGTCCATAGCCGTTGATGATCCACGGTTTTCTGTTGCCTAACCATATTTTGGAGGTCATTAACTGCAAGAAGTGCTGCATGTAGTAGTCCTTGATAAAATAACCCCTATGCAGCCACTAGGATGGTTGACATCATTCGAAATATTGGTTTACATCATTCCAAATCCTATTTTCATTTTATGTATGTGACAGAAACTTCTTTTTTTGGTGAGGAAAACTTTCACGTCTGCTAGACATAGCAAAGTTGCGTTTTTCTTTGGTTTTTAATTATTATAGGCCCAGTTGCTTATATCCTCTGGAATTCGGAGCACCAATCTGTCAATTTTCAAGGAAGTGGTCGTATTGCATCTTCTCTGACTTCTATTGACCTTGCTGCATTTCTGTCCAGACATCTAACCCGATCCTAGAATATTCTCTACCAACGTGTCTCAGTAAATCTCTGGACTTCTTTTTCCCCACCTTCATGACCTTCTAGAGTTCTAGTGGCAGATGGATAAGAAAATTGACTGCTTATGACAGTGACTGGAAGAGAATCTTTTGTTTAGGAGACCTGACAGTTCTAACTTCAATTAGCATTTACGATTACCTAACTTTGTACGTCATACTTCTTCACACTATATGATTCTTGTTAGAGCTGACAGTCCGTGTGTATGAAATTTTTATTTCATCTCAAGTCCTGACTCTGCTCATGAAGGGCCTGTCTGATAACGCGTGGAATGCTTCTGCTGCAGGAACCATTCGTCGAAATCCCCGATGACAAAATTCGGGAGGCGCTGAAAGTTGTCCTAGGTACTGCACCCAGAATATTTCTATAGATTGAACATCTTGCACACCACAGAATTATAAATCTCACTCCTTTCTTGTTACTTTCATTGCAGACCCAAGAAACCAACCCCTGCTTATTCACTGCAAGAGAGGCAAGGTATGATCAGTTTCTGATTTAGATTTTGCTGCTACCGTCACAAGAAAACAAATTTGCTGGCCAAGACCCTGAACTCACCGCTGAATGTTTGCATGCCTGCAGCACCGAACTGGCTGCGTGGTCGGGTGCTTGAGGAAGCTGCAGAAGTGGTGCTTGTCCTCCGTCTTCGACGAGTACCACCGCTTCGCCGCTGCGAAAGCGAGGATCACTGACCAGAGATTCATGGAGCTGTTCGACGTCTCAACCTTGAAGCACCTGACACCCTCGAATTGTTAACCAAGGCGCGCGATCGCTGGGTCGCCCTTGATCCCCCCACCCCAAGTCTAGTACATCTCCCAGCCTATGTTCCTGCAGCTACTGAACCGACCGATTCAGCAGTGAATAATTTTGGAACCCCGTAGAGTCGGTGAGGTAGTGATGAGACCATTGCAAAATGTTTGTGCTCGAGAGGTTTAGTTTTCCCCTGCTTAGCGCATTGCGGAGCCTAGTGGTAGCATCGCGAGAGGTTCTCTCTTTTTTGGTGACTCCCGCGATCGCGAGGAATTCGCTACTGCTTTCTTCCGGGTACTGAAGCATGTACTCGGGCAGCTTTGTTGAGCGGGAATGAACTAATCTCTGAATGCAAAAGGCTCGGTGGCTCTTTCATGCATGGGTGTGGCGTCAGTGATCCTGCATACTAACAAAAAGTTTTGAACAAGGTAATTGCATAGTTAGGCTGGAGTTAAACCGAAATCTCGAGGAAATTTCACACGGTTCTTATAAAGTTTATATGTTTGGAGTGCATATATATTGAAAATCACGGGAATCGGCAAAACACATGAATAGAAGATGTGTCTTGATATTCTACATGAAAGAAAAAGAATTTAAAAAAAGATGAACTCTTAAAGTTGAGAGGGGGGCAAATGTTAGGAGTCACATGTGTAAATGACCGTCAAATCATCACACAAGGCGGAACAATTTTTATTTTGTTGCGGAACAATTTTTTTATTACTAGAACAATAACAATTATTCCAGCAACAAATCCGACTAGATTACACATGTGGGTCAGTTTGTTGAGCCGATTTTAGACCTAAAATATAGAATTCTGTGGGCAGGCCTTCCTGCTACAGCTCCGCCAGTAGCGCTCGAGAAGGGAGATATGTTGCGTTGGCCTTCTCAAAAGGAGTGAAAGACACAATGCTTTAGAAAATTTTCGAACTCCTCCAAAATTTAGAGAAAAGTGTATTTCGTACAGGAATTGGCCAGGAAACATAATTTTCAGTTTGCACATTCCGCTTTTGCATACTGGAATAAGAAAAAGAAAGTAAATACACAAGGGGAGAATCGACTGAAAAGAGACATGGGCTTTTGCAATTTCCCAAGAGCGAACCCTGCATCCGGCCCAATACAAACTTCAAACTTGGCCCAAGCCAGGCCCAAGGCCTATTCGGTTACGCTCGGCGGCAGTTTCCGTTGAGCGTTGAGCAACCGTGACACGTGGGCCTAGAGTGGCCCACAGGTCAGAGCGCTTCGTAGACCTGATCAGACTGACTCTAACAGCGTACCCAAATGGGAACCCAAACCCAAAATAGGTTCGGCACAGTGCATTTGGGTATCAAATCCCCCCTCCAACCGACGATGCAAACACCGGACGCATTTTGCATCGCAGCCGATGGGCGACGCAAAATTGCGTCCCTCTCCACCGCGGCCGGCGCTTCCAGGCTCCGCGGCGGGGCGAGGCGGGCCCGCGGCGGCGCTTGTAGGGTCCGCGAGGCGAGCCCGTGACGGAGCTCGGCGGCTCGGCGCTCGGCGAGGACCCCGGCGGTCGGAGCTCCTTCCCGCGCGAGCTGGGCAAGTCGGTGGCCCAAGCCCTCCACTGGCGGCGGCCCTCCCCCGGCGCGAGCTCCCCCGACGGCCGTCACCTCGACCATCTCCGTCACCTCCGTGTCCCTCCACCCGCCCTGCCGCAGCACGGAGCCGAGTCGGACAGCGACGACGTGGTGGAGGCCTCCGAGGAAGATGAGTCGCGGCGGCGGCGGTCGGACGCCGCGTCGCTCCAGAACTCGATCCAACGCGCCGCCGCAGGCCGCGTCGAGCAGCGGGCAGGTGAGCAGAGGGGCTGTAGCACTGCTTGGTGGATCTGGAGGAGAGGAACGCAGGGAGACGGAGGAGCAGGGGTGTGCTTCACGAGAGAGAAGGGAGGCCGCCGCTGCTCGTGGTGGTGCGGTGGAGGCAGGGAGGAGAGAGGTTGCTGCCGCCGTCGGCCATGGGAGAGAGAGAGCAGAGGAAGGGAGGCGCCGACGCTGCGAGGAAGCCGAGGGCGCGGCGGGTCCGCATCCAGGCGGGGCGCGGCGGGGAGCCTCAAGTGCGGCGGGTCCGCGTCGAGGTGGGGCGCGGCGGGGAGCCGGCCGCCGGCGCGGCGAGGAGACATGGCGGCGTTTGCGTCCGCTGTTGGAAAAAAAGAGTTTTGGGTGCGTGATCCTGTGACTGTGTGCGACCCAAATCATGAAATGGCTCTTGCATTTGGGTCTGGACTGTTGGAGATAGCCTCACGAGACATTTGTCCCCCGGTCCCCGCACACGGCCACGTATTCCAAGCGCAACGTCTCCCTGAGAAGAAGTGTCCCCGTCCTCGCATCTTGACCAAACTAGCCAGTGTCTCACCGACGCCTGGGCCCGAGTCGTGCCAACCCCACCAGTCATTGGCTGCTCACACACCTCCACACACTTCACCAACTCCCCACACAGTTCACAGTGAAGAGCTCCGAGCCTCCACTCCCGACCTCGAGTCGAGCAGAGCTTTCCCCCTCCCCCTCCCTCTCCCGCCGAAGCCCAAACCCTAAACCCTCGGGCCCAAATGCCGAGGCCGGCTCCCGCGGTTGCGGCGGCGGCCGCGCTGCTGGCGATCCTCGCGGCGGCGGCGCCCCGCGGCGCGACGGCGAAGACGACAATCGAGCCGTGCTCGGGCGCGGACGCGTGCCCGGCGCTGCTGGGCTACACGCTCTACGCGGACATGAAGGTCTCCGAGGTGGCGGCGCTCTTCGGCGCCGACCCGGCGGCGGTGCTGGCCGCCAACGCGCTCGACTTCGCCTCCCCGGGCGCCGCCAACCGCATCCTCCCCGCGGGGACGCCTCTCCGCGTGCCCACCCGCTGCGCCTGCGCCGACGGCGTCCGCAAGTCCGTCGCCGTCCGCTACGCCGCCCGCCCCGCGGACACGCTCGGCTCCGTCGCCGACGTCGTCTTCGCCGGGCTCCCCTCCGCCGACCAGATCCGCACCGCCAACGGGCTCGCCGCGGAGGACCCCGACGCGCCGCTCAACCCCGGGCAGCAGCTCGTCATCCCGCTCCCCTGCGTCTGCTTCAACTCCACCGACAACAACCTCCCCGCCGTGTACCTCTCCTATGTCGTGCGGGTTGGGGACACCGTGCAATCCATCGCCGCCAGCCACGCCACCACCGTCACGGATGTCAGTAATGTGAACGCAATGGGGAGCCCCATCGTCGCGCCCGGTGACATCCTCGCCATTCCATTGCCAGGTAAACAATCATACATTGGATTGCAGTATGTAATGGAATGTCAATAAACCACCCATCATTACTATGCTTCTGGTTGTCAAATGTCAATAGCAGTAGGTTAGGTAAAATTGACCTGAAGTATTGGTTGACAGGTATTCCTTTAACCCTTTGTGAAGGCCTTTAAGGGGTAGTTATGTACTTCTGTAAAGGGGCAATTTGATGTTATGTTAGTTAAAGTACTTACTGCAAAAAGCTTGTTACCGGAATTGTCAGCCTTTGGATTTTATAAACGTAAGATGCAGAAATGACTTAAAAGTACTACTGCAAAAAGCTGATCAATGGTTGGGGCTTGGGACAAGGCACGCTTGGAGATGCTACGTTGTGAAAGATTACTTTTATGTGGGTGCCACCGTGTGAGTAGTTTAAATTGCTTTGATTCATGAATGTTAGCAAGGGCTGCTTTGAGTGAATATAGTATTCAGTGCACTAGCTAAAAGGGCTTATCAAAATGTTTTGTTGATAGATGTTTACGCTCTTTTTTGATAGAAGGGTCTTTCACTTCATGGATGCCCATCTGTTTTGCTGATTGATTCAATAATGATAGTTGAGTTGGATATTTTCTTATTTTTCTGTCCTCTATGCTGATCAATAGATCCTTTTTAATGACGTCTATTTATTTCTTGATTAGCTTGCGCATCAGCATTTCCTAACTCTGCTTCGGACTCTGGATTGCTTGTGGCAAATGGGACCTATGCACTAACTGCTGGTAACTGTGTGGAGTGCAGTTGTGGGCCAGCGAGTCTCAAGTAATGTTATAATCTAGGAAACCTATTTGTTCAATGCAATTTTCTTGCGGCAGTCTGTTTTGGACTATAACTATAACCCCACCTTTTTCCTTACAGTTTGTACTGCACCCCAGCGCCTGCTTCATTAACAGCATCATGTTCAAGTATGCAATGCCCCAATAGCAACCTAATCCTTGGTAATGTGACTGCACAACCCACCAGTGGTGGCTGCAGTGTCTCGTCTTGCAACTATGGTGGCTATGTCAATGGAACCATAGCAACATCGTAAGAAAAATCCACAACGTTTTTGCTCTAAATATTGGAACTCAAAGGTGATCACATCTTACAATTTATGTGCAGGCTATCCTCTGGTCTTCAACCCACATGCCCAGGTACTTGTTGTTTTCTTCATTTCTAGTCTGCTTCATATTTGGCTACTGAAGTGCTATTGCGGTAAATTTTAGTCCTTTGCTCAAAGTTCCTTTTTTATCACATTGACTTGTCCAGAGCTGTGCTTTTTGAAAGATCCATGGGGAAATGTTATTGCCTATTCAAAACCTATAAACCTTTTTAGGGTATCAAACTTTTTAAAGAGAGTAGAATAAAGAATGCACCTGATTTGTTATTGTAACTTTAAAGAAAGATATTGATGTCCCAGTATATTAGCTTATCCCCTTGGTTTGGATTTGAATCGGACATAGTTTTTATATCCTTGTCCAATCTTGTTTAAGACTTTAAGTTGGTATCAAATTTATACCTGCCTAACACTAAGTACCGGGCCTGGTGAGGCGGTAGAGCCTACCGTCTGTAACCGGAAGGTCCCGGGTTCGAGCCCCAGCCTCAGCACATTTGTGTGGGTAAGGCTTGGGGCTTAAAGACAACCCTTATCCCCTTGGTTTGGATTTGAATCGGACATAGTTTTTATATCCTTGTCCAATCTTGTTTAAGACTTTAAGTTGGTATCAAATTTATACCTGCCTAACACTAAGTACCGGGCCTGGTGCAGCGGTAGAGCCTACCGTCTGTAACCGGAAGGTCCCGGGTTCGAGCCTCAGCCTCTGCACATTTGTGTGGGTAAGGCTTGGGGCTTAAAGACAACCCTTCTCCAGACCCCGCGTAGTGTGGGAAGCCTACGGCACTGGGTACGCCCTTTTTTTTAGTAGTACCAAAGCGAACCCAGCTAGGTAAATGAAGTTCTAGTTATTTAACTAATTAGCAGGTGCAATATGAGAAGCCAGCCACATTGCAGAATTGCCATTTCCCTTCTGACGACACTTGTGTAAAAGGAAAAGGAGAAGAGTAAACAACTAAACATATACCACTGCTTATGCAGACAATGTTTCCAGAACATCAATCTCACTTTATTTTCTGTAAAAGGATTAAGGCATTAAGCACATCAAGCTCATCTTTATTTTGATCAAATAACATTAACATAGATTTGTGAAAATTTCACTTTTGTTCTCAATGTATCGCAATATAGCAAACAGTGAAGTCTTCCAACAGAAATATGTTTCAGTGACGCTGTTGTTCCATTTACCTGTGTTAGAGTGCGCAGCGGAATGCGTTCCGGCCCGCTATACCCATGAGCCGGCGCCCTACTAGGTCTAGGTCCACCGGAGCCCAACCAACCAAGGCCTTAGGCCTAACTCAACCCAAAAGACTAGCCTGATGGGTGAGGACTGCCCCACCTTATATGTTGTGCTCCCCCACCATCAATTTCCGATGTGGGACTAAATCTAACAATCTGGCACTATGCATCATCAATTCCTATTTCAATCTTTACTGCTATTCTATGTTTCAACTGTTTCGATCGTCATTGCAGGACCACATCAATTCCCCCCTCTCACGGCGCTGCCAACTGCAGCAAACCATGTTTCATACTCTCCAGCAGCTGCACCAGGACCAGGAGAGGCAGGCGGTGCCATCACGGGAGGATCCAATGCTTTTCCGGCAAATGGGCCTGGCGGAAGTCCCTCACAAGCGCCCGCGATGAATCAGCCGTGCCTTATCCTCCTCCTTTCCATTCTTTGTATGGTCTTATCTTTGCGGATGTGAATTCCTCCTGTGCAGAGTATTTGTTGGCTGTATTTGTATTGAACCAGAGAGGCCTCATTTGGGCCTGGTCCTGGTGGAACCTCATTGAGAAAGATTGGTGTAGCCTGTAGCTCCTTCTCTTCACACCAGTGTCTGGTAGAACATCAGCAGGGCTATCACCTATGCACTCTACAGGTTTTTCGGTTTGTGACCCATCGCTCCAAGGGTCTGAAGGCAGTGGTACAAGATGGAGATGGGCAGATGGCAAGGGCATGCGCCTGTTGGGAGTCACGCACTCCGGCCACAAAGCTTGTAGAGGCGTCCTGAAACATACAGCATCTGAAAGTGAGCATACGGGCGTGTAGCTGAAATTCCCTTCCCTGGTTTCCTTTATGCCCCAATAGTGGAGGCATGCCAAGCATCCTGGAGGGCCAGGTGAGGAACGTATTTTTTTAAAGCTACCAGGTGAGAACGTGATGCCCTCTGGCGTAGCGTATCAGGCCGCTGTTCTGTTCTGAACATGCTCAGCTGCTGTGCTTCTGTAACTTCTTCTTTTTGAAAAGATTGCTTATGTAACTTCTCGTTGCCCACATTAGAATAGGACGAGTAATGATGGTGCGTACAATTTGATTAAAACCGGCATGCCCTGCTAACCCTGCAGGACAAAGTTGCATCAAGCGAAGAACTACAGGGTTGGATTTGTCGTGTTTTGTTTGCATTTGCCGACCATCTCTTTTGGGTGAAGTCTAGTCGGCGTCACAGGGAAGATCGCAAGATAAGGTGGAAAACTACCGGTTCCTGCTGTGTCCTTTGTTTTTCTTTCACAAGAATTCAGGCTGTTTTGTCATACACTCATCTGGCAATCCGACACGACTCAGTGCGAGAGTTCTTGCAGAAATGCTGGGGCCATCAACCCCCGTGGACACAGGTATTGTTCGGTTCCCTAGCACTAGTTGTACTAGAGAATTTTGACCGTTAATTACTAGTATTAAATTATTGTATTAGTTGCAAAACTAACTCCACGATCCTGCGCTACTCCGCGAGACGAATCGAGACGAATCTAATGCACGAGCAGATGATGGTTACTGTAGCATTATTGTAGCCAATCACGGATTAATTACCGTAATTAGATTCGTTGTGCAAAGTTGTACCCATCCGTAAAAAGATTTTGCAAATAAATTTTGTTTAGTACTTCATGCATATAAAATTTTTTTTGTAGTACTTGTTGTTCTAGCGAATCAAATAGGGCCACAATCGGGTGTGCAATGCGGCACAGCTGACCAGCTCCATGTCGATATGGCTGGGCGTTCGGGTTACCCGAAAATTTCGGGTCGGGTTTTTCGGGTTTTTGAAAATTCGGGTTTTGGAAACTGGAACCCGAAATTTGCTAACAAAAATCAAAACCCGACATTTCGGGTACCCGACATTTCGGGTTCAGGTTCGGGTTTACCCGAATTGCTCTTGATGGCCTGATAGCAGTGCTGCCGGGCTGAGGCACTGGCGGCGGCGGTGTGGCGCCCTGTTGGAGGAGAAGGCAGAGAGGAGAAGGGGCCTCGCCGCCTTGGGGGGAGAGGAGCGCGCGGACGCGGCCGAGCTCGCCGGCGAGGCACGACCGGACGCAGCGGTGTGGCGCCCTGTTGGAGGAGAAGGCGGAGAGGAGAAGGGCCTCGCCGCCTTGGGGGGAGAGGAGCGCGCGAACGCGGCCGAGGTCGCCGGCGAGGCACGACCGGAGGTGCCACGCCTCGCCGGGGGTCATCTCCGAGACTCCGACGGCCGGAACTCGACGCTCCCCGAGGAGGAAGGTTCTGGTGCCGCCGAGACAGCCCGTGGCGGCGTGGGCGTGGGCGCTAGGACGACCCGCAGCGTGGGCGCCGGGAAGGCCCTGGCGCGGCGGCGGTGGCGGATTGGCAGCGGGCAGTGCTGGGGATTGGGGTGGCGATGGCGCGGTGGGTAGACTGGGCGGTGGCAGTGGCGGCTGGGGTTGGGATTGGGGGAGGGGTGGTGGGTGCGTGGCGTGGGGCTGGGTGTTAGATTAGGGTTAACATGCCTTGTGGGCTGGGCTCAAATCTATAAACATATTTGGGCTGGGCTGATTTCGGGTAGTTCGGTTAATTCGGGTACCGTAGCCCAATACCCGAACTACCCGTAATAATTTCGGGTACCGTGGGTTAGAACCCGAATTGGGGTTCGGGTTTTTCGGGTTTGGATTTTTCGGGTTCGGGCTCGGGTTTTTCGGGTTCGGGCTTCGGGTTTCGGGTATTTTGCCCAGCCATACATGTCGACATGGCCCTTCTTCGGTTCTTCTATCTCTCCACGGAGTACGGTTGAAAACAGGACGAGAAAATCCCATTCCAACCGGCATCGTATATCAATTTTTTTTGTTCGAATACGTTTTGATAGGTAATAAACAGAAAACTAGAAAAAAAATATGGAAAACCTGGCGAAACGGCGATCGAAAGATGTTATCCTGACGGTTTTTCCCGTTCCTGTATTTTGCCGGAAAAATTTTCACAGTATTTCCCGTATCTGGGCTGCCAAAACCTCATTTCAGCCCACCAGAACACCGAACAACCCTATAATCCCCAGTTCCCCACGCCCCTCACGTCCCTCCCTATCGGCCTCTCCGCGACTCCGCCCGCCTCACGCCGCCGCCTCCCTGGCTCCCTCTCGGCTCGACTGCTAGGCCGCCGCCGCCCGCCATCGACGTGCCCCGCCGCCCCCGCCCCCCAGGCAGCCCCGCGCGGCCGCGCCAAGGCGGTCTGCAGTCTGCTGCTCGCCTGCTCACGCTCGGAGGCCGAGTGTCCCGCGGCCTCGCGAGGGCGCGCGCCGACCAGGGGTAGCGGGTGCAGGCGCCAGGCGGCGAGGGGTTAGGGTTTTAGGAAACGAACCTCGCTAGGCCTCCGCGCTTCCCGTTCCCCTCTCAACGCCCCCGCCTCCACGGAAGCCACCGCACCAGCCTAGCCTAGCATGGGGAAGAGGGCGAGGACGGCTCCGCGGCGGCCCCAGGCAGGGGGGCCTGCAAAGTCCAAGAGGACCGACGCGCTGGCGGCGATTTCCGACTCGGACGACGACGAAATTGATGCCTGTAAGATGAAGGGGATGGGAGGCTCCCTCCCCTTCGTTTCTGAAGAGCATGTGTGTGGTTTTTGTGGTTCCTGCTGGCTGATGCGTGCTTTGTTCCTGTTTGTCTCTGGTTTCTGTTTCGCAGTCCACAAGAAGCGGGACATGATCCCCTTCAATGCCGATGATGGTCAGCGCTCTAGTTTTCATGCCATGGAGATTTCGTTTTGCTTCACCCATCTACCTGCAGTTTCCTAAGACGTTTATTTTTTTTTTGTCTGGGTTTCAGTGAGAGAGTCGGAGGATGACGAAATGGAGCAGCCCGTGTTTGACCTCGAGGTAAAATTTTTACTCCTTGTTGATCCTTGAGGAATTTGCAATGTAGAGAAAGCTACAAATCATGTGTCAACTTTCAAGGGTTCATGGTCTGACTGATTAAACGCAACAAGTAGCTACTTTTCGCTGAAGAGCACAACTTCGATAACTCAATCATTTGTTTTGTTCATTCTGCCTAAACTTGCAGTTCTGTACTAGTTTATATTATTTCTATATTCTCTCTATTTGACTTGTTTTATTATCTCAATTATTTTAGGGTGTTTCTGATAGTGAAACTGATCACAGCGGAGGAGAAGAGAACAGTGACATGGATGAAGCAAATTATGAAGAATGGGACAAAGGGTATATTGCAAAATGTAAGTTTGTGATAGCTCTTACATCATATCTATGGGCATTGTACTGCGCTTTTAGTATGGGCCTGTTTGGTTGAGCTTCTCATGCTTATGATTCACTCTCTGAGAGAAGTGATTTTGTGTCTGAAAGTGACTATATGATTCTCTATTTTAAATTTAAGTATGAAGTGATTCTGAGAGGGAAGGATATACTTATTTCAGCTTCTAGCACCTTAGTTCATTTTAGAGAGTCACTTCATGGATTTGGTCAAGAATCACTTCTCTGTTTGGCAGAGCTCCTCTTGGATTCAGCCTGGAAGCTTGGAAGCTGCTGTGAGAGCTCTTTGCCAAACATGCCCATGTTTCTTAGTTGCTGTTGAGCAATATGTTTCTGTGGCTTAAATAATTAATTTCACGTATTGATATTACTGAATTAATGTCAATATGTTTAGTCGCCAACAAACCTTCTAGTTGACACTATTTTAAAGTATTAACCACATTTATGTATGATGTAATGCAGCTTTAGGTGATAGATAATGCTGCCTTACCTCTTCAGTGGAATAAATCTGTTGTTATGTTAGATGCTATGGTAGTGTTATTTTGGTCTCTTCTACTTTCAGAATTCATACAGCGTCTCAAGGCAAGGTTTAGCTCAATTGTTATGATTTAAATTGCCTTGTTAGTGAAATTATAATAAGAGTATACTAAACCACTTATTTAGCTGTTCCTGTTTCTTCTGGTATGTGGTGTTTGCATATTCATAGCTTAATCTGTTTTGTATAGTAAAAAGAGCGGAGAGGGCTGTGAAACAACTTGCTGGAGGTGATGATAGCATGGATGAGAAAGAGGAAGATGAAAAGAACACAGATGTTTGGGGCAGAGGTAAAAAGGCATATTATGATGATGGTGAACAATCTGGTGACGATGAGGTGGATTATGAGGAGGCACAAAGGATCCAGAAAGAGAATGAAAAAAAGCTTTCTATGAAAGATTTTGGATTAGAAGATGGTGATAGTGATGAAGAGAATGATGTCACAAAGGTGATTGTTGCTTTCTCTTGTTTGCTTTAACTAGGAGATGGCTTTGAGTACTGTCTAAACTTCAGGATATCTTATAGCTAGAAGTTATACCACATGTACACATTTTTTGTTGTAAAGTCCATGTTTCCAATCCCCAACTCTGAAATCGTTCTTTTTACAATCCTCGATTATTAAAAAAACGTTCACTTTGAACCATTGTATTTAGAGTGGTTTTAGCTGACGTGGTGTTGATGTGACAATGTATAGGCCAAAATAGCTTTTAGATTTAAAGTTGGTAAGTAACTTTGAATAATTCTGGAATTATTCTCGTGATATGGAGTATCATTAACTTGCATTTGATGTGTATGATTGTATAAAGTATCAAAGGCCTGCAGAAGATACTACTAAATAAAACCATTTTTTTCAAGTGCTGATTAAGCTTTAATTTCCTTTGAACCAAACTGATTAAAGTTCTAAATACACAAGAGGTGCGTCTGAGAATGTTTATAATCTAAACCAATTTTGTGTGAGGTGAGCATGGGAGCAATTAGTTTATAACTACTCTGTAGCGCTTGAGGGTTGTAAAATGATTCATTCCTTTATTTTAAAGTCACTATCGTTGCTTTGTTCAACACTAAGAATTCTGATTTCCTTTATCTCTACATGCTCATTTCTGAATGCAAATTAAATACTTTTTGTTGCTTCCAGAAAGAAATTGCTTTGTGTTGCTAGTACTTTGTTAGAGTATTTTCTTTGATGCTATATTAATATGAATCTGACAGAATACCTTTGTACAATTGTTTACCCATTGATTAGCAGGCATCCAACCATGAAACCGTACTAAAACAGGAGTTTACTGTCTTATCAGGCAATGACAAAATGGATGTGTTATACAGGTCTGTTATTTTAATCTATACAATTACTATTATTTTCAGTTCCTTCACAAAGCCTATCCTCAAGGCGTTATATGTCTCTGTTCATTGCAAAAATCAGTGGCTGAGAAACTTTTTTGGCCTTTCAGAAATAATCATGTTGACTGGTAGTTCCACTCAAATCAGCCTCGCATAGGCATGCCCAATTCCAATTTTTTCAGATTTGTAGTGCTTGGCCTTGGAGCATCTAAATTATGCAATAGTAGAAGTGGTACTATTATTGTGTGCTTAAGTGCAATCCGTGATTACATCTATATATACTAAATTTATGCAGTTCTGCTCCTGAACTCGTTAGCTTGTTGTCTGAATTGAAGGAGGTCCATGAAGAACTTAAGGCCATAGGACAGCTCACCAATGTGGTAAATTTTTGCTGAACTCACCACTGCACCCTTTTTTTTTGTTTCTTATTCAAATAGCATTCACAGAATTATTGCATAACTTGAAAAATTAACATGTGAGGGGGAACTCTGAGACTTGAAACATGAATAGTTGTTGGCGTACCAGTAAGGCTTATTGTCACATCTATGCGATGTCTAGCTCATCATAGCCTTGTAGTTGTGCACTTCAGCAACAGAATTCATGGTGAGTGATTCAGATACCAAATGTTTTGAACCCTTCTGCTGCAAATTGGTCACTTCAGCAACAGAAGCCATGTGAAACATATCCTACTCCCTTCTGTTAACTTTCTTGGGACTAAAGGTTGTGTTGTTATTGGCTATGCAGTACATGTAACTTGACTACTGGCTTAGCAATACCATATCCTTTGCAAAAACCAAATTGAACACAATTTAACTTCCTGATAAAAGCAGATTGTCCACATTTGGTATGAACTACGCCACTTCGGTTAAACAGAGCCCACAACATAGACAGCATATTTAATATTAATGTGCAGCGTAAACAATTCCTTGATTGTGACTTAAGTCATATATGACAAGGGCCCAGTTTTGATTTGGGACAGGCCAGGTTCCTCCTCTTTTCCTCTGATAACTGAATATCATTTCTGCAGGTTACAGTTGGCCCAGGCAAAGCTAAAGGTAGAATGCAACCTTTGGAAGTGAAGAAAGCTTGTTTGCTGGCTTATTGTCAAGCTATTACCTTCTACCTCCTTATGAAAGCTGAGGGGTTGTCCGTGCATGATCATCCTGTAATTTCTCGCCTTGTAGAGACCAAGAATATGGTAGACAAGGTTTGTTGTTAGTAAACCTTATACACATTCTGAAGGCACAGCCATGCTGCATTGTATCTGCCAGATGACACTTTTTTAAACTTCTTTTGTTTGCATTCTCTGGGTTAGTATCAAATCAGTCTTACAGACCAAAAATAAGTTTGGGACTTGGCATGTAAGAATTCTTCCATTATTGGATATCATTATTTTATGACTTGTTAGTTAATCCTTTTTCTGAGTTGATTGGAATGTTTTTTGGACTATGTCAAAAGATTTCCTCTCTTTTGCAGATGAAGCAAGTTACCGTGAATCTAGGGAGGCAAAAGGGGAGCACTGATGACCATAACATGGATAGCAGCCCCATCCAAGCTGATAAGATGATCTCATTGGACAAAGGGGAGGGTAAACGTAGCATTGTACAAGCACTTGATAAAGTGAAACAAGTACCGTTTCTTCTTCGTTGTGTTTATTACTTTATTTTCTAGACACTCCAAATATCTCATGATTGTTGATAATTCAGGGCTCTGATATCTCTAAATTGAGGAAGAGTGAGCCTTCTAATAGTGATCGGCATGAAGTTAACAAAGAGAAGAACAAGGTAAATCTGCTATGAACGTGTAGTTTTTGTTACTTTCCTGGAGAATTAAATCTAAAAATGACAGTGAGCAAATGGACTTGCATGTGAAATCTAAAAATGACAGGATGAGCAAATGGGCTTGCAAAGCCAGGAAATGTTGAAAGTAAGAGCCAACCTTGAGGAAAGATTAAAGAAAAAAGGGCTCTATAATTTGACAAGATCAAAGCCAGAGAAGTTGTCAAAAACTAGGACAACTAGTAATCGGTGAGTTATTTGACATTCTTGTTACAAAATATTGTTTTTATTTCTTTGTGGTTTTAGTAATTTTGTTTTTGATATACAGAAGAGACCTGCAGACATTGGATGACTTTGATGATGAAGTGCAGAAGAATAATCAAATGATAAAACCTAGCAAACTTGTGGCAGCTGCTGCTAAATCAAATAAAAGCAAGGTATGATATACTGCAGGTTTTCAGTTTTTGCTGTATTAGTTTATCTCTAATTGTTTGTCGTGGTCCTTAAGGGTTTGCAATTGGACAGTACGCATCAGCTACTAGGTCTAGTCATCTTGGTTGGAAATAATTTAATGTGGTAATACCTTCAGCACTATAATATCCAGAATATTTATTTTTCCTAATGAATTTGTTTATTGAATTTGAAATCGATGGTGAATTTTAAATTCTAGTTTATTTTTAGTATAGGATTGTGAAGGAAAACTGCATATCTGTTCAGTATAAGCTATGACATGACTTTGAATTTTATTCGTAGCTACTAGGTTATGGTCGTATCTGTGTCTAATCCCTTGTTTTTTTATCTTCAAAGTTTGTTTCTGGTGATGATGACCTTCCAAAGCGAGATAATATCGGTGAAAGGCGGAGGAAACATGAGCTTCACGTCCTATCAAGAGTAGGAGCTAACTCACTTGAAGATGATCATGAGTTGCCAGAAGATGGTGACAATACTGAAGATGACCATGAGTTGCCGGAAGATGGTGACTATTCTGAGGACTTCTATGAGGATGTGAAAAGACAGAGGACTGAAAAACTGTCGATCAAGAATGAGAAGTGCTTAATGTAAGTTCCATTCATTTTTCGGGTATTGAGGTGCTCGTGGTAAATGCTATACTGGTGCTTATGTCTTCTCCCGTATGACAGAACGCCTAGCATTCAACCTGTGGAGGAAATGGATGGAGATGGCAAAAGGAAGATTTCATATCAGGTTAATCCTTACCCTGGTGTATCATAGAACTTGTTATAAATTTTGATTTCTTGATACATGTTTCTAAGTAAATCCAAACTCCTGCAGATCGAGAAGAACAGGGGGTTGACACGATCCAGAAATAAGAAAAAGAAGAATCCACGAAAGAATTACAGGGTAATTAACATTAAATTATATGCGAGTCGGTTAAACTGCCTGGGTGATAATTCAAAATTATTAGCTCATTTCTTATGTGTCCACTCTCTTTTCAGAATAAGCACGAAAACAAGCTTGTCAAGCGTAAAGGCCAAGTGCGTGATATCAAGAAGCCCTCTGGTCCATATGGAGGTGAAATGTCTGGCATCAACCCGAACGTCAGCCGTAGTGTTCGGTTCAAGAGTTGATGCCAGTTGTAAGGATATGAAAATTTTGTGGCTGAACATGAAAATGTTAGGTTTTACCGTTTAAGGATAGGATAACTCCGGATTAACTTCCTGCCACAGACCCCAATACGTTATTGATTTCCCTCCTTGACTGGAACTAAAATTTATTTGCTCACTTTATGTAACGAGACAAAAAAAAGCTGACTTGAACAATGTGTCATATTTGATGAGCGAGGAAGTAGGAATGGGTTATACAAGAAATGACCGCGTTAGAGATACTCCTATAGCCTGTTCGGTTGCTTGTAATTGGCTGGGCTAATCCAATGGCTGGAGCTGATCCGGAAGCCCAACCGAACGGCTGGAAGCCGCGGCGTCCGCGACTGGCTCCCCCCTCGCTCATTCGGGTCGCGCATTCTCAGCTAGGGTGTCAACCATCTCAGTGGATAAGCCAGCCACTTTTTCCAGCCGGAACAGTAGTTACCTGCTGCAACAGTACGCCCAGCCACCAGCGCAGCCAATTATAAACAACCGAACGGGATGCTAAACTTTAAATGCTAGAATTGTTTATGTTTACGAAAGGGAGGGAGCACCAGTTAACCTGACCGAACCCATGAGGTCATGATCTGGTGTCACATCGGACTCAAGCTGGCCTCAGCTGCTGCTCACTCACAGAGTCACAGGAGTATTTCAGTACAACGGACAACCCCTAAAAGCACGAGCAAATCATTTGCAGGCGCCAACCAAACCGGCACCAAACACGTCAACACGCAAGCACCGCTATATTCCGCATCATTTGACCACCCCCCTCCGCCGTGTCCGGCTCGCCGGTGGCGACCCTATCAGTAGGTCGTTTTATACGCCGCCGTGGCGCAGCGCCGGCTGGCGCGGCTGACCCCGATACGGCCTAACGCGCGGTCGGTGTCGCCGAGGGAACCGATTGCAAAGTTCAGCTTGATCAGGATGCTGTTCTGCTCCTCAGTCACACGGGTTGTTGAGAATTGTGGCTGCTTTCACATAGAAAAACAGAGAGAGAACACAGAGGGGAATCCAGGTCTACACTGGTTGGTCGTGCAAGAGTGATTTTTCTCTCTCTCCCTTTGAGATGTCAACATGTCATTGACCTCATGCCAGAGTAACAGGGAAAGATGTGCAGCAGCCCAGGCTCAATCTGTTAAGTGGGTGGGGGGGGGGGGGTTGATCATCAGCACCACTAAAAGAGAATTGAGGTGCCTGAAAGCTGCTATGAGTGTCTGGTAAGTGATCTTGACACTTTGCCTGGCCACGAGGCACGCATGATCATAAGGTGAAGACTGAAAAAACACGGGTGGGTTCATTCCTCCTCCTTTTGTGTTAAAAAATATATTGGTGCCTTCAAATCAAACATTTATGTTTCTAAATTTAACTGGTAAAACATGAACGTCACGATACAGTTCTATGTCAAAGACAAAATAAGCAGGATCCCCCTGGGTTAACTAAACAACAACGACAAAAAAAAAGCTTGCTGAAGCCGAGATCACATACATGATAGGGGGAGACAGTGACATCGAAATTTGCAGGTAAAAAAGGAAAAAGAAAACAAATCGCTTCACTGACAAGAAAAGTCGCCCCAGGCCAGAACCAGAGTCCAGAGATGATTGCACCATGCCTCACTCTGATTGCAGGATCTCCAAAAGCAGGGACCCTGGTCGTGTCAATCACCTGCAGTTTGTTAACTCTAGTACCCTACAACGTACCATACCTAGGGAAAAACAGCCACTCATGAGGGCACCTGCCTCGACACCGTACCGGTGGTGGTGCTCGGCTAACCACCCCGGCTGACCCCGAGCCCGGCCCCCTCAAGGTTTCCGGTGCGGACAGAGACGCCTCCCCCGCCAGGTAGTTGCTGGATGAAAACTACGGTTTACTGGACGTTTTGTCAAAAGGAATGAGGTGCCCGTCTCCGTCAGGGCTTCCTTTTGGGAGGGGAGTCGATTCAGGGTTGGAAGCTGAAACCAAACAGACATGAGACGCCACTTCTGTATGTTCGTGCGATGCTTTTAGTTTCTCCCCCAAATGAAGCAACAGTAGTAGATTAATGGGGGTGCCGGAGCATGTGGAGGCGTTTGATCTTTTGTTAATTCAAAGCCTTTCAGACAAAGCAAGGATCAGTTTTAGTACAACAACGACTGTGTGCATCAGTTCCCGCGGCGCGGTTGCAGTTGGTTCACGGTGATGTGTGCTCAGCCACCACAGATGCTCAAGCGTCTTCTTTTTGTTTTTCGTTGCCTCGATTGGCTGCATTTCTGACAAGGTTGTCGTATTCTCGATATGAATCTCTAGGACCTAGTAATCTTTGGTCATCGGTCAAGGGAAACCTTATAGTCTGCTCTTTTTCTTGTATAGTTTCACCTTTTCCTCATTCATTACGATTCGTATATGAACATCCGTGTTTCTTACCATCTTTTAGTATGCAAAAGGTTGAGTATTATATATTATGTTAACAATTAATCAAATCAAATAGATGTTTAGTGTAAAAAAATAATAGTGAAATTCGCATTTCAAAAAATTTTCAGACCATATTGGTTCTGTAGATTTCTTGGGAAAAGTAATGGTCAGACTCTAATGTTGAAGATTGAACCAAAATGAAATATGTATTGTTTTCTTGAAACTTGGGAGCATACCCTAAAGTGGTTGGATAAAAGAAAGATCCATATGCCACAGCAAACAATCATTATTTGGCCAATCTCCATCTTACATTGTATACAGAGATTGTATACTGGCAATGGACTCACTGATTTCATCCACCTGCGACCCTGAAAATTCTTGGTCGTCATTCGTCATTGTGTCCGGCTTCCATTGCTCATCCTGCTTGTCTCCTCTGCTTACACAGGGCAGCAGTCGAGGAGAGGTCAAACAAAAACGCTGTTGCCGTCCTCGGGCGACTCCACCTCCATCTTACTTTGTCGCCGACTACAAAATTATTCAAGAAAGAAAGAAAGAAAAAAGTACAAGCCAAAACGGCGTACGATGCAGCTGCGTTCTTTTGAAAAGGCAAAATAGTCAAAATCATCCTTAAACTATTGAGCTCGGCTCAATTTCGTCCCTCAACTATTAAAATAGTCAATTTAGTCCCTGAACTATACAAATGAGTCCGTTTTTGTCCTTATGCTGAGTTGGCATGTCACGGTGGACTGTCTCATCAGCGACGAGTTAGCTTAGGGTTGCATCCCTTAGTGAAATATCCATTTTATCTCTAGACATATCTCTTAGTGAAATAACTATTTTACCTCTAGACATCTTGCAGCGAATTATAACCATGTGTCCATAAAGTTGGTGTTCATTTAAGTGACAAACCATGCCAATTTTTAATGCAAATGATACATGTGCCATGAACTGGGCACTTCAAACTACATGATACTCATCTGCCTAGAGGTAAAATGGATATTTCACTACTAGATGCAACCTTAAGTTGACTTGTTGCCGACGAGGCAGTCCACCATAGTGTGCCAACTCAGCATAAGGATGAAAACGGATCCATTTGTATAGTTTAGGAATTAAATTGGACTTTTTGATAGTTGAGGGACGAAATTAAGCCGAGCTCAATAGTTCAGGAACGATTTTGACTATTTTGCCTTTCGAAAACGTTGTCGCCACACCACCGGCTTCTGCCAACAAGTAGGCATCAGTGGCACATCACCCAACCGCCTGTCCTCACTGACTGTCCCCAATTATCCGGTGCCAATTCCGGCTCCAAATAACCTCCATTGCTCCCGATTCTCGAATCACCACGAGCCGCGTGCTCCGGGATGCTTCAATAAGCAGTGTGATCCCAGTGCGAGCTCCTCCGATCCCCGGCACAATTTGATGATGAAGCGGCTCGCGGCGCTGCTGGTCCTGATTGCGCTGCCGTACCCCGCGCGCGCCGTCCCCGGCGCCGGCGCTGGCGTCGTGGCCGCGCTGCTCACGCACGCCGACGCCGGCCGCGGCCTCGCGCGGCCCGAGCTGGTCCGGCGCATGGCGCACCGCGCCCGGGCGCGGCGGCGGCTGCTGCTGCTGTCCGAGCCCGAGCGCCCGGTGCGCGCGCGGGTGCGCGCCGGGCTCGGCGGCGGCATCGCGACGAACGAGTACCTGGTGCGCCTGGCCGTGGGCACGCCGCCGCGGCCCGTGGCGCTGACGCTCGACACGGGGAGCGACCTGGTGTGGACGCAGTGCGCGCCCTGCCGCGGCTGCTTCGACCAGGGCCTCCCGCTCCTGGACCCCGCGGCGTCGTCCACCTACGCCGCGCTCCCCTGCGGCGCGCCCCGGTGCCGCGCGCTCCCGTTCACGTCGTGCGGCGGCGGGCGCGGCTGGGGCAACCGGAGCTGCGTCTACGCCTACCACTACGGCGACAAGTCGCTCACCGTCGGCCAGCTCGCGACCGACCGCTTCACCTTCGGAGACGGCGGCGGCGGCAATGCCGGCAGCCTCTCCGCCCGGCGCTTGACCTTCGGGTGCGGCCACTTCAACAAGGGCGTGTTCCAGTCGAACGAGACCGGCATTGCCGGGTTCGGCCGGGGACGGTGGTCGCTGCCGTCGCAGCTCAACGTCACGAGCTTCTCCTACTGCTTCACCTCCATGTTCGAGTCCAAGAGCAGCCTCGTCACGCTCGGCGGCGCGCCGGCCGCGCTCTACAGCCACGCGCACGCCGGCGAGGTCTGGAGCACCCCGCTCCTCAGGAACCCCTCGCAGCCGTCGCTCTACTTCCTCTCGCTGGAGGCCATCTCGGTGGGCTCGACGTGCATCCCCGTGCCGGCGCCGCGGCGCCGGTCGACGATCATCGACTCCGGCGCGTCCATCACGACGCTCCCGGAGGACCTGTACGAGGCCGTGCGGGCGGCGTTCGCGGCGCAGGTCGGCCTCCCGCCCGGCGGCGTGGAGGGGGGCTCCGCGCTGGACCTCTGCTTCGCGCTGCCCGTGACGGCGCTCTGGCGCCGCCCTGCCGTGCCGCCGCTGACGCTGCACCTGGAGGGCGCCGACTGGGAGCTGCCGCGCGGCAACTACGTGTTCGAGGACCTCGGCGCGCGCGTGATGTGCGTCGTGCTGGACGCGGCGCCCGGGGAGCAGGCCGTCATCGGCAACTTCCAGCAGCAGAACACGCACGTCGTGTACGACCTCGAGAACGACCGGCTGTCCTTCGCGCCGGCTCGGTGCGACAGGCTCGTAGCCTCGCTGTAGCGTTCGTGTACATAGAAAAGGTAGATTTTTTTTTTAAACTACCGTTCTGATCAAATCTAGCAATGTAACGGTAGAAATTCGAAGCAATAGAGTAAATCTTGCTCCCAATTTGTGCCAGGCCTTCTTTGCAGATGACGAAATTCGAAGCAATAGCACTTCTCCATTTTTGGAAAATTTTTGATGACGAAATTGCATAGCAGGAGTAGCATCTTGTCAGCTGGTTCGCACTGGATATTTGCTCCGCGTTCAGTCTGTCATCCATACAGCTGAGCTGAGCAGACAGCTGCAGCAGCTCCTTATCTCATTTTCGACTGATAGGGACGCTCGGACTGGGAGCAGACGCTGTTCGCTTTCAGGGCATTGTCGGCAGGTGAACACGACACCAATGCGGCTTTTATATGTATACTATTATAAAAAATGGTCGGACGTCCATACCACTAAAAAAGTTAAGTTTAATGATACCTCTATATCATTATGTTTTTTTACATATATACCATTATGGATGGAAAGGATGGTAACGGAGCTATAAAAAATCCATAATGCCCTTGGATGCCCAAAATTTGATTTGCTCTCCATGCCAGAAATGTAATATACTTTGCAAAGTTTGAGTACACGGCCAAAATTATTTTACTGAAACAATTAATTTCTTTTTTTGGTGCTTATTAGAAAGGAGGAGACTTTGTTAGGAGTATGCATGATGAAACGTTCATGGTTTTATCATATTATAAATAGCTCCCAAACTTTGTTTGCTGCCAATGTGTTGGACGACAGTGGTAAAATTCACGAGAAACTTTCACCTGTCGAATTAACATCTGCCATACGAAATCTTCTACTTTACAAAACCTTTAGCTAATGAAAAAAAAACGGATAAGAGCATCACCAAGAGTTGCGGCGCCTACAGTATCGTCGTCATCCTTGACCTCGTCGGGCCGGTGGCGAGGTGCGGCGCCGCCGCAGAACCGCGCGGGAGATGGGGTCGGCGGGAGGCGCGGTGCGGGCGCGCGGCCATCCTCGAGCTTGTCTGCGTGGGAGATGGAGCCGGCGGGAAGGAGGCGGCGTGCTGGTTGGAGTCCGAGGTCGCCGGCGACGAGCCCCAGTTCTCGGACGTCGACGGCGTGGTGCCCCCCTAGCAGGCCCCCGACGCCGGACGTGCGGCGCCCCAGCGTGGGCCCCCGACGCTCCTCCACGCGCGGCCGGTAGGCAGGCCCAACGCACGCAGAGGCCGCGGCGCCGCGCAGACCCCGCGCAAGCGCGGCCCAACGCGCGGGCCACCCTGCGAAGAGGCGATTCCGGAGGGGAGGGGCGGGGCGACGCCCTGACCGGCGGCGGAGGCGTGGGATGGGGGCGGCGGCGGCCGGGGATGGGGCGGCGGCCTGGGAGTGGATGTGGTGCCCGTGAGATTGACTTGGGAGGATAAAGTTTGAGGCAAGGGTAAAATGATCATTTTACTAGGTCCGGCCCACATGTCAGAACCCGAGATCTGTTAACTTCTAATGGATGATGAATGAAATAGTACTGTCGTGGTGTGCAAACCCGCAGCCGGGTGGCGTAGTGCACCCGCCTATACCCAAAGGGTGAGTACTCGGGGGTTAGCTAGGATTAGCCCAATCTCGATGCAAGAACACGATGAACACAACAGGTTTAGAGTGGTTCGGGCCGCCGGAGCATAATACCATACGTCCACTGTGTGTTGTATTGCTTGCGTTCTCAAGAGGTTGAGAACGGGCTCGTTCGGAGTGAATCCGAGCTTGTGTTGTGAGAGTGTCCCGACTTTTTCCTGGCCTTAGCTGAGTCTGGATTGATCTCCTTCCTAATAAACCCAACGGTCTATTAGGGCCTTAATCCGCGCCCTGATAGGGGGCGCCCAACCCTTAATGGTTGGTGGGCACCCGCTGCACAGCGCTAAAATAAAAAGGGGGTGAGGGGCCGGGGCACACGACACGAGGTTCGCCGCGCCGCCAGCACCCTCACCCACATCCCTAAACCCTAGCCGATCTAGAGAAAGCGCTGGAGCAGCGGGAAGCCCCACCTTCGCCGCCGTCACCGCCGCCAGCTCTGTCCCGTCGCCGCCGCCATCGTCCACGACGCCATCGCTCTGGCATCGACTACACTGCACCAATCGTCGCCGCCTTTGAGCGGATCTGCATCAACGAACCCGTGATGGCCGGATCTAACTCCGCTGCAGGCACAGAAGGTCCTCTACCTCGCTCCACTCTCTCTTTTCTCTATGCTATTGTTGTAGTTCTAGGACTTTCTTGTACTCAGATCAAGAAAAGTGAAGGAAGTCCCTCTTGGTCGTGCACTGTGTGATCCTAGAAATATAACAGTGCGGCGCCTACAGTATCGTCGTCATCCTTGACCTCGTCGGGCCGGTGGCGAGGTGCGGCGCCGCCGCAGAACCGCGCGGGAGATGGGGTCGGCGGGGAGGCGCGGTGCGGGCGCGCGGCCATCCTCGAGCTTGTCTGCGTGGGAGATGGAGCCGGCGGGAAGGAGGCGGCGTGCTGGTTGGAGTCCGAGGTCGCCGGCGACGAGCCCCAGTTCTCGGACATCGACGGCGCGGCGCCCCCTAGCGGGCCCACGGTGCCGGACACGCGGCGCCCCAGCGCAGGCCCCCGACGCTCCTCCACGCGCGGCCGGTAGGCAGGCCCAACGCACGCAGAGGCCGCGGCGCCGCGCAGACCCCGCGCAAGCGCGCCCCAACGCGCGGGCCACCCTGCGGCGAGGCGATTCCGTAGGGGAGGGGCGGGGCGACGCCCTGACCGGCGGCGGAGGCGTGGGATGGGGGCGGCGGCGGCCGGGGATGGGGCGGCGGCCTGGGAGTGGATGTGGTGCCCGTGAGATTGACTTGGGAGGATAAAGTTTGAGGCAAGGGTAAAATGATCATTTTACTAGGTCCGGCCCACATGTCAGAACCCGAGATTTGTTAACTTCTAACGGATGATGAATGAAATAGTACTGTCGTGGTGTGCAAACCCGCAGCCGGGTGGCGTAGTGCACCCGCCTATACCCAGAGGGTGAGTACTCGGGGGTTAGCTAGGATTAGCCCAATCTCGATGCAAGAACACGATGAACACAGCAGGTTTAGAGTGGTTCGAGCCGCCGGAGCGTAATACCCTACGTTCACTGTGTGTTGTATTGCTTGCGCTCTCAAGAGGTTGAGAACGGGCTCGTTCGGAGGGAATCCGAGCTTGTGTTGTGAGAGTGTCCCGACTTTTTCCTGGCCTTAGCTGAGTCTTGGAGCGTCTGGAGTGTGCAGCGAGCGCCTCCCTTTTATATCTCAAGGGAGGCGCGCACATGGCCGTTGAGTCCCCGACAGGTGGGACCAACGATATAGTATAAAATAACATACTATATAGACATTATGGCATTGCAGGCGGCGGAAATCTCATTCCTGGATTTCCTTGCTCCGCCCGTGGGAATCTTCCATCCGGCATAGGCATGCCCTGTCTTGTCAAAACGGCGCCAGGGCGTAGCTTGCGGCGTTGCCTGTCGCGTAGCTGAACGGGCCGTGTAGCTTGCGGCTGCACTGTGTACCTCGGTAATATGCGGTCTACAGTGAGGCCTGACAAAAAGCTGACCAGCGTTCCGCGGCGGCAGACCACGCCTCAACCATCCGCATTGAATGCGGTGGGTGGGCGAGTCTTCCAGCGGAAGACTCGCGCCCGCGCCTGTGGGACACGTGGCGCCTCCGGACCCCGCCCCGGCGGTGTATTGTTTCTACGCGCGTGGGAGGTCCAGACGGACGCGGGGTCCGAGCCCTCGACTGTTGGCGCGGAGCTATCCCTCCTCAGGGACACGTGGCGTCTCCGGACCCGTCCTAGAGCGGGGAGCGGGTCTGGGGCCGTTGGCCTGGTGAGGTAAGAGCCTGACCCGTGGGGCCGGCTGCTCTGCCCCTTAGGGCGTAGTTACGGATGATTACGCGAGTCCTGCATTGCGGCAGTAGGAGTGGGTATCCCTGCTACAGGGTAGCGACAGGTACAGACGTCAAAACGAAAAAACACGATGTTATAGAGGTATCACCAAATTTTTTAGTGGTATGAACGTCGAGGCCATCTTTTATAATGGTATACATGTAAAAGCCTCGACGCTACGAGCAATTGATGGCCAAACGGTCTGGTCAATATTTGTGAACCAATTCAGTGCATGCTATCTGATGAAAATCTGTACGAGCTATGGCACCATCTTTGTCCATAGCCACACCATTATTCTCCACAAAAGATTCAGCAACTTTTTCTTTTTTTTAAAAAAAAGAAAGGGGTCATTGTCTTCTCATCGTGTGTCCATATGCATCTGACATATGGGATCATGGTGTACGAGTTCAGGGCCTTCGCTGACATGCCTGTAGTAGACTAGTAGGCACCCTCGCAACAATGATTTGGGACATATGGCACCAGAAAACCAGACGACAGTTACAAGACTAGAAACTGCCATGTTTGCGCAAGCACTGATCTGGAGCCATTCACAAGCCACTGCCAATGGTAGCATTCACAAAATACAGCACGGCACTTTGGATTAACATACATTAAGCAGGCGAGGTTACATGTGCCATTCGCAAATCGCAAGCCAGACGTCTGGAGACAATCCATAGGCGATGGCTTGAGAAGTTTCAGAGATGAGACAATTGCGGAATTGCTTATATGATATGGTAGCGCTCCTACTTTTTATTTCAAAAAAAATTTGCGGAATTGCCATCAGCGAAAGACAGGTAGCTTTCTCAGTTACTGATGACACCGATACAATCCAGCAGCTGGACGAAGAAGATGATGCCGCATGACAGCACTTTGTTCACAAAGTTTACCCAACATGTTTTATTAACCACAGAAGGCTAATTAGGCACCTTGCTACATAGCAGAAGGCCTGAGCCCAAACATGAGATGCTCTACATCGCACAAAGTGTTCATCTAAAAAATTAGGGAAAAAAAATTATTTCGAAAAAATAAGGAGAATTTTAAGCCACACATCAGATAAACATGCAGATTTCTCAGTACATCCCAAGTTCCCAACCCATGGTAATCAAGTTTCCTGATGGTGATCAACCAAAACATGCTTGCTGGTGGCCCTCTCGCGCAGGCTATCAGTACATCCCAACGCATGCGATTTTCAGAACGGACCAAGCAGGACATCCGGTGCATATTTTAGATGAAAATCAGTCAACTTTCAAAGACATGTTGCGGAACTATGGCATCCCCTTTTTGTTCAGAGTCACACAATTGTTCTAAACAACTCATTCAACAAATAAAAAAAGGCCATTGTCTTACCTATTCTGTGTTCATGGGCATCTGACATATGGGATCATGACGTTGATGTATGAGTTTAGGGACGCTGACATGCCTGTAGAAGGCACCCTGGTCCCCTGGCAACCATGATTGGGGTCTTGGGGACATGTGGCATAAAAAACTAGTTTGTTACGGTAGAAGGCTAGAAGCTGCACAAGGCCGGTCACGGCCACTGGTTCCATTCACTACTCACACGCATGAAGCATCCATTAAACTTGGTCCAAAGAGATCCACAGAAGAGCTCGCATTAGCTCTTCACCTGTTCCTGATGCATTTGAAAGATAAAAGATAAGTAACATGTCCAGTAACAAACGATGGATGTGTTCAAACTGAAATAAACCTGCAAAACTCCGTGTCTTTGGTCACTATTATGACAACCAGAAGCAATGTGGCGCTAGCATCAGAACATATGGAGTAAAATAACAATGGCAACAAAAGGAAGGAACTGCTGCAAACACTAAAATCATGGTGTTTTTCACTTTTTCAGATACTTCAAGGATATACATATCCTGATATCCGTCACAATACGTTCATCCCCAGTGCATCCATGCTTCAGAGCCACCTTCATTGCATCTAAAAAAAAGAACCATCTTGATGACAATACTCCTAAGCCCCACTAGTACTAACCTCATAAGATTTAGGGTATAAAAATTTAGAAATATCCTTGATACTTTAATCCACTGGGAAAGAGGTTGAAGCTTGAAACCAACTAAAACTGAAAAATGAAAGCAGAATCTCAAGGTCTTATTCTCCTATGTCAGAATGCATAAGTACGAAATCCAGAATCTGGACAGACAAATTTGCAGAGATCACAAGGATACAAAGCTTACAGCGGTTGCATGTACATATCAACATAATTGTAGATAGGAGTACAATGAACCCTCTCAAGTAGTTGAGTAGTTAACTATTGTAACACGATTAAGTATTGAGATTCTGGAACAGCTCAGGCAGATGGGCATTCGTAAGCTTGGTCCGTTTCGTGATCTCACGCTGCTTCTTCTTGGGTTTAGCCTTGGGCTTCACCCCATTGATCTGGGCGGCTGCTCGTCGTTTGGCGGTGTTGGTCATGGGCTTGATGCCGTTCTTTTGGAGCTCCTTTTCAATGTCGACCATGTCACGTGGTAACTCAATTTCTCGGAAGAGCTGCTTCAGATCATCATCAACCTTGATCTTCGCTTTTGGGTCATTAGGGTACACAATGTCCTCCTGGGAGTCCATGTTTGACAAAAGCCAAACTTCACCTGTAGCCTTCAGAGCCTAGAGCACAACAAATACTCAAGATTATACATATATGCTTAAATATAAATGGCACAGATTTAGCCTGGCAACTCAGTGATTCGAGGACACTAGTGAACATTGGCACCTACAAAACAAAAGATTAGGCAAACTACATAAAAAAACCTTTTTACGACAGACAGCACAGCAGTCATGTATAGAGCATTTTTATTATCGCCTAGTTGGGTAACGTTCCATAACAGTACCAACATTACACTGCGTTCGGAACATCTCATGTATGTGATGAGGAGAATTAGTCACCTGAAGATCTTCCAATACATTTGGGTATGCATCCTTGACTTCCACGACAGCAAGACCTTCTGGAAACTTTCTTATCAAAACAAGTAGTTGATCTTTTCCCTTCAGATCATGCTTAGACTGCACATAAGCAAACTCAACACATGAGACCTCAGAAGTCAGAACTAGTTCAACTGTAAACAAGATAAAACCTTCGGAAACTCGTTAGATTGTAATATATAATTCCAAAACACCATATTTAATCATATAAAGGTCTATTATCATAAAAGATGTGATGATTGATGTTCCCAAAATTCCTCGGCTAAACACTAGGGAAACATCAGGGAAGAAGAAGGGAGACACAGGTGGTGTTTGATTCGACCATTTGTTCTTCAGAAACTCGATTCCATTCCGCCAAACACTAGGCCTTAACGGATACCGCCATACTGGGATTTCGTAAAGGTTTCGACATGCTGTGCACTGATGAGGTCAGAGGTTAGATTTGGCTTCCATAGCACGCTCACAGTAACTTTGCTGCCACCGCAGCCACAGCGTGATCTGTGTCTACTGGAACACGGCCACCTCCCCATCTACCCAATGCTACCGGAGCATGGGTGTCCATGGCCCGCCATAAATGGGTTCCCTTTTCTCTTAGTAATTACTGAATGGTAGTAATTACTAAATAAATGCTTTGAATTAGCTAAGGTTACAGAAAGATAGCAAAGATACGCAATTAAAATTAATTATGGGAAGCTAGAAGTGCAAATTAATTTACCTTGTAAGAGAAACGCCTCCCATCATAGCTTACTTTGGGATTGTTCCTCAAGCTGTCAAAGACAGCTTTGTTACCATGGATATCAACATAAGTTGCTTCATTTATCTGCTCTGCAGTAAAAGCTTGTCTTGTCTGGAAATTCAGAAGAAACAGCAATTGACATTCACAAACTAAATGCAGCATCAAAATGCATAAAGAAAGTATATACGATGTTGTTTTGCTATCCGCAGGGAGATTATAATCTTTATAACATTGGTTTGAAATGCCTAATTCTAGTAAGGACAAAAGTAACCAATACATTAAACCCAGTCAAATGGTGCATAATCATATAGCAACCAGCAGAACTTTTTTTTACCTTTCATTACATATCAACTTAGTGTGAACTATATCAGATTTGTTCTATCCTGGAATTTTCATTCTATTTTGCATGGGCTGAACACAGAATAAGCAGCATACAAACATTATAGATTGCAGGCTCTAAATAGCAAGAATGATAATCCTACATGTGACAATGCTGGAAATCAGTTGAAGATGTACCACTACATCCTATGACAAAAATTACCAATAATGCTTAAGAAGCAGAAAATCCTGAGCCCAGGCTTCAATAAACAAAAAATGATTAAGAATTAATTAGCCACAGAACATAACAGTTTGTGGCACAAAAGCTCATTTAGAATGATGACTCGCAGGATCCACTATACTGTGCCAGAAGGGAGGAATCATTTCCTCCAATTTGCACTAGTATGAAACGAATAATGGAAGTACGTCAACGTCGTAGCTTAGTGACTAGTGAGTAAATACCTTGTAAAGCAGTTCGATGACAAGTTTGATCTGTGCTCCAACAGGAGATTTCCTAATCGAATTAATGTGCTGCAGCCTTTCTGTATCATTTGAAAATTTAATAGGTTGCGATGGTCTTGCTGGAGCGGATGGAGCATTTACGGGTTGGGCCCTGTGCTTTGGTTTCGAGGCCGAAGCAGCTATGCTCGCCAAAGATGACTGGCATCTCTCCTGCTGTTGCTTAAATTTGGAGAGGCTATCCTTGAGGTCCATCTAGAAAAACATGACACGCTCGTAAGTAAAAGTCACAAAAACAAGGGCAAACAGCAATAGCTGAACGCAGAGGGGGGAAAAATGGTCCAGCAGTATAATTTGGTCTTCCTAACGGGAGTGATTTATTAGCCACTCAATTGGTTGTTTCCCTAGGATTTGCCAACAAACAGATCCCTTATAGATTACTTGGCAACTGATACACGAAATCTTTCCCACTCAAGAGGAGAAACTTTTCATTTCTTTCAACAGTTCCCATCCTGACCCTTCCTCTCTTTTCTCTCCCTGGTGCTCGTGGCGCCCCTACGACCGATTCTCCACCGGCACGCTGCACGCCGCACCCACCGTGCTAGGTAAGGATGGAGCACATCACCGTCAGCCATGTCGCCGCCACAGCCCCCGAAAACCTAACCCTAGAACCATGCTCCGGCAGCCGAACCCATAAGAAACCAGACGAGACTCACCCGGTCGCGGCGTCCGTACGCCCGCGCTCGCCCGAGTCCGCGAGAATCCGGCCACCTGCGCGCTGCTGCGCAGGAGAGAGGCGGCGCTCGCCGCTGGGCGATGGCGAGAAGGGTGGAAGGGAAGGCAAGGCGAGAAGGGTGGGGAATGAGCCGAGAGAGTCTCCGACAGCCCGACTCCAGAGATGGGCCCCTTTGTACATCGAGATATATCTGTAAACTGACAAGCGGGCCACGTAGCCGCCGGGCCCTAATCCTGATGTCAGTTTCCGCATGGGCCGGGCCTACGAGCGCTAGCTCAGTGCACCTCGGTCCACAGATCACAGGGATGGACTGTATACTACTCTCTCCGTTCAAATTATACTCCCTCTATTTCAGATTATAGTTTATTTGACTTTTTTTTATCTTAAGTTTGACCACTTGTTTTGTTCAAAAATTTGTGCCAAATATCACTTCTTTTGTTGTGACTTGCTTTATTAATAGAAGTTCTTCGAGAATGACTTAAATTTGATGATATTTGTGCAAATTTTTTGAATAAAATGAGTGATCAAAGTTGGGGTCAAAAAAAAAATCAAACAAACTATAATTTGAAACGGATGAAGTATTATTATAGTAGTATAGTATAAGAAGAAAAACAAAATAAATATTTCGAAAATTAGTGTCACAAAAATACATGTTGTTTCTTCAAGTTATTTTTTAGGGGATTTCTTCAAGTTATTGAAAAAGTATAGTCTAAAAAGCCATACCACAAAATTACAAACTTAAAGTGGCATAGTGCAACAAAACCACATATTTAGTGTGCAATGTGTCCCAAAATTACTACTTCCACCCATCTAAAATCTTTAGTGTTTTGGTAATGCGTTAAAGTTGTTTCACAACATATTGCACATCAAACTGTAATTTGTGATATAATTTCTTCAATCTAAACTTCCATGGAACCTTTACAGCTTAGCTACGATAATTTGACAAGCAATAAGACATTTTGCGAAAAGAAGCGCGGAGTCATCCGAAGTAGTGGCCAATAGCCCAATACAAATGCCCTAAGAGGGGAAATCCAACCAAATTTGAGATTCCGCTGTACATTATTATCATTGTTGGAGACTCAAATGATGGATATGTGTAACACCCCTGTGTTAATTGTCCCGCTAATCACGATTTATCTCGCTAATCGTGGACTCAAATTCGTCGTTAACGCTAATCGCGTTCGCTTAGTAAACATCTACTTAGCTGTGTTCGATCTCGTTTTTGTCCTTGATCTGAGCTCCAAATCAACTTCCGCCCAAAACGAAAGTTGTAGATCTTCTTTTTCTTTACAACTTTTATTTTGGCCAAATTTCAAGTTCCTATATGAAAAATTGAGTTTCAACTTGTCAAACTCGAGCTAAAATCATTAAACGAGCAAACAGTGCCCCTCCTGTGCTCGGCACTGTGCTCCGACGCCCATACCGGCGCATGGACGCCGGCGAGCGCGTCCACGCGTCGGCGATCGCGCCTTGACCTCGGCGTCTGAGCGCCGCCCTTATCCTCGCGCGAGAACTGGAGGCTTCTCATCCCTTCCCTTCCCTTCTTCTCCTTCCCCGAGCTCACGACGAGCGGAGCTGAGCCGTGCAGTGTGTCGCCGGCGTCGATCCCGGTCGCTCCTCACCATCACACCTCGTTCCTTCGCGCCCAGAGCCGCGCGACCTCACCCCGAAACCACTCCACCCTTTCCCGACCTCGGTCGCGCCCAATCCGAGCCGAATCGAGCCCGCAGACCACGGCCGCCATTGCCGTTCTTTGCTGAGCTCCGCCCTCTTCGTCGACGATCCTCTCCGAGGTCTCCTCCGCCCAAAATCGACCCACGGTGAGCTCAATCGCGGCCTCCTCCTACTCCCTGACCTATTCCCCACCCGAATCGGCGCCGCCGCCGTCGAATCGGAGCCGCGCCGCCGCGGAACGTGCTGAGCGCCGCCGCGCATGCCGCCGGGCCTCCCTGCCCCCGCCCGCGGGCCAATACCGCGCGCCCCGCCGCCGTTGGACCCCCCTGGTGCTCGCCCCGCCTCGCCTTGCCGCCGCTTGGCCCTGCCGCCGCCGGAACGCAGCCGCCGCCGCCGCCCGTGGCCATGCGCCGCCGTGAGCCGCCGGCACACGCCGCGGGGGCCCCCTGCGCACGCTCGCGCGGCGCCGCCGCGAGCCGCACGGCCGCCTGGGGCCACTGGCCCCCATCCGCCCCTCCCCGCGCGCCGCCTGGCCTCGCCCTGGCCGGCCCGGCCGCGCCACCACCGCGCCACCCCTACCGCCGCTGCGAGCCGCCGCCGCCCTTGGCTCTGCGCCTCCCCGCGAGCCGCCTGCCACCCCGCGCCCCCCCGGCCGCCCTGTGCCCCGCCTGCCGCCCTGCCGCACCGCCGCCGGTCGGCCCCGCCGACGGGGAGCGCCGCCGCGCCTGCCTGGCCGCCGCGCCGGCCGCCCAGCGCGAAACAGAGGAGGAGGGGGCGGGCTGGGCCACTGACTAGCGGGGCCCGGCTGTCAGCGCCCCCCCCTTTTATCTTTTATGTTTTCTTTCAATTATTTCGGCTGATAATTCATAATTGTGTAGAAATTCACAGAAAAATGCGAAAAATGCCAAACAAATTTTGTTAGGTTTCTAAAATCAGGATCTTCAGAGGAAAAATACTTAATCATACATTTTATCACTTTTTCTCTGATGAAAAATTCAATTTGTGTTTAACTTAGTTTATTTTGTACCACTTGTTTTGTTACTCTAAAAATTATGAAAAATTCGTAGTGGCTTACTCTTTTCATGTGTAATCCACTGTAAAAGTTTCGTGGCCTGTTGCTATGCGCTTTTGGTAGATCTGTTTATACTTCGCTGGCTTGCTAGGGTTAGTTATTTTGTTTCGTGCATGCAAAGCAAATTCCTGTTAATCCATGCTAACCTAAGTCGTTTTAGTAGTTGTTTTCGAAGGAAACACTTCAGGCTAAATGTTTAAACCTTGTTTTCGCATCGTAAGCTCTTATGCATTGCTCTGTGTCCTATTTGTTGCATGACATATTTTATTCGTGTAGACGCCACGAACGAAGCTGTCCACGAGCTGATCGTTGAGCCGGTCCAGGAGCCACGAGCAGAGGAGCAGCAGCAGGTCGCCGTTGAGCACGCTCCAGCAGACCTAGTTAACCCCGCTGACTTGCAAGGCAAGCCCCGGAGCATAACCATAATTTAAAGTATTCATTGTTTATTTAAGTATTGTGCATTTATGTTCTAGGAGTTGAATGGAACCATAGTATGCATGTTCCCTAGGTACCGTGGGCCTATACTAGTATGCAGGTGTCGATAGAAATGCTTTGCTAAATAGGATTTCGGTAGAAGTCGAGTGATTGCTGTCACTCGCGAGTTTAGGATCTTGATCCCTTAGCTTGGGCTTGAAATGAATTGTTGAGTAAAGAGAAATGGAGACCGGGCGGAAATGAGTTGGTTTTGGTATGGAGTGGATGGAAAGTTAGCTCCGCCTGTGTCGATTGAGGACCGTTCCGTTGTTGGCAGTGCTGATCGAGGATTGAACAGTACTAACCACATACCGGAAGTAGGAGGTAGTCGAAACCGGTAAGCTGTGTACCACCTTACAGCGGTGATTTGAATTCCGCCATGCTACGCTGGGCGTGGGAGTTGGCGGGTGTTGGATAGGATGCCGCCTCCGGGTTCTCCGGGAGTTCACTGCGAGGGGCCCATCACCTGGGTTTTAGCAGGCGTAGTTCAGATGCCGTGGTAATGTGGAAACAGTTGACGCGAGTGGCCCGACGGGGCTTGCATGTGTCGTGTGAGTTAGGTCCACCTTGCAAGGTTAAATCGGATCGATTCGCCGTGACTCGCGGTTATGAGAGCCTTGATCTCTTTGTCACATCGTAGTAAGAAAGTGGAATGAAAATGGAATGGAAAAGACTGGTTTGGAAGTTGCTAAAAGATAATCTGTTCCACCATGTGTGTTTTAGATGAATAGGCGAACTTAGTAATACTTGGTATACTAAATGGAGCTAAATACTGAAGGTAAGGATTCACTTTTAGCAGCCTTTCAGCAAAAGAACTCCAGAGCCAAAAAGCCTTGCATGTCTAGGTAATGGGCTAAGTATACCCAAGGTCGGGTAAGCCTTGCTGAGTATTAGTATACTCAGGGTTGTTGTTGTAACCCTTCTGAGCAGGTTGTGTCCCTGCGGACTTCGAGGAGATCTGTGCGTCCTGGATTGGACAGCCGCTTCCTCCAGGTTGGACCGTCGAGTGGGCCCCGTCTTCCCCGTGAAGATTGGGCAGGTTGGCATCACATCGGTGGGCAGGATGTGGAGCTCACCTTTTATCGTCGTCGTAGCTATCGTATTGTATTTCGAACTCAGTTTTAAACTTCCGCTGTGTGTGTTTGAACTCTGTTGTTTGTATTTAAACCTTTTATGTAAAACTGGTGTTGTAAATTAATTTGAAGATTTCTGTATGCGGGTAACACCTGTGCTCGTCTTCGTACGGGTCTAAGTGCAATTGTGATCCTGGAGTACAGTAGTTTAATCGGGATTTTACCCGACAGCCTGTCAGGTTACACCGTTTTAAGTGCACAGTAACTGGATTAAGTATTAAGATGATGGTTAGTGCATTTAAGCCGGTCTAATTTGGACGGTGCTGCTACAGCTGGCATCAGAGCTCTAAATTGCACTGGGGTGATTACCTTGCAACGATTTAAAGTTTTCGAAAAGTTGACGCTAGATGCGCTAAGGAATAGAATAGATAGTTCGTATGCCCTAATTATGTTATATAGGTTAGGTGGCAACTAAGTATCTATTTTATTCCAGCACTTCCAGCTTTTACTTTTTGTTAAACCTTATTTCGGTAACGACGCACCTACGTTGAGGTAAGCAAGGTAAGCATTCTGGTAGTCCTTAGAATAGCCCACGTGTTTCATACGTGCGCGGGTCCCGTATGTTGAGCATACGAGGAGGTGATAAGGCTCAATTCAAACGAGTCTGTCGCTATCTGCCGCCTGATATGGAGTGCGGATTTCATGCCGTGTGATTGTGATCACGGCCATTTCGTAAGGCAATGTTACGAGATGTAAACCTGTCATGCGGTTGGCCATGACCGTGACCCTTGGGACACGTCTACCCTTGGATGTCCCGTAAGGCGAGTGTACGGGAAGTGAATACGTTGTTATGACGTATGCAGCGCTGCCCATTCAGCGTCGAACGTCTGGGTGCCATCTCTATAGTGGATGGTAATGTATGTGTGAATATGTGGGAAACTGCATATGCGTTACCCGTGTGGCGTAGGACACATGGGGGCCGTTCGTGTGTGCTGGCACGAAGGGTCCAGAAATGGATATTTATATCTGTCTCTGTGTTCTCCTGCAGGAAACTAACCACGTTAAGCGCGTTATAAAATCCTTGATCGTAGGAACGACTAGTCTATATATATAGGGAGAGTACGTAAACGTGCCACCAATTGCTCTCGTATACCATATTTTGGTACTTGTTTGGGTGAGAAACGCTAGAAACGTGGCATGCATCTTGTATTCCTGAGTTGGGTGTTTGTTTTGTTACCTTCGGTTGCGCTTCAAAAAAATTATTGGATCACCATGTTTTTACTATGTGTTCTTAAAAATTTATTTGTGTTGCGTTACCAAGTTTAAACCTGTTTTCTTTTGAAAACTGTCACTTACGTCAGCGCTATATGTTCTTACAGATGGCTAGCTTCACGCACGTGATCGTGGACGCTGAGGGTTGGGCGCACTCCAGTGCCCTCCACACCGGCCACTTTCCTCGTCTGCTGTGGCAGATGCTCAGGGCGTTTGACTACACTGAGCCCCCACAGTACTCCGGACACGAGTCTAGCTTGCTGGGCACCGAGCGCTGTCAGATGGTTGTGAAGATTCCTGCTTGCCCCGCTCGCCTGGACTGGGACTCGTGGCAGCTCACTGTCTATGGTAGGAAGCTGGCAGACTCCTGGGAGATTGCAGCTAGGAGGGCCATTGAGGAGTTCTCAGAAAAGCATAATGCAGAGGTGATAGATACTCCTTACAGTGTGTTTCCTCTGAGGGATGAGACCACTCAGGCCTATGCAGATCGGGTTAACCGCAACCTGAACATCATGATGCCCGACTACAGTGTCAGGACAGCACTCTCGTTCAGCTACTCCTCAGCTTTGAGTAACATGTATGAGCAGCTTCGTGAGGAGAATGCGATATGCAGGAGCAAGGCTCGAGAGGCTCACCTCCATGAGCAGCACATGATTGGTACCCAGGACAAGATCAAGACCCTGAAGGCCAAGTCCAGAGCGAGGAAGATCAGGATTCAGGAGTTGCAGGAGGAGTTAGAGAACAGGACTCAGATGGTGCAGCACCTTGAGGGGCAGCTTCAGCAGGCCCAGGAGTGGATTGAGGACGCCCAGGCTCAGGTGCAGGCAGCAGCAGAGATGGAGGCTGATGCAGTAGAGGAGGAGCCAGAAGAAGAAGAAGAGGAAGAGGACCCTGAGGAGATCGAGGGAGTGTCTGGAGTCGAGTCGGGACCTGGGACTCCGTGAGGACGTGGATGGATAGTGTTGATTCTCCCCTTGCAGTGTAGCCTTACTGTAGGATAGTTGGGTAGGATGACCAACATAGAGCTTTAGGCTAACCTTGGGTTGAGAATTCTTTTGTGGCTCAGTAGTTCGAGCCATGTAGGATAACCCCTCGCTAGTGTGGTGTGTAGCCGGGTCGTGTAAGACCCCGTAGTGGTGTGTTGTAGGGTCGTTTGTGAACCCTTCTCCCATGTTAGTTTGTTGCCGTAGCACGGCTTGGTTTGTACTGAATCTAGTTCCAGCTGAAGCAGCGTGGCTGCTTATTGTAAATTTTACTCCCGTAATGATCTTTTCTGTCAGTGTGTGAATTTTCAGATTTGAGTTGTGTTTGATCGTCTTCGAATCTGAAACATGGTTGAGTGAGGTTCAGTTTTGCATACGTTAGAGCTACGTTGGACGAAACTTGTTGTGTTGATGCATTTTCAACCAAAGCAAGTAAATTTTAATTCCCTTGGTGAACCATCTCGCGAGAGAAATGATTCATGCCGTGTGTTCATATTATATATGCACATTCTTTACTTGCATGGATTAGTCTTGCTAGCGAAATGGCTAACCAGGGGAATGATTCTTTTTGCAGATGGGTGATAATCATGACAATGACAATCACGAGGCACTGCCCCAGCAACCTCCCTCTTTGGCTCAAGCTGTTGCAGCTCTTATCGCCGACCGCAACGAGCAGACGGAGTTGATAAGGCAACTGGTGCAAGCCCAGGTCAATGCCGGCAGAGGTCGACATGCTCCCCCGCTAGCACCAGCAGAAACTGACTATGTCGGTTTTCTGGCCACCCAGCCACCTCTGTTCCACAAGGCCGATGATCCCCTTGAGGCTGATGCCTGGATTCGCACCATTGAGGATAAGTTCAGCATCCTCAATTGCACAGAGATGGACAAAGCCGCCTTTGCAGCGCAACAGCTGCGAGGACCTGCGAAAATATGGTGGGTCAATCATAAGGCTCTACTTCCCGCTGGTACACGTCTCACTTGGGATGAGTTTGTGGTAGCTTTTAAAGCACACCACATCCCTACCAGTTTGATGAGGAGAAAGATGGCAGAGTTCCTAGCTCTGAAGCAAGGGAACAACACCGTGCTCCAATATGCTCAGACCTTCAACCAGCTATCCCAGTATGGTGGTTTTCATGTGGACACTGATGAGAAGAAGCAAGATTGCTTCAGAAGGGGACTTAGCACAAAGCTTCAGGACAAGCTAGTCCTCACCACATGCAACAACTTTACCGATCTGGTTAATAAGGCCATCACGCAGGAAGATGCCACACTGGCACACAAAGCTGATAAGAAGAGAAAAGCACCTGCTGGATCCTCCAGCAATGCACCCCAGAGGTACAAGCTGGTTCAGACAGGGAATCAGCAGGCTTCAAACCGTCCTCCACAGCAGGGCCGTTGGGTCGCTAGGCCACCCCAGCAACAGCAGCCGTGGGTACCTCGTTTCCCGACACAGCAGCAGAGGCCGCTAATGCTACAAGCTCCACGCCCCAACAACTACCCTTGTTACAATTGTGGTAACCTGGGGCACTTTGCACGTGACTGCCGTCTGCCACCTCGGCAGAATATCTACAAGACTCCTGCGCTGAGTCAAGGTTCCAGCCAGAAAGATCAGAAAAAGAAGATTGTACCTGCCAAGACTGGTCGTGTGAACTACACTACTCTGGAGGAAGTCCCGGAGGGCACTCAAGTGATGGCGGGTACGTTCTCCGTTAATCACTGCCCTGTTACTGTGCTATTTGATTCGGGAGCATCTCATAATTTTATCAGTGAAGCATGTGTGGCACGACTTCACTTACAAGTATCATGCCTAGAGAAACCCTACGTTATTCAGACACCTGGCACCCGATTAAATGCTGGCCAAGTAGTTCGAAATGTTCCCCTTAACTTGGGTGGGAAAATTTTTCCACTTACTCCCATTGTTCTTCCAAGTCATGGGATAGATATCATACTTGGAATGAATTGGATGAAGAAGCATGGCGTTATCATCAATACCTCTTCTCGTATCCTTCATTTCAACTCTTCCATGTATGGTTCTATGGAAATTCATCTTTCCCAGCATGCAATTCCAGCCACTGTCATATACCATCTTGAGGGGAAAATCCTAGAGGTAATTCCAGTGGTTTGTGAGTACCCCGATGTGTTTCCGGAGGACTTGCCAGGTATGCCTCCCGATCGGGATATTGAGTTTGTCATTGAGTTACAGCCTGGCACAGCCCCCATATCTCGAAGACCATATAGAATGACTCCCAGTGAGTTAGCTGAATTAAAAATCCAGTTACAAGAGTTGCTGGATAAAGGCTATATCCGACCGAGCACCTCACCTTGGGGTTGTCCGGCTCTGTTCGTAAAGAAGAAAGATCACGGACTGAGGCTATGTGTGGATTATCGACCGCTGAATGCAGTCACCATCAAAAACAAATATCCACTTCCTCGTATTGATATCCTTTTTGATCAACTAGCCGGAGCTAAGGTATTCTCAAAAATAGATCTTCGATCTGGCTATCATCAGATAAAAATCAGACCGGTGGATATACCAAAAACAGCATTCTCTACTCGTTATGGGTTATACGAGTATTTGGTGATGTCCTTTGGATTAACAAATGCTCCAGCCTATTTCATGTACCTCATGAATTCGGTATTCATGCCGGAGTTAGACAAGTTTGTCGTGGTATTCATTGATGACATCTTGATCTATTCGAAGAATGAGGAAGAACATGCTCATCATCTTCGTATAGTACTTCAGCGTCTGAGAGAGCACCAGCTTTATGCCAAATTCAGCAAGTGTGACTTCTGGCTGAAGGAAGTACCATTCCTCGGTCACGTCATATCTGCTGAGGGCATCTCTGTGGATCCCAGTAAAGTACAGGATGTACTCGATTGGGAAGCTCCCACTTCAGTTCCTGAAATCCGCAGTTTCTTGGGTTTAGCTGGGTATTATCGACGATTTATTCCAGAATTCTCCCGAATTGCGAAGCCGATGACTGAACTTCTGAAAAAGGGTGTCAAGTTCTATTGGAGTAATCAATGTGAGGAAGCTTTCCAGAAATTGAAGACACTTCTCACTTCTGCTCCAATCTTGGCCCAACCAGATACTACAAAACCTTTCGATGTCTACTGTGATGCCTCGGGCACAGGACTCGGCTGTGTCTTGATGCAGGAGAACCGAGTGATTGCTTATGCTTCTCGATCACTCAAGAGGCATGAAGAAAACTATCCCACTCATGATCTTGAATTAGCAGCTGTGGTCCATTCACTGAAGATTTGGCGACACTATCTTTTAGGTTCATTGTGCAACATCTATACGGATCACAAGAGTCTCAAATATCTGTTCACTCAAGCTGATTTGAACATGCGTCAAAGAAGATGGCTTGAGTTGATTAAAGATTATGAGCTCGAAGTGCATTATCATCCTGGCAAGGCGAATGTAGTTGCCGATGCGCTAAGTCGCAAAGCTCACTGTCATTGCATTTCAGCTATATCATTAAGCGAGTCTCTTTGCTTTGAAATGGAAAAGCTGAACTTAAGTATTGTACCACATGGCACATTGGTTCATTTAGAGCTTACTCCTACTCTTCGCGATCTCATCATAGCGGCACAAAAGCTAGATAAAGGGGTGAAGGAAATTCAGAGAAGACTATTAGAAGGAGACCCTAAAGTGAATTGCTTCCACCAAGATGCTGAGAATGTGTTATGGTTCAAGCACCGACTAGTGGTGCCTAAGAATTTTGAGCTTAGAAAACAGATCCTTGATGAAGCCCATACTTCACGACTATCAATTCATCCGGGTAGCAACAAGATGTACCAAGACCTGAAGCAACGATTTTGGTGGACTCGGATGAAAAGGGAAATAGCCAAGTATGTGTCAGAGTGTGATATCTGTCGGAGGGTTAAAGCCAGTCATCTCAGACCAGCTGGGACTCTCCAGCCCTTGAATATTCCAGAATGGAAATGGGAAGATATAAGTATGGATTTCATCGTCGGCTTACCTCGAACTCAAAAGGGTTATGACTCTATTTGGGTTGTGGTCGACAGGCTAACTAAATCGGCACATTTCCTCCCAGTTAAGACGACGTACTTGACCAAGCAATATGCGGAATTGTACATGGATCGTATACTATGTTTACATGGTGTGCCAAAGACTATCATTTCCGATCGAGGAACTCAGTTCGTTGCTCGTTTTTGGGAGCAATTACATGCTTGCTTGGGAACGCATCTTATTCGCAGCTCTGCATATCACCCTCAAACAGACGGCCAAACCGAGAGGATAAATCAAATTTTGGAAGATATGCTCCGTGCTTGCGTCTTGACCTATCCACAGAAATGGGATCAATGTTTGCCGTTAGCTGAATTTTCTTATAACAATAGTTATCAAGAAAGCATCAAAATGGCTCCATTTGAAGCATTGTATGGTCGTCGCTGCCGTACACCTCTCAATTGGTCTGAAACAGGGGAAAGAACAATCTTTGGGCCCGACATGGTTCAAGAGGCCGAAGAACAAGTTCGCCTTATCCAAGCCAACTTAAAAATTGCGCAATCTCGACAGAAGAGCTATGCAGATAAAAGAAGAGATCCACTCGTCTTTAAAGTCGGTGACTATGTCTATTTAAAAGTATCACCTTGGAAAGGCGTGCAAAGATTTGGAATAAAGGGAAAGCTAGCTCCTCGCTACATCGGTCCATATCCAATTGTGGAACGATGCGGTCCTGTGGCTTATCGGTTGGATCTTCCAGTGAATCTTTCTGCAGTTCATAACATATTCCATGTATCGCAACTCAGAATGTGCCTTAGAGTTCCGACTGAAGCTGTGGCAAGTGACTCGATTCAATTAGGGTCTGATCTCACCTATCCTGAGCATCCTATCAAGATCATTGATCGCAAGGATCGAGTTACTCGTCGCACAACCAACCGATTCTACAAAGTTCAATGGAGTAATCACTCCGAAGATGAAGCGACTTGGGAGAAGGAGGAATTTCTGAAATCCAAGTATCCGGAGTTTTTAAACGCTCATCCAGGTACTACATCTCCGAACCCTTTCCGCCTGTTTGAATTCTCTCATGCTTGAATCTCGGGACGAGATTCTTTTAAGGGGGGAAGGCTGTAACACCCCTGTGTTAATTGTCCCGCTAATCACGATTTATCTCGCTAATCGTGGACTCAAATTCGTCGTTAACGCTAATCGCGTTCGCTTAGTAAACATCTACTTAGCTGTGTTCGATCTCGTTTTTGTCCTTGATCTGAGCTCCAAATCAACTTCCGCCCAAAACGAAAGTTGTAGATCTTCTTTTTCTTTACAACTTTTATTTTGGCCAAATTTCAAGTTCCTATATGAAAAATTGAGTTTCAACTTGTCAAACTCGAGCTAAAATCATTAAACGAGCAAACAGTGCCCCTCCTGTGCTCGGCACTGTGCTCCGACGCCCATACCGGCGCATGGACGCCGGCGAGCGCGTCCACGCGTCGGCGATCGCGCCTTGACCTCGGCGTCTGAGCGCCGCCCTTATCCTCGCGCGAGAACTGGAGGCTTCTCATCCCTTCCCTTCCCTTCTTCTCCTTCCCCGAGCTCACGACGAGCGGAGCTGAGCCGTGCAGTGTGTCGCCGGCGTCGATCCCGGTCGCTCCTCACCATCACACCTCGTTCCTTCGCGCCCAGAGCCGCGCGACCTCACCCCGAAACCACTCCACCCTTTCCCGACCTCGGTCGCGCCCAATCCGAGCCGAATCGAGCCCGCAGACCACGGCCGCCATTGCCGTTCTTTGCTGAGCTCCGCCCTCTTCGTCGACGATCCTCTCCGAGGTCTCCTCCGCCCAAAATCGACCCACGGTGAGCTCAATCGCGGCCTCCTCCTACTCCCTGACCTATTCCCCACCCGAATCGGCGCCGCCGCCGTCGAATCGGAGCCGCGCCGCCGCGGAACGTGCTGAGCGCCGCCGCGCATGCCGCCGGGCCTCCCTGCCCCCGCCCGCGGGCCAATACCGCGCGCCCCGCCGCCGTTGGACCCCCCTGGTGCTCGCCCCGCCTCGCCTTGCCGCCGCTTGGCCCTGCCGCCGCCGGAACGCAGCCGCCGCCGCCGCCCGTGGCCATGCGCCGCCGTGAGCCGCCGGCACACGCCGCGGGGGCCCCCTGCGCACGCTCGCGCGGCGCCGCCGCGAGCCGCACGGCCGCCTGGGGCCACTGGCCCCCATCCGCCCCTCCCCGCGCGCCGCCTGGCCTCGCCCTGGCCGGCCCGGCCGCGCCACCACCGCGCCACCCCTACCGCCGCTGCGAGCCGCCGCCGCCCTTGGCTCTGCGCCTCCCCGCGAGCCGCCTGCCACCCCGCGCCCCCCCGGCCGCCCTGTGCCCCGCCTGCCGCCCTGCCGCACCGCCGCCGGTCGGCCCCGCCGACGGGGAGCGCCGCCGCGCCTGCCTGGCCGCCGCGCCGGCCGCCCAGCGCGAAACAGAGGAGGAGGGGGCGGGCTGGGCCACTGACTAGCGGGGCCCGGCTGTCAGCGCCCCCCCCTTTTATCTTTTATGTTTTCTTTCAATTATTTCGGCTGATAATTCATAATTGTGTAGAAATTCACAGAAAAATGCGAAAAATGCCAAACAAATTTTGTTAGGTTTCTAAAATCAGGATCTTCAGAGGAAAAATACTTAATCATACATTTTATCACTTTTTCTCTGATGAAAAATTCAATTTGTGTTTAACTTAGTTTATTTTGTACCACTTGTTTTGTTACTCTAAAAATTATGAAAAATTCGTAGTGGCTTACTCTTTTCATGTGTAATCCACTGTAAAAGTTTCGTGGCCTGTTGCTATGCGCTTTTGGTAGATCTGTTTATACTTCGCTGGCTTGCTAGGGTTAGTTATTTTGTTTCGTGCATGCAAAGCAAATTCCTGTTAATCCATGCTAACCTAAGTCGTTTTAGTAGTTGTTTTCGAAGGAAACACTTCAGGCTAAATGTTTAAACCTTGTTTTCGCATCGTAAGCTCTTATGCATTGCTCTGTGTCCTATTTGTTGCATGACATATTTTATTCGTGTAGACGCCACGAACGAAGCTGTCCACGAGCTGATCGTTGAGCCGGTCCAGGAGCCACGAGCAGAGGAGCAGCAGCAGGTCGCCGTTGAGCACGCTCCAGCAGACCTAGTTAACCCCGCTGACTTGCAAGGCAAGCCCCGGAGCATAACCATAATTTAAAGTATTCATTGTTTATTTAAGTATTGTGCATTTATGTTCTAGGAGTTGAATGGAACCATAGTATGCATGTTCCCTAGGTACCGTGGGCCTATACTAGTATGCAGGTGTCGATAGAAATGCTTTGCTAAATAGGATTTCGGTAGAAGTCGAGTGATTGCTGTCACTCGCGAGTTTAGGATCTTGATCCCTTAGCTTGGGCTTGAAATGAATTGTTGAGTAAAGAGAAATGGAGACCGGGCGGAAATGAGTTGGTTTTGGTATGGAGTGGATGGAAAGTTAGCTCCGCCTGTGTCGATTGAGGACCGTTCCGTTGTTGGCAGTGCTGATCGAGGATTGAACAGTACTAACCACATACCGGAAGTAGGAGGTAGTCGAAACCGGTAAGCTGTGTACCACCTTACAGCGGTGATTTGAATTCCGCCATGCTACGCTGGGCGTGGGAGTTGGCGGGTGTTGGATAGGATGCCGCCTCCGGGTTCTCCGGGAGTTCACTGCGAGGGGCCCATCACCTGGGTTTTAGCAGGCGTAGTTCAGATGCCGTGGTAATGTGGAAACAGTTGACGCGAGTGGCCCGACGGGGCTTGCATGTGTCGTGTGAGTTAGGTCCACCTTGCAAGGTTAAATCGGATCGATTCGCCGTGACTCGCGGTTATGAGAGCCTTGATCTCTTTGTCACATCGTAGTAAGAAAGTGGAATGAAAATGGAATGGAAAAGACTGGTTTGGAAGTTGCTAAAAGATAATCTGTTCCACCATGTGTGTTTTAGATGAATAGGCGAACTTAGTAATACTTGGTATACTAAATGGAGCTAAATACTGAAGGTAAGGATTCACTTTTAGCAGCCTTTCAGCAAAAGAACTCCAGAGCCAAAAAGCCTTGCATGTCTAGGTAATGGGCTAAGTATACCCAAGGTCGGGTAAGCCTTGCTGAGTATTAGTATACTCAGGGTTGTTGTTGTAACCCTTCTGAGCAGGTTGTGTCCCTGCGGACTTCGAGGAGATCTGTGCGTCCTGGATTGGACAGCCGCTTCCTCCAGGTTGGACCGTCGAGTGGGCCCCGTCTTCCCCGTGAAGATTGGGCAGGTTGGCATCACATCGGTGGGCAGGATGTGGAGCTCACCTTTTATCGTCGTCGTAGCTATCGTATTGTATTTCGAACTCAGTTTTAAACTTCCGCTGTGTGTGTTTGAACTCTGTTGTTTGTATTTAAACCTTTTATGTAAAACTGGTGTTGTAAATTAATTTGAAGATTTCTGTATGCGGGTAACACCTGTGCTCGTCTTCGTACGGGTCTAAGTGCAATTGTGATCCTGGAGTACAGTAGTTTAATCGGGATTTTACCCGACAGCCTGTCAGGTTACACCGTTTTAAGTGCACAGTAACTGGATTAAGTATTAAGATGATGGTTAGTGCATTTAAGCCGGTCTAATTTGGACGGTGCTGCTACAATATGCAAGCATGATAACTTATAGTATGTTGTTCTATATCTCCATGAATTTAGAAACTTTTACTTGCATTGTATTATTTGATCTACATATCGAAACTAATAACATTCGAGATATGCAGGATTATACACCAAAGATCCGTTTTTGGCTCTCTCTTTAGCCCTATGCCTGTTATCCCTAGGAGGCCTTCCTCCACTAGCACTAGCAGGTTCCTAAAATGTAAGATATATTAGTTTGTCATAAATCAAACTATTCTAAGTTTGACTAAATTTATAAAAAATAGTAATAATATTTTGAACATCACTTGATAATAATGAGATCCATTATGAAATTTTATTTGAGGTGTTAGGTGTTAATACTCTTGTAACGTCCCGACATCTCCGAGATCAGGTCCGCTTACATTTGTCAGCTTATATAGGATATATACTGTCATTAAAGACAAACACAAGTCTTTTCTGTACTGCCATCAAAGACCAACACAAGTTTTTTCTACACACTTTGTCCTCACTCATGCACACCCAAGAAAAATTTCTAGGTCGGTCACCCATCCCTAAATTGCTCCAAGCCAAACATGCTTAACCTTAGAGTTCTTTGGGGATCAACTTTTATAAAAGAATTTGCAACTTGTTGGTACGAGTATTATAAAAGAATTTGCAACCCAGGAAGAATTTATAGGTCGGTCACCCATCCCTAAATTGCTTCAAACCAAGCATGCTTAACCTTAGAGTTCTTTAGGGATCAACTTTTATAAAAAAAATTGCAACTTGTTGGTATGAGTATTATATTAATCTTATTAAACCCTAAACCCAGATGTCACAATTCTTCTCAATAAATTCGGTCAACTTAGATTATTTTCACTTTGAACAAAGCAAAATACCTTACATTTTAAAACGAATGGGATAGAATACTAAAATGTAGGAAATAAAGTTATTGCCCAAAATTGTTCTTCCTATTATTTGTCCCCGGTACAATTTTAACTTCAAGTGCGAGGTTATCACCTTACTTTCCTATTTTTTTAGCATTCAAATAATAATCTGAATCATGAGAAGGCGTAGCATGATAGGTATCCCAAAAAGCATCCACTTATGTAGTTATGTTAGTTCTAGCTAGTATGACTAATCAAACTCGAAGCAATTTCGCTTTCAGGGTTTGCCGGAAGCTGAATGTGAGGTACCGAGGCTAGTAAAGGCTCATAATTTTGTTAGATGAAAATCTGTCATTCTTGAAAAACGAAATTCCACGCGAGAGCTGACATATGTTATCATTTTCTTGGAGCCTACAATGACATGCTTTGACAAGGTGCAAGACTGGCCACTGAGGCTTATACCATTCACATATCACAAATCGCCAAACAACAGTTGGATTGAATATACACATACATTACACAGGCGAGGTTACAGGGAAAATGCACAAAACACAGGTGACAAACACAAGGCAGTAGATTGACGAGCTGCGCGCTCAACATCAGCAAGGAACAGCCTCTGCAGTAACAGATATCAACACCATATGTCAAAATGGCGGCTACTAATACTAACAGATTTTTTTTTTTTGAAATCACAAAAAGGCACCGTCCTACATAGCAAAATGCTGAGCCTGCATTCCTGTACAAACATGAAATGCCCTACAAATCGCCAAGGGTTCATCTCTCAAGTCAGAACAAATGTAAGCCACAAAACTAAACATGCAATTCGGTTAGTACATTAGAACCCACATGCTACAACTCCTAAACATGGATATTCATGTACGGATGGCCTACTGGAAGTCATCAGTTAGTAACAATTCTCTGATCTTTTTCTTTCATCACCCATCGCTTTTGCTTCTTCGACACAATTACTGTGCAGATGGCCATACTGGCAACAGGGCATAATGCACAAAACCTGCCCTTGATAACGAAATCATTGTTGAATCAATTCACGCCCGCTGGCCTCCAGTGACGTGGGCTCAATGAGTCAGAATGTTCTCAGTCGGAAGCTCAAATATATTGGTTATATGAGCCCAGCTTGCACCATGTTTCCAACCCTGGTCTCCCCAGTCCCCACCGTGCCTGCCTTGGTGGCTATGGCATGGCTAAAATAGCCAGCTTCATGCTGTATGTGTTTTCCACATCAAGCTTCAACAGAATATTCTCGAGACATCCCATGAAGGAGCCATCATGGCTATCCACCAGGCCCTTCTGCTACATGCGGACTGCATTGCTTCCTTTTGGACAGGGAACTCCGGCGAGTATAAACATATCTCTCTGGAGGGCTCTTCTTCTTCAATAAAGCTTGGTCAGAACTCAAAACAAGCTCCTTTTGATATGATTCTCTACGCTGCTGCAACGTTATGTGAAGCATCAGAATCGATGAGGGCAAAAAAATGATTGTGAACTCTAGGTAAAGATGTCCGAATATGAATGTAAAACATTCAACAGAAAAAAATTGCACGAACCTTTTTATCTGTTGGTTTCTTTTCCACATCCCCTGACTCTAAAGCAGTAGGCATTTCGGGAAGCCTCTTGATAGCAAGTGATTCCCCATCATCCAACTTCCTCTTATATGATATTGTTGATGTCGAACTGTCCGCTGTATTCCTATCAGCGTCCCTGTTATGCAGAGAAAACCTGACAGTATGTTTCTTGGTAACAGTGCTGTCCACTGTGACATCATCTGATCTCACTGTGACATCATCGGATCTTTGCATCGTTCCACTATATGATTTGTTATTAACAGATGTAGTGGCAGATTCTGAACTTGCTCCAGGTCCAGATGCATAATAAGAACTCCACGTAGACGAGACAGAAGTCATCCTTCTTGCAGCGAGTATGTCATGTTCGCATACAACCAAATCCTTCTGGTAAATTAAGAATCAAGATTGAACTTAGCCAGAAAAATTTCCAAATTAATGTAGTAAGATAAGATGACCACAACAGATATATCTGTGGTGCATAGCTAATTAGCTATAAGAGTATAAATTATCAGAATGTCAAATAAGAAAATTGTAGGATGACAATCCAAACGGTCTACATTTCATTTCACAACGTAAAAGATTTTTACTTTTCAGATTGATGAAAGGATGGGCAATTGGGATGTCCAACAAGTAACTATCCATAAAAACTGAATAGCAGCAATCTTTTGGTGCATACTCACTGGACCACCACTGTATTTGGCCACATTGCCTAACAACATGCAGACATCAAAATCATCCTGTAATTTGTAGTCCAGTGCCTAAAATCCTATTTTACTTTTCCCTAAAGAGAATACTATATTGGCTGGCAATATTCAATTTCCTGAGAAACAAAGGCATGGAAATAGACAATTAATAGCTATCGTACCTTCACTTTCTCTCTCTTCATAATCCTCTCACAAAGGAAGCGCAACAATTCCAATTCAACCTGCAAAGAGTGAGAAAAAAGGCTTAAAGACATAGTTGTTGACCATCTTCAGACAGAAACATGGTCCTATGGTTCCAAAGGTTATTATATCACTAAAGAGAAGCAAACAAATTCTAGTATCAAGCCGCTTTTTAGCTATCTGCAATTCAGCTTTAAATGTTTTAGTTCCTGGTGCTCCACTGTACATCTATTCATCAACTACACAGTAGCCATATATATTCATCAACTACAGCGTGCTAAACATTGCTCAACAGCAAATCATAATGTCTGCTTAATACCTACAATGATTTTCACTATCATTGATGCTCAATGTATACACTGTGCAGATTGCCATATGGCGGCATTCCTTGTATGCCTCAATCCTAGTATGGCACTTGTTTCACATAAGAACATAGAACGCACAATAGGATCATCTTATTTAAATGTCATCGTCTGTGTGAGAACTATAGCGGTTTTCACACAATACCAGTGCAAATTCAAACACGAATGGCAAAAGGTCAAAGGTGATTTTGTGACCAAGACAAAAGCACAAGTAATTAAAAAGATCAACAGTCTCAAATTATTACTGCCCTAGTTAGTAAAACTAAAGACAGTAGAACCTATAATGATTGAAGCAAAATACAGGTCCTTTTTCAGCAGATAGTGTGTTACCCTCATTTGTTTCATGCTCTTGACATCCTCAGGTCCATATTGCTGACGAAAAGCCTGCACGTAATAATGCAAAGGTAATGATGATGTAAGGGTAAAAAACTAGTTACAGGGATCCACCTCGCCTAAAACAATTTAAAGCATCTCTTACCTTTCTCTGCTCGATGCTGTGTCTGCCGCAGTATGCTTTATGTTGTAACATATTACCGATTCTCTTTGTGTTCATGTAAAAACCAGCATCTCTAGCACATGGAGGATGGAAAGTAATTTGACAGTCTGCTGTGCTGCACTGCAGAGTCGAAAGAGAAAAATTTAGCAAGATTAGACTGGTTTGTTACATTCGATATCAACAGGTATAAAAGGCTAACAGTAAAAATCAAACCTTCAAGCATGCACCAACATAGCGGTGGCATATAGAGCATGCATCTTTATCCTTGTGAAGCCTCTCCTTTAGAACGAACAGTCAGAACAAAAAAAAAAGATAATTCAAATCAATTGTGATCACGGAGGCTTCTTGTGACATAATCATTTAACAATCCATATAATGAAATAAATATGAAAGGCAGTGTATTTATTTCCTAATGTGAAAATTGTTGACTGCAAGCGTAGCTAGAAAAAGATTCTTACCATTCCATCAACTGCATTATGTTGCCCTCTTCTGAATGTGGTCTCCAACAGCCACTAAGGAAAGTTGGGGAAATTTTAAAATATAAATAAGCTAAGAAAAATAGAAATATGGGGGAAAACACAAATCATTACCTCAGCACAGAAAGCATGGACCCATTGCCCCTTCGTAGTCCTTCTGAAAGCACCAGATGATCCATGGCACAAACCACATTGCACCAAACATGCTTTTACACCATTACAATCTGATTGATTACAAGAGATAACAGAATCCAAGGGCATTTCTTGGCAGCGTTCGCACTTCCAGGGGCCTGTGGGATACTTCAGACTCTGGTAGCAATCTAAGTGGACAGCAGCCTGCTGATCATTCAGAGTTAATAATTGATGGAGTGCAATTTGGAGTCAAAAGACAGTAAATACAAAGCACCTTGCAGCAGGAGCAGACGAAAATACGGTTCAATACAGTATCACAACGCATGCATATATCACAAGGAAGAGCACTTTTCTTGGAGAATTTAGCCAGATCAAAAATGCCAAAGTTGCTATCTTCTGAGACTTTGCTATTAGAAAATGATAAGTCCTTTGCTTGTAGCAATGAAGATAGTTGGGTAATTCTTGAGGATCCAGCATTAGCTCTGGCCATGTTCTGGAAACAAAGAGAACTCAATAAAAAAATCATGGCATAAATCAACTGATGCAAAAGCACAGTACTAACCTCTTGTCTAGCAGATGTAACCTTGTTTTCTGCATCTTTCCTCACCGTTGCATTTCTTGAGATTGGTGCGACGGAAGGTGCAGTTGCAGCTAGGATAGCTAGAGCTTCCTTGTGCCTCCTCTCTGAGTTCCCGCGTTTCTTAGCTTCCCTCAGATCACGAAGGAACTGGTTCACAATTATATGATCCCATTTCCTTTTATTGACAGAATCCAACTCGTAAGAAATATTCTGGACAACCTTGAGTATCAAATCTTCTGCAAGATTTAAGGATGACTGAAATATCGATTCAGAAAGCTGAAGAAACATAAAAACTCAATTGAGCAGTTCTTTTTACACTGTGAAGCCCAATTATTAAGATAGTACTGCAGGGGAATTAATAAAAAAATGGACTTCAACAACCCACACCATTTGTTTTTTCAGCACAAGGAATGATAGCTCCCAAGAAAAAGGAAAGTGCCCTTACCATATCTCTGTTTCATGGAAACAACACCATTGAGTAGCCTGGATTGTAAATAAACAATTTCCCCTTCTATTTCATCATCAGGTGAATGCTCCAGAATATCTGATGATTTTGCTTCAGGGACTTGACCCACGTCAGCCGTGTCTGCTAATTGCCCAAGTTTCGCGAAGTCCTCATTATGAGGAGAGCAACATAACCCTTCTACCCAAGTTGGGAAAAAATTAAGTTGATATTCAGATCATCAGATGTGAATAAGGAAACTGGCAGTGGAATTCATTTAACTGATGGGGAGAAGGCAGCAGGAACTCACCATGACAATCATTTCCTAGTATAGTTTGCTCCAAGTTATTACCCCCGAAATCTTTCACCTTTTTCTCTATGAATGGATGAACATAGCAGCTGTAACCATCAACGCTACATTGTAGAAACAAATTTAAGTTATTTGTCCATTCAAACAGAACACTGCCGTAACAGTATGCGTGGAGAATAACCAGAGTATCAAAGAACTAATCCTGTGTAAACATGCATGCTTGGGCAAAGAGGATCCAGGTGAACATACTTGAGCAAACGCCGACCAGAAACCGTATTTACATCAGGATCAAAACAGCTGTGAAAGCCATTTTGAATTGAATCGCCCTTATTGGCATTGTCATTTTTGAGACGATGATCAATCGATGAGCTGCCTTCCTCCTGTCCTGATTGAAGTTCAGCAATGGCTGTGTCCTTACTTTCACTCCTAAGCAATGTACCTGTTAATAAATACCAGAAGAATAAAGACTACAAGTATGGCACGATATTAGATGCCATTTTCTAAATGCTGTACAAGATAATGAAAGTTGGCAAATTTAAGCTTATTCAGTATATAACCTGTCGAGAAAAAAGAGAATGAACTGCCATAAATCTTGAGGATTGCAACTAAAAGATATGCACATCACCCAGAATAAATAGATGAACCCTAATTTCGTATCAAAAAGCACAATACATACAGCAAAACTTAAACCTTATCCAAACAAAATAAAATAAAGAATAGCATCGCCACTGCCACTGTAGTATTGCAGAGAATATAGTGCATATTGTAGCGGCAGCGATCAAAAAACGCTATAGCATCGTAGCAAAGCTATATCCCACTAATTAAAAAGTTGGTAATATTAGTAAACTTTTAACATAATGAGCTAAGAATATATGGATAAGTTTGAGTTCATGCAATAAACTGGAAACACCACTCATTTTTTTAGTCTGTTACCTTGTGGTGCCAAAGAAACCTCTGCAATAGATTTCACTTGAACAGAAGGTACACACACAGAGTTTTGCAGCTGTGTGATGATTTTCAACTTCAGATCAGGGGAGAAGGCAGTTGTGTCAGGCTGCAAAGGCACATTTTTTTTCCTCAAAAGATATAAAGGGCAATAGGATAACAGTAGCATGGCATTTCAAAACACCACAATAGCATAGTAGAGCTATGAATACTTGAACAGGTTATACCTATAAATACAGTTTCATGATTTCATTTTTTATATCTACACTAAGATTTATGTGACTTGCAAGGTTCACGATAGACAAGAATTTTCAAATACATCAAATTACAATTAAATCCTCTGGGCCTCCAAGACTATGTTTTTGTTAAGAAAAACATAAGATGACTACGTATAAGAGGTGGTCAAATCGTGGTGAAGATAGTAATTATTTATCGTATTTAACATGTATGGGTAAATTGATATTGAAAATTCATTAGTGATGTAAAATCCACCAGCTTGAGTCAATATCAAGTTGAGTGAGATGCAAGCATCAATATAACAGTGGCATGGCCATGAGAGAAACAGAGGCGTGATTTTCATGAACTAATGAAAATCAACTATAATTTACCTTAAGAGCAGCTTCTGGGGATTCTGAACCAAGACAAGGTTCTGATTCTAAGCCACCAACACTAACCTTTCCTTGGTCAACTAGCTGTGTCATCAGTACAAACAGAAAACAGAGTTAAGTACTAAACATCCATGCCCCAATCTGGCTTTGCAAGATGAGCAAACAAATACCTCTCTAAGAACTCCAGAAACATCTCCAGAATTGCTCATAAGGTTCCCATCTGCAGTTGGTCGATCAGCAACAAGATCTGAGCTTCGAGTTTCTTGATTTTCTGCGCTTCCAACAATGGATGGAGAAGTAGCCACTTCTGCTGTCTGTGTATTGTTTAGGCTATAAGAACTACTAGTTATTGTGTCGCTCACAGATTTGTTCTTGTTACTGCGTGTAAATCTCACTTGCTGCTCCTTCCTAGTAACAAGTTTTCCATCATGCAGTTCAACTTGCGTGGAGTCCAGTTCAGAGATGGAGCTGATACCTCTGACAGCAGAATGCTTTGCACAAAATGCTCGCATCTCAACCTATTAACAATTAAAAGATAAGAATGAGAATAATATGAAACCAAATACAGCAAATAGCACTTATACAAGAAGAAAAAGGTCTAACATTGTCAAGGCCAAACTTCCCCCATATCTCAATCTGAAGCTTCGATTCTCTTGCACATATAGGATGAAAAGAAGCCCTGCATGCTCCTGAAAACCACATAAATTTAGCAACCATAAAATGAAAGGATTACAAAATTAGAACTATTGTTCTTCAGAATTAGCTACAAAATACTCCCATGGTTCTATATTTGGTATTTTTGACATTGAAGTCTCTAAGACGTGACTGGCCACTGCTTCTTTACTTAATGTAAATAGATACTAAAAAATTGTACTTTCATAAAAGGATTTCCAAAGAAAAACATAGTCATGTAATGATCATATACTTAATCTTGATAGTTATCTACATATTAAAAATAGAAGTTTTGAAACAGGTTGACTTAATAGTTAACAGATTATGGAATGTCAAATAAAAGATGGAGGAAGTAGATGGCTTCAAATTGCATATTCATTAATACGGACATTGCCCTCCCATTGATCAATCTACTACCAATTTCCCGAGCCACATCTTCTTTCACATAGGTTCCCTGAACCCTGAACAACTAGCCAGAAGGCAAAAAAAAAAGTGTGACATTGAACAGCACACTTAACAAGTCTGGATCTGGCCCATAGCTGAGTTAAGGACATGGAGCACAAAGCAGTTCAAGTTGAAGGACTGCTGGTGCCATAAGATATATATATAAGTGAAACTGAGGTATCACAAGGGAAAGCAAGTGCGGAGAAAGAGAAAGAATTATTTCAATGTTGAGAAGCTAACAAAACGGGAAAAAAAGGTTAGAATTGGAGTGACCCTTAGCGTCGTGATGTGTACCACAAATATCTTAAAGTAGAAACTCATGTGTATAAAAACTAAAGTGTTTGGAGAGGTGATCAATGTAGCTTAGCTTTAGAACCAGAGTGATGATGTAAGAATACATACCATGGCTACAGCGGATACAGGCACCATGCGTGACCTTGCAAAGGCTGCACACCAATTTTGACTGATTCTCTTGGGTATCTACTATAGTGGTGACAGGTTCCATTGCTTCCATGTCCTCTACATGAAACTCTGGTCTCCAAAGACTACAAAATAAATGTACAAATTCTTGGTTTCCTCCATCTGTGGATGGACCAGGGTCCCTTTTTACAGGTTTTAAAGCACCTTTCTCCTTTGGACAGAGCACACAGGGTGTTAACACAGTCCTGCACGTATCACTCCGTGTCAGCCTCCGTGGCATCTCCATATTCCGGCTACACCAAAGGCAAAACCAGAAGCGATCTGGCACAACATTCACACCGTAACACTTCTGGTGCACAGATATCTCACAGTTCCTGCAGTGAAGCATCCTGTTCAACACCAAATCACTTTCTCCCAAACAACAAACGTCACAAATGGAATCAGTATCACCATCCAAGGATGGCAGCAGCACAAGCTGCTCTAGTCCAGCATCTGCACCCAAGAGCTTCCTCTTTTTGTTTGACCGCTCTGATGTGAGCACAAACCGTCCCCTTGCTCCTAGGAGCCAACTCAAAGAAGGTACCGAATTCTCTCTGCATCTTGGTAAACCAATGTCATCTGTTCTGCCTTGGTCCAGCACAATTTGAACCGGCTGCTCCTCTTGCTGCACAATCACTTCCTGCATGTCCTGATCACAGTTCTCTTTGTTACTCTCATCTTTAGTAACGAGCTCTACACTGGCACCTATATGATCCGAACTCTCCAGCATATCCTGCACTTTGTTACTCTCCGACTCCTCGTTATGGTTGCCCAACTTCGGGTGCAAATCCGAGCTCTCATCTGCCAGAGAAGCAGGAGATGGATCCGAATTCTCCCCTAACTCCTTGCCACTGCCCACAAGAGGTATGAGGAAACATGGATCAACCTTGCTCGGACGGAATTGATGCTTCGTCACCAATTCCTCGAAATCCTCCGCTGTGAACTCGCGGAAGTACGGCTCCAACTGCTCCCAAAAGCCCTTGCACCCAGCAGGCACCCTCGGGTGCTGCTCCACGGCAGGTGCCGGCTCTGGCTGCTGCTGCGGCTGCGGCTGCTGGGACTGGCCCTTCTTATGCTTCTTCCGCACGTCGCCCACCACCGCCCATCTGGCGACCCGGGACGGCAGCCAGGGGACCCGCCCCGCCGCCTCCTCCCCGTCGAAAGGCGACCGCACGCACAGAGCCTTCCTGGCCTGCTCGCAGGGGGCGACGCCGGCCGCCGCCGCCGCCGCCGGCGTGCCCCCGGCGGGCGGCGGCGCATCTCCGCCGGACTTCCTTGGGGAGGAAGAGGGCGACGCGTCGGCGGCCGCGGCGGGCGGAGGTCTCCGGCGAGGCGCCACGGCGGAAAACCTCCAGCGCTAGGGTTTCTCTCGGGTACGATTTTTTCGGAGGAGTTCAGATCCGGGAGCGAGAGGGTAAGTGGGGAGGGGGACTGTGATGAGAGAGAAAGAGAGATGCTTCTCTGTAAAAAAATCGAAGCGCCCGTTCGCTTGTCGCTTCCGCCCCGGTAGTGGGCTGGGCCTGGGAGTCGTGCTCGCACCTCGAGAAAGGCGCCTTCCCCGGGACGCTACGCGCACCCGAGGCCAGCGAAGGGGGGCGCTGCCTCGCGGGGCCCGCCTGGCCGCGAGGCGGCGCGCGTGGCCGTAGCAGCTCCGGGGGGGAGGGGATATACTCCTACCTGGTCCTCTGCTGTTTCCCCTCGGGCCGGGTCACGGGCTCCCGGGCCGCGCCGCATGCATGACAGGTGGTTCCCGCACGTCGAGACGTGTCCGCGGGTCCGCGGGTCAGTTGCCCGGGCCGGCGGGGAACCTACGCCACGCAACGCGTTGTGTGCTGAGAGGAGGGTCAAGCACGGGCCCACCTGGCGGGGAGGGTAGCAGGCGCGCCGCGCGCGCGCAACGCCAACACGTACGCACCGACTGGACGGGAGACGGTTGCCACCGCGCTTTCACGTGACGTGACGTGATGTGGGTGGGTGGCGGGTGGGCCCGGATCTCCGTCTGCATGGGAGCCGGTGGGCGCCCGCCGCTGCCAGCAGCCTGCCAGCTGACCGGCTCGTTGGGCTGAATAGTGATGTCATGTAAGGCTGGTGGGCTGGAACCCAATGAGGGAGGAGAAGGAGAGAAGAAGGCCGATTTAGTTACCCGGTTGCGTGCTGGTCCTTCTCTGTTTTTCAGGCGGGCCTCGTGATAAATCGGCCCATGGCTCGTTTTAGGATAGAATTTGGGGGCCTGCTCGGGGCAGTGTGCAAGCTGTTCTGTCACGGAAGTGGATTATACTTTAGGAAAAAGTCGTATTTATACCTCTGAACTTATGACGGAGTCTGAGTTTCCTCCATGGACTCGAAAATCGTCCGAATTGGCTCCTCCGAGTCCTCATACCAGGTAACTTACCTCCCTGGCCGGGTTTGAAGGCTGTTTTGTCCCATCTGGTGCCACATCGAAGCCACGCGGCCTTTTATGACGTGGCACGGGCCCACATGTCAGGTGCCACCGCACCAACACCCCCGCCGTCGTCCGCTGCCTATCCGATTCCCCATTCCCCTTTCTTTCTTGACGGTGGCGGCGCTCGTGCTATGCTCCATTCTTTCTCCCCAGCGACATCCCGTCGGGTGGTGCATCTCTCGACGGCGACGTGCGCGGATCCTCGACGGGTGGATCTACAGGGACGTGGGTGGTGGGTAAAGGCGTCGCCATCAGTGGGGAAAGTAACCGCCGGCGGTTGAAATGGTGAGTCCTCGATGCATGTTCCCAGCGACGGATTAGGAATAAGAAATGCTACTATTTTGGATCTACGTTGTGGATCCACTAATGTAGGTACCTTTTCGCTAGATCCGAGGATATTTGTTGTAGATGTTTAATGGGAGGCTTCGGTGGAGGTGTATTTTAATCTTGAGTTGGCAATAATAAAATCTTGAGTCGGTTTTGTCGGACTCGGGACAACGGGACTGCCCACAGGCGCATAATATTCTAGAGTAGGGAGTAGCACATGGATATGCCCTACCTCTTTTTGTATCTATTCAAATAGGAGTAGAACTAGTCGACGTACACGGGAACTAGCCGAACCTCTCGGACTAGGCTCCTAAACGCACTCGGCTAGGACTTTCCGTGTAACCCTGCTCCCTCAGATTATATAAGGGCGAGCAGGGACCCCTCCAAAATAGAAAACAACACCAGAGGGAATACAAACCACCACACAGGACGTAGGGTATTACGCTCCGGCGGCCCGAACCTGTCTAAATCCTTGTGTTCCTAGCACCATCTCGTTCTGATCTCGGCAAGTCCCTACTCATAACCACTCTCCTTGGGATACCCCTCGGAGAACCCGACGGTAAAACACCAACAGCTGGCGCCACCGTGGGGCCTCTCGCCAATGATCGTCAGAAGAATTCGATGGCTTCTCTCGATGACAACCCTGTGCTCAAAAAAGGCACTTCCCTTTGCATCGGCTCTTGGATCTTCATCGCCGACGGATCAGGCGGCTTCGAAAGCTGCTCAATCGATCGAGATCCCCCAAAAGTTTCAAAAGCCGCAAAACGACGCGAATTCGACAAATTCATTGATCAACTCGCAAAAGCACTCGACAGCACAACAAAAAGTACTCGAGTAAAAAAAAGCTACTTACAACAAGAGCAGAATGACAGCCCAGAATCTCCCGGGCCACAACAGTCGACCACTCAACTGGCTTCTCCACCTCCTGCCGCGGCACGTCTAGCGGGATCAGGTCAACATTGCCAGCGGCCGCATGACTCTTTGGTGGATCCTTAGCTTGCTTGTCTAAAAAGACACAGAGACGTCAACTAAGCTCGACAGAAAAACCAGTCGAACACACCAAGACACTCACTAGTGTCAACGGAAGGAGACTCCCTGCCCGCCTCCCCAATGGCCTGATCCCCCGCCGTATCACCAGCGGCAGAATCAGCCACCCGATCACCCTCCTTTGGCGAACCAGGAGGCAACTGGGCGATGTTCCTAAGGGAACCAAAAATTCCTTTCTCCGATTCATCAAACTCAAGAGCATCGGGAGTGCTACAAAAGGAAGAAGTACCCGACACCTCAATCACAATATCAAAAGATCAAATAAGAACATCCGATCAACATACACACTTACTGAGAGGAGCGCTTAAGAACAAATCTTTTCGCCTTGACAAACTTCGGGACCGCGGTCTGCCCTGAAGCGCTCTGCCCCTTAGCGGAGCCGCTCCCACCAGACTCGGCCAGCGCAGCAGGAGTCGAGTCGACAGGGCTCACGATAGATCCCATAGCCTTCCTCTTAGAAGAGGAAGGATGCCTGAAAAGAAGAAAATCCATCAAGAAAAGACCACAACTCAGAAGAGTACCAATCCGTACTCACCTGTCACTACCCCCGGTAGAAGCGGCACTCCGCTTCCGAGTCCTCATAGACTTGACGGATGGCTCATCTGCCGCCCGCTCCTGGACGTCCGATGCTGTCCGACTTACCGAAGGACCTGCAAACAAGATCCGATTACGGTCAACCAAGGATCTAAAGGCAATTCCAAACCAGAATACAAGGAAGTCAGATGGACACTTGAGTCAGTATGCGCCAAGGGCGTATCTTCAGGCAGTGGAGGCCTACTCTGATAGTTTTCAGGATTAATCTGCACGAAAGATATCGAATCAACTCGACTACTCGACAAAAAGTACTCGAACTACACTTCAGTAGACTACTCGAAACAGGACCTCCCGAGGACGTCTGACAGCGCTGAAAGTCCCAGCAACATTGGCCATCTCAGGGACATTCTTCAGTAGCTCCAACACCCAATCCTTCAGACCATCCTCAGTAATCTTGGTTCGGGTATAACGGGATGGATCTGTCTCCCCCGCGTACTGAAAACCCAAATTGACCCGCCGCTGCAGCGGCTGGATCCTGCGCATCGACCAGCTCACAATCACAGATGCACCACAAACCTAGTGATCTGCCTTCAACCTCTCGATCTCCTCGAGAAGGAAGTTAACCTGGTCTCCCCCACTCCCCTTGGAATTCCAATTCGACTTCTTCACAGGGGGCCAGGAGTGCGAAGAGGAAGGGAAGAAGAAAGATTCCTAATATAAAATCACATTGACTTCCAGTCGATGATCTTGTCACTCAAATCGTAGGGTATATACTTGGGTTTCCTCCCCTGACGAAATTGCAACCCGGCTCCCCCAACTACATCCACCTTCGAATCATTGGGATGAGGTTTCAGATGAAAGAAATTCTGAAACAAGTCGAAGTGGGGCTCAATCCCCAGGAAGGCTTCACACAAGTGGACAAAGATAGAGATGTGAAGCATGGAATTAGGGGTCAAGTGATGCACTCGAACCCCCTAGTAATAAAGAAGGCCACGGAAGAAATCAAAAACGGAAAAACCGAGGCCCCGAAGAACATGAGGAAGGAAAACAACAGATTCATTTCTTCCCTCATGAGGAAAAGACTCCCCCACAGATCCACGCCAATGAATCACTTTCCGAGGTTGAAGAAGATGACTCTCAACCAGATTCAAAAGGTAGGAGTCGGCGCACTTACTCGATTTCCACCCATGGACCTCCGCCTCACCAACAGCAGCCTCGTCCACCTTCCCCTTCGAAGCAGATCTCTTCGGCGCCATTGGAATAAGTCTCTCTCACCTCACGCTCGGGGGCTAGCGGTGGCTAGTTTCTCGCGGTACTCAAGGGTGAGAGCAGATGAGTCTTGCGGCGGCGGAGAAAGAAGAGGGAGCGTGCTAAACCTAGATTTACCGAAGTGGTTAAATAAATAGAGACAGGGGCAGTACGATAAAAAAACAAGATGTACAAAAGGCGTGAACCTAGTTCCCAGAGTTATCTCAGCCAGCAAACCCCTGAACTCATCCCAAAGGAAATACAATTATAAGGATTAAATTCAAATAAAGGAGAATACACAGATCTCGACGGTTTCACCACTCGAAACCACCCGATCTCAACTACAGAGAGGACAGCCCAAAGGTCGATACAAAGATACAAAGCTTGTTACTCCTAAAAGGGAGTAATCTAGATACATTCAGGGAGGAAAAGGCTTGTTGTAAGAAGATATGGATGGATCCAGAACATCGCAAATCCTCTTCTTGCACCTGCTCCTCTCCCTGATATATTTTGCAACAAAAATAATGCCATCTCTCCAGAAGCCATCGGGGGGGGAGAGGGGACAACCATAGTTCCCACCCGAAAAAAGCTTCTGATACGGCTTCCACCAGCTCACCACAAAAACAACCAGGATGGCTGCGATGTGAGGAGCAAAGGCGGCGGCCTAAGAGAAAACAAGTGCTTGTGCTGCTTGCAAACACTTTTCTAGCACCTACAAGGACAAAACGAGTACTCTCATTAGGAGGACGAGTACTCACAAGTGAGGAACTCCACTTTGAAATCATGTGTACAACTGCAAGGATGAAGACTCAAGCGCATCGTACCCTACTTAAATAGAAGAAGCAGCAGAGCCGCAGCTCAGCCCGTGACATCCAAGGACAGGGAGGCTCACAAGCGAAACAGAAAAGATTCTACAAACAGTACTCGCCACGTGAACCCACTGGCAAATAGTACACCGCACGGCCATCTTTTCAGAAGATTCGCTGCAGCACTGATGAGCTCAGAAAGATTACAGAGGACGCGATATTACCTCTTGGACCCTTAACCTCAAATCACAGATCCGAACTCAAGGCTCGGGGGCTGCGGGATACGTGTTATAAATTGCAACTTTTTCGAAAAAAATCCAGACTTCAGACGGATGGTCAAAAAACTCAGAAGACTAAGCTGACTCTCAGCCTGACCCATCGGCTCAACCTAAGGCTCGGGGGCTACTCCATATGGAGCGCGAGTACATCGCGCACCATATCAGGAGGAGAAATTCGGGGCGAGAGCACCTCATAGCCTCGACGCAGCCAAGGAAGTACTCGGAAGACTACTCGAGGCGCTCGAAGGACTCTAAGACTGAGCAATGGATTCCAGAAGCACTCGAAGGCACTCGATGGACACCTTCAGAAGTACTCAACGCCTGCACGAGTCGACTACGAAGAGCTCGGGGGCTTGTCGGACCCAGGACAACGGGACTGCCTACAGGCGCAGAATATTCTAGAGTAGGGAGTAGCACATGGGTATGCCCTACCTCTTTTTGTATCTACCCGAATAGGAGTAGAACTAGTCGACGTACACGGGAACTAGCCGAACTTCTCGGACTAGGCTCCTAAACGCACTCGGCTAGGACTTTCCGTGTAACCCTGCTCCCTCAGATTATATAAGGGCGAGCAAGGACCCCTCCAAAATAGAAAACAACACCGGAGGGAATACAAACCACCACACAGGACGTAGGGTATTATGCTCTGGCGGCCCGAACCTGTCTAAATCCTTGTGTTCCTAGCACCATCGCGTTCTAATCTCGGCGAGCCCCTACTCATAACCACTCTCCTTGGGATACCCCTCGGAGAACCCGACGGTAAAACACCGACAGGTCTTGATTCGTGGTGTGTGATACTGAGCATGTCGTTGTTGTTAATTGCATGTAGGTAGTGACTATTCGGTTGGAGTCATGGATCTTCTAGATATGCTGGCAGTGAGGTTCCATTTTGGAGGTCATTTTGTCAACCATGGGAATAAGAGGGAGTATATTTGAGGCAGAGAAGCAATGTCCTATATTGATAGGGACAAGGTATCTTTACCAGAGGTAGTAGGGCACCTGCGCGAACACTTGAATGTCTCTGAAGAAGTTCTGCTGCATTGGTTGTTTCCTAGAATGGAACTGCATGATGGCCTGCATGTTTTGGTTGATGACAGGGCTTGTCAATTTATGTCAGATAGCATTGTTGAATTAGGGGTTGCTGATATTTTTGTTGAGGATGCTCCAATGGAAAAAGGTTCTGGTAATGATTCAGATAGGGAGAGGAATGCCAGTGATTTTGAGGATGAGCTTGTGGATATGCAAGAGAAAATGTCCAAAGATGACTGTATTGAAGTAATGACAGAGGAGAACCCGAGCAGGAGAAGACATCAAAGTAGGGAAGAAGTTGAGAAGCAAATTAAGAGGCTGCAAGAATTTTATAGGAGTCCCAGCAAGAAAGGAAAGGAAGTCATTGTTGTAATGCCATCCAACAAAGATGATGTGTCTGCTGAGTCAGAAGACAGTGACTATATGCCTGGTGATGATTGTACCTCAGAAGAAGATGATGAAGCTGCTGATATCTTGAGAAAATTCAGAGCTTTCAAGAAGTTGAGGAATGGTGAAATGGCTACACTTGATGATGTGCTTCTGGGCCGTCAAACTTCAAAGGGAGCTCAAGAAGAGGTTGAAAGTGAAGGATATGGTACTCCATATTTAGAATCAAATGATGAAGACTCAGTTGATGAGCTAGGTAGTGATGGAGAGTTAAGGCAGAAGAAGGAGCACTATAGGAGGTTCAAGTCAAGTGATGATGTCCTAAAATTTGAGCTGGGGATGAAGTTCTGTGGTAAGAAAGAATTCAAAAAGGCTATCATAAGGTACTGTTTGCATGAAAGAAAGGTTGTCAATTTCATCAAGGATGAGCCAACTAGAGTCAGGGCTAAATGTGACTGGGCTCATTGTCCTTGGGTGTGTTTGTGCTCGAGGAACTCAAGGACAACAAGCTGGCAAGTTGCCACATTTAAAGATGAGCACACATGTCCTCCCAGAAGAGATAACAAGCATGTCACTGCTAGGAGGATAGCTGCCAAGTATGAGAAGTTCATAATGGCAAACCCTGGCTAGAATTTTGCCCAGATGAAGAATACAGTCTTAAAAGAGCTGTTTGCTGATGCTTCCATCTCCAAGTTGAAGAGAGCTAAGGCCATTGTGATGCAGAAAGCATATGATGCAACCAAAGGTCAATATGAGGTGCTATATGACTATCAGTTGGAGCTGCTTAGAAGTAATCCTGGAAGCACAGTTGTGATAAACAAGCTGACTGATGTTGATCCTCCAACATTTTAGAGGATGTATGTCTGTTTTGATGCATGCAAGAAAGGTTTCCTGGCTGAATGTAGAAAGGTGGTTGGTTTGGATGGTTGTTTTTTCAATGGTGCAACAAGTGGTAAACTGTTACAAGCAATTGGAAGGGATGCCAACAACCAAATGTATCCTATTGCCTGGGCTGTCGTGGACAAAGAGAACAATATGAACTGGGATTGGTTCTGTGACCTACCATTCAGGGATATTCAAGTGGGAGATGGGAAAGAGTGGGTGTTCATATCTGACCAGCAAAAGGATATTCTGAATGCTGTTCAGAAGTGGGCACCAGAAGCTGAACATAGAAACTGTGCCAGGCATATTTATGCAAACTGGAAGGAGTTCTTCAAGAAAGAATGGCAGAAGTTGTTCTAGGCTTGTACAAAGGCTCCATGCCCAATGCTATTCAATCTTGCTAGAGCTAGGATGGCAAAAGAGACTAGACCTGGTGCTCAAGCCATATTGAACACACATCCACAACACTGGAGTAGGGCTTGGTTCAGGTTAGGAAGCAATTGTGACTCAGTGGATAATAATCTTTGTGAGTCGTTCAACAAATGGATAGTTGAGGCCAGATTCTTTCCTATCATCACAATGTTAGAGGCCATTAGAAGAAAAGTTATGATTAGGATTCAGGAGCAGAGATCCAAATCAGAAAGGTTGATGGGGTGAATTTGCCCAAACATCATGAAGAAGCTGAATTCATATCTGAAAGTATCTGGCTACTGCCATGCAATAAGTAATGGAGCATACAAATTTGAGGTCAAACATTGGGATCATAGGTTCACAGTTGACCTACAGGCAATGACTTGCTCTTGCAGGTATTGGCAACTATCTGGACTGCAATGTTGCCATGCAATATTCTCTGTGAGGGGCTGCCATGTTGCCATGCAATATCCTCTGTGAGATACTGGCCACAATAGGGCCTCTTGTGATAGGAAGAATGGTAATACATCCTCTGTGAGAGGCAGTCAAGGTACTTCAGCATCTGCTCCTGCTACTACTACTGCTCCTACTGTTGATCCAAGAACTGCATCTGGTACTCAACAAGGCAGCATCAGTAGCAAAAGAAAGCTCTCCTTAGAAATTGGAAGCCAAGACTCGATTGGGCCCAGTTCTTCTATGTCAAAGGTAAGATCCTATGTTACTTGAAATGTCAGAAAACTACAACATATACTTGGTTCATTTTTTTTTTGCTTATGCCTTGCAGGGAAAAAGTTTAGGACTTGTGCACAGCAGGGCCAAAGCAAGGGTTCAAACTGGTCCATCAGGGTCTGCTACAATGCAACTGACTGCACATGCTCCAAATTCAACAGCAAGATCTTCTATTACTGTCAATGTGAGGTCTGGATCAGCTTCAGCAACATGTTCAGCCCATGAACCACCAAAGAAGAAACAAGTTAGGAAGAGGGCCACTACACCAGGCCCTATGCTTCTTCTTCCTCCTTGGGACACCGCAAAGTTGTGAAGTGATTGATCTGTTCATGATGTATGCCAAGCTGTATGGTTTAATGTGTACTGTATGCCAAAACTGAATGGTTGTTTGTGTGATGTGTGTGCCAGACTATATGGCTTATTGGGTGATATGAGTGCCAAACTTTATGGCCTATTGGGTGATGTGTGTGCCAAACTTTATGGCTTATTGGTTGATGTCTGTGCTGTGTGCCAAACTCTGTCCTATTGTCTTGTGTTTTATATGGCAAACACTATGGTCTTGTGTTTTATATGCCAAAGCGTATGACACCATGTTATTATGTGCATTAGTTGTGCTTTTCAGAGACATGACATGAACATTTTTTCAACACTGGCTCAACAACATACACAACATCACACAATGACAACTTTACTTCCAGCACAATCTAGTTGCATTCCACCATTTCAATTCCATCGGAACAGTTCAGAGATGCCACATGGTGCCATTACACGATCCACAAAAAAAGTTACCAAACAACACATACTAACAGGTTCCAGCATAGATCCAACACATACTAACAGATCTAGCACTTGTCAATACTACAACACAGACCTACTATCCAGATCATTGCCATGCCTAATATGAACTTACTAAAACCACTACTTACTGGTGCATCAGTACCAAAAGACTTCTAAAACAGCTAGATCCTAACCTAGGCGCATGAAAACTGCAGCAGCAGCAGCTAGAACAGCCAATCCAATCAGTAAGACCGTTTTCATCAAAGACTTCTGCGCCGAAGCCTTGTTCGCAGCTTTCAGAGCTTCATTCTCCACCTTCAGGGCACTGATTTCCTCCTTCTGTTGCTCCATCTTCACCACGGCATCCGCAAGAGCAGCCTTCAGCTCCACCCTTTCACGCTTCAAACCCCAAACGGTGTCACGGAGGTCGATGAGCAAGCCACGGACGAACTTATGAACAGGCCCTTCAAACCATCCCATGAAATTGCAACCTCCAGACTGCAGCTCCAACACAGACAGAGGTGCATTTAAGAGCAACTCGGCAAAATCAACTAAATCCACTCCAAAACTCCAACTTACATGCGCATTGTAGCACTTTAAATACCTTCTTCCCGGATTGTCATTGCTCCAGGAGATCCAGAGCCCAGCCTTCCTGCCGCACTGGCAGAGGACGGACGGCTCGTAATCGAACGACCCTCTGCGATACGGGATAGGCGAATAGTGGCGCACGCCGTCGCCGCTCGACGATCCATGACCGGGGCTGGAGCTCACCGAAAGCGACATCCCACAAGGATTCAAGCTCGCTAGGGTTTCGGAGGAATGGGGAATGGCGGACGATGCGGCTCGCTAGGGTTCCTAGGGTTTGGGAAAGAAAGGGGAATGGGGAATCGGATAGGCACCTAACATGTGGGGGGTGTTGGTGCGGTGGCACCTAACATGTGGGCCCATGCCACGTCATAAAGGCCGCGTGGCATCGACGTGGCGCCAGATGGGACGAACAGCCTTCAAACCCGGCCAGGGAGGTAAGTTACCCGGTATCAGGATTCGGAGGAGCCAGTTCGGACGGTTTTCGAGTCCAGGGAGGAAACTTGGACTCTGCCATAAGTTCAAGGGGGTAAATAGGACTTTTTCCTATACTTTATTACTGGACTGCTAAGTTTTCTTAGGCCCGCCGGCCCCTAGCGTTCACATGATTGGAATAAACTGTTCCACTGGAACAAATTATTATTGTTCCAATATAACAAATGGTTACATTAGAATAAAAAAATTTCATCGGAACAAAAATTAAAATTTGTTCAGTTAGATCTAATTTTACCACTCGAACGTAAAATAAATTATTTCATTGGAACAAATGAAACAAAGAAAATATTCCATCGCAACTTCCAAAAGAAAAAAAAGTAAGAAAAGTATTAACAAAAGTGGACTTTAACCACTGATGGGCCGGTGGAAAAAAAAAGCAAAACCCAGCGGGCCGCTCGCGCGCGGGTGCTTCTGTGACAAGTCAGCATGCACTCGCACGCGTGACTAGTAGTATTTGTGTATACTTGCCCAATGTTTTGAGAAAGATTCTCCCAACTTCAAAACCTATAAAAACGTAAATACGACGCACCCTTCCTCCCTGAGCACTTCCGTGCAGCCACACCATGGACTACAGAAAAATAGAGCTATTGGTCTTATTTGGTTTCTCTAGAACTCTAGAAAACATAATTTTGACAGTTAATTAAAGATATTAAATAAAGACAGTTTACAAAACTAACTACAGAACCCCTGCGCTAGGACCCCGACTAATCTAGTGAGGCCTTTGCCCGTATGCATGATTAGAGAATGATTACTGTAGAATCAATATAGTCAATCATCAATTAATTATCGTCATTAAATTCAACGTGAAAAGTTACACATATCTATAAAGAGATTTTACAAATAGACTTCATTTAGTACTTCATACATGTAAGATTCTCTTCTAAAATTGGATATTCTAAATTTCTAGAATGAAACCTAACGAAGCCATTCATTTGTAGTAAACTTTGCTCATCACGAGTTTAGGATTCGAACCCGAGTAAGTACGTTATGCCAAAAGCTGCCAAAAAATGAGGAAAGATCTTCCTCTCGAAATGAGGAGCATGGAGGTAAATAAAATAAAAACCGGGAATAATTTATTTGTCCATAACGAAGGATACTTCCGCAAGGGCTCCGGCTGATTGGTTATTGGAGCAATCACGCGACGCCCGAATCAAATTAGGATCAAAAAATTTGTCTCAACATTTCCAGACTAGTTATGAAATTAATTTTCTTATTAGTATCGAAAAATTCCTTCCGACATCCGGTAAAACATCCGATGTGACATCCAAAAACTTTTCACCCGTTAACTAAACACCCCCTTAGAACAAACACGTACGATGGAACCTTGCATCTGCAACCTTTAATTTATCTGTCGCCGGGGAGGTTGTTTGCGATTTTGAACAAGTGTTGAGGTTGATGTCCAACAAGTAATGGACCGAACTCTTTTTTCTCCGCGACTGGGCATCCGGCCCCTGCCTACGATTTTTTCTAGGGTAGTCGTTGCCATCACGAGCTTGCAGTACTATACTTTGCGTTTTGCTACATACAGGGAGTATACTCTGTCCCTTTTGCTAATAATAGTATAATGCCCGTGCTAACACTATGGCCACATTTATTAATAAAAATCATATATAACAAAAAAAATGTTGTGTGTTTCGGTGATGAACCACACAATGAGATTGATTTCTCGTTCCTGCAAAAAATAAGCAATGCAAAAGGTTATTATATTGTTAATTACATAGCCAAAATGCATTATCTAACGTCTCAACTTTTCTATCTTTCGAATGCATCTGATTTCTGATGTGCTTAGGAAATTCAAGTATATATAACTTTACTGTTTAAAACCAAAGCATTACTTTTTTCCTGAGAAAAAAAGGGTAAAGGAACATAACAAAGCCCTAGCTAATAATCAAGTTATTCAGATAGACAGAAGCATGACTATCTAAATCCTATCGAATTTATTCCCAGAAGCTGTAAAATACGATATGCTAGTTATTAAATTATTTCTTCAAAAAAACATTGACATGAAAAAAGTCAATATTTCATATCAATGAAATAAAGAGCACTATATGTGAGTTGGAGGGTAAACTAAAACTCAGTTAATTGTGAAGCTCAGCATCTATGCTAATAAATTATTTCCGACATATGAGACCTAAACATCCTTCAGCATTATTTGAGATTAATTGCCATTTTTAACAGGTAGGTGAATCCTTTTAAATTTTATTCTACTGCTTTATGAGAAACTCATGAGATTACACCAGTTTAGTCCCTCAAATATTTTAAATGATAAGACTAATTAAGCAAATATAATAACAACTTCAAAGAATGTAAGCAGCTGATATAAAAAAACCAAGCATTAGCCAAGTAATTTCTTATCAGACACAAGCAACATCAACAGGAGCTTTTGAAATTAAATTCCCATAAAATCAAATAGATTGTTAATGTTCACACTACTACAAAATCTTATTAACCGAGGCGTTTTAAAATTGCCTCGGAGGCGGGCACACTAAAAAACCGCCTCGATCATGGGAAAAAATAGCGCGCTATCAAATTTCGCGTTTGCCAGATCTGGCCGCTATTGCCGCTATAGCAGACGCTATAGCGGCGACGCTATAGCGGCGCTATCACCGCGCTATAGCGGCAGCTACACACAGTAGCGTTACCTTGCTTGCCCCACTATAGCGCCGCTATAGCGCGCTATTTTTTTTCAATCACAGTCTGTTGTCGGTCAAAACCCACCGGCGAGTAGCAACAGGCAATACGAAGAGCCGGGAGGTCGCCGGGGCGCTGGCAGGCACTGCTCCCTCGGACAACGGCCCGCAATCCAGCACACACCGAAGATTCCGGAGAATGTAAGGTGTGCCACCTGACCTATACCCGATCAGGAAGGTGCGGACGTGCTTGCGACGATTTACCTGCATACACAAACACGTGGAAACATGAGTCCGAGCCGTGGTCGGCTCCCCGGGACGACTCTTGCATCGGCTTTCAAAGAGCCGATCGAGTCCCGGTGTCAGATTGGATCTGCGTCTATCCAGATATTGATGAATAAAGCAAATAATTATGATAAACCTGCTTCAATTAAATCTAGCTGATCTGATCCCTGACAGTAAAAACTTCACCGCTAGATCGGAACGTCCTACACGTAACTAGGCCTAGCGAACATAACAGATAACTAAACCATAACAAAAAAACAGAGGCCTAAGAACTAGCAAGAGCTGATTCCCGGAACAATCCCTATTAAGGCTAAAATAAAGCATCTATTACATCACCGGAACGTCCAATCCGTTTGCAGGGCCTAACCTAGCAGATATTGAGCTAATCCTTATAAAATAAGAACAAATCGTAACAGATTGGATCTACTAGATAGAAAAGAAGCAAGGCGTTAACTCTACGCAACTAACCCTCTGCAACGAGAATTAGCGTAAGATTAAGCATGAATGCATAGAGAGAACATGATATTCGTAGATGATAAATGATAAGAACATGATAGATCTATTAAAAAATCATGCTACGAACATCAAGATAACTAGTACTACTCGCCATAAAAAATGCTTCAGTACGAGTAATACCAAGGTAAAAGCAAGAACAACACTACCCTGATCGCAAGAAACGATCAGGGCAGCATGGCGCTTACTTGGATGAAACCCTAGAATTAGGGGTGACGGTGCGCCGATAGTTGTTGTTGCAAAATGTGATGACGTTCTTCTCTTTACGAATAACATAAGGTACATATTTATAGTCCGGAGACTTGAGAAACAATCTAAACCTAATCGCGTCCAGAACGGACTCTAATCTAAACTAAATCTGAACTAAATCTAAGGATACATGGCCCACATGGCCCAAATACTCGCGTATGAGCCGATTTACAAGCCTTCTTAAACTTTTGCTTCAAGCCCAACTTACTTACGGCCCATTAATTAACCCTATTAATTTATGGCGATAACACATACCCCCCTGGTTTTGGCAATGATAATTCCAAAGCCACTCTGCCGCTTCATCTTCCCGTTAATACTCATTAAAAACCACTGCAACCACCAAAGAAGACGCAACGTCTCTGCAACTGGCTCCTCGTAGAATGTGAAACTGCCGATCCGTCTTCCATCTTTTTACTATTTAATCTCATCCCGAATCGGCTCTCTTCATCGCAAACTCATCTTCCTTCCAAAGCCAAGTAGCGCAGAAAACCCCAACCTTCAGTAGCTAGTAGCCATGGCGATTTTCTCCTCTTCTGGCTCCAACCTCATCGGCCAATCTCCTTCCCCTCCTTCTTCCCCTTCTTCTTCAGACCTATCTGCTTCCTCCCTCGACTCCATTCCAGAGAGTCGGGAACCGACGCCGGAGTACAACCCGGCGGCGGCGTACGAAGCGCTCGCTCCTCTGCATTGGGATGCAGAGGAGTTCGATTTCGAGATCGTCTATGAAGATGACGAGCCCGAGACCGAAGGAGAAGACCTCCGGCTCCTGTTCCAGGAGGAGCCGGAGAGTACCAGCGACGATGGCTTCTCCTGGGATGGAGCCGATTACTCCTCAGAAGAGGAGATCGGCTCCCCCTCCAGCGATGACGATTTACATGGCCCACATGGCCCAAATACTCGCGTAGGAGCCGATTTACAAGCCTTCTTAAACTTCTGCTTCAAGCCCAACTTGCTTACGGCACATTAATTAACTCTGTTAATTTATGGCGATAACACATGCCCCCTGGTTTTGGCAATGATAATTCCAAAACCACTCTGCCACTTCATCTTCCCGTTAATGCTCATTAAAAACCGCTGCAACCACCAAGAAAGACGCAACGTCCAAAGGATTCGAAGATTGAAGAGACCGTGAAGAAACCAAGTCAAAACAATCAAGACAGAGATATTTTAGTATCACCAGTTGAACCGACGCTAAGAAATTTACATACGTCGGTGCATTGACTTGGAGCACGTCTGGGAGTTTTGGTAACACCGGTTGAACTGACGCTAGGAAAGTTTAATACGTCGGTGCAATGAACTCAGCAGCTGAGGTAAAATCTATACACCGGATGAACCGACGCTAGATATTGGTGAACGTCGGTGCAGTTGTCCAGAGAGTTAGTTTTTCGACAACTACACTCACCGGTTAAACCGACGCTGCATCGGTTGATTACGTCGGTCGATTGAGGTAGCCGTTGAAGTATAACAGCTAGTTGGAAAATGCACTCACCGGTTAAACTGGTGATGACAAAAATAGGAGCATCGGTTTAACCGGTGATAGCGCTTTTTGTCAGCCTTTTTCCAACGGCTAGTTTGAGGTGTGTGGGCTATATATATGCCACCCCACGGCTCATTTGCGGTTGCTGGAGACTAAGGAAGCATACTACACTTGAATAACACCTCCAACCACCATAGAGCTTCATTGTACATCATATAGGCTTAAGCACACTTGTGAGAGTGCTTAGTGCTTGTAATAGGGATTAGTTCTTGCGAGAGCTCCCTTGAGAGAAGTCTTGTTGCGGCAAGCAATCCTTGTGATCCGTCGTGTGACCCTCCGACTTGGTGTGGAGTGGCAACGACACTTTGTGCAGGGGAAGAGGAGACCCCCTCCTTGGTGGAGAAGCTCCGTAGTGGATTTCGGCTGGGTGACCGAGAGAGACGGTGGCGGTGCACGAGACTCGGTGTCTTGTGGGCACTTGCCTTTGCTTGCCGGCATCGCCTTGGTGGCGTAGTGCAAGACGGTGATCGGAAGAGCCTCGGTGTCCCGTTGACGTAGACGTTTGTGCCGAACCACGTTACATGACCGTGTCTACTCGGGAGTTTGCATCCCTCTTGCACTTACCTCTTTACTTACCATATTATGTTTCCGCATTTACTTTATCTTGCGTGCCTTTACTATCCTAGTTAGTTTGTTTAGGATTGGCTATAGGTTGCAAGTATTTTGGGGGTAAGTAGAGAATAACAAAGATAAACCTTAGTCATAACTAGCATGTATAGAACGTGTTAGGTTTATCTTATGCAAGTAGTTTGCGCCCTAGGTTAAAAAGCGATTAGCATCCCTATTCACCCCTCCCCCTCTAGGGTCGGACACCCCGGTGATCCTTACACGCGTGGAGCCCTAGCAGCCCTCCAGCGACACCCTAGGATAGGGCGCGTGGCGGCGCTCCTCACCGGCCTGGCGGCCCCCATCAGGGGGCGCGTGGATGCGCATTGACCCCGAGCCCATCCGGCAGCGGCCCCGAGCAGGAGGCGCGTGTAGGCGCGGCAGCCCTAGGACAGGGCGTGCAGTGGCGCTCGTCCCGGTGCCAGCGGCGGCCTGGGACGGGGCGAGCGGCAGCCCCGAGCAGGAGCGCGTGGAGGAGCGGCGACCCTGAGCCCATCCGGCGGCGGCCTCGGATGGGGCGAGCGGCGGCGCTCTTCATCGGCCCCGGTGTCGAGCTCGTGGAGGGCGGCAGCCAAGGACGGCGTGGGGGGCACTTCGGCCCCCACCTCGGATCCAGCCACCTCTGACTCCGGCAGTGGCGTTGAGGCCGGATCCGGCGGCGTGGAGGCCGGATCTGACCTCCCAACGGCGGATGCGGCGGCCGGTAGAGGTGCCGCGGCGGCTGGCGGCGCACCCAGCTCATATGGGCTCGGCGGGCCCATGATGGGCTCGGCGGGCTTGTCCCTTTTTTGACTTTTTTATTCGATTAACCAAGGTGGGTAGCAAACCGCCTCGGTTAATGCTTCATTAACCGTGACGAAAGCTCCGCGGTTACGTTGTCCGCCTTGGAAAAGGCTTTTTGCCCGTATGGGAAAAGACTTTTTGTAGTAGTGTCAACAATTATTAAAACATTCAAAGGTGGAGCATTTACAATAGCTTGGTGTACAATACATATTTATCCTAAGCAATCGTAAACACTTAAAAAAACTTTTCAAAGCCATAAATTTGCATAAAATACAGAAACAGAAAGTGCAGGGGCGGAGCCAGGCCTATTTGTCGTGGTCAGGGGATGCCGTCGCTAGGGTAGGGAAAAAGGAGGGGTTATGTGAGCAAGATTAGTTCCAGCCACGTCAGCCTGCTTATGTGGCGTGATTATTTGCAAAACCGCCTCCATGTCACCAAAACAGGATTAGGTTAATGCCAAAAGGTGTTAAGTGCACCGGTTTATAAAACCACCATAGTAAAATAAACTAAAAAATTCTTTAAGGGGTTATCCGGACTTTCGCGAAACCACAGGGTAGTAATCTGGACTTTTTCCTTCTTTAAAAGCAGTGACAAATCACTGTTATGTCCTGTTTATTAAGTGAGCTGACAACACTTCCTAATGGAGCTGACACCGGCGACTCCATCGACTGGCTCCGCCCCTGAGACAGTGTATACGACAGGGATGTTGTCAGTGTGGCACTTATAGGTTGGGAGGATGATAAAAAAAAGATCTAATGTTTTTTTGGAGAAGCTCAGCCATGCGCCCATGCAAGCGAAGAAGTACAAGATTAGTCAGACCATTGTCTGCTTCGTCTCCAATCTTTGTCAGCCGAAATCCCCAAATCTATCGGTTACGTGAGAGTTTGAACGCGTCCTCTAATTAAAAAACACAAACAAGTATGAAGTAATGAAGTTCCTCTTCTTCCACTTAAAAACACAGATCTGAGAAGGATGCTTATAGGAATCACATCATATGGCACGTCTTCGGCGCCGGTGCCTGACACTCTCCTCGGCAGTCCACCCATCATCCTATGGCGCGCAGGCCCCGCCGCCGCTGTCGCAAAAGTCCATGTCAATGAAGGAGTTGCTGTTCGACCAATCCTTGGCTTTGAAACAGGGCAAATTCTTCGAGGAATGCACGTCTCGACCGAAGGCGTCGCGACGGCGCGCGTGCGCCAGAGGTGAGGCGTGATCCAAATAACACGAGTCATTGGATTTGATTGAAGAAGGAGAGAGAAGAGATGTGAGAAAAAATCTGGGCTGTATATTTTGATGATGCTAATTTTTTGTGTACACAATCTGGTGTGAGGGGAGAGGACTCCATCTCACAAAGCAACAAGTTTGGTAGATGTAGTAAAGTTTTAACTGGTGGGTTTATAGGGGTATAGAAGAGAATAGTAGAGATATTTTTCATGTGGCCGCACTACAGGACTGTGCCTATTTGCCGTGTGCCAAGGGCACACGACAAAGGCCAGTTTACACTCGGCAAACACTTTGTCGAGTGTAACACACGGCAAACAGTTCACGGCAAACAATGGCCGGCAAAGAACTAGTTTGCCGTGTGCTATATTTCGGACACACAATAAACACTTTGCCGTGTGCACTATTAGGCACACGGCAAACGCAGCCCCTTTGCCGTGTGCCCTGGCAGAGGCACACGGCAAACAATGGCTCATTTGCCGTGTGCCCTGGCCTTGCGCACGGCAAAGAATGGCACCTTTGCCGTGTGCCCTTGCCCTGGCACACGACAAAGGTGCGTTTCAGCATGTATTTTTTTTAATAAATAGCGTATATATAACTCCAATCAAATATACAATGACATATGCAGTTCATATATACGTCGATACAAATCTCGATAATATTCGATACGAATCCATACAATACTCGAATCAAATCCATACAATAGTCAATACAAATCCATACAATAGTTGATACAACTCCATACAACAGTCGATACAATATAGAAGTCCAAATGCAAAATTGCATATAGTCGATACACTAGTCCATACAACATATAGTGCATACACTAGTCCAAATGCAAAGTTGCATACAGTCCAAAGGTCATGCTAGTCACGCGGCAGACGGCGGCGGCGTCGACCACGGCGGAGGCTGCGAGTAGCGCTGCGCGAAAGCCATCCACACTGCTGCGGCGTTCTCTTGAGGTGACATGTCTTGATTGACTGGCCCATCATTGGACGCCGCCGACTGAGGCTGCACATAATTATTGTAGATATTATATGTGTTAGCCAAGATCAGAGTTTGTTAGTCATTATTTCTAAGTCATTATTTCAAAGTCATTGTAGTTATACCTGAAGTCTTAAGTTCTAAGTCATGCTGGAGTTGTTTTATTAAGCAATAGAGAAATTAAAAATGATGACCATTGTTTGGATTCGAGTTGTTCTATTAAGCTATGTTACCCCAAAATAATCAATGCAACTGACTAAGATTTAATTTAGCTCTTTAGCTCTAAGTCACGCTAATTCCTAAGTCTGTAGCTCTAAGTCTGTAGATATAAGTCATGCTAGAGTTAGCTATCAATCAAATTGCTAAATCACTATGACAAATGAAATTAGAAGAATGTGAAGTCACTCACAGGCGTAGGAGTAGCTGCACGATAAGGAAAAGGAGAGGCAGTGAATGGCGGCGGCGGCGAAAGACCCATCGCCGATCCCAGAGTCTGCATGTACTGAAGAGCCATATCCAGCTTCTGGCGTTTGGCCTCCTGTGCTTGCTGAAACTGTCGCTGCATCATCTCCCGCTCGGCCTGCCACTTCGCCTCCTGCTCCTCCTGCTGTGTTTGGAGCTGTGCTTGGAACTCAGCTTGCATTTGGGCCTACAATATGTTATTAAATGGTTAGAATTCAAAACAAACATCTTTAACAATCAAGGAACCACGAATAAAACAGAAATAACCTTCAGTTCGGCCATCTGCATCTCCGTAGTGCTTGGCCGTGGGCGCATGGCCGGGCTTGAGCTAGTGCTCCAAGCTCGAATCTGCGCGAGAGTGGGAGTACTGGCCGTGTCGATTACGCTGTTGCCAATCCAGTACCTGCCATGCTTCTTGCCTCCTCCCACCCTCATGACGATTTCTGCATCAATGGGCGCCGTGCTTGGATTGAACTCCGGCCCATGGACCTCCGTTGCCATCGAGTTGTATTCACTGAGGCGGCTGTGAACGGTCACATTGTTGTACGCTTCTAGGCGGCTGTGGACGGTCGCATTGTTGTACGCTTCTGGAGGGGCATTAGGGTTGTAGGTGACATCGGATGTCGCCTTCCCCATGTGGGCCAAAGCCCACGCCTTGATCGGGGGGCAAGGCTCGCCTCCATGTGATGCCGACTGCAAAAAAGTAGATGATTACAAATTGTGTACGGTTGAGCATTAAAATGAAAAAAATGAATTCACGTACCCATCTGTCCGCGTAATGTCGTAGGTGACTGTTGCCCTGATGGTGCGGTGCACCTGGCATCATCAAACGCCGCTGCCGGCAAGACTCGTGCATCTCCACCCAACCTTCCGCATACCACCTGTTGATTATCATGTCCTAGCACTATTCATTCCCGGCTAACCACCAAGGAATCACCTGCAGGTCATACATGACATATAAGAAGATCAACTGTAGCGTACTTCATTTTAGCAAAAGTCGATATTAATAATATTGTATATTTACCCTCATATATTATTCCCGAGTCAGCCTGAGGTTTCGCACAACCCCTTTGTTGGTCTTCACTTTTTCGATGCGACATTTGTAATCACAGTTCGCCTGGATGTGCGCCTCGTAGAGCATATCCGCCACCAGCTTGTGACAGGCCGTGTTTGCCATCTCGCGCGCCACGGTCATCATTCCCTCCTCGTACCTGTAGAAATCCTGCACATGATGATAAACAAAGTCATTATATCAAGAATGTCCAACTAATGAGATGTATTGACAATTATAGTGCGTACAAGACTTACCCACAGTCCTGCAACACCCGCTCTGCCTTGCTCGCAAAGCACTTGCCTTCCCGGTCCGGTCTATCAATGGCTTGGATGTAGTGCTCCCAAGCCGACGCCGGCTGAAGACGTCCGTCAATCTCGATGCATCCAGGGTAGTGGTCCTTGCAAAGTAGGCCCAGAATGCCATTGGGGATGCGTTTGTGAATACCTGGAACGGCGATTACAAAGTTCCTGCAAAAAATATTTGTGTAAAATTAGAATTGAAATATATAAGTATGAAACGTAATGAAATCGGCTCAAGTAACTTACCTTTTACTGTCTGGCCGAATAATCGGCCGTTGCTCGAGCGGTATAGGTCGGTTCGGGAGACGAGCGGGGCCTCGCATCCAGACGGTAGGTATGTCTCCCTGGTCGTCGTCCTCCTCACTAGAGGCCTCTCCTCCTCCTGCTCCTGCTCCTGCTCCTGCCCGTCCTCCTCCTCCTGGTCCTCCTCCTGCTGCGGCGGTGGCTCCTCCTCCTCCTCCTCCTCAGGCGAGGGTGACCTCGCGCGAGGCCCCCTCGTCCTCCTGCCACTCCTCGTTGTACATGACCAGCCGGCGTCCTCAGCTGGTGGAGGCACCGACGACCTTGCCTCACCCCTCCTCCTCCTCGTCCTCCCTCCAGCCGTCTGGGAGGACTCACCTGTCCCAGTAACTCTGCGCAGCACGGCCTCCAACGACTGCATCATACCTCCGCCGCGCCCCACCATCTTTGATCTATCACCTGAAATTAAAAGGAGCAAACCAATTAGAACAATAATTAGAAATTAATTAATGCAAGTAGTAAAAAAATAAACAAAATCCGAACATGTATTACAAATTAATTGTTGCAAGTAGTAAAAAACAAACGTAATTAGAACAAGTGAAAAACTGATATAATTGTTGAAAATATGGATCTTACATGTATTAGAAATACTCTTCAAGATCGGGATTAGCTGGATCGTAAGTCTCATCATCGCTATCACGTCCGTCGATATCATCAACGGCGTGCTCCAAAGGAAGAATGCTTTCATCATCACTGTCATTGCCTAAACGTAATCGCTCAAGTAATTCCAAGTCCTTCGCATTATGAACCTCATCTCCGGCATCCTCGTGAACAACACTTTCATTGTCTACTTCCATTCCAATTGCTTCGGTTAAATCTATTTGGAAACTCCCTTGTAACCCATCTTCTTGAAAGAACTCTCCTGCATATGTGTTTGGGTCTATGTTGTAATCTTTATTGTTCAGGACAGGTAGTTTACCGTGAGGGGACACCTTATACACAACATCCCAACCCTTGAGATGATTGTCAGTTTGGCACGGGTATGACAGATAATAAACTTGTGTCGCCTATTGAGCTACAACATACACATCGTCTCCTGGGTACACAGATGACCGCTGAATTTCGACTAGTCCAATATTCGGGATACGTCTCACATCTTGAGGATCAAACCAATGACATTTGAATATGACAGGTTTCAGAGGTACGGACCCATGAAACGATAGTTTGTATATTTCTTCAAGTGTTCCGTAGTACTCGAGCCCATCGTCTCCTAGCATAAAAACTCCGGTATTTGTTGTTCTTCGATTGGGCCGAATCTGCTCGTGCTTTGTTGTGTGAAAGCGATATCCATTCACGTCATAAGCTCCAAATGACTTGACCCTATAGGTAAAGCCATTGGCAACCTACCGCAACTCGGCACTCATAGACACATCGTTTTGTGCCTGCAAGTTCGTCATATTATTCGCACGTACGAGCAACTTGTAATGCCATATACTACAAATGAGCTGAATTGGACATTACCTTCTGTTTGAACCAAGAAATGAAATCAGGCCTTCCATTTCCCGTGCTTTGTCTAAGTAGGGTCTCAGTTTCATGGAGGCTAGGCGCCCTTGATCGACGCCAGAATTGCATATGAAATTCTATGTACAAAAGACGAAGGATAGGGTTGGATGCAGAAAAGGGAAATGACTTGAGAACTAAATGAATGCTGAGAACTTACTCTATGTATGGCAAAACTTCAGAAAGGTTGGTCAACACAAATAGCATGCCACTCTTGAATATCCAAAGTCTTGATGGTTGCAGTACTTGCACTTCCGAGTTGGCCTCGGAAAAGGCTCAGGGTGGAGTTAGATTCCGCAGTATTGTAACGAGGGAGTGGATTATGGACGCTAGGAAGGTTGTCAACATAGTATTTTGACGTGAAGTTTGATACCTCCTCCAGAATGTATGCCTCTGCGATTGAAGCTTCAATTTTGCATTTATTTTTACATTTTGTTCTAAGTATCTTTTGACATCTCTCAATTGAATAGCACCAACGGTGCTGCACTGGCCCACCCATTTGTGCCTAGTACGGGAGGTGCAAAATCATATGCTGCATCGGATTGAAGAAGCCGGGTGGAAAAATCTTCTCAAGCTTACAGAGCAACACATACACCATTCTTTATATTTCTTCAACTACTTTTAGAGATAACTCCTTAGCACAAAGCTGGCGGAAGAAAAAGCTCAACTCTGCCAGCACTTGCCAGACTTGATCAGGGAGGTAGCCTCGAACCATACACTACAAGAGATTTGACTATCCATGATGATCCATTATCGTCACAAAAAATATGGGTTTTCGTCATAGAAGCTTAATAGTGACATTTAGCCTGCGTCATGAGAATCGTCACAGAACGACCGTCACAAAATAGTATTGGTGACGTTCCTCACAAAATCGTCATAGAATGGAACTAGTTTGTGACGATTCACTTATCGTCATTCAAACATACTTTATGACAATTTCTATAACATCATGTAATGTATTTTATGACGATTACATTATCATCACTAAATTTATACATTCTATGACAATATTTTTTATCATCCAATATCGCCAAAGCATCACAAATCCTCTGCATACATAGCTATTCTGTGATGAAAATATCTCCACATTGTCATAAAAGGTTATCCAAATACACGTAGATGACAAATGAAAACCATTCAAAAGAATAAATATATATATTAGACAATCATCCTAGAATTTTTTTTACTTATACAAGACCAGCACTTGGTCACAAGTATTCACCACCATATACAAATAAATATACACAAAAAGGACAGTGTGAACAAATGATCCTAAAGATGGTGGCCGCAATCATCGTTTGCCGTAGTTGATTCCAGTGTGCAGCTAACGCAAACATGGTTGACCACTGATGTTGACCATGTGAATGTCGACACTCTGCATGGTTTTCCCTGCTCACACAAACATGAATCAGTTGCCTGTTTAGATACGTGAAAAGACTAGAAACCACAATATAGCTGTAACATGGTTTCACAATCCACCGCTCCTTTGGAAAAAAAAAGATATCTACTCTAATTAAGGACATGAAAAGCTGTATAGAAGTCACATAAATTGATTTTCAGATGAGATAAGCTTCAACTGAAGTCAATCAATGGAAGCCAATTGGCTTGACAGAACATCTAGCTTCACGACATGTCACATTAATGATGCCTTTTAACTAATATGTGAAATTTCTTTCAGTCATCAGAGAGGAGATTAAGGAAATGCATCTATGAATTCCTCAGATTTGGGGCATCTCACGCACATATGGCATCTCAGTGAAAGAAGCAATAGAGATTTGGGGCGAATGGAGTGATTGTTACCTATAAGCTGCCGGCGGTGCTTGAATCGTGGACAAAGTCGAGGGCAGCTTGGATTGGACATGACCCGAACTCCAAATCCTGTCACAGGGAGAGAGCACATCGTGACTCATGAGTCAAGAAAGAAACTGGATCTAAATTAAAGATCGAAATTAGTTGCAATGGATTGGGGGGATTGGGAGAAGTTGAGCACCTGCTCGGCGGCGTTCCTTGCGCCCAACGTAGCCATCCGCCATGGCGTGCGAGTACTCCGGGAGCCCGGCCGTGTACCCATTCTTGCCGCTGCGTATGGCCCCAGCAAGCAGTGTGCGCACCTCGCCGTAGTCCGCTCGCATGCTGTGCTGCGCAACAGGCTGAGGCTGGCGGTGATGGAGGCCAGAGCGACGAGGCAGGCAGAGGGCATCACCCCGCTGCGTGCGTCGGCGCAGCGGCGCTAGGCATGGAACTTGGGGAATAGGCCAGGCGCTTGGTTCTTGGTGCTGGTGGTGTGTGGTGCTTGGTTCTTGGTACTGAGGAGGGAGAGAGAACAGACGAGGGAGCGACGAAGGGATAAGAAGGGAACGTGTGGACAGGAGCGCTTGGATTCCAAATTTTGAAGGCCGCGCGCGCGCAGGAGATAGCGGGGGTATTTTCAGTTCTGACGGATGGAAGGTTGGCCGCCAAAACTTTCAAAATAAAAGTTTGGCCGCCAAAATTTTGGTGCCGAATGTAGTATGTGTGGCTTTTTTATCTGAAAATAATATGGGACTCATATTTTGCCTAAGAATTTTGCTATTAAAAAATATTTGAACTAATAATCACCTTGTATCACAAAAATATTGAACTACTAACAAATTAAATGATTCTATCAAATAGACCTAGTGAAAAATACTAATAAAAAAATTGAACTAATAATCACCTTGGTCTTTTTGGATCTATGGGTTATTTTTTAGCCCCCCCCCCAATAGTCAAAAGGGAGCCAAACAGGAGGGCTATTTTATTTAAGGGTTATTTTCTTGAGTTAAACTTTAGCCCTCAAAATAACTCTTGGCTATTTCTCCGAACAGGGCCCTTGTATCAATGTAGCTTGCTAGTCAATATGATAACTATGAATGTACGCTGTCAGTTAACACTAAATGGGATTACCTCTTTCGTTTCATTTTTAAAACTTTTTTGGGACCTTAAAAAAGATGCATGCACCGTAACCATCCCTACCATCCTAGAGTAGCCGCTATTGCTCGTCGTTGCTCGCACACATATGAAAGAAGTGTGTCCTTTTGAAAATAGTATTATTGAGTAAAACTATTAATAGTCTTTTTTATGTAAGCAAACATATGAAATAAGGTTTTGTTATATTTTAGTGTGAAGAAGTAATGTTAGCTCTTAATCATATTGAGAGGGAAGACTAAGACTTCAAAGGTGTACTCTCCCTAGAAGGCTAAATGAAGAATAAGTTTATGTTGTTTGGTATTTAGTGACGAACCTACATTTATCATGAAACAAAAACGTCACTAACTATTTGATATTTGATGACAAATTTGTCATATCGTCATTGATTGTTGCATCTTTTGTGACGAAAATTCATGTTCGTCATTAAGGTACTCGTCCACCTTAGATTAGTGACGATATTGCTTAAATCGTCACAGAATGGCAGCTATTCTATGACATTTTCGTTTTTCGTCATTTAGATTTTCGTCACGGATACTCATATTTCTTGTAGTGATAACTAGAAGAAGCCGCTCGATCCATATATGGTAGTCATGACTCTTGAGCCCGTTGATTCGCATAGTGGTCAAGTTCACTCCCCTCCTCAGATTCGCCGCATACCCATCAGGGAACATCAAGGTTTGGAACCATTCTAGAACTTCTCTCCTCTGGGCCCTCGTCAGAACAAAATCGGCCTTAGGCTTTCTCCATGCCTTGCCAAATTCGGGAGGCCTCATTTCTAGCTTTGGTCTATCGCATAATGTTGCTTGATCCACTCTGGCCTTAACATTATCCTTTGTCTTATAAGAAATGTCCATGATTGTCCCGAACAATGCCTCGCCGATATTCTTTTCGGAGTGCATCATATCAATGTTATGTGGAAGAAGAAGATCATCCATATAGGGGAGCCTCCACAAGCTCGACTTCTGCGCCCAAGCATGTTGCTCACCATATCCCACAAAACCCCCCATCTTCAGCATTGATCACGAGACCATCTAATTGAGCACGAATGTTGGCACCCATCATCATATGCGGTGGATGGTTTTTAACTTCAACACCTTTTGTAAAGTTCTTCTTATCTCGTCTGAATGGATGGTCAAGAGGTAGGAATTGTCGATGTTTATCGAACGAAGAATACTTGCCATCCTTCCGCAACCAAATGAACATCAAAGCTGCCTTGCATACTGGGCAAGGAAACTTTCCGTGGACACACCAGCCACAGAATATCCCATACGCCGGCAGGTCATGTAGGGAATAGTGGTACCAAACATACATTCTGAAGTTTGTCTTTGTAGCTCGATCGTATGTCCAAACCCCATCGTCCCAAGCACAGAGCAAATCATCAATCAGGGGCTCCATGTACACACTCATATTATTTCCAGGGTGTCCAGGAATTATCAACGACAAGAATATGTTCTGTTGTTGAAAAATAACGCTAGGTGGGAGATTCAGTGGGATAACGAAAAAGGGCCAACAAGTGTAAGGGGCGGCCGACATTCTATAGGGATTGAAGCCATCTGTCGCCAGCACAACACGTACATTACGAGCCTCCAAAGCATTGTGATGGTGAATCCCGTCGAAATGGGTCTATGATTGAGCATCGGATGGATGCACAAGCTTATCAGGATTGTAACGAGTTCCCATTTTGTGCCATGTCATCTGCTTTGCGGATTCCTCGATCATGAACAGACATTGGATCCTTGGTATGGGCGGCAGGTACCGTAGGACTTTCACGGGGACCCCGAGCTACCTCTTCTGACCATCACCAGAGTCTACTTCCACGAACCTAGAGGATTCGCACTTTGGACAGTACTTTGCTTCAGCATGTTCTTTCCTAAATAAGATGCATCCCTTGGGATAGGCATGTATCTGTTCATATGGCATCTTCAGTGCACGAAGGAGTTTTTGTGCCTCATACATGCTCTTTGGAAGAATGTGCCCTTCTGAAAGCATGCTGCCAATAACTTGTAACATAACATCAAATGCGTCTCGACTCAAGGTAAACTGGGACTTCACGGCCATTAGGCGGCCAATGGCATCCAGCTGTGAAACCTTGGTATGACCGTGAAGGGGTTGCTGAGCTGCAGCCAACATATCATAGTACGCCTTTGCGGTTGCCTCTAGCTCCTCCCCCTCCCTACGTCCTTCATCAAAGTGTGCTTCATGAAAGTCATCTAACATGTCTGCAACCCCAGCATCAGCGTCATGTTCTTCGATGCGTTGCCTAACGACCTCGTCTCTCATACGATTGGCTTCGCCGTGGTAGGTCCACCGGGTGTAGTCTCTCGTAAATCCATAATTGCAAAGATGATTCGTCATGACTTCGCGTGTTTGTTGACATGTGTTTCCACATTTGTTGCACGGACACCAGGTGGTATTGCCTCTTTTGAGCTTTGCAAATACTCCATCCAAGAAAGCCTCGGTCTTGTCAATCTACTACTCGGACAACTGACCCCCACATTTCCATCCAATATACATCCACGCATGGTCATCCATCATCTATCATATCAATGAGTAATATAATATAAAAGATCATCCTTGCATCTACACGATGTCTACCAATTCTAATAGGTTAAGATAGGTCCTAATCCCACCCGAGAGGGTGCGTAGCTGGGGTTGGTTCTCATGCTCTACACCGATCCGAGGCAGAATTTCGGCAGCACCTCCCCGCTGTTCTCCAAATACACGTCCCGAAAAAGGAGATTGTGTATCCGGGGAACAACGAGGAGATGATGCCGAGACTCTGTCTCGAATCGGCGTAGACCATGAGAACTAACCCCATCTACGCACCCTATCAGGCTGTCCAAAAAATGTGGACAATTCGAAATAGATACGGTCATTCATATGCAAAGATCTGCATATATCCAACCGTATCTCCTTCGAACGGGTGACGCCTAACTCGGTTACCTCCTATACGAACATGATCTCGGAAGTGGCCGGTGGCTGGGCTTACCGTGTGTCGTCGGTGTAGGCATCGCCGGACTGGTGTGGGCTCGCGGTTGGAGTCGTCTCCGGCTTGTCGGACTAGCATGGGTTTTAGGGTCTTGTGGAAATCGCACGGCTGGACGCGGGCGATGCAACTGTAAGAGATCAACACATCCATTGGTCAAATAGCATGACATGCAAACCTGTAAATATAAATCTGAAAAACATCTATTGGCTAATAATTCACTAAGCACCTCAAAACAACAATTACACTAACCCTTTTCAAAATATGTGAGCAATTATTTATATTGTGTTAGCTAAGATCATCACAGATGCATTCATAAAAGATGTTATCTTCTAAATCATTTACTCTAGTTAACCACACAATGTCGCGACTAATTGTTTCAAATGCTCAAGTAAAGTAAGCAATGACCTCACTGCGACGTGGACGGCCCGGCGTAGCTGTGGCGGCCCGGCGTAGCCGTGTAGATGGCAATGCGGCTGGCTGGCGGCGGATAGGTGGCGGTGAAGGGCCCGCTGGTGCGCCGCTCAAGCCTCGGTGGCCGGTGGGGCAAGGCGGCATGCCTCCGGAAAGCTTCGGGGCCGCCGGGTGGTGGCGGGGACGCGGCGCCGGCGTGCTGGAGGCGGGACCGTGGCGCGCCGGCATGGTGGAGGCAGTGCGGGGTGACGGAGTTGTGAGCGGCGGCCGGCGGCGCGGCGGGCATGCCTCACGGTGGGGCACGGGCCGCCGGGGGGCCGAGCCGGCGTCCCTCCCTGAAGAACGCCCACGGGTGGGCCGGGGTGCCGTGCCTCCACGAAGGCTCCTGGCCGCCAAGTCGTGGCGGGGCCGCGGCGCCGGCGTCGTGGAGGCGGGACCGCGGCGAGCTGACATGGTGGAGGCGAGCGGCGGTCGGACCGGGTGGCGGCGCGGCGGGCGGGTGGCGGCGCGGCGGGCGTGCGGGTAGGTGGCAACGCGGCCGGGCGGTGGCGTCGTGGAGCCGGGACCGCGACGAGCCGGCGTGGTGGAGGCGAGCGGCGGCCGGACCGGGTGGCGGCGCTGCGGGCGGGTGGTGGCGCGGTGGGCGTGCGGGTGGGTGGCGGCGCAGCGGGCCGGAGGCGGCGCGGCGAGCGGGTGGTGGCGCGTCGAGCGGGTGTGGGAGGCGAGCGAGCGTGTGTGGTGCGTGGATGGGCCGGCCGCGGACTGAGCGCTAAGTGTTGTGGCCGGCCTTTTGCCATGAGCCTAGATCCCGGGCACACGGCAAAGACACTGTTTGCCATGTGCCACGATCCAAGGCACACGGCAAACACTGTGTTTGCCATGTGCCCCTGTCCTAGGCACACGGCAAATAAATTATCTACACGGCAAATATTTTCAGTGAACTAATTCAATTTCAAAAATTGTTTCATGAAATTTTATCGAATGAGCTTTGAAAACACATTGCCAAAGACACTAAACAACTCACGTTTTATGATTCAAACCAAAAAATTCTATTATTTCATGTGTTTCAAATTGTATCAACCAAATCATTTTCAATTATGTGTTTAACCAGATTTGATTTGACAAACTTTAGTGTCTATTTGGCCAAAGTGCATAAACATTACATGTTGGGTGATTCTTTTCTAAAAAACATTATTTCATGTGGTTACAACTCGATTTTAATGTATATTAAGATGATATGGTTTAATGGTTTAACCGCAAAATAAATTTTGAAATTAATAAGTGGATCCGAAAAATGACCAAATTTTGGCATTAAGGAATCTAAGTAGCATACTGCATAGAGAAAAATTTTATCACTTTGACTTGGAATACGTATGATTCGGTCTTAACCACTATGGACCTTCTCTGGATATGCTTGGGTTAGTAAGGAGTGCACGTCAAACAAGCGAGAAACTGACTCGATTTTTACCATAGCCATATGACACGAAATTATTGTATCATGAAAACTTTTAGGATTTTTGCACTTCATATGCTATTTATAAAATTTTAAAATGATTCGACCTCATATTACCATTCATGGTTCGGGATAAGGGTAGTCGATATTGCCTCTGAATTCATACACACGGCTTCAATTTACACTCAACAACATGAATTTGATTTTTAGATGAATTTTACTACAATGTTCAAATCCCTAGCAGAACAAATTAGACTTAAATCAAAGAAATGTGGTAAATCAATTTAAATGATTAAATATAGCAAAGACAATTAGAAAAATACCAGATGTTAACATCAAGGTCAATTTACTACAAGTGTATTTCTGAAAAATTTGGGACTGCTAATTTAACTTTTTGACCAATATTTTGCCGTGTGCATGGGCCGAGACTCACGGCAAAATTGGAAAACACACGACAAAAGGTGTTGTTTGCCGAGTGTCCCTGCTGGGCACACGGAAAATATTTCCCTGTTATGGATTTCAAAACATTTGCCGTGTGGTTAGAGTTTACCGTGGGTTTCATCAGTAAGTACACGGCAAAGTAATCAATTTGTCGAGCGGCTTCTGTTTGCCGTGTGTTGTAGTCAAATGCACACGGCAAACAATTTGTTTGTCGTGTGCCTTTGTTTTGCCGTGCGTCGAATTTGCGGCACACGGCAAAGACCACCTTTGTCGTGTGCCTGATATATGGCACACGGCAAAGCTTGTGGCACCCAGCAAACGTGGCATTTCCCGTAGTGCCGGCCAGATGAGATCTCTCAGCTAGACAAGTGGATCCATGCTACTAATAATAAGATGCACTGAAGGCAATACAATCCATGCTTGCCTTCGTTTAACAGCTTCGTCCACACGCACCGTACTGCTCCTGACGAAACATGTACAGGGACTATTACCTAACTCGAGTACTCGACCAGGGCTCCATCGCCACCAGCTGCTTCGATTGGAACACGCCTGGGCAGGTTGTTGCGTGACGGAGCCGTAGGCAGCAAGAGGCTTCCCCGCCCCCGCATAGCACAGACTTCCTCCCCTCACTCTTGTAATCTGCTAGAAATATATATCGTGCTTGCAGCAATCCTGCCCATGGCTGCTCCTGCTGACACCGGCGCCGCTGCAGCAGCAGCATCGACCCTAGTTCCTCATCAGCTAGCTACGCCCCACGGCGACCTGGCCGAGATCCTCCCTTCACTCCCCCTTGAGACCCGGTGCCTGCCGCCGTTCCATCTTCGCCGCTACAAAGGTTTCTCGCTAACCGAGAAAGCCCTCACTGGGTACTTCCCGGCCATCCACGCCCACTTCGAGCCGAGGCCCGACGACATCTTTCTAGTCAGCTTCCCCAAGTCGGGCACCACGTGGCTCAAGCCTCAAGGCCCTCGCCTTCGCGACGTTGAACCGGGCCGTGCACCCGCCATCCGACGCCGACCACCCGCTCCGCCGGCGCAACCCCCACGACTGCGTGAGGTTCCTCGGGGCGAGTGGTGCCGACGAGACGGAAGATGAGCCGGCGGCGGCGCTCCGTTCTCCGCGCGTGCTTGCCACCCACTTGCCCTACTCCTTGCTGCCGGAGCGCATCAGGGGAGGGGAGGGCTCCAGGATCGTGTACATCTGCCGGAACTCCAAAGACGTGCTGGTCTCCGGATGGCTTTTCACCAAGAAAACGTCAGCGATGTTCGGACTGGACGTGCAGTCCTACACGCTCCAAGAGGCGTTCGATCTATTCTGCGAGGGTCGCTGCATCAACGGCCCGCACTGGCAGCACGCCCTCGAGTATTGGGAGGAAAGCTTGAGGAGGCCGGGCAAGGTGTTGTTCCTCAAGTATGAGGAGATGCTGCGTGAGCCTGAGAGCAGCTTGAGGAAGCTGGCGGAGTTCATGGGGTGCATGTTCACCGAGGAGGAAGAGGATGGAGGGCTGGTCGATGCGATCATGGAGCTCTGCAGCCTGGGCGAGTTGTTGAAGAGCATGGAGGTGAACAGGAACGGGAGCAATCATATGGCTGTGAAGAACGTAGCCTACTTCGGCAAGGGGGTGATTGGGAACTGGAGCAATTACCTGAGACCAGAGATGGCGGAAAAACTTGACAATATCGTGGGTGAGGCGTTGCAGGGGTCTGGACTGGACTTATCGTTGCCAACTATTTCTGACTAGGTGATTGATTAGGTATGGACGTGTGGTACTCGAAAATTGAAAAGCGGAACCATTTACTAGTTTGCTAAATCATCTCCCTCACTTCCAAAATATTGCACTTCTAAAGTTCAAAATTTATTCCAAAATAAATACACATCTATAATTTTTTAGCTCCACTCCACGAACTCCTGATAAATAAGAAGTTGTTGTACCTGTTTGGCTTTGGGGGAATAGTCTTTTTTGCGCTTCTTGTTTCTTTTTCGAACAAGCTACAGTTCCTTCACTACAGTAAAATTTGCTACAGCTCTCCCGCACTACATTATTATTCAATGGATCGGAGACAGCTCCATATACATTCTTGATTGATCAAGGTCCTATGTTAACCAGGGGCGAAGCCACGATTCCAAACTAGGGGGCTGAACTAACAATTGGCATAATAAATTGGTTGTGTCTCATACGAAACCAACATAGTTGTTTAAAGCGGTTTCATATGACAACATTGAGAAATAAAGTAAAATACATTGCAAGGAAGTAAAAAAAAGATAAATTATTAAATTTTCCATACCAAAGCAATAGATAAAGCACGACGTTCGTTATTCTTCATGAATCATGAGGATTGACGATCTTCACGAGGAGCATTCTATATACCAAACAAAATAACTTAGTGACAATTGGCAAATTAAAAGTTCAAAATAATTTGAAATGTTGAAATGAATAGAACATACCCGAGGCACCAACATTCGGCGTGTTTTCATCTCTTCAAAACGTTGTATAATTTTATCATTGCTAATGCTTCTAAATATCTCCCTGGTGTAGCACATCATCAAGTGGTTCATCCAATCATCCCCTTTTTGCTATGGAAAAATGTCTTTATGAGAGTCATAACAGAAAAAGACTCTCTACTGAAGACGTTGCCATCGAAAGTATAAATGTTAGTTCTATGAGTTTATAAGCCAAAGGATAAGATTTGTCCACTCCAGACTTCGCCATTATTTCAGCAATTTTTGGAAGCTTTGCACATCCTAGAAAGTTTCACTATTTCTTTTAACACGGGTTATAAAGTCTTTAAGTTGACCCGGTAACAACAAAAGATCAGCAACATTGAAATCTTCAGCATAAATTTCAGCAAGCTCACAAGCCTATCCACATTAAAATTAGAGAACGAGCTCCTTGGATTAAGAGAAGCCATGCACACTAACAACTCTGATAAACTTCAGTGAACCAATGATTCATCTCTAACAAAATGGCATTGATGGCAGCTAGAAAAATCTCAACATTGTAATGCAAATTTGTTACCTTTTGCTTTCTATGTGAAGATGTTCCTCTAGCATTTACTGCAAAAGAAACAATGAAATGCTCAAGTTTTCATTTACATTTGCAATTGTGCATTCTCAGATTCACTAAACATTCAAAATTACCCACGTAGCCTGAGCTGCTCGGTGGGTGCAAAAAATTGATCTCCAGCAAACCTTGAAAATAGGCTGTCATTTTAGTATGCCTACCAAATTTCTCCCCCACCCCCTCAATTTGGTGGCTCTCTATTTGGGCTGCCAACTATGTGTAGGAATATGGGGTAGCAAAAACAAAATTATTCTAACACATAAACCAGGATTAATGCAGTTATATATCACGGGATTACCACTAGACGCGCGGGTGCAGAACTTCTGTCGCGCATCGATGTAGTCGAACAGATGGAAGCCGGCAGTGCAGTTGCGAGAACCTCCTCACGTGCGGTTCGTCCTTGTGCTGCAAATGCAGCACCTCCAAGGTATCCACACGTACGGGAAGAAGCGTCGCGATCCGGATTGCTAGATCCGCAAAGGCGACCTAGGGCTTCGGCGCGAAGGAGGGGCGGCTACTGTTCACGTCGGTACTGTTCAAGTGAACATTACCGTGAATAGTAAAAGGTCTAGGGTTCAGGCGCCCTCTTCCCTCTGTTTATATAGCCTCTTAGATGGGTTGCCTTGGGTCCCACCTTAGGCGCCCCCTTTTGGGCCGAAAAGGCCCATTAGTGCACCTAAGTCTAGTCTAATTCGGATCTCATCCTTATCAGGCTTCTTTCCCTTAAGTGTGTGACCCTATGGGCTCATATGCGAATAGACATGGCTCGAGTACTCTTACTCGGCCCAATAGTAGACAGTGGCCTCTAGCAAGACATGTCAACTACTATACGCACACAAAGATCATATCAGACGAGCCGCCACAATATCATATACATGCTATTCCCTTTGCCTCACGATATTTGGTCTAGTTTAAAGCCGACCACTCTTTCTCGATCCTGTGATTCGGAATACTTGGTTAACTCTTAACCCCAGCATGGCTATGCATTTCCTGATCCGAATCACTCGAGGGGCCCAGAGATATCTCTCTCTTGTAGAGAGGGGCAAATCTCATCTTGACCGACTATGTCTCACAGCATGCTTCTTGACAGATCCGAAAGCCACCTTTATGACTACCCTGTTACGGTGCAGCGTTTGATGACTCCTAAGTAAGTCGGTTCACATCTTGAGTACATACGATGATCTCAGGTCTTAGGACACAGCGTACATATTGTGTAATGAGAAGTCATAATCTCGTGTTGGGTCAGTTCAGTCTCATGTCTCACATGAGCCCACATTATTAGTTTGACATCTCCATGTCCATGACTTGTGAAACGTAGTCAATCAACTAATACATGTGCTAGTCTAATATTCATGTGTGTCCTCACATGAACTCCGACTAGGAACATTTTAGAATATTCATACAAGTATAGAGTTTCACAAATAATTCACATAAGCATTAATCAATACAAATTGTCATCCATGAATATTCAAGGTACACTTTATTAACCATGAATATAAGAAAATATGATTGACTCTAGGTCATATTTCCAACACTCGGCCTGCTGGAGTGGAGGCCTATATTTAGATGAATAAAATTTAGAAATGGACTTCTAAATAGACATTTGCTCATTCAAATTAAGAAGCCCCACTGGAGTTACTCTAAGAGAACAACTAGTTCACAATTCTATCTGCATGTGCAGTCCGTGGTGCAATCTGCACGCAGCAACCAAATCCGATGGATCAGAAAATTCAGCAACGGGTTAACTAGATAATCGAATGATGGATAGACTTTGGCTAAGGATACTGATTCGGCGTTTTTTTTTAAAAAAAAGAAGTATACTGATTTATATTGTTCATCGAATCATGCTAGTGCTGCAACCTGAAGTGGTCGAGCGGGCGGCACTCGAGGCCCTTGCTGTAGAAGTGCGCGATGAACTCTCGAGCCGTGACGCTCCTGTAGAGCGGCGGGTCGTTGCTGCTCTCCGTGATGGGACCGTACAGCCTCGTCGATCGCTTCATGTCGGCGTTGAAGAAGCACGCCGCCGAGACCCTCGGGCTCCGGTTCGCCAGCACACGATGCTCCACGCTCCTGAACCGGTCGTTGCTGACGAGCTGCATGCCCGGCACGGCGCGAGGCGCAACAGCAAACAACGATGGATTATTTGTGCATAAAATTCACAGCCGAATCGATTGGTAAAGAAGGCAGTCGAGGTGATGAGCGTGCGTGCCTGGAGAAGGTCGCCGATGTTGACGATGAGGGCGCCGGGCAGGGGCGGGACGTCCACCCAGCCCCGGCGGCCGCCGCCGCGATCGAGGAGGACCTGCAGGCCGCCCATGCCGTCCTGCAGGAGCACGGTGAGGAACGCCGGGTCGGTGTGCCTGCTAGTGCCGAGGGTGAGGTGCGGCTCCGGGCACGGCGGGTAGTAGTGGCCCACGACGTTGAGGCCCTGCGCGCATCCCAGCTCGCGCAGGCGGTCGCCGGGCAGCCCGAGCGACTCCGACAGCAGCTCCAGCACCCGCAGCGCCAGCGCCGTCGCCGCGGCGCCGTACTCCGGCATCACGCCCCGGATGGCCTCGGGCAGCTCCTCCGGGCGCGGCGGGTCCGGCGCCAGGTCGCAGAAGAGGGTGTCGCGCCAGCCGGACGCCGCGGACTGGAAGAGGTCGAAGTTGGAGCTGAACCTGACCTTGCGGGCGGGGTCCCGGGTGTAGGCCCGCCGCTTCGCCTCGGGACGGGAGAGCCCTCGTGGAACCGCCGCACGGCCGCGAGCTCGCCCGGCACGCCGTGGTTCACCACCTGGAAGAACCCCGCCGCCCCGGCCGCGCGCCGCACCCGCGCGACCACCTCCTCCCGCGGCGCGCCGGACAGGTCCACGACCGGGATGGCGGCGGCCGGGGGCAGGGACGGCGCGGGCGGCAGCGATAGCTCGCGCAGGGCGTCCGGCGGGTGGCGGAAGATGGCCGGGACGGCCGGGACGCCGGCGTCGACGAGGCCCTTGACGCCCGCCTTGGTGTCGTCGAACGCCTGCAGCTCCTCTCGCCGGCGGTCGTAGGCGTCGCCGCCGCCCGTGGCCGCGCCGGCCTCCGTGGCTGCGGACATCGTTGCCGTGCGTTCCGATCCGCGCGCGACCGGTGGGATAAGGTTAGACGGATCAATCAGCTTGCCGCCTGGTGGCCGGCGGTGGTGGCTCGTCCGGCGGATATATACTGAGATATTTCGGAGCTTGGATGTACTCCAGTGCGACGGAAGCGACAAACACCGGTGTCGCTAGTCTTCAGCAATCAACACGATGGGATGGCAACAGGCGCGACGACGAGGTCGTCCGGATAATGCGCGGCCTCCATTTCCACGGTCGTCGAGCGAGTCCAGAGCAGCCAGCGCGCCTCAACGTCGCCGGACAACGAAGTGTTGGCGGCCGCTGGGAGAGCGACTGAACGAGCCATATGCCATGGCAGCATCTCGAGGATCCTCGTCGTCCGTGGCTTCCGTATCGCGCCTGCCGCCGTGCAACCCCAAGTGGCCAAGAGTCGTGCCTGACAGGAGCTGCGTCATCACATCTGAACTGCGTTCACCTCGTTTCAACCAAACAGACCGGTCTCCTCGTCCTGCACCGCGCCTGGGCGCGCCGTGGCACCGTGGCACTGGATGTCACGCTCGGAGCGCAGGCTCTGGAGTCTGGAAGGCGGCCGCGGCCGGGCGCGGTCAGTGCCAGAGGCCACCAGGACACGGCGACGCGTCGCGAGACGCACGGGAAAAGAACAGCGGCCCTTGTCAGTCTCAGCAGCCTCGCAGCTCGGCACGCACGGCACGCCGCGCCGCGCTCCGCTGCCTCCCCGACTCCCGAGCGGAAAGCCTGCGCCGCGCCGGCTGCCCGCTCCCCCTTCCCCTTCCGCCTCGGTTCTTCCCCCATTCCCTCCTCACTGCCCCAATACCCCCTCCGAAATTCGAATCGCCGCCTCCCTCGCCCTCGCCCTCGCCCCGCGCCGCCGATGCCGTCCAAGCGGCCGTCCCCGCACGCCATGGACGAGGCCGCCGCCGCCGCCGCCGCCGCCGCAGGGCGCCTCCGCCCCTCCACCCCGCGCTCCAAGAAGCGCTCCTCCCGCTCCAAGTCCCGCGCGCGCTCCCGCGACCGCCGCCGCTCGCCGAACCCTAACCCTAGCTCCCGCCGCGAGCGCGCCCCGGAGCCCGGCTACGCCGCGCCCGCGCCCTCCCGCAAGAGCGACCGCAGGCCCAAGCCGCGCTACATCCCGGACTCCGCCACGCTCGCGACGGCCATAGCCGCGTCCGCCGCCGCCGCCGCCGCGTCGGGCGGCGGCGGCCGCGGCAGCGCGGGCGCCATCTCCAAGCTCTGGAGCGAGGCCGACGAGGTCGCGCTGCTCACGGGCGCGGCCGCCTTCAAGGACCGCAACGGCTTCGCGCCGCGGCGTCCGGACATGCCCGACCTGTTCGAGGCCATCAGGGACTCCCTCGCCCCGCACCTCGACCAGGCCAAGATGTACTACAAGCTCAAGCGCCTCAAGAGCAAGTACCAGCACTCCGTGCCGGGCGACTCCAGCACCGCGCACGAGCACAGGGTGCGCGACCTTTGCGCGGCCCTCTGGGGCGCCGAGCTCGCGCGCCCTGCAGAGAACGACGTCGTCGAGGCTGAGGAGGCCGACGAGGAGGACGCCGGCGGGGATACGGAGGGCGCCGTGAGGCTGCCTATGGTCAAGGAGGTGCTTGGAGAGTACTGGAAGTCGAACGGGCAGGGCCTGTCAAGCGTGTCGCTGGAGAAGGGGTTGGCGTTGCTTGGGCCACAGGAGGCTAGTGTGGCTGAGGGCAAGTGGAGGCGGCAGCTCGAGGCCGATATGCGCATGCAGATGCGCCGGCATGATCTGGGAAAAGAGGTCTATGGCCTGCTCATCGATGCCATCAAAGGCCTTGAGCCTTAGCTTGGGTACAGATTTTACCATTCTCTGTTATTTGTGGGTGTGAGCGATTTCCTTCTTGTTTGAATTCCCCGGACCCTAGGTTTCATTTTCTGCTCGTTAACAGTTCATCATTGGACTAAGGTGCAAATTCTGTTAAACTTAACCCCGTAAATTGGCATGCTTCTTTAATTAGTGGGATTTAGTTTTCCAAATCATCATGCTTGTTTGATTTACTAAAGTCGTAAGTATGATTGCATTGTCAATTTAGTTTCTTTATGTTTAGGTTCAGTAGTAGCCCATTTTTCTTTCCGAAGGATACTGAATTTGGCATATTCATAATAAGTTAGGCTATGCCATTGGATTTGTAACATTTTCCCTACATTGTTTGTTGCTTGATATTTGTCTCAAGAAAAATGAATAGTTTTCTTACAAATTTTTCCTTGCTTTTGGGTCTTTAGGTTATTGGCTATATTTTCAATTTTCCATAGGGATAAGGTGCTTATCTCGTCTTTTTCTTTGCGAGGATTATCTATCATTTTCTTTGCTTACGAAGTAGAACTGGTTGGCTGCTGTCTTCCGACCATTGTAAGATAGGCCATTGATGCGCTCAACGCTCATACATATGCCTGATGCTCTAGGGTGGGTGGGTGTTTGTGGAACTAATGAGCTCAAGTTTCTGCGTCACATTTTTGGTGTGTACAATAGGCGTGATTCATGAGAGCAGCTTGCCTTGGATTAAATGGTTTTTTTTTGTTCCTTGTGAGTTGAACATTGGTTTACGTCACAATGTTATGCTTAAATTTAGTCGATTTGGCATGTTTTCTTATACGTTTTGGATTGTTTCTAAAAGATTGATTACTTGCCTGTCTGATTTACTCTTCTTATCAAGTAGAATTATGTTTTTAGTTTGGTTTCTTTTCCACCTTAGTTCTAGCCTCTACTCTAAGCTTGCTCACTTTTTTTTCTGAGTGCCTCGCAAGGTGCATTTTTACATAGCATTTATGTGATTGCTTTGTGCTTGGATTAGGCACAACATTTATATGTTCCATTGCAAATTAGTACATTCTTTCAAAAAAAATTTGGACACATGTTGTGATTATTCTACTTGACAAATGACAAGTACAGTTGTCTTTGTAGTATGATTTTCCCATCCTAGCTTTACCCTCAATGGCAAAATAATCCTTATCTTGGAAAGATCATTAACTAGCTATTTTGGAATTGTCTTGGTAGCCAGTGTTTCTGGCACAATATATGATTCTTTTTTACTAATATAAAGGTGATGATTCTAGCATGATAAGTGTTTAAAAAATTGCTAGGTGATATGAGGGTGGTTGGGTGGCGGCTAGCCCCCTAGGTGTTGGGCTAGGCGGCTGATTTTCTTAAAACATTGAGCATGGTATTGGCTTTACAATTGGAGGTTCAAAAAGGTAGTCTCCAATCTGCATGAATAACAAAGAATACCATGAGCTAATTGGCTTAAGTGGTGTAAATAGTTTCAAGCCAAAGAGTGTGTGAAACTTATGTTTTGTGTTTTTTCCATTCAAGCATGAACACAGCCGAAAATCAATTGGGCTGCATTGTAAGAAGGGGAAGCCACTTAGTTTTTCATTCATCATTCATGCTGTTTGTGTTTTGTGCTGCATTGTAAGAAGGGGAAGCCACTTATTTTAGGCATTTGGAGGATCTGCTTGTTCTAGGCTTTTAAACCTTCATGGGCTTTTTTTAGAAAAAATTGGATTTGGAGTTGCTTTGGGTTCTCCCTGACAGACAATCTTGGCTTAGGCAATTGATTTTGAAAGAGTCGTTCTTGTTTGGTAGGAATGCTCAAGCTTGCAGCACTTTCAAGAGACGCTAAAGTTATTGTTGTTTACATATCTTCTTTTATAAGGGCACCTACGGTGTGATCTCTATCTTATGGCAGTCGACCAGCTAGTCTGTTTTCCGAGAAGGGTCACAACAGACTCATCTCCATTTTTTGGCTAACCGCTAAACTGCATTTTGTGTGATGTTAACTTATGTTTGTCATATGGTCCATCATCTTATTGTCCGAGTTGTTGTGCTGGAAGTTTCATCCTCCATAATATTGAGATAAGCCAACATGGCTGTGAGCTCTCCCTCTTGGTTGTGTGTTACCTATTTACCTTTGATGTTGACTCTTAATGTTCTGTTTGTTTGACATGAGGTCAGCCTATGGTGGAAAATGAAAGTAGTGCCCAAACTGCCCATTATCTGACAGAGCTCATTTCATTTAATGGGATAACTGTTCATTTATATAGTTTTGTTCTTTGCTTCCAATACATCCAGGCAACTAGTAATATCCACTAATGCTTGATTTCATCTCGCGTACCAGATTTGCAAAGCACCAATCAATGAATGGTTGCCAAAGCAATTTTTTAATCATAATATTAAACCGTAGCCCATGAGGGTACATGTTGGCCTACCAGCTAGGAACCATCATTCCAAATCCATCTTTGCTTTGTTTTGAAGTGGCAAAACCTTATGGTTGTACTCTTTCTTCTTCTTTTTTTCCTTTTGTGATGTGTCACTGCATTGGCATGGCCTATTCAGCAAATTATAATTCTACGGCATTGATGAGGTCTGCACCTTGTAAGTTTCCTCTCTATTGCATGGGAAATATGTTGATATTTTGACACTTACCTCTTTATTTATGATCGATCATATATGACTAGGTCCTATGTCCATTTTTGGGGCCAGCATATGTAGATGCAACTCACTCAGCCTAGTAGACTTCCATATCCAAGCTTAGTGTGGTCCTTAAACCAATTTTCATGTCTAGACATCCCATCTGCCTGTCGGACCCTCAGTCTCTTTCTTGTACCTGTCAATCACAAATATCTTTTTAGAATTGCGTTTGTCTACTCTTCGGTCCGTATTAGTTTCTTAGTCCCTGTTTCATGCATCAGCCTGAAACTAGTTGAGGATTAACCATTTAAGTTACCCACATAAGTTGCTATTTCTCCTAAAAGAGGCACATGCCATCCATCTGCTGAAAAGATAAAAGCTTCTTTGCACCAGCATCTCTGAGTACCTGAGTTCTTGTGGAAAGTAAGCTTTCCCTAACATACATTTGAAACTCTTAGGGCCTAATAGTTAAATTTCCATTCAGGATGGCTTAATCTTCAAGGTGACTCCATCTGTATCCCAAGTTGAAATCAAGCCTTCGTAAAATAGTAGATACACATGCAATGGACCATTCATTCAAATATTTAGGCTTGATGAAAGGTCGATAATGCATGGAATTCCACTAGGGCTCTATATGTAAAATCAGCGTGCACCCTCCAATGCTTACGCTCGATAAGGTGTCATGTAGCACCTCGGATAAGCCTTATCGCCTAGGCAGCACATAAGGCGACAAGGTGTTTTTTTTTAATCTCGAACACGTAGGAGAGCTGTGTATCAATATATTAAGAAGGATTGAAGGAATAAGGCACAATGTTCTTACGGCGTTAAGGCGAGTTGTGGCGAGTCACCACCGCCTAGCCGCCTAGGCGGGCTAAGGCGACGCCTAGGCGGGCTAAAACGCCTAGGCGGGCCAAAATAGGGGAGCGCCTTGTCGCCTAGGCGACGCCATAAGAACATTGATAAGGCATCAAGATGTGGTTAGGCCCTTGTGGCACCTTGGGTTGCCTCGTTGCTTAGGCCACGCCTTAAGAACACTTTACACGTCCTTGTTTGTTTAATGTTAATGCACTGCTCTACAAATACCTAGAAAAAAATAAAGACGTAATACACACGATGCCATATATACGTACAATCTCAAAGTCAACTGTGTTCATACCATATAGAAACACAAAAATGCAGATGCACCTGGTTGTATACCTACTTGTTTAGGCTATTTGTCTTGTTCCAGTCTTAGTATTAGGGGTAGATTTGATATTGAAATATTGTAAGTGTATATCCAATTATATGTAGTACATCCATGACTTTTATAAATATTTTAGAAATGTGCACTGCGCCCTTCTGCATTTGAATTGCAACCACCAAAACTTGTTCATATTAGTTATCGAAGAAAAGCCATGTTGATATTGTGGTTTATGAAATGTATCAAGCTTCCATATGCTACTCCTAGGATTAACTGAATGCTGAAAAAGAAACTAAAGATATTACTTATAGGGTGAGTAACCAAGTAGATCAAAATAATGAATGCACTAGTTTAGGAAGGTCAAATCATCATTTTCACCTGTGAATACTTCTAATACTTTTGGTACATGAACATTTTTTCTTGAATGGGTGACCCTGGGGTCCTAAAAATGCCTGAATTAGTACTTTTGTACCAAACGAACTTTCTCAGTTCTCTACATGAATAAGTCGCAAAAAAAAAGTTCTCTACATGAATACATCTGGGTCTAAAGCAAGATATGGTTGCACGGCAATTGTTTTTGTGGTGCATGTTACTGGTCATTCTTTTATTTCTTCTCCATAATCTTGAGTTGTTGCATCATTTTTTTCTTGTTGAATTCCTAATTGTTGCTTGATATTGTTACCCCTTTGGTTAGTAAGCATTTCCGAGCTGAAATTTGTGCTGATTTGAATTCTGATATACAAAAGACAGTTTTTTATTAGATACCTTTCTTGGACAAATTTGTTTGGAAAAAGTCGAAATTACTCCCCTCTACTATATAGCCAATGTCCGGATAACTCCTAAACTATCGTTTAGTTCATTTTACCCCCCAAACTATGCCCTTTGGTTCAAGTTACCCCCCTAATACAATTTATCTTTTTCATTTCTCCATGCATAGGTGTAGTTTTAAGTTGAAATTTGACAAGATGATAGTACACATCATAACACATGTTAGAAAAAATACATCATAATTTTTCATCATTATTTTGATTTGTTAGGATATTTAATAGTATATTAATCATTGAAGTTCAAAATTATATAAAAATAATGATGAAAAATATATAGCATTTAAAAAAAATATGCATTGCGATGTTCACTACTATCCTGCAAAATTTAAAATTAAAAACTCAACTTGCATATGGAGAAACAAAAAAGACAAATTGTATTATGGGGTAAAATGAACTAAATTAGTTTAGGGGGTAAATTGAACCAAGTTATAGTTTAGGGGTTTATTCTGGCTTTGGCTATACTTGAAGGGAGTAATTGTACTTTTTCCAATTTGTTTCTATAGATCCTCAGAAACCCATATCTGTAGTGATTCTGTGTTCCAAAAAAAATACTTTGGTGATTCTCGCATGCCTTAGTAATGAAAAAAGGGCAGTTATTTGTTGTATACCCTTTCTTGGAGTAATTTACTTGTATAGAGACCATACCATTAATGACAATCACATGTCGAACAAAGCTTAGTGAAAACAAAAGTTGTTTCTTGCACATGCTATATCATTTGGACATCACATATTGCAAGTAGTGACGAAGCATAATATATGGAAATATTGTACCTGAAGTGTTCTTGGTTGTGACTTTAATATATTTTATAATAGCCTAATTAAGATATTTTTGGATCTTTTTTTTTGTCTTCTTCTCAATAGTGTACCTACTGTGGTGAAAACAACTATTTAAAAACTTCTATTCGGATAACGTTGTTACAACATTGGAATGTTTGCACAGTTCTGATTGTAATAAAACTGCCTTTCTGCTACTAAAGCTAAATTTCTTTTGCAGGTGCGGTTGGTGGAGTACATAGCTGGATACATAGGTGTGGTGTTCTTTTGTAGGCTGATCAACCCGACCTCTTGGTTGCTGACTGAAAAGACCTAACTGGTGTGAGGTGCTGTAGGGGTTTGCACGAATCAGTCGTGTCAATTTATGTCTAGTTGTCGAACCATTCAATGATTGTTAAGTTACTTAGGTCTGGACTCTGGAGATGTTCTGTTTGCTAATCTTCTGCAAAGAAAGCTTGGTCGATGATCAGACAACTTTCAGACTGATGCTGCATTTCTGTAAATCTTCGCTAAGTATTATTGCGATGATACCGTGTTTGAAGTGTAGAATCCAGTAGTTCAGTTTCTCTTGATATGTGGCTTTCTTGAAACGATATTTCACTGTGTAGATTACTTGATTCTGACTGGCCATAGATGTATGATTTGGTCGATGGCACTGAGCGTGCCTGCCACCCAGAATTGCACGCCCACATCAGTTGGCGCGGGCATGACGGTCTCATTTGCGCAGGGCACGTGGTATGTTAGCGTGTGATAGCTTCTAAGTAGCATTTGAGCTTGAAGCAATCTGTAACGGCCCAGGTTTTTAAATAGCCAATTTAGGGTAATTAGAACCAAATCATGCATCATGTGCTTGAATTGCTTGAAAAAGGATCTTTTTGTAATTATAAAAGGTTATGTGTGTAATTATGATTTTATGCAAGGTCCTTTCTGCAGTTATATAGAATAGGGTGTGCTATTATAGCTTTGTGGAGGGTGTTTTTGCAAAATTCAGTGCATTTATTGCTTGGCAAGAAACTTTTCAAATCAGCCCATATTTGAAGTGAAATTGCTTGAAAAAGGCAAAATTCCTAGAACTCAAATTTCCCTTCTATGTTTTAAAAATTAACGCTTGAATCTTTGATCAAATAAATTTTTGCACAACATCAAAGTTGTAGATCTTGAAAAGTTGAACAACTTTCATGTTGGGCACTTTTTCATTTGAGCCCTAGATTAATAGTTATCAATGTTTTACAGTTAGGTCCTTGAAATTTTGGAAATTCTGTTTAGGTCCCTGTCTTCTTCCCCAGCCTGCCTGCTCTGCTTCCCGCGCCGACCGACGGTGCCACGCCGCCCGCCGCCGCTCTGGGCCGGCCGGAGGCCAACTCCAGTTTCGCCGCCGCCCCACGCGTCACCCCTTGACCCCTGGACCCACTTTCCCCGCGCGCTGGAGCTCCCTCCCTTCGCCACGCCGCCCAGAACCATCTCGCGGTCGCCACCTCGCCGTCGCCGTGGCCCGGCCAAGACACACCCCCAGAGCTCGATTTCTCGTGCGCAGCCGCAATACAAGTACCCCAGAGAGCTTCATCCCTCGTTCTTTTGCCAATTCCCCACTCCCAGAGCTCGGAACGCTGCTGCCGCCCATATCCACGCCGACGAGCTCACCCTCGCCGTCGAACCGCCTCTCTGCTGCTTCTCCGCCCTCAATTGACCCCACCAGTAGCTTTGCCTCGACCTTGCACCACTCTCAGGCCTAATCCCGCCCTCAGATCTCCACCGGAGCCCCCTCGCCATCGTAGCCGAGCTCCGCCGCCGCCCAGCTCGCCGCGGAGCCGCCATTGCAGTCCTGCTCCGCCCAAATCAACCCTCCCACGAGCATACCACACTCCCACCGGTGCTCCCCGACTCGACCTTCGCCGCCCAGTGCCACCGGAGTACCCCCACCGACGAGCGCCTCCGCCGCCATCTCGCTGTCCACCGCCGACCGCCCTCCTCCGACCCTCTCCCGACGCGCCAAGTACACCAGGAGGTCCGCCTTGGCCTGCTCTCCATTTGCCCCAACCCCACCCTCGCCGCCGACGACCCCCTCGCCGGGTTCCAGCCGGTCAAACCCCGCGCCTCCCCTCTGACCGGCCAGGGACCTCGGGATTGAAAGATACAAAAGCCCAGGGGGCTGTCTGCAAACCTCGTGACTCAGATGAATAGTGCTATAGGGACTTGTTTGTTATGATTTGCTGTGAATTTTGAAATTCAATATCAATTCGTAGAAAATTCGTAAAATAGCAAATTCTGATGTTTTGGAATCCTCTTGAAGAGATCTATGCAGTAGAATCATAATATGTTAGGCTTTTGTTGAAAGTTTTTGCTGTACAAGTTGTTTTGTGTCACTAGCTTAATAAAGACTAGTTATTTAATCTTTTTCTTATCTGATGATTGAAAGCTTGTCTTGCTCTGAAATTTTTATGGTAGTTTACACATGTAACACTAGCTTTGCTATAAAAATTTCATGGTCAGTTCTCTTGTGTAGCTATTTATTTGTTTTAAAACTTTGTTTAGTACGCTTTATTTTTGGTAAATAGTTTCTGTTTGTAATAAATCATGATTTTATTTTGGCATGTCCTTTTTGAGTAGCTTAGCTTGTCCAGGAAGTTTAAGCTTCATTTCATGGCTAGAACAGGAGTTAAAATTGAATCTTGTTAAACGGGTGTCTGTTTTGTTTAATTTATCTGAATTAATTCCGTGTATATAAAATCATGAAAAATTCACAGTAGATAGATCATACCTGTGTAGATCTCCTGTTAATTTTTGAGCTTCTACTTTGCTATATTTTAGTCTGTATAATTCAAGCTTGTGCTAGGTGTTGCCTGCATAAATGTTTTATTGTGATTAAATGGTTACATGTCTTGATATGATTTTTGAAGGGTAGATTACTTTGTTCATGTTCTGTTTAGTGTAATTTTGGTATAATTTATTACTTTTTGTACTCTGATTTGATGATTTATTTACAAACCATGACTTAGTGGTATGATAAATCACCACCACTCATTTTATGAAGTTAGTTAACTTCTTTTGTGCTGTTAATCATGATGCCTTGTGTAGTTAAATTTGTCATTTAACTACTCTATAAACGATTGCCCATGTTTGTTTATAATGTTGTTCTTGCATTACATATAGATACGACTACTTTGTCAGACGGGACGTACGAGTTGATTCCGGAGTCTGACGGAGGTGATCTCGAAGCTCAAGTGAACACTGCGGAACTAACTGAAGCCCCGAACCAAAGTTCGGAAGAGCCTAGCGCTGAAATAGTTAGCAACTACCGAGAAGGCAAGCCCCGGACATAACCTATATTTCAAATTATTATCATTTACTGTTGTTACTTACTTGTGCATTTACAGTTCTTAGGATTTGAATTGAAACCCTAGATGCATGATCCTAGAAACCTATGTACTGAACACTAGACCTAAGTTCGACTATCTGCTAAGCTTATAGGAACGGTAAAAGTCGAGTGATTGCCTGTCACTCGCGAGCTATATAGGAATTGCTTGTTTACTTTCTGTTATCAATATAAGGACGACGGACGGGGTTGTGTCGATATCATGTCCTATGTGAGACCCCGTCTGTGTTGATGAACTTGCTAAGGTCGCGGTGTGTGGTAGTGCTGGTTAAGTTTTTGAAAGTACTAGTCACATGCCGTAAATATGGTACGCGGCAAGCCTAGTAGCCGATTGGACCGGGGAGTGGATATACCTCCCACTCTCTCAGTAGGGATAGGTTTTATTTTATGTTGCGCAACACTACGACTTCTAGGGACAAGGTTCGGCCTTGGAGCCCTGTAGTCGAGGAGAGTGGCACTATCCACAAGCCGGAAAGAAAGGTTAACGGTTGTTTGGGAATGACCCGACGGTATTCCAGACGTGTGTGCTAGGTTACCCTTGCAAGGTTGAATTTCGATTCAGAATCGTCCGCCTCTCACGATGAAATGAGACTGCTTGATCTCTTTGCCACACAGAGTAATAAGAGCAACAATATTCTTATTAATCTTGATGTTTGCTTAGAAGTTCCACCATGTTTGGTTGGTAGATGCTTACATAGAAAGGTTAATCAACTAGAATCTTGAAGCTAAAACTTGAAAGTAAGGACCTACTCTTTATTGCTTTTCAGCAAAGGAAAAACCAGAGCCTTACAAAGCCTTGCATAGTCTAGCGAAGGTGGGCTACTTATACCCGTTGTCGGTTAAGTCTTGCTGAGTATTAGAATACTCAGTCTTGCTGTTGAAAACCTTTTTCAGGTATGACTTTTGAGGATCAGGTCGCTAGCTTGACCTATCCTTGCTCGTTGCCTCCTGGCTGGTCTGTAGAATGGGATACGTCTTCGGCCGGCAATGACTATGACGAGTGATACCATGCCTGGGCTAGCCTGGTATCCTTCTTGCGACGTGTTGTAGCCGTCGTGTTTTATCTTCCGCTGTTTTAAACTCTGATTCTACACTTATGTTTGTATAACTGTTTTACTTAAGTTGGTTTTGTAATAATCTTTTGAACTGGTTTGTAATCTTTAATATGCCTGTGTTGTAAAATTGTGGTTGTAATATCTCCGGACTCGCCTTCGTGCGAGGTATGCTTGTTCGATCCGAGAATCGGTGGTTGTATCGGGACGTTACCCGACAGACCAAAAATTGTTCCGTTTGAAGTGCGTTTAAGCTAATGTTGCCTTTATGGTGATGGTTTACGCACTTGAGCCGGGATAATTTATGCGGTTCTGCCACAGCTGGTATCAGAGCTGCAAGCATACATCGGAGGTGTTGGAACCTTAAAAATCGCTTTCCATATAAAATTGGAACCATAAAGAATTTCGGAAAACTACGTTGGATTCGTTAAGAGTTGTGTTTAGAACGTAAAGTCCTAGGGAATTTATGGGAATTACTAGGTGGTTATTTTTGTATGGTTTATGTTATCTGACTTCCAGCACTTTATATTTTGTCAAACCATGCTCACAAGCAACTCTTAATTCTTGTAACGACGCACCTACGTGAGGTAAGATGGTAAGGATCCTCAGTCAGCTGAGGGAGTCTGACCTTCCCGTCGGCGATGCGAACCGAACGCTGCGCTCAAGCAGTGACTTACTTGAGCTGCTGCCAATATACTGATCTCGGTCGACTATATTGGGAGTAAAGGAACTCGTGAATACGCCACTAAGTAGCGTATGTTAACGTTGGCCATACGGCGGAAATTGTATGGCTGCCGCTTCTATAGTGAGCGGTAATGTTTGGGAACGCTTTCATGGGTGCTGGCATGAAAGGTTCATTGGATATATATATGTTTTGTCAATCTTCTGCAGGTACGCTAACCACGATTCGATAAGATAAGAACGGTTAGAATGTATCGACTAGCTATATAGGGAGAGCCGTATTTATGTATGCCACCGTGCTAACCACGTAAGCCCAACGATAGTTGGCAGTTGTTTATCTTGTGAGGAACGAACAGGACGTGCATGCATGTCTAGTTGATGTTTGATTTGTTCCTAGTACTTGAAGTTGCTACATGAGCTTGTTAAGGAATTTCAAGTATGAATCCTTATAAGATAAGTGTTAGTGTGCTTAAAACATGAGTGAGCGAAACTCTGATGTTAGTAGCATATTAGTAAAATGCTTAGGTTTCCTTAGATGAAAAATATGGTTTCGAGTCATGCCTTCCTCCTAAGCCCCATCTTGTTGTTATAAGGATCTTTTCATTCCTTAGAATCTCAAATGATGAACCAGTACCGATTGTGGTTTATTATTCTTTGAGTTTGGAACCATATCATCTTTTGATTTAGAATCATAGTTGTTTTTCCACAGTCTTCTTAAAAAGCTTATTTGAGAAAGTCTTTTGTAAGTTAGTGGCTATGGATCTTATATGAACCTTACCATTGATCTTAGCTAGATAATCAATCCAACTCTTGATCAATGCCTTGAATCAATTACTATCAAAACTATTATTCCTTTTCCTTCATGGCTCCCTGGTTAAGCCATGATGTTGTTAACAAAACCCCATCAATAGTCATTCTATTCCTCTTGATGTTATGCCGGATCTTGCCGGCTATTTTGATATTTAAATCCTATATTTTTATTATTGCTCACTCAATTTTTGGATAAAATTAAAAAGTTTTATGGTAATAATAAACTTTTGAAATACAATCCTTGATGCAATAATCATGCGTCACATCATTTCATGACATTCGTCAATGCATAGTGTTGCATCATGATCGGGGATCTGTAGACTGACTAAGGGTTATGCGTTGAGTACCACTTTGTGGGTTGTCTTCGGTTCCTATCTTATCGTTGCTGGCGCTATTGGGTTGCCACTCTTGATTACTTTTGTGGTGGAGTTTAGTCATATAACCTTGATGCCGCGACGAAACCTAGACTCTCGTGTGTGCTGCAGCCACATGATTGAGTTACTAGGAGCGCGCTGGTGTCTAGTATGTGTGACGTAACTCACTGCAATCCCCTTCTATGCAACCATACTAGTGTCCTAACCTCTGATCTTTCCTCAAGTGTATAGGGCTAACGAGTTTTAGTCGGGAGAGTATGGGTACGATTTGTGCATGGCACTGTGTGCATCATTAACTCATGGTGTATGCATCATTAGATCAGCATCATGAAAATTGCATTGTGTTATAAGCACCATTTCAATTGTGTATAAAATATTTCGTTATTGCATTGCACCAGCATTGCAATCATACATCTCGAGGATGCATCATTCTCATGGTCATTGAGCATATGCATCTCGCATCATATTGTTTAATTTAATCAACAGTTTGAGCAAAAATGTCCTTGAGCAAAAACTTCCCTTGATATCTATTCTATTTAGATTCACCACCAGGTTGAGACCTTGATTCTTCCAGAACTTAGGTCCTCTCTTCTTTATAAAAATCCTACTATATGTTAGTACTAGAATAATCCACCGGTCTTTTCCAGCCGACTTTGATGGTGATTGTGATCTCATGTTTTATCCACCGACTTTTGCTGCAAAGAATGAAGTCCTGGAGCCTTTAGTGTGGAAAAACAATTGATTAGTTCACACAATAGCACAGTAATTCCTCTCGCTCATAAATACATACCTTGTTTCTTGAACTTTATCTAAGTTCTCAATCCTTATCTACAAAAGATCATATCGTCAACATCAACCTTCTTTATTGTGACTTTGTCCTGTTGGCTTTGATGGTTAGTTTACTCCTCTTCCCTTGAGAGTTTTTCGTTCGGAATCTCGGGACGAGATTCTTTTTAAGGGGGGTAGGCTGTAACGGCCCAGGTTTTTAAATAGCCAATTTAGGGTAATTAGAACCAAATCATGCATCATGTGCTTGAATTGCTTGAAAAAGGATCTTTTTGTAATTATAAAAGGTTATGTGTGTAATTATGATTTTATGCAAGGTCCTTTCTGCAGTTATATAGAATAGGGTGTGCTATTATAGCTTTGTGGAGGGTGTTTTTGCAAAATTCAGTGCATTTATTGCTTGGCAAGAAACTTTTCAAATCAGCCCATATTTGAAGTGAAATTGCTTGAAAAAGGCAAAATTCCTAGAACTCAAATTTCCCTTCTATGTTTTAAAAATTAGCGCTTGAATCTTTGATCAAATAAATTTTTGCACAACATCAAAGTTGTAGATCTTGAAAAGTTGAACAACTTTCATGTTGGGCACTTTTTCATTTGAGCCCTAGATTAATAGTTATCAATGTTTTACAGTTAGGTCCTTGAAATTTTGGAAATTCTGTTTAGGTCCCTGTCTTCTTCCCCAGCCTGCCTGCTCTGCTTCCCGCGCCGATCGACGGTGCCACGCCGCCCGCCGCCGCTCTAGGCCGGCCGGAGGCCAACTCCAGTTTCGCCGCCGCCCCACGCGTCACCCCTTGACCCCTGGACCCACTTTCCCCGCGCGCTGGAGCTCCCTCCCTTCGCCACGCCGCCCAGAACCATCTCGCGGTCGCCACCTCGCCGTCGCCGTGGCCCGGCCAAGACACACCCCCAGAGCTCGATTTCTCGTGCGCAGCCGCAATACAAGTACCCCAGAGAGCTTCATCCCTCGTTCTTTTGCCAATTCCCCACTCCCAGAGCTCGGAACGCTGCTGCCGCCCATATCCACGCCGACGAGCTCACCCTCGCCGTCGAACCGCCTCTCTGCTGCTTCTCCGCCCTCAATTGACCCCACCAGTAGCTTTGCCTCGACCTTGCACCACTCTCAGGCCTAATCCCGCCCTCAGATCTCCACCGGAGCCCCCTCGCCATCGTAGCCGAGCTCCGCCGCCGCCCAGCTCGCCGCGGAGCCGCCATTGCAGTCCTGCTCCGCCCAAATCAACCCTCCCACGAGCATACCACACTCCCACCGGTGCTCCCCGACTCGACCTTCGCCGCCCAGTGCCACCGGAGTACCCCCACCGACGAGCGCCTCCGCCGCCATCTCGCTGTCCACCGCCGACCGCCCTCCTCCGACCCTCTCCCGACGCGCCAAGTACACCAGGAGGTCCGCCTTGGCCTGCTCTCCATTTGCCCCAACCCCACCCTCGCCGCCGACGACCCCCTCGCCGGGTTCCAGCCGGTCAAACCCCGCGCCTCCCCTCTGACCGGCCAGGGACCTCGGGATTGAAAGATACAAAAGCCCAGGGGGCTGTCTGCAAACCTCGTGACTCAGATGAATAGTGCTATAGGGACTTGTTTGTTATGATTTGCTGTGAATTTTGAAATTCAATATCAATTCGTAGAAAATTCGTAAAATAGCAAATTCTGATGTTTTGGAATCCTCTTGAAGAGATCTATGCAGTAGAATCATAATATGTTAGGCTTTTGTTGAAAGTTTTTGCTGTACAAGTTGTTTTGTGTCACTAGCTTAATAAAGACTAGTTATTTAATCTTTTTCTTATCTGATGATTGAAAGCTTGTCTTGCTCTGAAATTTTTATGGTAGTTTACACATGTAACACTAGCTTTGCTATAAAAATTTCATGGTCAGTTCTCTTGTGTAGCTATTTATTTGTTTTAAAACTTTGTTTAGTACGCTTTATTTTTGGTAAATAGTTTCTGTTTGTAATAAATCATGATTTTATTTTGGCATGTCCTTTTTGAGTAGCTTAGCTTGTCCAGGAAGTTTAAGCTTCAGTTCATGGCTAGAACAGGAGTTAAAATTGAATCTTGTTAAACGGGTGTCTGTTTTGTTTAATTTATCTGAATTAATTCCGTGTATATAAAATCATGAAAAATTCACAGTAGATAGATCTTACCTGTGTAGATCTCCTGTTAATTTTTGAGCTTCTACTTTGCTATATTTTAGTCTGTATAATTCAAGCTTGTGCTAGGTGTTGCCTGCATAAATGTTTTATTGTGATTAAATGGTTACATGTCTTGATATGATTTTTGAAGGGTAGATTACTTTGTTCATGTTCTGTTTAGTGTAATTTTGGTATAATTTATTACTTTTTGTACTCTGATTTGATGATTTATTTACAAACCATGACTTAGTGGTATGATAAATCACCACCACTCATTTTATGAAGTTAGTTAACTTCTTTTGTGCTGTTAATCATGATGCATTGTGTAGTTAAATTTGTCATTTAACTACTCTATAAACGATTGCCCATGTTTGTTTATAATGTTGTTCTTGCATTACATATAGATACGACTACTTTGTCAGACGGGACGTACGAGTTGATTCCGGAGTCTGACGGAGGTGATCTCGAAGCTCAAGTGAACACTGCGGAACTAACTGAAGCCCCGAACCAAAGTTCGGAAGAGCCTAGCGCTGAAATAGTTAGCAACTACCGAGAAGGCAAGCCCCGGACATAACCTATATTTCAAATTATTATCATTTACTGTTGTTACTTACTTGTGCATTTACAGTTCTTAGGATTTGAATTGAAACCCTAGATGCATGATCCTAGAAACCTATGTACTGAACACTAGACCTAAGTTCGACTATCTGCTAAGCTTATAGGAACGGTAAAAGTCGAGTGATTGCCTGTCACTCGCGAGCTATATAGGAATTGCTTGTTTACTTTCTGTTATCAATATAAGGACGACGGACGGGGTTGTGTCGATATCATGTCCTATGTGAGACCCCGTCTGTGTTGATGAACTTGCTAAGGTCGCGGTGTGTGGTAGTGCTGGTTAAGTTTTTGAAAGTACTAGTCACATGCCGTAAATATGGTACGCGGCAAGCCTAGTAGCCGATTGGACCGGGGAGTGGATATACCTCCCACTCTCTCAGTAGGGATAGGTTTTATTTTATGTTGCGCAACACTACGACTTCTAGGGACAAGGTTCGGCCTTGGAGCCCTGTAGTCGGGGAGAGTGGCACTATCCACAAGCCGGAAAGAAAGGTTAACGGTTGTTTGGGAATGACCCGACGGTATTCCAGACGTGTGTGCTAGGTTACCCTTGCAAGGTTGAATTTCGATTCAGAATCGTCCGCCTCTCACGATGAAATGAGACTGCTTGATCTCTTTGCCACACAGAGTAATAAGAGCAACAATATTCTTATTAATCTTGATGTTTGCTTAGAAGTTCCACCATGTTTGGTTGGTAGATGCTTACATAGAAAGGTTAATCAACTAGAATCTTGAAGCTAAAACTTGAAAGTAAGGACCTACTCTTTATTGCTTTTCAGCAAAGGAAAAACCAGAGCCTTACAAAGCCTTGCATAGTCTAGCGAAGGTGGGCTACTTATACCCGTTGTCGGTTAAGTCTTGCTGAGTATTAGAATACTCAGTCTTGCTGTTGAAAACCTTTTTCAGGTATGACTTTTGAGGATCAGGTCGCTAGCTTGACCTATCCTTGCTCGTTGCCTCCTGGCTGGTCTGTAGAATGGGATACGTCTTCGGCCGGCAATGACTATGACGAGTGATACCATGCCTGGGCTAGCCTGGTATCCTTCTTGCGACGTGTTGTAGCCGTCGTGTTTTATCTTCCGCTGTTTTAAACTCTGATTCTACACTTATGTTTGTATAACTGTTTTACTTAAGTTGGTTTTGTAATAATCTTTTGAACTGGTTTGTAATCTTTAATATGCCTGTGTTGTAAAATTGTGGTTGTAATATCTCCGGACTCGCCTTCGTGCGAGGTATGCTTGTTCGATCCGAGAATCGGTGGTTGTATCGGGACGTTACCCGACAGACCAAAAATTGTTCCGTTTGAAGTGCGTTTAAGCTAATGTTGCCTTTATGGTGATGGTTTACGCACTTGAGCCGGGATAATTTAGGCGGTTCTGCCACACAATCTGATCCAATTCAACTTGGCAACACTTCTGAAGCAATAGCAAGTTTCTTCTGCAGTCCGTAGTTTTTGCTTCAATGAATACTTTCTCTGTTCCAAAATGTAGGTCGTTTTAGCTTTTCTTTGTAGGTCGTTTTAGCTTTTCTTGATTCATAGATTTTGCTATGCATTTAGATAGCACGTATGTCTAGATTTATAACAAAATTTATAAATCTAAAAAAGTCAAAACGACCTATATTTTGGAATGGAGGGAGGAAGATGTATGTTTTTCAATATAGAAGTTTTGGTGATAGTCCTATGCTTTGACAGTTCCCTTTGCTGTCGAACAAAATTGCAATCCCTTGTGTGCCATTGATGTCAGTGACAGTAGGACTTGCTAAATTGCCATGGTAGGGACTAGAGATGTTGGACGCGGTGGTAACTTGATCTAGCAGGTAAGCCCAAAACTTGCTCTATTGATCATGCGCCACGTCAGCGTTCCGCTTCCCTCCTTACATGAGTAAACTCATTGCCATAGCAGCTTCGGCGACATCGAGCCATCACCTGTGACCTTTTTTTTCTTCTTCTAATTCAGTTCGTACACCTTAAATCTAGGGAAAATTCGATTCATGCCACCACAACTCCGTGAAATTGGGTGTCACGTTGAAAATCATACCACTCAATGGCATGGATTTCAACATGACATCCAATTTCAAGAAGTTGTAGTGGCATGAATCCAACTAACCCTTAAATCTAACCCTAACTATAACCTCAATAGAGTTGAAGTCTTGAAGAAGAGAACTAAAGTGGAAATCCTGATACACATCGCATGATAAATTATAAGTATGGAAGCGCCTAAAATGTCTACTTTTCTTCCATGATGACTGGTCTAGTCCTCGATTATACTGGCCGTTTAAGGCCTTGTTTGGGACGGCGTACCAGAAAAGCGCGGTGCGCATAAGCGTTAAGCGGCTGGGAGCTCGCTTCTCGCGATTCTGAGGCTGCACGTTGTAACTCCCGCTTATTCCGTGACCGGCGGCCGGACAACGCGTGTGAAACGCGAGCAGTTTGGCGGGATTAACTTGCTTCTTTCGCTCAAAATCGAAGCCAACGCTGAAACAAACAGGCCCTAACTCAAGTGTAGAAAATTTTAGTACAAATGCAGATAACAAGGCTATCTCAAAACGCAAGTCCTCCCTTCGTTGATCACTTGCCATGTAATTGAATAGTTTGATAAAAGGACCATCTTATAGCTATTGATGGCTTAGCTTTTCGCATGTCTTACCTTGGCCGTTGTGTTGCTCCCTCAATTAGGTCCAAATAAAGAAGTGGATACTTTTCTCATTTCTGATATTTTCCTACCATTGTGTCTACTGTAAATGTCTGCTTCCTACCTCTCCTTTCCTTGGCTTCAGTGTAAGTAGCTCTAGTGTCTAGTGGCGTTTGCGTTATCAATCAGTCCCATGTGACTTTTGTTCTCTAAGTCTGCACCATATCTATACATATTTTTAAGGTATGTAACATTTTCATCTAAATTTTTTGTTAGCATTTAATATTTTTTTCACGACCGTGCCTAGGCATATTTTTCATGAAGAGGAGAGAAGAAAAAAAATACAAGAGGCCGGGTTCCGGAGTATAGAAATCGACCACACGAAAGAGTTGAAACAAAAAGATTACATAGCTACAAAATCGCGACCTTAGGGCACTACTGAAAACGTTAAAGCCAGCTCTAGTTGCTTGTAGCCCGCATGAGACCAAGATGCGATCTCATCCAACCCATCTATCGTTCGGGTACTATGATAAAATATTCTATCATTCTTCTCCTTCCAGATCTGCCAGCAAATGAGGACAACCAAAGAGTCAAAACTGCGTATACTAGTTGGCATTTAACGTTTCCATCTAAATTTTTTGTTTTCCTTGTGTCATTGACAGATGGCCTTAGTCCATCTCGTATGTGAGTTGGACTAGTCCTCCGTCCATGGTTCGATTATGTAGATTCCTACAAATTAACATATAGCTAACTATATCTATCTAATATTTATACCAATTTTGTTCCTAACAATGCACATACATATTTACCTAGTTTTTAATAAAAAATGTAACATTTACCATGAAGAACACAACTATACAATAAATTGCAATACACATTATGTTGTAAAACTAATTGTAAAAGTCACCACAAAGACCATCATCGGGGGTGTTTGGATCCGGAGGGCTAAAAAATAGCCCTCCGGAATCTCGATATTTAGGAGCATTAAATGTAGATTACTGATAAAATTTATTTCATAACCTCTAGACTATTTTTCCAGACGAACGTAATGAGACTAATTAATTCATAATTTGTTACAGTGATGCTACAGTAATCAATCGCAAATCCTGAATTAATATACCTCGTTAGATTCGTTTGCGAAATAGCCTAAGGGTTCTGAAATGGTTTTGTACAAAGATTTTATTAAACACTCCTAAATTGTAAGATTCTCTAGAGCTATTTTTTAACCTTTTGTTTCCAAACAAGTCCATCCTACTATTTTCAAAACAGCCAAGTGTTAGTTAGCCTTTTCTTTTAGAACATATTCTTTGATCAATGCAGCTGTTAAATTCTCATCAAATTTGTAATACAAATAGAACCAGACAAATAACCATAAAGTACCCCCTGTTTCTTTTTGACCGTGTGCAACATCATCGATCCCCCCCCCACCCCCACCCCAGCCCACCCTATTTGACCTTTTTATTTAAGCCTACCCCCACATTTTAAAGAAAAAATATTATAACTCAAACTTTATCAAGGTTTTAAAAAAGATGATTTTACTGTGCACTAGCATGATAAAACTGATTATAGAAATCTTCTAATCCAAATTGTCGGTCATTTTGACCAATCTAGATACATAATTTTTACCAAGTATCTAGACATAGTGTCTATCTAGGTGCGTGGCAAAAATTATAGATCTAAATTTGCTAAAATGACATATAATTTGAAACCGAAGGAGTAAGACGCTACTGTTATATAATTTTTTGACATACTCAAGTGTCATTTACTCCTTTTGTCAAAAAAACAAGTCATCTTAGAAATTTTAGGACAGATTAACAAAAATATAAAATGATCATGTTTGTTCTTATTTATTTTTTATATTTGGCACTAATTGATTCTTACATGCACATAGATTTTTCAAATAGTGTGGGATGACTTATTCTTTGGATAAAATTTGAATTTTAGAATGATTTGTTTTTTTGGACGAAGAGAGTAGTCTTTTCTTTGGAAACGGGTCCTCGATGCACTGAAACCCACACCAAATTTTAGATCTGATGCAAATACAACCGGACAACCGGACAAGTAACGCCAGAGCAGCCCCTCCTTTTTGACCGTGTGCAACGTGACGGGTGTGTTTAGTTGGCCAAAATTTCGCGAAAAAGTTGTCCTAACACGTTTTGGTTTTATTTGGTACTCCCTCCTTCCCCGTTTATAAGGCATGGTGGAACATGACACGGTCTTCTAAACAACACTTTGACCATTTATTTATCATATATTATATCACTTTTGATTATAAACTTATAATCATTGTAAAATATATTTGATTTTGAATCCAATCATATGAAATTTGCATTATAAAAATAAAAATTTAATAGTCAAATTATTGGTCAAAGATGACAAGGTTTGAATCTTGATATACGTGTATGCCTTATAAACAGGGAAGGAGGGAGTAATTATTATCTAATCATGAAGTAATTAGTTTTAAAAAGATTCGTCTCGTCATTTACAATCAAATTATACAATTAATTATAATTTTTAACTATATTTAATACTCCATATATATATCGTAAAATTCGATGTATTCGGTAAAAAATTTAATACTAAACACAGCCCAGCGATCCACCTCCCAGCGGCAGCACCCGCATGAGCCGTCCGATGAAGGGTCACCTGGACCTGGTCGCCATCGGTGGCTTCGCCTGCGCCTGTCTCGCTTTCCCCTCCCATCACCCACGCCGCCGCACCGCTCCCTCCCCCCATCTCCACCCAGTGTAGGGATACCCCGGTGGGAAGGGGGAAAAAAACAGGAGCAGAAGAAACAGCAGCAGCAGCCAGCAAGCGGCGGCAAGGCGGAATGGTGGTCGCCGTCGCGTCGCCCTCGTCGGCGGCGCCCTCTGCCGGCCGCCCCCACCCGACGTACAAGGAGGCAAGCTTCCTTCTCCCCCTTGCTCCCGTCCTGGCCTCTCCCCCGTTCCCTTCCTCGGATTGAAAAATGAAAATTGACTTCTTTTCTTGCTGCTGCATCTCGATCGATGGGTTGCCCTGGATGCGCGCAGATGGTCGTGCAGGCGCTGACGGAGCTGCGGGACCCGGGCGGCTCGAGCCGCCGCGCCATCGCCAAGTACATCGCCGACCACTTCTCCGGCCTCCACTCCAGCCACGAGGCGCTGCTCTCCGTCCACCTCCGCCGCCTAAGGTCCCAGGGCCAGCTCCGACTCGTCTCCGGCAACTACTTCCTCTCCGCCGAGGCTCCCCCTCCGCAGCAGCAGCGGCGGGGTCCCGGCCGCCCGCCCAAGCAGAAGCGTGGCCGGGGGCGGCCTCGCAAGAACGCAGATTTGGCTCCCTCCTCTCCGATCCCGAACCTTCAGGGGCCCAAGCGAGGGCCTGGACGCCCGCGGAAGAACGCCCTTGTCCCGGCGGCTTCACCTGCTTTCACTCTGCTGGGAGCAATTGCTGCGCCGTCTCCATCTGGGGTCAAGCGGGGCCGTGGACGCCCACGAAAGAACGCCCTTGTCCCGATGCCGGGGGCCATTGCTGCACCGCCTCCATCTGGTGTCAAGCGGGGGCGTGGGCGCCCACCGAAGAACGCCCTTGCCCCGGTGGCTTTCCCTGCCTCGCCGCTGCCGGGAGCCACTGCTCCGCCGCCGCCATCTGGGGTCAAGCGGGGGCGTGGACGCCCACGGAAGAATGCCATTGTCCCGGTGGCTTCCTCTACTTTGCCGCTACCGGGACCAGTTTCTCTGCTGCCTCCATCTGGGATCAAGAGGGGGCGTGGACGCCCACGGAAGAACGCCCTTGCCCTGGTGGATTCCTCTACTTGGCCGCTGCCAGGAGCAACTGCTGCACCACCTCCATCTGGGGTCAAGCGGGGGCGTGGACGCCCACGGAAGAACGCCCTTGCCATGGTAGTTTTCTCTTCTTTGCCTCTGTCGAGAGCGATTGTTCAGCCGCGTCCATATGGGGTCAAGCAGGGGCGTGGACGCCCGTGCAAGAATTCCTACCCTGTTGCTTCGCCGCTGCAGGGATTAGTAGCATCTGTGAGTAGTGACAGTGTAGTTGGTGCAAAGAGGGGACGAGGACGCCCTCCTAAGGTTGTGGCTGCTGGGAAGAGAAAGCGTGGCCGACCTCCTAAGGAGAAGATGCAACCTGAATCTGTGCAATCTGCAGATGGTCCATTGACTAAGAGAGGGCCTGGAAGACCAAGGAAGGAGAAGACATTGGAAAGTGGTCACTTGGAAGCTGCACAGATGGCTGAGGGTCAACATGAAGCATTGCCACTGTTAGCACAAGCTGCGAGCCAAGCTGAGGCTGTGCAAAATGAAGTTGAAGCTAGGAGTTTGCAACCCTTTGGCACTCCTTTGACGGAGAAGAGAGGTCGCGGGCGACCTAGAAAGAGGCCATTGGAAACTGAAACTGCTGAAACAGGAGTTGCTGCATTGGTGGTCAAGAGGGGGCGGGGGAGGCCAAGAAAGGAGAATCCAACGCCAGGGAGGTCTATAGAAACTGGGCTTACTGCATCGATGGGGATCAAAAGAGGGCCTGGAAGGCCAAGAAAGGAGAATCCATCGTCAGGGAGGTCTACAGAAACCGGGCTTACTGCATCGATGGGGATCAAAAGAGGGCCTGGAAGGCCAAGAAAGGCCAGGCCTTCTGAAACCGTGTCTGTGGAAACTGCAGTTGAGGTATCTACAATATTGACAGAAGGGAGGCCTGAAAAGCTGGCACCAAGGAAGAAAACAGAAACTCAAGGTGTACTTTTGGTTGAGGAGATGGATGCTCGGCCTGCAAATTCTGGATGTGTGCTAGTGTCTGGAGAAGAGGCAGAAATTGCGCCCATGGATGCTGGAGGGGCAGTGCCTAGGGTAGTGTCAGGAGAAGAGGCAGCAATTGCTCCCAGGGATGCTGGAGGTGAAGTGCCAGGGGTAGTGTCAGGAGAGGAGGCAGCAATTGCTCCCATGGATGCTGGTGATGCAATGCCAGGGGTTGATCCAATGGACTCTGACGTGGGCACCAAGAGTCATTAGTGGGCTGAGGGCCGCAACAGCAAGAATGAGAGAATGATAGTACCTGGAAAGCAGAGTAGAACCTGTAGTTGTGGAACTGTGTTCATGTCATAATGGATATAGTTAATCAACATACTGCAAAGATTGCCATATGTTTGCAACCAAGATGATTACTGGAATTTAAGTAGTTAATTGGAGTCTGCACTGGATGAGTTTCTTTTGGGGTTAGATTTAAATTTGTAATCTACATCTTCTTCCATGGACAAAGACTAGAGCATTTGTAGTTTGTTGCTTGTACTGAAACTAGCTCAGTAATGATAAGATTTGTTTTGCAGTTTCATCATCTTTTATTGATCTGTTCACATAATATTTCTGTTTCTGTTTTTCTTTAATAAGTATATGGGGTGTTTGGTTTGAGGAATGGGATGTGATGTGGTGCATTATTACCGCCTCATCCTCATAGTCAGGAGCATATAGTACTTAGTATAAAGAACAAGGATTTGTGTCATGCGAGTAAAATTTAGAGAATGATGATACCATGATGTACCAAAAAATAATGATTTGTGTCATCTGAATAAAATTTCTAGGAGGATGCTACCATGATGCCAAACCGTCAAGGTTCTCATACCAATAACCCTCATATATTTCAATTGGTTACCTGGGTTCAGGATATCTAGCATGACATGTTTATTTGACATGACAGTAGAGTAGAATTTTGTGTTGTTGTATCACATGTTAATATGTGCGCAAATAAATTTTGAGCCAGCATGTTAACAGTTATCAGTTAACCACTAGCACTGTAAATATTTCTGATGAACCATTCTGGCGTTCAATGATGAACCATTCTGACATGCATGTTGGTTCTGTTCAAGTAAATATTTCTGATATCTTCAGCAGCAATCTATCTAGCCATGTTTTTCAACGGGCAGCAGCATCACTTACAAAATGTATAATCCTTCATTATTTCAGGTTGTCTCTTCTTTTGTTTCTTTGTCGTATGTTTGTATTTCTTTTGCTTTGCTTATGAGATTTTTTTTAACAAAGCGTGATGAAAATTGTTACCCCCCTATTTTAAGATAATCCACTGACCACTGCAGGTGAACATCTCTTTCAGGTAACCCACAGCATGGGACTGTGGAAACTCAGTGCAAGCCTGTAACTTAATGACAATTGATGAAATATATGCCCTGATTCTTTCGCTGAGATTCTGGGATTTTTGCAAACTGAATGACAATTCTCTTGCTCTAAAATCTCACCCATGTCGACTGTACAGGGAACAGAACAGCGAGGGCCTTTCCTACACTTTGTTTTGGTTTGGAAATGTTGGTTACGTTAATTCATACATTTTGATACTGCACACACCGTTCCTTTTGTTTTGATATCACACGATACCCATGTGTCTAGTTTGACCATTACAGTTCGAAACTAGTAAGATTGGCTCTCTATATGATCAGTTTTTTCAAATTGTATCGTAAAGCATGGTATATTTATGTTTTCAAGTATAAATTTCAGGTTCCACCAAAAAAAACAAAATCTTGATAATAAGCACAAGACATCATAAATAGTTGTAAATTCAAAGTGATTCATGTATGCCGCACAGTGGAGTTTTAGCTAGTTACAAATCAAGGGTCTTTTATCAAGTAAGGTTAACAGTACATTCAGTGATCGTCTGGACAGAATCTGATAGGGATCATCCATACATGTTCAGTTAGTCGCCGACGCCATCACGCCAAGCAGAGAGAAACTTCTCCAAGCACAGAGACAGACAGGCTCCCATGACACGATCCCTTTTGGCTTCATGCATGCCCACAACAAACCCAGCAATGGTCAGCTTGCAACTTCACGTCCTCACAAATGTTTCGATCTGGATGTGTGACTAGGACAATCGGATTGAGGACACTCTTTGGCCTAGTGGCAGCGGCACAATTGTTCAGTTGGCGAGCTAGCCCACCCGGATTCGAATCCTCGACCTCGACCGGTCCTTCTTCTCAAGGACACACGAAGGGGACGTTCGCTCCCCTCAACCTCACTCTCCATCAGGACGAATGGGGTTTTCAGTGGTCGACACTGTGCACTTGGTGTGCGAATTCCAATCATGGCCAACCGCCCAACCACGCTGCTCGCCATTAGCCTATCCACTAGCCCGATTTGTGAGTGTACTTCTGAGGAGTCATGCATTGCTTGCCATCAGTGTGTGTCAGCTGCACCATTCGTGAGTGTGCCCATCAGCAGTCACTTCTACACACTCGGCACTGACCATGCACGTTGACAGTAGATGTGCCTCAAAGCACAGCCCCTCCTGTCTGAAATCTCTGGGATGCTATGATTTCTGGTAAAATTTTTGACAAAGTCTCACTCACCTGGATTGATCCGGTCCATAGGGCTGCAGCTAGCGTCACTGGCTCAGTGGACAGTGTGTCCACACTGCCCATGCTTTTTGTTCCCGGGGATGCAGAAGATAGGGGGAAGAAACGTCACAATTGGATCGGCACGTTATGGGCTTCGTGGAGCGAAATGCTAACTATTTTTGGAAATACAAATTTGTAGCTGAACCATCATATCATCAACCATAACCACTATTCGGCGCAAAAAAAAGGTCAGTATGCCACGTGATGTAGTTTATCCAGGCCTTATCGTCTCTGATTTTTTTTTAATAAAGCCCCGATCCGATAAGAGTTCAGACGTTCAGTAAGCAAGCAAGGAGATAGTACTCAAGCGATCCCCAGGAATTACTGGTGGACAGAGAGGCTACACAACCTCCCTGCCTTCAGGACACGCACTGGGTCCTTGTCTCTGTTTATCTGAATCTGTCCTAAAAGAACATTTCAAGCGAATAGATATTTTTATTTTTTTTACAAAAAATAAAAGCAATCGACAAGAAGTTTTGTCAGGCAAGCAACTTACAACAACAAAGCAAAAAAAAAACACTCTCGGAGGCGACAACGAAACTACTACCACAACAACGCACCACCAACAAAACGAGTAGCAATTGCTCTTCAGTTTGTCTCGAGCCATTTGATTTGAGCAGCTGCCAGGATAATCCTCCACAAGGCATAGTTAGTTTCCTCCACAACCCTACTTAATTTCCTAAAGATGTGCAGTGATGGCGCATGTAATTGATACGCATGCTTATCAGACGGTTTCCAGCAAAGAATGTTTGTCTGGGCTGCACTAGCGACAGTACTGTGGCTGGCCAGTTAACTACCAACATGTTGATCGAGCTAGCTACCTGCAAGAATCACACAATCCCAACGCAAAAGCTTACTCCCATCAGCATCAGTTCCTAATTCCTATCCTATCCATCATCAACCGCACAGATTCACAGCACGATCAGAGAAGCGTAACCCTTTTTTTTTCTTTTTTTTTTCTGGGGAACGAACCAGAGAAGCGCACGACTTGCGCAGCCCAGCACCAATCGACAGCGGCTTGCCAGAAACACGCCACGATTCGCCGTTGCAGCTGGCATGCCGGACGACGACGGCGCCGATCAGCCGCGCCTGACGAGCATCAGATCGGAGGATCGAAGCTGCGAGATGGGGATGAACTCAGCGGCTCAGCACAGGACAGCAGCTCGTCAGAACGTTCTTGCCGTCTCTCGATGGTCAGCTTTCTCTCGTGCTCGCTCGTTGCTTAACACCTCATCGTCAATCTGTGTCGAGGTCCGTCAGGTCGCCTTTGCCTTCGCCAATCAGGCCCAGATCTTTCTGGAGGTCAACAGTTACAAAAATATTTCACAGACGCATCACACGCGGAGGTTTCGATCCGGTTACTCCAGTTGCAGCATGCAGGAGGCCCGGCCGGCCGGCCGGTCGATGGACCGACGAGCAGAAGGGGCTCGTCGGGCTCCAGATCATGCAATCCTCGGAGGAGCGCACCATGGCAGCAGGGACTCATCAGCAAGCACTAGGCGATGCATAATTGTTAGGTGAAGGGCTTGCTTGCTCGCATTGTCTGCTGGTCTCGTGAAAGGCACGAGCAAACTGCCCGTCTCTTTGGCCGGATGGCTGCTTAAAGCTGGATCAGGAAAAGGAAAAGATGGGGAGATATGCTTCCGTTTTGCTTTGGGCAGAGATGGACGCGCCTCATCTGCGGTGCGCCGGGGTCTGCATGCTTGCAAGACTGGAAAGGATGTGTGCTATTGTTTTGCGCGTAGGAGAGAAAAGACAAGGACAAATGTGTGTTCTCCGTTTCTTGATCGGGAATAAACTGCACTATTCTGAAAGTAGGAGCATTTACCATGCTTTTTTCTCTCTCTCTGAATAGCTAGATATGTCGGTAACCGTTTTAGGTTTTGGTTTGTTTTTTGCTACTTGGGAGTATGTAGCTTTTTCTAAGCTTATTGGTGTTGGTTTTAACTAAAGATTACGAAAAGCAGGTTTGGATTGTATTGTGGAATCTAACATTCTGCAAGCTGAAACAAACTAGACCTTTTTTTTTTGCTATGAACCTAATTAGATTCTACGTGAGTAGCATCGTTGTTTTTGTGGGATCATAAACTGGAAAAACCTGTAAAGAGTTGATTGTTGAATTGTGTAATATGAGAAAGAAAAAGGAACTGTTTGTTTCAGCTATCCTAGAGCTTTTAAAATAAACCACACAATCTACATCAGTCTAAAGGTGAAACGAACAGAAACGTATTAGTCGTATTGTAGTTCCTCAGATAGTAGACATCAGTTTTGCATACTCCACGACTATTACAAGGCACATTTTAATTGTTAGTCTAGCTCTAGCCCACGTGTCATGCATCATGGACTTAGTTTTCGGAACGACTTTGTCATACTTGTGGTTACAAAGTTTTTTTAAAAAAATACAATACAGACGTAGACACTCACAAATACGCACGCACACGCACCCCTATGAATAGACGCACACAACCCCTACTTATATAAGCACCTTGGAGAGGCTGAGCCAGCAGATCCTCGAGGTTGGTGAAGTCACCACAGACGCCTCGCTGTCAAGGGAAACGTTGCCTGCCACTGGAAGAATATAGTGCCGCACTGGTTACTCCGAGATTCAATGAAAGAATAGCGTCGCACCAGTTAAATCCTGAAATAAATTAAGAAAAATACGAACATCCATGCCGAATCAAAGACTCGAATCCGGATGGACAGATTCCACAACAAACCTTACCAAATGTGCTACGCTCAGTTCGCTTGTGGTTACGAACTTGTTAGCCAAACTTTGATTAACATGCTCGTCTGCCGCTTCTTCATCTTTTCCCTCAGTCTCCTTCCTCATGTTGTTACTTTCCCGTTCCTTGTCATCAACATTCATCCAGGATTATTCATGCACATTTCAGGTTGCGTTATGAGGCAAGTAACCTAGCCATTGCTCTCCATCTTTGGGAAGGAAGAGTTGGGCAAACTCTTTCTCTTTCTCTTTTTTTCCACCTTTGGTAATAAGGAAGAGATGATAGGTGGTGCACGAAAAAGAGGGACCTGAATGAAGAATCAAAGTTTTTACCCTCACGGTGCTGTGATGAATATAAAAGTTCCTATTTTGGGTGCACTGTTAAATTTCCCTGGGTTGTTGGGATCCCCATCATCTGGAAGTACAAAATTAAAATAGATACAATAATCTAAGAAATTTAATTATTAAAATCATATGCGCTTATTATACTCGAGTTATTTAGGACTTGACCTGGTGCTTTGTTCCCCCATACCCCATCGCCCCCCCCCCCCCCCCCCCCCCCAACACACACACACACACACACACACACACACACCATCTGATCTAGCTGGAGTGGTTTTCTACAAGGCCTTTGGGAGATTGTCCCCCATTGCATTTGCAACTTGTGCTAGCACATAGCTAGCTATATATCAAAAAAAAAAAGGAATGCCATGGCTGCGAATAAATCCTCCCAAGAGAGGGATAGTCATCAAGAATCTGCCGTCGTATTGGCGTCGCTAATAAAGAAGAAGAAAAGGAGATTCGAATCCAACACATCCCACACTAATCAATCGGACCGTACAAGCAAGCTTGAGGCGGTGTGCGACACACGCTCAATGCTCAAGATCCTTTGTGTTTCTGCGGTGCACAGCTTGAAAGACTGACACTACTACTACTACCCTTTTGCACCTCCATTGTTGCCGGCACAGGGAGCAGTAGGTAACACCAGCAAGGACAGCTTTTCCCTGGAGCCTGGGGTAGTAGTGTAGTGGATGCATATGCACACACCCCGTGTTAATTATTCCTCGAATATAAAAAACGCATAGAATCTAGCTACTACTGCAATAGAGTGTAATTGGATCCTTAACTGAGTGCACAAGTGACTCGGATCCGTCGATAGCGACGCGCCTCGATCGCACCTGTCTTCGTCAATTTCAAGATGTAAAATTCAAATTTCAAAATTCAAATTTTTTTCAAGATGCAAATTTTTCACTATGTTTATGGTTCCCAAACTTGGCTTTTCCCTGAAGGTGCGCCCTCACATCTTGAGTTTTGCCGCTGCAGGAAATGGCGGCTTTGGGAGAGAGTGCAGGGGTACGCGGCGACTGCACTCTCGTGCCGTGACGTCACACGGGCCACCCCATGCATGCGGCGACGTTGACCAGACGTGTGCCCCCGCTCGCGCGCGTGCTATAAATTGGGCGGCTCCGCGAGCTCTCTTCCTCGCCGCAGAGCAGAGCAGAGGAGCACAAGTGAAGTGAACGAGAGCTAGCGAGCTCTGATCTAGCCGCCTAGCTAGCTGCCTCAAGCTGCATAGCTAGTGGTGGTATAATTAGCAGGCAGGCATCCGCCATGGGCGTGGGCAAGGTCCTGAACGAGGTGAAGCCGTACCTGTACATGGTGCTGCTGCAGGTGGGGTTCTCCGGGATGTACATCGTCTCCGTCGCCTCCCTCCGCCTCGGCATGAGCCACTTCGTCCTCGTCGTCTACCGCAACCTCGTCGCCACCCTCCTCCTCGCCCCCTTCGCCCTCCTCCTCGAGAGGTAACGCCATGGACGACGGTGGCTAGCTCCGTCGTTAATTAACTGCCGATCCTTCGTCCTCGTAATGTTGCTGCTGCTGATCGCCTGATCGATGGTGGTTTATTATTTCGCCGCTGCAGGGGAGTGAGGCCCAAGATGACGCCGCTCATCTTCCTCAAGGTCATGGGGCTCGTCCTGCTCGAGTACGTGCCGTGCCGGCCGCCATGCCATCCATGGTTTTGTTTGTTCTTGCGATCTGCATGCATTAGCCTGATTTTTGTTTTGTTCTTCAGGCCTGTGCTGGACCAGAACATGTACTACCTGGGGGCGAAGCTGACATCGGCGGGGTTCGCCTCCGCGCTCGTCAACATCCTCCCGGCCGTCACCTTCATCATGGCGCTGCTCCTCAGGATGGAGAGGCTGAGGCTGCGGAGCCTCCACAGCCAGGCCAAGATCTTCGGCACGGTCTGCACCGTCGCCGGCGCCGTGCTCATGGTCCTCTACCACGGCCCCGTCGTGGAGTTCCCGTGGACCAGGGGCCACCACCACGCCGCCGCCGCGGGCGCCGCGGCGACCCAGAGCGGCGCCGCCTGGCTCAACGGCGTCGCCATGGTCATCGGTAGCTGCGTCACCTGGGCCGGCTTCTTCATCCTCCAGGTACACGATACGAGCACGACACGGCGGCGCCGCCATTGCATATTTGCATGATCGACACCACGGCGGCTAATTACTAATGCATCTTTGCGTTGGCCGCCGTGCAGTCGAACACGCTGCAGAGCTACCCGGCGGAGATGTCGCTGGCGGCGCTCATCTGCGGGCTGGGCACGCTGATGAGCGGCGCGGTGGCGCTCGTGGCGGAGCGCCGCGACATGAGCGTCTGGGCCATCGGCTTCGACACCCGCCTCTTCACCGTCGTCTACTCCGTAATGACCAAAATCCTCCATCGCCATTAGCACCTACGATTTCTTGCCTTCAGCTAACCCACCGGCCGGCGTTCCAGGGGATCGTGTGCTCCGGCGTGGCCTTCTACGTGCAGGGGGTCGTGACGCAGGTGCGCGGCCCGGTGTTCGTCACGGCGTTCCAGCCCCTCTGCATGATCATCACCACCTTCCTGGGCTCCACCATTCTCAAAGAAGAAACCACCATGGGAAGGTAACAGATTATACAAGCAACTAATTAGTAGGCATTAGTCACCAATAAATTAAATCAGCCAATAATTAGTAGGCATCAATCCCCAATAAATTAAACTAGCTGCTGAGCACTCATCAGCTGCTGATCGATTCCTTTTCTCCCGGCCTTGTGGTTTGCAGCGTGATTGGGGCGGCGATCATAGTGGTGGGGCTCTACTCCCTCATCTGGGGCAAGAGCAAGGACCACCTCAGCAAGCCCGGCGCCGCCGCCGTCGCCGAGCTGCCCACGATGACCCCGCCGGCCATCGCCGCCAACGGCAAGCACGCGCTCGCCGCCGCCGACGTCGAGACGCCGGCCGCCGTGGCCAAGTGCGCCTACTGATCTGACAAGCCAGCCGGTCGAGCTCCCTCGATCCCATTACACTGCACACCAGTAGTGCCGTGCCTGCATGCACTGTCAGTGGCTGTAATTGCCTTCACGATTATTGCTCTGCTCTCGTAGAGACGGGACTGCAACTACCATTCTGCATTAACGGCTTCTGTTTGACCTGATGATCCGCCGCATCTGCTTCTGCGTTTTGATTTGTTGTGCGCCACCGCCACTAATTAATATAAGCTCGTTTAATTCGTGTCCGAGAATGAAATTAAAGAAATTTGTTGGAGCCTGCACTGCCTGCATCTGATTCCATCGGCCGAGCATTTCTGACGCCGAGCAGTTCAAAGCGGGCGCTGCCCTCCCCTTTGAATCTGCAGCGATCGAAAAGCCGCGCGTCGCCGTCAGATACGTAGCTTTGCTAGCTGCTACCGCTTTCCCACGCCCATAATTCATGGCTTTAGCTTAGTGCCGGATGACACCGATCTAACCATTCGGCTTGGTCCATCCCGGCTTTTGTTTACTTACCTCGGTCATGGATGGGACAAAATGCCGTTGTGTGTTGTCTCCCTCGCTCTGATGGAACTGTAGAGCATGTAATAGGCTGAATGCATGCACGAAAATCGGTAGCTCTTTTTTTTTTTCTCTTTCTCGAATACGCAGGAGGATTGCGTATCATTGTATTAAGTTTAGTACAAAGCGATGCGTGGCCGGAAGGTCACGCCAAAATCGGTAGCTTTTGGTCACCTCGCTGGATTGTCGTCGTGACCACTCTCAGCGCAGAAAAATTGGGGACAAATAATGGGACGGTGCAAGAAGCTTTCCGGCTCGAGATTTTGATGCAACAAGATTTGCATTTCCTTTCCTGACTGGTCGGATGCTTCCTATTCTGTAAGCTATCAATTCAAAAATATCTCTAAAGGTAACAAGTTTAATGAATCAGTTTAGTGATCGATATAATAAGGGAATCCGATCATATTGTAATATGAAAATAAGGAGGGTACACTTTTCAATCATTATATGCGATAATTAATCGACTATAGGGGACAATGATGTCTTACACGTAGAAAATTTACCCACCTCTAAAAATACATATGTTCCTATAGCTTCTATCACCCTATTAATAATCTAATGACTAATGTCCATTTAAGGAATAGAGGAGTTGAAAAAACTACTCAATGTTGTTTTAGTTTCTTGCTAAAAAATGAATGTGTCAAATATTTGCCTTTTGCATGTCCATTTAGGTATCTTTTGATATTTACATATTTTAAATGTGGTGAAAATACTTGGAAAAATAACACACATATAATTATATAAATATCCAACCGATCTCCAATTCTCCAACAAGTCATAATAAGTAGATTGAAAATCATAAGCAATGGAAGAATCTTTTTATCTAATAAGTTTATCACTGAGAGGCTCTTGTTCTGTTTGTTGAAAAGAAAAGATAAAGTTGGCGTGTACATCATGCAAGGCTAGTAGCGAGCGTGTGTCGATGGCCGATGATGATGCACAAGTGTTGCAATCAGTACCGGACCCAGTGGCGGAGGATGCCAAAAAAAATTAGGTGTGGCGAGGGGATGCGGCGCGCAGGCGGGGGACGCTCCTAGCGGACCTGGCGGCTACCGAGGCCGGCAATGGCGAGGGGATGCGGCGCGCCGAGATATGGCGAGCGCCATACCTCGCCACACTAGGCCCTCCGCCACTGACCGGACCTAGGATTTGAATATAGAGTATGCCGGGCCAATAGTTTAAAATACAAGTCGATATAATCAAAATAACAAATTAGTAAAAAAATTATAATATCATAAATTCAACCATTAAATTTGAAAGTTGCATACATCATCGTAGATAGATACTTGATAAAAAAACCACACACAATCATCATTTCCCTTAGCAACAACAATAAGAACAAGCTACGGTTAATCTGCAAAATAATGTACATAAGCAGAAGATGAATGTTCTAAGCCCTTTAATCTATCCTTTTTCATATTGCTAGCCCCATCATAACCTTGACTACGAATTTGAGTTATTGTCAAGCCATAACAAGTAATGTCTCAATTGCTTTCTTAAGTGACAGAGGTAGTATCATCTACATGAACAACTCCAAAAAAATTACTCACATGTCCTCACCAATTTATCAACACAGTACTAGCAAAGAGCTAGTTGTTCTTTATGTGACATATGTGGCTAGACTCGTATGCTAAAGTTGCAAAGGGCACCTCACCAAGTTATTCAATTATTTTCTTTCTAGTTTCTATAACACAACATTGCATAATTTTCTTTTGAATTTCTAGACAAGTTAAGATGCAATTACTCGAAGAATTGTTAAGGACAAAATTATTCACTTCTTCATATATAATTGGCTGCAAGAAATTTTAGAAGTTCACCCACCGCATTGGAGGTGGTGGAGGACGCCTTTGTGGATCAACCCATCCCTGCAGGGATCTGTCCTCGCCCGCGCCGGATCTGGATGGCTGCGGTGGAGGACGTGGTAAAGGGCAATATCGGGCCAAGATGGGTTGTTTGGGCTCCAAGCCGGTGTTGTATTTTCCGAGGTAGGATTATAGTGTGCCCATTTAGGTTAATCGATTAATTGAGGTGTTTGCTTTAGAACAATCACCTTGGTTAATTAATGTTGTGCCTGTCTCGATTAATCCGTTTTGCCAGACGGTTTTTTCAACCATCACAGTTAATAAAAAAATGACCGTACCGAGGTGGCTGAAATTCCTGCCCGTCTCGGAGGTGTTTAAAAAAAGGTCGCAGTTTTTTTTTGTAGTTGTGATAAGTCGCACGGTTTATTGGTTTTGCAGTTTTCTTGCGTGAATGATGAATGATTTGGTTCCACCGCCCGCCTTGCAAACTCCATTCTTGCACTGTTGCACATCATAAAAACGAAGGAGACATGCTCGCGCCTGGGGCCCTTACGATTCTAGTGTTTGACTCTCCTCTACTGATAAGAGAGCGAAGAATACATGATCCTGACGCCAAATGAAGAAGATGACAAAAAAGAAACGTTCTATCACTTTTTTTCGAACAATTGATCGTTCTATCACTAGAAAGACTCACTACCTCTACCAAACTTTCACTGGCGAAAGGCTTGGATAAATAAGCATAAGCATTTTTTTTTCGAGGGTCAACGGGGGGAGAGTATCCCCCACCTGATATATTGAGGGGGCTTTGAGCAAGCCAAATGCTTTTACATCAAAGTTTGAGCACTTTTGAAAGAGAAACTGAAATATACAAGGTGGTTGTACTACATGGGAGACAGGGATTGGCACCAGGCTTCAACTACACAGCGATCTGCACGCGGCCACCTACTCGGCCAGAGCTTCGCTTCTTCTATGCAGTCCGCCCACAAACGAGTGAGGGAGGGATCCAAGCTTTGGAAAATCACACCATTGCGGTGTTTCCACAGCTGCCAACATATGAGGAGAATAAAGCAGTTGTAGTACTTCTCCGGCACGGCGTCCGGACGAGGGACACACCACAGATGCCTCACGCTGCACCCCGCTGTGTCGACATGAAGCGATGTCCAGACACTAGAGGAGAATGGGCATCTGAATAGCATAAGCATTCTTGGGGGGGACATTTCTTTACTTCAACTTTCTTTTTTTTTTTGGAGATTTTACTACAACTTTCTGGTCGCAATCCACGGATAAAGTTAGAGCGACCGTGTCCGGGCTGCTGGCTCACACGATTTTATTAAAATTAAAGCTGCTTAATCCTAGCGTGTGACGTGTGGCCTTGCTACTTGCTATGTTCGCCAGGTTATCGCCGACGACGGAAATAAAGGGTCCACTAGACCTGGCGTGTCGCCGCATCCGCATGCATGGGTCAGCGAGTCGAGGTCGTCGCTCTCGCCGCTCGGCACCTTCGGCGTCTTTCGACGTAGTATACGTGTGCACAGCCTTTTCCGGCCTCTCTTTTTTTTTTGGTTTATTTGGCTCTTGGTTTTCTGAGGAGCAACCGACCGAGCCAGGGGCCAAAGGGTGATGGCCAATGGCTCTTCTCGTGTCGTGACTCGTGAGAACGACGGACACCGGAGGCCAATTTCAATAGAAGTATCATAAGAGTATAATGAATATTAAATTTGCTAATATATATTAATAGTATGAGAAGATAGAAGAGAATAGTGTCATAAAATGTGAGAGGCACAATTCTTAGATCAGTCTCAATGAGAGTTTCATGGAGGGTTTTATAGCATTAAATACTATCATTTTTGCTGACATGGCAAGGAGAGAATGCTAGAGTTTTATGGGATGTGAGAAGAGTTTCATCACCATGAAACTCATCTGGCACGATTATTTAGTTCTCAGTCTAGTTATCTGCGCCTATAAAACTCCCACTAAGACTGGCCTTAAGATTCTAGTCTAGGTAACTATATCGATGACACTTCCATTGAGACCGGTGACGAGGGTGTTCGGTGGTTGTCCAGTTCTCTCCTCTGGTATCTTGATGATGTTTTTTTTTTTTTTTGCTTTTGAGGAAAAAAATTCTAGAGGATGGGCTTAAAGCACGAAAGCCCATAAAGGACCACATCATACAGCTTCTGTCTTCTTCACAAAGTTCTCTTCCGGCCCAACACAGCCCGGATCCGTTACGCGTGGCCCAAAGCCGCCAGGGTCACGCGGCGTGCGGAGGGAATTTCTTCGTCTGTACGGTGCGTCCCCTCCGAAACCCACCCCCTCCCCAATTTACCCCCGCACCGCACGCCATTGCTCGTGCCCGCGAAGTCCAAGCTCCCACGACTCCACCGCGACCGCGGAGACGCCGGCGCCCCAGATCGGCCGGGGCGGATGGCGGCGCCGACCTTCCCGGCGCTGCTGCTATCGGCGGTGCTGCTTCTGCTGCTGCTGATGCCGCCGCCGCCCGGGGCGGAGGCGGTGTGGCTTGAGCTGCCGCCGTCGGGGACCAAGTGCGTCTCCGAGGAGATCCAGCCCAACGTCGTCGTGCTCGCCGACTACGCCATCATGTACGAGTCCCACCCCACCTCGCACCCCACCGTCGCCGTCAAGGTACGCGCGCGCTCTCCTCCTCTTCTCCTCCCGGAGGAGCCTAATGGGCGGTTTCGTCGTGTTGGTTCTCGTGTTCGATCTCGATCTGGGCCGGTGAACTGGGATCTCCGCGTAGGCGAATTGGGACGCAGCCGAGCTGCCGACGTGCTAGGTTGTGCTAAATTCTCGTGCGAAATTAAGTCGTGGAATTATATTTCTAATTGCCAGCAGACTCTGGATTTCTGCGAGTCAAAACTAGCACTTATGAGAGATGGACGGAGGGTGGGGAATTGGACATACTCTAGCGTGGAGACATTTTTCAAAGCCTGAGATGCTGGCAAATTCATGCTTAGTAGATTTTCAGTGCGTATTGTATTTATGAATCCATCGTGAAGGGGAAATCTGTAGCTCGGCCGTTCATCATGAATCTGATCTTAGTACCTAGTTCCTGGTTTGGTCACATGACCCAAATTAACTTAAGACTCAAAACTGCACCCGGTCTTTGCTTCGGATGGGGATAATCTTCATCAATTTGGGAATTCCAATGCTGGATGCCCCAATATCAAGTAACATGCTGTGCAGGGTTTCAACTTTCTACTGGGGGCCGCAATCTTAAAATATTGTTCTTGTAGTTAGTAGCCCTAATGAAATTGTGGGATCATATTTCATAGCACCAAGGTACAACAGATGTTGGATCATATCTGTTATCGTGGTTGTAACATACCTATTCGTTATGCACATTACTAGATTCTTCCATTACCTTGTAATAATGTGGGTGTATCAGCAGACAAAGTCAACATATATGAATATAATGTTACTAGTGTTCAACCCTTAACCCAGCTCAGTCGCAGATTTCTATGAACTTCAGACCCATATGGAATGTTTCCAACTCCAGAGTCCAGACAACATAAAATTTGATCATTAAAGTGCACTGTAGCTAGTAGCTACTTCCATTGTCAATTTTTCATACCTGCTAACTTAGAAAGGATTAATCATAAGTCTAATATTCATATGTCTTGTCTTATGTTAGACCTGTATTTTTATCAGACTTTTGTAGTGTTCAATTTTTCATTATTCCACAATGAAAAAGGAAGGTATCCGTGTCAATGTATTTTTTGTTTGATCTATTTGTGTGCTTAGAGAACGGTCTTCTTCCCACCAACTCTAGTTTTGTTGGAATCATTTTGGAATCTCAACCTGCTAATGCGTCGATGTAATTCACGGTTGTGCCTTAATTTCACAAAGCAACATCAGCATGTTGAACTTGAATTTAATGAGTGGGTTCTCTGTTTTACTTTATATTTGTATATATTATCTTGTGATAATGACCTTACAAGTCATGTCCATCACTCTGGCACGACATAACTTAGTGCTGCTGCTTGTTGAATGTCTTATAGTTTAATTTTCTTAGGTGCCCCTACCCTTTACTTTTTTGTTTTTGTTTAGGTTACCTCACCATATGGCAATACAGTACATCACAATGAGAATGCCACAACGGGTCAGTTTGCATTCACTACCTCAGAAGCTGGAAACTACCTTGCATGCTTCTGGATAGACAGTGCAGAGAAAGGGTCAGGAACATCTCTAAATCTTGATTGGAAGATAGGGATTGCAGCAAAGGACTGGGATACAATTGCTAAGAAGGAGAAAATTGAGGTATGACTTATACAGTCTAGTACAAGTCCAACAAAATTCCAAATTTACTGCATTGCTTTGGGTTTCTAACTATTTGCACTCTGGATTTTTCACCTTTTTTATCAGGGTGTAGAGCTAGAGCTTAGGAAACTTGAAGTTGCTGTCGAATCCATCCATCACAACTTGCTGTACCTCAAAGCAAGGCAAGTTATCTATCCCTTTTTTTTTCATTTGAACTGGTATCTACTGTCTGTCTTCAAAAACATAATAACTACGTTAAACTCTTGGGGGTAGTATTCCTTGTTTCGAGTCAGTGACAATATATATGCGATGGTGATAATGCAAAATGATTGCCACTGTATGTTGAGGGTATTTGCAACAGATGGTGCATGGCATGATTGAATGTTATCTGTTGCTGTGCTGTGCAGGGAAGCGGATATGCGGACGGTGAGCGAGAAAACAAATTCTAGAGTTGCCTGGTTCAGCATCTTGTCACTTGGAGTCTGCATTGTGGTCTCTGTGCTGCAGCTGTGGCATCTTCAAGGTTTCTTCCGGAAGAAGAAGCTCATATAGATTCACCCACAGCCGTTTGATGTGTGTACTCCGTTGTTAACTACCTTAGGAAAAGGACATTTTTGCCATATTTATTTCCAGGAACTCATACGGTGGACAAAACAGCTGGTTGATACATGATACATGGTTTCAATAGCTAGCAACTGATATTATACGCAATCATGCGCATCATTGAATTTTGATTACTTTGCCGTTGCTGATGCAAACATGGTACTTGCGGAAATATCTGGCATGTATGATTTTTTTTTATATATATAAAATATGCATGAAAAATATAGACTGTTAATTTGAAGTGATACTTTGGAGCACTTTAGGAGGGTTTATCCCAAAATAGCTTCATTGGCCGGTAAATCTAAAAAAACTGACTTTTGCACAAAACAGACCCTTAATTGTGGTAATATGGAGGTGACCTTGGGCCTTTTCGGGCCGTGCTGGGCCGTTACCGGACCGGACGGTTTTGTTCTGTAGGGCAAACCGTGCCACGTCAGACTTCACCTCACTCGCCGATGTTCCGGTCCGGTGGGAGTCAACGGAGCACACACGCCATCCACACTCCACAAAGCTCAGCACGCCGCGCAGCACAGCCATCGCACGATGGCGCCTCTCCGCCACCGCCGCCTCCTGCTCGCCGTCGTCGTCCTCCTCTCCGGTCTCCCCCGCCCCGCCCACCCCTTCACCGAGCTCGAGTCCGACCAGGTCGCCCGCTTCCAGGAGTACCTCCGCATCCGCACCGCGCACCCGTCCCCCGACTACGCCGGCGCCGCCACTTTCCTCCTCCCCTACGCCGCGTCCCTGGGCCTCCGCACCACAACGCTCCACTTCACCCCGTGCAGGACCAAGCCCCTGCTCCTCCTCACCTGGCCGGGCTCCGACCCGTCCCTCCCCTCGGTGCTCCTCAACTCCCACATCGACTCCGTCCCCGCGGAGGCCGAGCGGTGGTCGCACCCGCCCTTCGCCGCGCACCGCGACCCCGCCACCGGCCGCGTCTACGCGCGCGGCGCGCAGGACGACAAGTGCCTCCCCGTCCAGTACCTCGAGGCCATCCGGGGCCTCCGGGCCGCGGGGTTCGCGCCCGCCCGCACCGTCCACATCTCGCTCGTCCCCGACGAGGAGATCGGCGGCGCGGACGGGTTCGAGAAGTTCGCGGAGTCGGAGGAGTTCCGCGCCCTCAACGTCGGGTTCATGCTCGACGAGGGGCAGGCGTCGCCCACGGATGTATTCAGGGTCTTCTACGCGGACAGGCTGGTGTGGAGGCTCATCGTCAAGGCGGCGGGGGCGCCCGGGCACGGGTCGAGGATGTTCGACGGCGCCGCCGTGGACAATTTGATGGATTGCCTGGAGACCGTGGCCGGGTTCAGGGAGGCGCAGTTCGGGATGGTGAAGGCCGGGGAGAGGGGTCCCGGGGAGGTGGTTTCAGTGAACCCTGTGTACATGAAGGCCGGCATACCAAGCCCCACGGTAAGGGTTGTGCACTTGTGCTGCTACTATCTAGTTACTGTAATTAGCTTAGTGCAAGAGTCATAAACAATCAGATTTTAACATAGGTAACTAGAGATGGTCTAAAAGAGTCATTGATACCACAAGACTCCACATATTTGCTTGTTTTCACTTTCCACAATATGGTATGCTGCTGAACTTTATAGGCTTGATTCTATGACCAGCTAGTAATTTGCATGCTTTACTTTTCTGGTATGAAATAATCTGTCCAAAAATTGCAAAATATTTGATCTGATAAAGTTATTAAACTGGTCTAGTAAACTAAAGATCATGTAATCCTGCAGTACATGTGGTAGTCTGCATTTCTGTCAGAGACAATTTGTATAAGTGCGCCAATTGGGAAGGCAGTATCTTCCTTTATGAATTCATAAGTTTACACTATTGAAATTTGTCCACAAAGTGTAGATTCGCTCTCGATGATAGTGTCACATTAGGTCCTACTGCTTTTGTTGTTATCAGTCCCTCAACTTTATAATCCTGTTCACCCGCATCCCTTTATTTCTTCTTTACAAGAGCAAAAAATATTATGCGTTTTGAATTTTACAGTTGTAGGACTTGCGCATAAGTTTCATGCAAAAATAAGGTGCACTGGACAGATGTTTACAGGAGCTTATTTTAATGACAAAGGATGTTCAAAGTTCATGTATCTTTTATCAACATTTAGTTGTTAAGTCAACCTTGATTTTTTTGAATAATTCAACCTTTATTGACAGTGCAAAGAATCCCGTATGCTGCTTTCCATGTCATCTAATGATAGAGGGATCAATTTGTGATGATCTACCAAACATGTGGAGGGAGACAAACCCAATTGAATAAAATCACTAAATTGTATTTCTGTAGATCAAAACCAGCAAAGTAGAGTTGAAGGAGCAGACTGAACCATGTATTCTGTAGATACAGGTTGCAGATTTTCCTAAAGCTAGGAGTTGCTTCATAATTATGAATGTGATATTTTAATTAAGACTATATTTTTCATAAGCATATAGAGAAATGAACGTTATTGTCTCAGTCTGCATTCTTTCAGTCTCATTAAATAATATAGGTCCTTGCCCCCTTGATTTCACTGAATGTTACTTTAGTACATTTGCTGCACTTTTTTGCAACATTAATTTTGTGTACTTACAAATATAATTTCCTTCAAAGCTCCGAACTAAAACTTTCAGCAGTGAATAGGTCTATTACCTGTGTTAAAGGTAAGATTTTAGAATTCCTGTAATGATAGTGGCATGCTCCAAATTCAACTTTACCATACAATTTACTCATTTCTTTAGTTGCTTCTGTAGTCTCTAAAGACAGATTGATGCAGGGTTTTGTGATGAATATGCAACCTTCAGAAGCAGAGGTTGGCTTTGATCTTCGCCTTCCCCCAACTGCAGACATTGAACAGATAAAACGAAGAGTCAAAGAGGAATGGGCACCAGCTCATAAAAACTTAACATATGAGGTGAAAATTAGTTTCGCTATCATTTGGATAACTGAAAATAAACCAACTTCTTTATTTCCTGAAATCCATTGATGTTCATACAGCTGATACGGAAAGGACCAGTAACGGATGTGGCAGGACGTCCCATATTTACAGCAACCGATGAGTCAAACCCATGGTGGTCTGTATTTGAGCAGGCTATCACCTCTGCAGGTGGAAAGCTATCCAAGCCTGAGATCTTATCTTCAACCACAGATTCACGGTTTGTGAGGCAGTTGGGCATTCCCGCCCTTGGGTTTTCTCCGATGAGCAATACTCCGATACTACTTCATGACAATAATGAGGTAAGTGATCCTGGCTTGATATCGTTTTCCTTGTCCAGAATGTGATGCTCAAAATCGATTTTATCTCAATGTTTCAGTTTCTGGAGGATAAAGTATTCCTGAGGGGCATCAAAGTTTATGAACATGTTATCAGAGCACTGAGCTCCTTCCAAGGCTGATTCAGAAAAGGATGATGTTGTGCATAGAGTATGCATCGTTGAGTTCCCATCTCATTCACTGAAGACAGGAGTCAGAGCTCTGGCTTCCAGGTTTCTCATGATTGGTTCAGTCTCGAACATACCAAAGGAAACACTCTGAAGCAATCAAATCCGCCTAAGATGCTGATTTGAATGATAATCTAAGCATATTGATTCATGCATGCATATGGTATGAAGTTATGACATGAATGTAACACGATAGCATAGAAGCCATGTCTCATGTCTGGATAGATATTTCTCCCATTTGGAGGCTCCATTGGTTGTACCCGTGTGCTAGAGGAAACCGGGTGTTGTAGAATAATTTCTCTCCACTTGAACATTTTAATGAGTAGAGAGACAAGCCATGCATGGATACTGTAGATGGACCCCTGAAATTCTGATCTTGTATCATGTATGGGTAGAGAAGGTATGAAATAAAGGGGCAGATATCCCCAAAACTGTATCGCATGTCCAAACATATATTGCAATAAAGGAGATGGCTGTCACTGTCACTCTCTCAGGACTCTCCCTCTGTTCCATCTGCTTTGATCTGTGTGGTCGATCTGCCCGTGTCGGCAGCTTACTGTTGAGTGTTGTTGAATACTACCAACCAATTGCTGTGCCGTGGTTTTCTGCTGATCTTTTCTCTCCCCCTTTGGCCCTTTGCACTGCCTTATTCAAAGCAAATGCGTAGGGACTAAATAAATCACTTAGCGTTCCAATGGAATGCAATTATTAGCGAACATGCTCGCTGACGAAACTGTGGAGTCCCACTGCAGCGTTGAAAGCTGCAATTATCAGATTTCAAAAAAAGTAAGAATGTACAGCAAAGGTCCAAAGGCACGTTGCTGAACCGTGAGTTGGAACCGTGGGTTGAACCGGACAGTTTCATCAGGGTTCACACTTCACGCACAGCTTGTCTTCACTCCTGAGCGCGTCAGGCCAGCGTGACGCTCCGGCTCAAAGTGAGACAAGGCTCGTGCTCTTTTTGGGCGAATCAAAAGCTCTTTTGTTCACTCTTTATCCGAGAATCAAAATCCCTCAATGTTTAGTACGAAATCTTGGTCCTTTGTGAGAAAACAAATCCTGAAAGAACTGCAACCTTTGTTTTTTCTCCCTTTTGAGAGCCTGAAGAACAGTGGCCGTGCTCGTGGGAAGAAGCTTCCGGCCATCTTCCTGCCCATCCCCCTGCCTCAGCTCCATGTCCGCTGCGCGGCCCAATGGCTTCCAGCTCCACGCTGACGACGGGGCGAAAGATACCCATGGAAAAGATGAACTGTTTCCTCGGTCCTCTTTGACGAAAAAGAATACAGGTTTTGAGAGACAAAGGGATCATGCATGTTCATCCATCATTGGTCTCTGTCTGTCACTCTCGCATCATGAGATCATCTGCAGGGGGGGTGGCCGGTCTCTGCGAGCTAGGCTGTTAAACCGCGTGAGCGTGGGCCACGCCGAGACGCAACCTCGGCGGGCTGCTGATCCGATCATCTGATGACGCTAGTGTGACTAGTCTGCTGGCTCTGCTTGTCGAGGGTTCCTTTTGCTGACGCTCTGAAGTAGACATGCATGTGTTACTTGCGAACGATCTATCAGTATCAGGTCATCAGGTGAAAACATGGAAGCTAGAAGCAACGCAATTTTCAGGAACGGCTTCGTTGTTGTGACACATGAAGCTGGACGAGTAGCAAGGGAAATGGCAAATTGTAAACTCCATTTTATTCTCAACTTTGTCCTTCGCTCGCTTCAATCAATGTTTGCCCGTGGTAGTTTTTGGAGAGCTTCTAATATCGTCGACGCAAACATTTTAATATGGTTTTTGATTTCACTGCATCTCTTTCTCTTCAAGACAAACCATGCATAGGAGCTCTACCATGCGTGTCAACACGACTTGCAGAGGATGAGACACAGCACGTGTCACCACTGTGGCCGAAACCTTTCCTGCACTCTTCTCCCATTGCATCCACCACGAAAACGATGTCCGCTCGGTCCTTTAGTCTGGGCTGCGGCCCCTCCTACAACCACGGCTCACACGTGCTGCGCGTGAGGAGCTTCTTATGCTTACTGACTGTCTTGCCAGTGTCGCTATCCTTGACAAGCCGGATGTCCGCCTCCTTGACACGGGCAAAAGAGAACCTTTTATCTCGAGTGGTGCATACTTTGCCCTCTGCAATTCTACCCCGGCAATCGACATGGCTCAGATTTGGACGATCAAGCTTCCCACGAAGATCAAATTCTTCGTGTGGCTACTCTTTCATGGCCGCCTCAACACTCGTGCTCATCTCTTCCATCGGAATATCAAGCCACTGGAAGAGTCCTGGTGCGCCCGCTACAATGGCACCCTGGAAACTGATAAACACATCTTCGCTGACTGCAATGCTGCTATCGAGACCTGGGAACGACTACACATCACCATCCTTGGGGATACGTTCCGACGACCCTGGGAGATTCAGGTTACCAGCGTCCTCTCGGTGACTGTCAAACTCGACATGATACTTCTTGTCCTCTGGCACATTTGGAAGGCACGAAATGGCCCTGTATTCGACTGCCAACCTTCATCCTCAACGGACATTATTCGCAGAGTTCTCAAGGATCTTGATGCTTGGAGCTGCCGTTACAAGAAAACGAAACCGGAAGTGCAGGCCTGGCGCGATTGGTTTGCGAGTAGCATCTCGTAAACTGTCTCCCTTCATGCTCCTCTCTCATATACTCTCATGTATTCTCCCAGCCTTGGAATTCCAATGTACTGCTTGTAACAAACCTAATAAGTTTCAATGAATAGTAGGTGGGAATCCTCCCCCGATACCGTTCAAAAAAAAAGACACAGGACCACTAGGACTGTGCAACGCATCATTTTTCATAAGGATATGCAAGCCGTTTTACATTAAGAATCACTTCACTTGGTCCGGCCATCTGCCGTATCTGCGTTCAGACTGTTCATGGATCGATGGTTTACTGTCTGAAGTCTGAAGGAGCTGTAACCTTCGTCGGCAGGTGCATCATACACTACGCGTCTGGCCGTTTCAGCGCAGCTTGAGAACCATCGGCCACCAATGGCCACGCTCAGTAGCTAGGTACCCTAGCTGCAGCCTGCAGAGTAGTACTCCTATCTCGCGCACAGGAGCAACGCGGTTTCTGCCGGAGGCGTCCCACCCCAACGAGGCCCTGTTAACACAAAAAACATCACATCGAATGTTTCGACACATATATAGAGTACTATATGAAGTCTATTTATAAATTTTTTTGCATAGATGGGCTGTAAATCGCGAGACGAATCTAATGAGCCTACTTAATCTATGATTTGCAACAGTGATGCTACAGTAACCATCCGCTAATTATGGATTAATTAGCATCATTAGATTCGTCTTGCGATTTACAACCCATATGTGCAAAAAAATTGTAAATAGACTTCATTTAGTATTTCAAATTAGCAAAATTCTTTCAAATTTTTTTTGCGTTTCAACTAAACAGGCCTTGAACGGACCATGCATCCAACCCTATGCCATGTTTGGTTAGAGGTGAAAAAGTTTTCATGAAAACTTTTCGCCCATTTGACTATTAATTAGAGGTATTAAATGAAGTCTAATACAAAATAATTTTCAAAATTACAATACTGTAGTATGTGCTGTAGCTAATAAAGTTTTTGACCGCATGATTAGAAAATGTTTAGGGGCGATTACTGTAGCATCACTGTAGCCAATTATGATGGAACTTGGCTCATTAGATTCGGCTCGAAAAATTATACCCATCCATAAAAAGGTTTCGCAAATAAACTTCGTTTAGTACTCCATGTATGTATTTGTTTTTTTGTGAAAAAAAAAATCACGAAAAAACCAAACATAGCATCCGCTGCAAGTTGCCCCGGCCCACCCTCCCGACCGTCCTCGGCAGGCAGGGCAGGCACAGCCGCTGCAAGTTGCCCCGGGCCAGCGCGCAGCTAAGCTCCAGCTGCCTCTGCTGGCGACCGGAGCACACGGCTTCGTACGTAGGCCGCCGTGCTGACGCCGTACGCCGCCGCCGCCGAGTCCCCCAACCGATCTCCTGTCGCCGTCCCCATCTCATCGCCTACGCTACGCCCCCGGAATCCGCGAAGCTGCCGGGCCGAATAAACAAAGCACCCCCACCTCGCATGTTACCCCTTCTCTAACTCCTCTTAGCAATGTGGTAATCTACAGTATTTCAAAAAAAATGTGGTAATCTACCGGTAATGGTTAGTACTAATCCCTGACGCCAGCAATGTAATGCGGCTGCTGGAAGGTGTGTGGGCGAGGTGTGAGTTCCCACTGCTGTTCATGGCCGGGCCGGCCTCGTCGATCGCGTGCCGAGGTGGGGAAAAGTTGCCGCGGCCATGTGGCCGCCATGTAACCGCACCAACTCGTCAAGATCTAGACATGGTGTGCAGTGGAGTGCATTCAACCCCGGGCGTCGGCAGGTTAAACTCACAGCTGGAAAAACGACCAGGTTACGCATCACACATGCAGGGTTAGGTTCGGTCGCAACCGCAACCACTACTGTCCACAGAGTTTTTTTTATCAGAACAGAAAACAGAAAACCGTGTACAATGTCCACAGGTTTAACCAAACGGTAGCTAGTCCACAGGCCTATCCAGTGGCGAGATCCAAGCTTAAATCTCGAGCCGTTTACAATGTCCACAGGTTTACAGCACTCTAATCTAATCTAAACGATACGTGTACGATCAGGAGCCGCCATCATCCGAACTCGGTTTTCCCAGTTCGTCTCGGATCGGATCACAGCTGTGCTACGCGCGCAGGTCGTACGGCCGGCATCACGCCGGATCCTTAACCAGAATCCACTCGGTCTACACCTCCACCACCACCAACGCTCTCGATTCAGCAGCAGGAGCGTGCAGGATGCTTCCTCGTTCGCTTTAAAAATCCCCTCCGCTGCATCACTGGCAGCTGTACGGCTGACCAGGGATGGCATGGTGTGTGTGTGTGTGCTCAATCAGGATCGCCCTGATGTGAACGGGAAAGGTTTTTCAAATGCTCAACCACTGGGCAATGCTTAAACTAATGCGCTAGACGCTCACGTTGACATTGGCACAGTCGTGACGTGCCGTCCTATAAATCTGGCCGTCGATCGCCAAGGTTTCTCCAAGCAGACAGACAACAAGCAGCAGCAGTGATCGAGCTGGTAGCACACCCGGCGACACATCGCACCGAGGAAGGAACCATCGCCGTCGCGTCAGGCGCAACCCCAAGAAACCAAAGCAAGCGAGGCGCGGCAGCTAGCCATGGTGAAGACGGCGGCGGCGAGCAATGACACCGCGGCGGCGGCGGTGGCGAAGCGCAGCGCGAAGAGGACGTACAAGGGCGTGCGGATGCGGAGCTGGGGGTCGTGGGTGTCGGAGGTGCGGGCGCCGGGGCAGAAGACGCGGATATGGCTGGGGTCCCACTCCACCGCCGAGGCCGCGGCACGGGCCTACGACGCCGCGCTGCTCTGCCTCAAGGGCTCCGCGGCCGCGGCGGACCTCAACTTCCCGCTCCGCCTCCCGTTCGACCTGCCGCCCGCCGCCATGTCGCCCAAGGCCATCCAGCGAGTCGCCGCCGCCGCCGCCGCCGCCGCCGCGGCCGGGGGCGGCGCGGGCTTCGCGGCGTGCGCAGCCGACAATGCCGACAGCGCGTGCAGCGGCACCACCGCCGCCAGCCCGGCGTGGAGCGGCGGCTCGCCCAGCCGCAGCGACGACGCCTCCGCGGTCAGCTCCCCGGAGTCTACGGTGAGCAGCGAGAGCGAGCTGCCGGCGGCCCACCACTACGGCGACGCGGACGCGGACTACTACAGCTCGCTCGCGGACATCGACGCCTTCTTCCAGTCACCCAAGTGCATGGAGTACGCCATGATGGACCCCTGCAGCGCCTTCTTCGCGCCGGCGCCGGTGGCGGCGGACGACGCCTGCTGGGAGGAGGAAGGCGACATCGCGCTCTGGAGCTTCTCCACTCTCGACTGCTGAAGCGGCGTCAGAGAAATGGGAGCGATAATTCAGTTACTGACCAATCGCCGATCAGGTGACCAAGAACACCGGTCATCGTGGCACAAAAAAAGTATAGTTAAATTCCACATATATACTATTTGATAATTCAAATTCAATGTAAACAATTCAATAAGCTAATTATAGTAATTATGCGTTGTAGGGGGGAGCTCTCATGGAGCTCCATGTTTTAAGGTAGCTTCCATGGAGTTAACCTCCCTATAGTTGCTTGTTATCAGTATTCAGTAAAGGGCTAAAGGCAGCTTTATTAGAAGTATAATTGACTGTTATGAGTAATTGCCACTCCCTGCAGCCACACTAACCTATTGCAATGGCCAATGGGTTGCTCCATCCTAACTATTATATTTTAGCCCGAATCTTTTTTTTTTTGAGAGCACAAAGTACTTGTATATTTTAGCAGTGGTGATTACACCTTGAGGACCTGAGTTACCAGGGGTGGAGCCAGAAACAACAAGGATGAGAGGAGCTAAATAGTATAAAGAAGATTAGGAGAAAAGAACTGTGCTAAGAATAAGAACCGGGCCGTCATATGTGTCAGCGTCGCAGCCCAGTTCATCTGATAAGGTTGACGTCCCCATTACGGCCCATATACTGTTTTCATGAGGCCCATAATTAGTAAATGTCCGAGGCAATGTGAGAACGGTAGCCCAAGTTGCCACCACACGCCGTAATTTCGACCACGAATCATGAACCAACCGATCGATTTCATCAACAACAGAATAAACGCATCTGGGCACTAATCCTCCTCGTTCTCTGAATCTGACTTCCGACAACTACTCCCAAAACTTGTCTCACGTAGGAAAAACATTTTCTCCGAGGAAAACAATCTGGGACGAGTCGAACTCGTCTCATGCGTCCGCAGCGTGGATCGCAAGCAGTTGGCACCACACGACGACTGCCTGCCTTCGGCGATCCCCTTGTTTGTGTCAGAGGCGGAACAGCCAGCCAGCAACTTTAGGATGCGTTTGGTTCACGAGCAGCGCGGGACGGCGTTCTGTGACGTGTTTGCTTCGCGAGCGCAGGAGCGGAGTGATTCCTCCGAGCGAATATTCGCTCTATATTCGGGACCAACTCGGGACGCAAAAATGACCGGACGAGTTCACTCCAGTTCCATGCCGTGTCTTCCATCTCGTGCTCCATCCGGCAATTCTGCTCCCCGCGACGACTGTGGCGCAACGAATCTAGCAGCCACGCGACGAATTGGACGGCGGTAGGCGCACAGAGGTCATGGCGGCGGCGGGCAGTGGAATGTAGTGCGGAGGAGGCCTTGGCGGGAGGGGGGGTGCAGCTGTGTGCGCGCCAGCGCCAGCCCCCGCCGGTGAGGGGCTCCGGCGCAGCACGGCTAGCGCGAGGAGCCTGCCCCGACGACGAGTTGCGCACACCGACGGCCAGCGCGAGCAGCGGCAGCGGGCGGCGGCGGTGCATGGCTGCAGCTGGCAGTCGGCGCAGTGGGGCATGGAGCCGCCACCGCCGGGGGTAGGTGTGCTCAGGGAAGGGAGAAGAGAACATGGAGGGGAGGAAGAGGAAGAAGATTGGTGAATGACATGTGGGCCGCACAAAACGGAAGCTAACGGGACATGAAGTAAGTTGGTGCTCATCCTTCCAACCAAATAGAAAATGGAGCCATCCTATCCCTCCAACCAAACACGATATAGAGCCATTCTATTCTTCTAATCTGGAATGGAACCTTCCATTTTACTTCGCTCTCCAACCAAACGCACCCTTATAAGGCCAATCGGAGGAGCGGCGACGAGTCTAGGTAATATTATAACTCATAATAAAAGAGGGCCCAATGTTCTTGCCTTCTATGTAATTTGGGTAATCAAATTGATAATCCAATCTCCGCCTCCCCACTGCGACATGCGCTGCTGCCAGAAAGATGTCTGGTCTCGTAACCCGGGCGCTAGCGAGTAAGCGTAGGGAATCGCACGACATGGCTAGGGCCGACTGCCACCGCGTCGCTACCAAAGGGCTCAGCACGAAGGTGATGTCCTACATCTCTAACTAAGATCCCCAGCTGTGGCTCAGGAAGAGGCTGTGCACGGAGATAGAGGCGCTCCGCGGCCTCGTCAGGAAGACAGGAAGGCAGAGCTCCTGTCCGGCAAGGCCATCGGCAAGAGCCATGCAGCACCCCATTGCGAAGGACGGCTGGTTCCTGGCGGCGGAACACCGACCGCAGCCTACGGATACGATATTTAGACAAGTGCCTTCTTCTAGAGAATTCCTAAACATTCTAATATTTTCTAAATTTAGTTATTACTAATTCTAGAGTGCTCTATAGAAAATATCTCATTCTTGTATTTTGAAAAATACTCTATAAGTTTGCCTTGCACTCTTTCTTAACATTACCCGTTTTTGTATTCATATTGATCACATATTACCTCTGCATTCTAAGACTTTCATATAATTGACGAAGCAATAAATATGCATATCTCACCATAGTTCTAGAGTATTCATATTGATCACATATTACCTCTGCATTCTAGAGTATTCATATTGATCACATATTACCTCTGTATTACCGACCTACAATAAAGCATGTCTTTCTAAAATAAATTGAAATACCGTTGGCATTATAATTCACTAGAAAATGGAGTTGTACTTGGTGACTTTATTGTAGGTCTTTTTAATCATGTGTTTTAGCTCCGTATGATATCTAAAAGTTCTAATTTATATGCATGATCTCACATTCTCACCATAGTGTAGTGGTCGGTAATACCAAGAATTAGCAATAAGGATCCAATATAACGCCACACAACTGGTGGACACCAAAGCACATTTAATCTGCTAGTAAAAGTTGGAACATGAAATTAGAGTCGATAGCAATCTATCACACAAACGTATGATTAGAAACAGCCATAGCCGTCTGTCACACAAACATATGATTAGGAATAGCCATAGCCGTCTGTCACACAAACATAGTATCATAAGATTAGAGTCCTTGGTGGTGGTGGTGTAACGAGCTTCTTCATGATCTTTTTGAAATATGTTGAAGCTAATCTTATTTCCTAGGTTACAGTCCTGCAACAAAATCCCCATGGTTTCTGACTCTTGTTTTCCCATTGTCCATGGTAAACACAGGTCCTCTTGTCAGTCTGCATAATCCACTCGATGTCTTCTCAAAGTAATCACATGATATCAGAAAATAGTTTCCTGAATCAGTCATCAATTTGTTGTAATATTTAAGATAGGTCTCAGTAGACTTTACATTTGCATATGTTGTTTGATAGTAAGTACCAGTGGGAGAAACAGTGAGTAACATGATTGTACTAGGGAGAGCCGAGTCATCTAAGTGACTGCCTTACACCTTGAGTGATGTGTTGTACTGAGTACACAGAAGTCTTCCTCCTCAGCCTCCACCGAAGCTGGTGACTTCCATCAAAAAAGAAAACAATGAGACGTTGATATCGCCTCATCGCTCCCCTCATAAATGTTGATGGAGCAACGACAAGTGTTCTTTGTGAGTTTTGTGGAATAGTCCTGGGCTCCTAGCCTTCACAACAACAAAACCAGTGGAGTAATCATCATCAAACTTACTGTCGAACACAATCACCACAGATTTCATAGCTTGTGTAGCAGCTTTAGGGATGCATGTCTTCATGTCCAAAGTTCCTGAATAAAATTAGTTTGGATCAGTTAAAGAACTGCTATTTAAAAAGGAATGCCAAGAATCACAACAATCTCATACAACACAGGTTTACAAAAACAAACTCAGCTTTGAACTTTAATAGCTCATGGAGATGATTTATATTGTTAAAACTGCCTACCATGAATCAAGAAAATATATGGACAAGGGCCATAAAAATATGCAGACAAGGGCATAACGATATGCTGTAATGTAGTTAGGTGAGTATGTACTGGAGGTGATGCACACCCAAAATAATTATAAAAAAGATGTGAAACGGCAAAAAAAAGAGATCGGTAGAGTTATATTGTATTTACGTTTAAAAGGTAGAAGCATAACTTGATTACATGCTAGGCATTACACTATCCATATCATTATCTATTTATTGCACACACTTTGTAAAGTTTAGCAAAATAAGGAGCAATAATACTTTTGTAAGCAATCAAAATTAATGGAGCTGGCATTCCATAACACATCAATAAAATTTTAAAAACTGGATGCACAGTAATCCATTTGCACTTGAAACTGGCTTGATTGGCATATAATCTTATGCAACAAAATCTATACCAAATCGAAGTACCACTGACAAAAAAAATCAGTGAGCTTGGAAATATGGTAAATAAAAGCAAGGTAATTTTGAAAAGGTAATGCCAAAGCAACGCACACATATGCGTTCATTCACTAATCACTATATATGAATACTAACCCCATGGAGAAGAAAGAGGTGTGAACTACAAACAGAAGTATCTAAAATTGCATCCACCAGAACAATTATGGTTTCCAACCATTGCAACCTAACCATGCCATGAATAATGCAGTGAAACTGAGAATACAAATCATGCGTGGATACAAATTGTATATATAATAATGCAGTACAACTCCAAGTTTAAAAAGTAAACAAATCCTAAAAGGTATTGTGATGCAGAGACTAAGCATGCATAAAAAATTCTCTTGTCAGAGACACCAGAATTTAGACCACTAGACAGCCTGTTCCGATGGACAGATTTTGCTGGGCTAGGCTGGGGCTGCTGAAACAGCCAGCTAGCCATCCTGCATCCAGCTAGCTCCAGCCAATACAAATCAGCTGAACAACCCTTTTTAAATTCAAACAAGAAAAGGCCCCAATATCAACAACCAAATATATGGCGCCAAACCACAAATCAGTACTGGTTATTCATATCACAATACCATAGTAATATAGTCCATTCACCAATCCTTTTTTACAACAAAAGAGTACAACATACCACCACAATACATAGTGGCCAATTCCTAACGTTAACCATTTACTGAAATATGCAAAATGGTCACAAACTTGTACAGAGGAGTGATCTTTAAGTCCAAAACAAGAACAATGACTCCTAACTTGCAAAACTGAACTATCAGAGTGAATTGAATTATATGTTTTGGACATATAGCTTAGCAAATGAATAACAGAGTCCATTGGTACAAATAGCAAATGAATTACATGTTTTGGACAGATAGGTAATACCATGATAATAATATATTGCAAGCAACATATTTCCAGTACGCATACCCGTTTCTCTTGAACGGAACCACTATTTTAACAACACAGTCAATTGGTACTGCAAAGCTGAAACCCTCAGCATTCCTGACTTTCATCACATTAACTCCAATGATCTCACCATCGAGATTCACAAGAGGGCCTCCACAATTCCCTTGCAGCAGACAAATGTGTCAAAATGTTTGTTTGATAGATAAATGTGTCAAACCATCAGCATTCCTAACTTTCATCACATTAACAAAAGTTAATTATAGCACACAAAGCAAGAGTGTAAATATCCAGCACAAGTTAATTACATCGAGTTCAAGATCACATCTGTGACACCCTAGGTGTCTGCACAGTAGAATTGCATTTATTTTATGCATCATATGCTTATTTTGCTTGAAAAAGAATCTTATTGTAAAAATCTAAGGGTAGTTGTGTAAATATGATTTAATGCAGGGTCCTTTCTATAACTTAATTTGAATAGGGAGAGCAAGTATTGCTTTTGTGGAGGGTTTATTTGTAAAATTTAGTGTAATCATTGCTTGTCAGAAAATTTTGCTTTTTAGTTTGAAATTAAACTGAATTTGCATTGGAAAAGACAAAAGTCCATTAAATTCAAAATCCTTCCTATGTTTTCAAAATAATTCTTTAACCTTTGGTCAAATCAATTTTTGCACAACATCAAAGTTGTAGATCTTGAAAAGTTGAACAACTTTCATGTTGGGCACTTTTTCATTTGAGCCCTAGTTTAGGAGATATTTTTGTTTTATAGTAGGGCCCCTAATTTTTTTGGAAATTGCAAACCAGTCCAAACTTCATCTCCCACCTCTCTGCTTCAGCACCGCCGGCGCTGAGCGCCGCCGCCCGCCGCCGAGGGAGGCCGCAAGCCACCTCCCGCTTCGCCCGCCGCCTCACGTGGCTCCTCCGCAGCCTCTGGACCCACTTCCCCACGCGCTGTACCCCTCCTCCCCTCGCCACGCTACCCCCAGCGAGCTCTGTGGCCGCCACCTCGCCGCCGCCGTGGCTAGCGCAGCGCAGAGCCTCGGCTCCCCAACTCGCGCGCGCCCCAGCACCTGGAGGAGTCCCGCATCACTTTCCCCTCCTTGCCTCGCTCGCTTTCTGCCCAGAACCTCTGGAACACCGCCGCCGACCGCCTGAGCTCCGACGAGCTCGAAGCTCACCGTCGACCAGCCCCTGTAGCCCTCCTCCGCCCACGCAGACCCCACTATCAGCTCTGCCTCGACCTCGCGCAGCTCGCAGACCCCTCTTCCTCGCCCAATCCCTACCGAAGCAACCTCGCCGCTGTTTCCCGAGCTCCAACCGCCGCTGCTCGCCATCGACGACCTAGCTCCGACCATCCCCTCGGCCTCCCAAGCCCACCCAGAGGTGCGCCCTGACCTGGTGAAGCTCCCACGCCTCTCCACCCTCACCGCCGGCGACCCGAGCCACCGGGATTCGGCCAGTCAATGCCCACCCCCTGCCCTGACTCTGGCCAGGGGCATATCTGCTAGGATTCGAATTCTTTTAGGGGCCTGTCTGCAAGATTTCATGTCTTTTCCTTTTTGCTTTTAGGCTTAAATTTGAAAATGCCTAGATATTCGTAGAAAATTAGAAAAATGCAAATCCAAATGTTTTGGAATCCTTGTTATAAGAACTATAAGTTTTGTTACATGAATATTTTCAGTTCTGGTTTGTATTTTAATCCAAGAAATAGAATAGAAATAGTAGGCTTTAATTATTCTAGGAGTTTTAGTCAGTAACTTCATGTGATTTTTGGCTAGCTTATGTATTGCAGTGTTGTTAGCATCTGGTAAAAATTTGAAACATTTTCGACATCATTAGTTATGTCAAAGTTTCAAGATTCTTGAATATACTAGTTTTTCTAATTTATTTGTACTGGTAGAAATAATCAAGTTCTGTATGTGAAACTTTTTCCATGATCACATGTTACTAAAACTTTGCTGTTTCCCAAGTTTGGGAAATTTTTGATCTGTTTAAATATTTCTTTGATTTAATGCTGATTAAGTAGGCTTTAATTGTGATATATAGTTCCCTTGCTTAGAAAATTCTGATAATTTTTTTAGAATACTCTGTTGGTCGTGTATTCATGTATGTAAAATTTAATATCCAGAAGCACTATATAACTTCCTATACTAATTAGTTTTATCATATGTGGTTTAATGTTTTCAAAATTATTACTTCAATTTTATACCGATATAAATTCTGAAAAATTTATGAGGTGTTCATAATCATATGATGTCTGTTGTTAAAAAATTTTAGCTTCATAAGTATTGTAGTTTGTCCTATAGAATTCAATCTTGGTCTAAGTACTATCTGAATAATTGTTTTATTCTAATTAAATGGATGCATGAAATGGCATGAATTTTACAGGGTAGATTAATCTATGTACATCCTGTTTGAAGTAATTTTTTCTAAATTTAAATATTATTTGTGTACTGAGTTACTCAATTCTTTGCAAACCATGATTTATATGCTATATAAAGTAACTAACACTTACTTTGTAAGTTTAATCAAATTGTTTTGTGAAGTTGAACTTGTTGTTTTGTGTAGTAATCGTTGTGTTAAATAACTACCCTATAAACGCTTGCCCATATGAATGTTTGTTTGCTAAATGTTGGACTACAACTTTATCGTGAAGTGTGTTTGTGTAATACTGTTCTTGCATCACATATAGATACGACTGCTCTAGCGGACGGGACGTACGAGTTGATCCCGGAGTCCGAAGGAGGTGATCCAGAAGTTCGGGTGAATACTGCTGTATTAACTGAATACCCGGACCAAAGTCCGGAAGAGCCCAAGACTGTTTTAGCTAGCAACTACCGAGAAGGCAAGCCCCGGACATAACCCAGTATTTCAAATTATTACAATTTATCATTATTACTTACTTGTGCATTTACAGTTCTTAGGAACCTATGTACTGAACACTAGACCTGAGTTCGAATAATTGCTAAGCTTATAGGACCGATAAAAGTCGAGTGATTGCCTGTCACTCGCGAGCTCTATAGGAATTGCTTGTTTACTTTCTGCTATCAATATAAGGACGACGGACAGGGTCGTGTTCGATATCATGACCTTGTGTGAGACCCCGTCTGTGTTGATGAATTTGCTAAGGTCGCGGTGTGTGGTAGCGGTGGTTAAGTTTTTGAACGTACTAGCCACATGCCGTAAATATGGTACGCGGCAAGCCTAGTAGCCGATCGGACCGGTGAGTGGATATACCTTTCACTCTCTCTTAGAGATATGTTTTTATTTATGTTTATGTTGCGCAACACCGCGGCTACTGGGAGGAAGATGGTGCCCTGTAGTCGGGGAGAGTGACCCTATCCACAGGTCGGAATAAAAGGTAAACGGTTGTTTGGGAACGACCCGACGGTGTTCCAAACGTGTGTGTTAGGTCTGCCTGGCCAGGTTAACAAATTCGATTCGAATCGTCCGCTTCTCACGGTTTGGGACTGCTTAATCCCTTTGCCACACAGAATAATAAGAGCAACATTATTATGATCCATCTTGATGTTTGACTAAAGTTCTACCATGGTTGGATAGGATTAGTTGCTTACATAGAATGATTAATCAACTAGAATATGGAAAGCTAAAATGTGAAGTAAGGATCTACTCTTTATTGCTTTTCAGCAAAAGGAAACCAGAGCCTTACAAAACACTGCATAGTCTAGTTAGGTGGGCTATGTATACCCGTTGACGGTTAAATCTTGCTGAGTATTAGAATACTTAGCCTTGCTGTTGAAACCTTTTTCAGGTATGAGTTTTGAGGATCAGATCGCTAGTCTGTCTTGGCCCTGCTCTTTGCCTCCTGGCTGGTCCGTAGAATGTGATCCGTCTTCGGTCGGCAATGACCTTGACGAGTGATACCTTGCTTGGGCTAGCTTGGTATACTTTTGCGACGTGTTGTAGCCGTCGTGTTTTCTTTCCGCTGCTTTTCAACTCTGAACTTTAAACTTATGTCTTGTATAATGTTTTACTAAGTTTGGATATGTAATAAGTACTTTGAAACATGTTGTAATCACTACTATGCCTGTGTTGTAAAATATGTATGGTTGTAATATCTTTGGACTCGCCTTCGTGCGGGGTATGCTTATTCGATCCGAGAACCGGTGGTTGTATCGGGACGTTACCCGACAGACCAAGAATTATTCCATTTGAAGTGTGTTTGAGCCGGTTTTGCCTTTATGGTGATGGCCAGCGCACTTGAGCCGGGATAATTCAGGTGGTTCTGTCACAGCTGGTATCAGAGCTGCAAGTGTACACCAGAGGTGTTGGAACCTTAAAAATCGATTTTCGTATAAAAATTGGACCAACAAAGTGTTTATAAAACTACGTTGGTTTCGTTAAGGATTGTGCATAGAGCATAAAGCCCTATGGAAATTATGGGATTTATCAGGTGGCTATCTATGTATGGTTTATTATATATGACTTCCAGCACTTTATATTTTTGTCAAACCATACTCACAAGCAACCCTTAATTTCTGTAATGACGCATCTACGTTAAGGTAAGAAGGTAAGGATCCTCAGTCAGATGAGGGAGTCTGACATTCCCATCGGTGATGCGAGCCGAACGCTGCCCTTAAGCAGTGGCTTACTTGAGGTACTCCCAATATACCAACTATTAGTTGACTATATTGGAAGTAAAGTGTACTCAGTCAGCTGAGGGAGTCTGACCTTCCCGTCGGCGATGCGAACCGAACGATGCGCTCAAGCAGTGGCCTACTTGAGCTGCTGCCAATATACCGACCCTCGGTCGATTATATTGGGAGTAAAGGAAATTGTGAATACGCTATCTCAGTGGCGTATGTTAACGTTGGCCATACGGCGGAAATGTTATGGATGCCGCTTCTATATTGAGCGGTAATGTATGGGTACACTTTCATGAGTGCTGGCATAAAATGTTCAATGCATATACATATATATGTTCCGTAAATCTTCTGCAGGTACACTAACCGCGATTCGATAAGTTAAGAACTGTTAGAATTTATCGACTAGATATAATAGGGAGAGACGTATTGATGTTATGCCACCGTACTAACCGCGTAAGCCCAACAATAGTTGGCAATTGTTTACCTTGTGAGGAACGAAAAGGTCGTGCATGCATGGTTTGATGATGTATGATTTGATTCCTAGAATTTGAAATTGTTACAGGAGTCTTTTTAAGGAATTTCTAGTGTGGATCTTCATCGATATGTATTAGTATGCTTAAATCATAAGTTGAGTTTAAACTTGATATTAGGAGAATGTTTGTTGAAACATTTAGATTTCCTTGGATAAAAAGATGGATTTAAGTCATGCCTTTATCCTTAGCCCCATCACGATGTTCTAATGATCTTTTCATTCCAAAGAATCTCAAATGATGAACCAGTACCAATTGTGGTTTGTTTACCTCCTGAGTTTGTGAAAACCGTAAAATCTTTTGAATCAGACTCACATTTTTCTGCAGTCTTCTTAAAAGCTTTATTTGAGAAGTCTTGAGATAAGCGTATAACTCACATTTGAATCCTTTTTGATTCAGATGGCGGACTGTCACAATGTCTTTTGGGATGAGGATGGATGTTCTCATACTGATTGCTTATACTGGGAGGGCTTTCCGAGGATTTTGTGGGATACGCTCCGTATTTTCCACTACCCAGACCTACCCTGGTACAAGGGACGACAATTTTCTGAGGATGGAGTTCAGAAGAGCAGAGTCACCATGACCATTCCTCAGCACCCCACCTTGGGTTGGCCACCTATTGAGATTGAGGTGGTTGGATATCGTCTTGTGGATGCTTTTGAGACAGCAGCTCTCAAAGCTATCACTACCTTCTGTGAGCATCATCCCGATGAAGTAGCCGCTTATCCTATTGGCTTGTTTCCGGCAGTCAGTGCTGGCAACGTAGAGTGGCTCTTCAGGACCACCCACTTTGGACACTTAGTTGGAGATGTAGCTGAGGAGACTATCCAGGCGGTGATCAGGTATATGAATGCCCAGTCCCACTATCAGATCCTTCAGCAGAGGCACATGGATCAGGTGATGGACTTGGCCCAGACTTTTCAGCGAGGTCTTAGTTTGAGAGACACTCAGATTCAGGGGCTTAATGAGGCTGTTGCTGGGAGAGATCACGCCATTGCATAGTTTGAGCTTCAGGTTCTGGAGCATGGTACTGAGATAGTGCAGCGCAACACGATGATTGCTTTTCTTCAGGAGCAGGTTCACGAGCTCCAAGTGGATCTGGATGATGCTATGGCCCATATTGGTATGCTCCATGAGCAGCCAATACCCCCAGTTGTTCCAGCCGAGCCTGCAGCAGCAGAAGAAGACCCAGAGGAGATTGAGGGAGTTTCTGAGATAGATTCCGAGCACGCGCTTGCCGAGCCTAACCCTCAGCCGGACGACTCTTCCTCCGGTAGTGCTTCCTCTGTGGGCAACCTCGACGACTTCTAGGCATCTTAGGATAGTCCTAGATAGCATGTGATCTGTCTTGTTGTAGTATATGTAAATAAGGAAGGAGATGTTGTAAAATAGCGCTAGGAAGGAGTACCACTTGTTGTAGCATATGTGGTAAGAAAGCGTGATGCTAGGTTTGTACTATAAAGACTACCTTGGATGTAGTATAAATAATGGCTACCAGTTTGGAAATCTTGATCTTTCTGCTTTCCAAATTTTTATCTCTTTATCGGTGCATTTCTAGGTTGTTTGATGCATATCGAAATGAAAGAGTATGAAGTCATCTAACAGCTGACCAATTCTGAGTTATATTGGTTGAACAAATATGTGTTATGCATATTGTGTTACACCGCATTTTGTTAATTCTGCTGATTTGATTTGATTTTTGATGTCCAATGTATGATCATTGCACATACCAATAATTTTGGGAGTAAGAATGATGTATCTAATGGATGTCTTCCATAAATACAGATGGTTGGTCATACCCGTGGATCGCCTGAAGGTTTCGGCCGTGAAACTGGCAGTGGATCTCAGCAGCCAACGCCACCACTGTAGGATCAAGAACACCGACTAGAGGGGGGGTGAATAGGCGGTTTAAAAACTAAAACCAATAACACTAGAGAAATTTAATTAGTAACAAAGGAAAGCCCTATGTTATGCTACTACTATCTCTAGATGGGTTTGCAACCTAGGGTGACAAGATACAAATCAAGCTCTAGTAAAGTAAATTGCTCAAAGTAAAACAACAATTAAAGTGAGCAAGAGAAGTAACTAAGCTTGACACAAGAGTTTATCCCGTGGTGTCGATGACTTGCCGGTCACCCCTAATCCACGTTGAGGTGGATTCCAAGAATCAACCGCTCCTCTATCAAGAACCTCTTGATCTTGAACCGGCTTGAATCAAGAAACCGCTCCACACCTCGATTCCACTAGAGTTGCTCTTCACCACTCCGGTGAGGTGAGCACAAAACCTCTTACAACCGAAATCGGGGCTCCTCAACAATCTCCTTGGAGGTGCTCCACGAAATCCTCTTCTCCAAGCCGTCTAGGGAGCGGCAACTCCCAAGAGTAACAAGTTGATGACGCTTGCTTGAAGTTTCCCTAATGCCACAAAGCTCAAACTCTTGATGCAATGCACTAGGAAGCTCTCACACTCTCAAGAATGCAATCTCTAAGCAAGTGTGTGTGAGAGAGGGATGCCTTAGCTCTAATGTGTCAAGAATGCTGTCCAAATGGCCAAGAGACCCACCCAATGGCCGGGCATTGGGTATATATAGACACCCCTCAAAAAACTAGCCGTTACACTCTTTTCTGCGAAGTCGCGGACCGTCCGCGTTTCAAAAACCGGACTGTCCGCCGTTATAAACCAGAGAGTCAGAGTGCAATAAATGCATGTCAGAACTAGCCGTTAAGCCCTGGCGGACCGTCCGCGCCCCAGTCACAGACCGTCCGCAGTTAAAAGTTCCACACTACCAGAGACTAACATCGTCTCTGGAACAACTTTGAGATTAGCCTGCGGACCGTCCGCGCCTCAGCAGCGGACCGTCCGCAGTTTAACTTTTGAGCCCAAACCAGAGAAACATCCTCTCTGGTACAAACCTGAGATTAGCCGGCGGACCGTCCGCGCCCCATGGGCGGACTGTCCGCCGTTCAACTTTGAAGCTCGCACCAGACAGACACCCTTTCTGGTACACATTTGAAAAACAGTGGCGGACCGTCCGCCCACCTGGGCCGGACCGTCCGCGAGCCCACCAGAGACTCTGCAAGCTCTCTGGAACGGGCGCGGACTGTCCGCCCCTATGGTGCGGACTGTCTGCCGTTACTCAGTCAGCTCTCAAACTTAGTCTTTTTCAAATCTTTTCATAACGCCGTTAGCCCTCATGCATACAACTAGACATTTTGAGCAAAATGGCACTAAAGACCCGTCAAGCATGAGTACACAACCCCTCTTGATAGTACGGCTACCTATCCAACAAATCCGGTCACTTTTCATCCACTAAACGCCTTGTGACCGGTAAAATACAAAAGCCATATTTTATACCTTTGCCTTGAGCCCGAGCTTTGGTCATCATCTCCAAAACTCCATACGTTCACAATCAAATCTCTTCCATCTGTGGATCAACCTATACTCATTATCTCAACTGAAATCGTTAATCCACAAACTGTTGTCATTAATTACCAAAACTCGAATTAGGGGCCTAGATGCTTTCAACCACCGCCGAATCTGGCCGAGCTAATGGCCATGCAAACCGAATTACTTCGTTAGCTGGTGCAAGGGCAACAGAATCCGCCACGCTAGCAACATGGATGACGTGATGCACAACCGGCGGGTTACCAAGAATTATTTGGTACCCAACCTCCGCTGTTCAGCCGAACTGATGAACATTTGGATGCTGATGCTTGGCTCCGTACTATTGAGTCCAAGTTTGCCTTGCTAGCAGTACCTTGTGCTGATGCGAACAAGGCACAGTTTGCCGCCCAACAGCTTTGTGGCACCGCTCGTATTTGGTGGGATCACTATTGTGCTATGCAGACTGTTAGACATGTTATCTCTTGGGAGGAATTCCGGAATGCTTTTCGGACACATCATATTCCTAAGGGATTGATTGAGAGAAAGTTGAATGAATTCTTGGCTTTGAATCAAGGAACCCGCACTGTTCTTCAGTATGCACATGCCTTCAATCATCTGTGCCAGTACGCGGTCCATCATGCGGATACTGACGCCAAGAAGCGCGATCATTTTCGTCGTGGCCTCAACACCAAACTCAAGGAACGCATAAACCTTGTTCAACCAAATACTTATAATGAGCTGGTCAATATGGCCATTACTCAAGAAGATTGTATCGCAGCGCATCGCGCCGAGAAGAAGCGAAAGGCACCAACAGGACCCTCGAGTGCTCAGCCACCGAGGTATCGTCTGGTGCAGAATACTCCACCCAGACCTCCACAGAGAAATGCCCCAACGGGCAGATTTGTTTTTAGGCCGCCTCAGCAACAGGGAGGATTCAGACCTCCAGTCTTTCAGCAGCCGCAACAGTTTGGCCCAAGGCCAAATACCCCACAATTCAATCGTGGGAATGGCAACAATCGATGCTTTAGTTGCGGCAGTACTGACCATTTTGCCAAGAATTGCCCGCAACCCAAGAAGTCTTATCCAGGGCAGAACTCTAATCAAAACAACAAGGGCAAGGGCAAGAAGCAAATGGTGCAAGTCCGACAGGGGTGAGTTAATTTCACTACTCTTGCAGAGCTTCCTGAAGGAGCACCAGTCATGGCGGGTACTTTCTCTATTCACAATAAACCCGCAGACATATTATTTGATTCTGGTGCAACTCATAGTTTTATAAGTGCCAAATTTGGAGCAAGAATAGGATTGGATTTTTGTCATACTAAGGGACCTTTCATGATAGCACCCCCTGGTGGGAAGATAGCTTCCAATCAAATTATTAGACATGTGCCAATTAAGTTGGGTAGCAAATGGATAAAGACATATTTGATCTTACTGAACTTAGAAGGCATGGATGTTATTTTGGGCATGGATTGGATGACTAGACATAAAGTACTGTTAGATATCTCTTCCCGAGCTATCGAGATAGATTCACCATATCAAGGAGCCACCATACTCTATCTACCACAACGAGAGTGCTTCAACTCTTGTGCCTATGCCATAAAAGAAGTTAAGATTGAAGATATTCCTGTTGTGTGTGAGTATGCAGATGTATTTCCAGATGATTTACCTGGAATGCCCCTTGATAGAGATACCGAATTCGTTATCGAGCTTCAACCCGGCACAGCCCCTGTTTCTAAGAGGTCGTACCGTATACCTCCAAATGAGTTGGCAGAATTAAAAATCCAACTTCAAGACCTTCTTGACAAGGGTTTTATTCGTCCAAGTGCTTCGCCATGGGGATGTCCAGCCCTATTTGTGAAGAAGAAGGACAACAGTTTGAGGCTATGTGTTGATTATCGACCACTCAATGCGGTTACTATTAAAAATAAGTATCCTCTTCCCCGCATTGATATCATGTTTGATCAGTTAGCTGGAGCCAAGGTTTTCTCTAAGATCGATCTTCGTTCTGGCTACCATCAAATAAAAATCAAGCCCTATGATATTCCGAAAACAACTTTCTCGACTAGATATGGACTTTATGAGTATCTGGTTATGTCTTTTGGTCTTACCAATGCCCCGACATATTTTATATACCTGATGAATTCAGTCTTCATGCCAGAGCTTGATAAATTTGTTGTGGTGTTCATCGATGACATTTTGATCTACTCCAAGAATGAAGAAGATTATGCTCATCATTTACGCATCGTTCTTCAACGATTACGAGATCCCTTTATGCCAAATTCTCCAAGTGTGAAATTTTTAGGTCATACTATCTCCAGTGAAGGTATATCAGTTGATCCAACTAAAGTGCAAGAAGTGATGGATTGGGAACCTCCTACTTTAGTCCATCTGATTTGTAGTTTTCTCGGTTTAGCAGGATACTATCGTTGATTTATTCCTGATTTCTCTAGAATAGCCAAACCTATGACGGAGTTATTAAAGAAAGGAGTGAAATTTGTTTGGAATGATAAATGTGAAGAGGCCTTTCAAACTCTCAAAGCACGATTGACTACTGCTCCAGTGCTGGCTACACCAGACACTACCAAACCTTTTGATGTCTATTGTGATGCTTCTGGTACGGGACTTGGTTGTGTACTTATGCAAGACAACCGGGTGATCGCTTATGCATCAAGAGCTCTCCAGAATCATGAGAAGAACTATCCAACACATGATCTGGAGTTAGCAGCTGTCATACATGCTCTCAAGCTCTGGAGACATCATCTTATGGGAACTCACTGTAACATTTACACTGACCATAAGAGCCTCAAGTATATTTTCACCCAAGCCGATCTCAACATGAGACAGACGCTGGCTAGAATTGATAAAGGACTATGATCTAGAAGTGCACTATCATCCAGGAAAGTCTAATGTGGTTGCGGATGCACTCAGCCACAAGTCACAATGCCATTGTCTATTTGTAGAGTCATTCAACGAAACTCTATGCCAGGAAATGATGAAACTAAATTTAGAAATGGTACCTCAAGAAAGTCTGAACCATATAGCTGTCGAGCCTACACTTCATGATAGTATCATCATGGCACAATTACATGATGAAGGTATCAAAATCATCAAGGAAAAGCTATCCCAAGGAGAAGCAAAGTACAAGTGTTTCCGAGTGGATTATAAAGGAGTTTTATGGTTTGAATTTCGTCTTGTTGTACCCAAGAATCACCAGCTTAGAAAACAAATCCTTGATGAAGCACATCTATCAAAGTTTTCTATTCATCCCGGTAGTACCAAGATGTACCAGGATCTTAAATAGAATTTCTGGTGGACTCAGATGAAAAGAGAGATCGCCAAATATGTTTCTGAGTGTGATGTCTGTCAAAGAGTTAAAGCTAGTCACTTGAAAGTAGCTGGTAATCTCCAACCTTTACCCATTCCATCCTGGAAATGGGAGGACATCAGTATGGATTTTATCGTTGGCTTACCCAACACTTCGTAGAAGCATGATTCTATTTGGGTAATCGTTGATAGACTCACCAAGACCGCTCATTTTATTCCTGTGAATACAACTTATTCTGCCAAGAAGTATGTAGAGATTTATCTCGACCAGATTGTCCGTCTACATGCAGTTCCAAAGACGATCATTTCTGATCGTGGGGCTCAGTTTATTGCATGTTTCTGGGAGCAATTGCAAGAATCCCTTGGAACTAAATTGATTCGTAGTTCAGCTTATCATCCACAAATAGATGGGCAAACTGAACGAATCAATCAAATCCTTGAAGACATGTTGAGGGCATGTGATATTCAATATGGCAAGAACTGGGATAAGTGCCTAGCACTGGCAGAGTTTTCATATAATAATAGTTACCAATCTAGCTTGCAAATGGCACCATTTGAAGCGTTATACGGTCGAAGGTGTCGAACTCCTTTGAGTTGGTCACAAGTTGGAGAACGCAAAGTATTTGGGGCAGATCTAGTTACTGAGGCAGAAGAGAAAGTCAAAGATATCCAGGCTAATCTTAAAGTAGCCCAATCAAGACAGAAAAGTTATGCAGACAAAAGAAGAGATCCTTTACAGTTCAAGGTAGGGGATTTTGTATATTTGCGAGTATCTCCTACTAAAGGTGTTCAACGTTTCGGCATAAAAGGGAAATTGGCACCCCGATACATCGGACCATTTGAAATCATCGAAACTTGTGGACCAGTTGCTTACCAGATTCGTCTTCCTTCTCAGTTGGCCGCAATTCATGGTGTCTTTCATGTATCTCAACTCAAGAAGTGCATCAACGTGCCCACTGAGATTCTTGAACCACAAGATATAGAGATTGAACCCGATTTATCTTACGCTGAGTACCCAATCAAAATTCTTGACACCAAAGAAAGAAGTACTAGAAGGGAGAAAGTTAAAATGTACAAAATCCAGTGGAATCATCATACTAAGGAAGAAGCCACTTGGGAGACTAAAAATTTTCTCCAAAGAAACTTTCCCGACTTTCTTATAACAAATTCAGGTATCAAACTTTTCCATTCCTTTTCTTCATGTAATCTCGGGGCGAGATTCCTTTTAGGGGGGAAGGCTGTGACACCCTAGGTGTCTACACAGTAGAATTGCATTTATTTTATACATCATGTGCTTATTTTGCTTGAAAAAGGATCTTATTGTAAAAATCTAAGGGTGGTTGTGTAAATATGATTTAATGCAGGGTCCTTTCTATAACTTAATTTGAATAGGGAGAGCAAATATTGCTTTTGTGGAGGGTTTATTTGTAAAATTCAGTGTAATCATTGCTTGGCAGAAAATTTTGCTTTTTAGTTAGAAATTAAACTGAATTTGCATTGGAAAAGGCAAAAGTCCATTAAATTCAAAATCCTTCCTATGTTTTCAAAATAATTCTTTAACCTTTGGTCAAATTAATTTTTGCACAACATCAAAGTTGTAGATCTTGAAAAGTTGAACAACTTTCATGTTGGGCACTTTTCATTTGAGCCCTAGTTTAGGAGATATTTTTGTTTTACAGTAGGGCCCCTAAACTTTTTGGAAATTGCAAACCAGTCCAGACTTCATCTCCCACCTCTCTGCTTCAGCGCCGCCGGCGCTGAGCACCGCTGCCCGCCGCCGAGGGAGGCCGCAGGCCACCTCCTACTTCGCCTGCCGCCTCACGTGGCACCTCCGCAGCCTCTGGACCCACTTCCCCACGCGCTGTACCCCTCCTCCCCTCGCCACGCTACCTCCAGCGAGCTCTGTGGCCGCCACCTCGCCGCCGCCATGGCCAGCGCAGCGCAGAGCCTCGGCTCCCCAAATCGCGCGCGCCCAGCACCTGGAGGAGTTCTATTCAGTAACTTCATGTGATTTTTGGCTAGCTTATGTCTTGCAGTGTTGTTAGCATCTGGTAAAAATTTGAAACCTTTTCGACATCATTAGCTGTGTCAAAGTTTCAAGATTCTTGAATATACTAGTTTTTCTAATTTATTTGTACTGGTAGAAATAATCAAGTTCTGTGTGTGAAAATTTTTCCATGATCACATGTTATTAAAACTTTGTTGTTTCCCAAGTTTGGGAAATTTTTGATCTGTTTAACTATTTCTTTGATTTAATGCTGATTAAGTAGGCTTTAATTGTGATAAATAGTTCCCTTGCTTAGAAAATTCTGATATTTTTTTTATAATACTCTGTTGGTCGTGTATTCATGTATGTAAAATTTCATATCCATAAACAGTATATAACTTCCTATACTAATTAGTTTTATCATATGTGGTTTAATTTTGTCAAAATTATTACTTCAGTTTTATGCCAAGATAAATTCTTAAAAATTTATGAGGTGTTCAAAATCATATGGTATCTGTTGTGAAAACTTTTGAGCTTCATAAGTGTTGTAGTTTGTCCTATAGAATTCAATCTTGCTCTAAGTACTATCTGAATAATTGTTTTATTCTGATTAAATGGCTTCATGAAATGGCATGAATTTTCCAGGGTAGATTACTCTATATACATCCTGTTTGAAGTAATTTTTTCTGAATCTAAATACTATTTGTATACTGAGTTGCTCAATTCTTTGCAAACCATGATTTATATGCTATATAAAGTAACTAACACTTACTTTGTAAGTTTAATCAAATTGTTTTGTGAAGTTGATCTTGTTGTTTTGTGTAGTAATCATTGTTAAATAACTACCCTATAAACGCTTGCCCATATGAATGTTTGTTTGCTAAATGTTGGACTACAACTTTATCGTGAAGTGTGTTTGTGTAATACTATTCTTGCATCACATATAGATATGACTGCTCTAGCGGACGGGACGTATGAGTTTATCCCGGAGTCCGAAGGAGGTGATACAGAAGTCCAGGTGAATGTTGCTGTATTAACTGAAGACCCGGACCAAAGTCCGGAAGAGCCCAAGGCTGTTTTAGCTAGCAACTACCGAGAAGGCAAGCCCCGGACATAACCCAGTATTTCAAATTATTACAATTTATCATTATTACTTACTTGTGCATTTACAGTTCTTAGGATTTGAATTGAAACCCTAGATGCATGATCCTAGGAACCTATGTACTGAACACTAGACCTGAGTTCGAATAATTGCTAAGCTTATAGGACCGGTAAAAGTCGAGTGATTGCCTGTCACTCTCGAGTTCTATAGGAATTGCTTGTTTACTTTCTGCTATCAATATAAGGACGACGGACGAGGTCGTGTTCGATATCATGACCTTGTGTGAGACCCTGTCTGTGTTGATGAACTTGCTAAGGTCGCGGTAGGTGGTAGCGGTGGTTAAGTTTTTGAACGTACTAGCCACATGCCGTAAATATGGTACGCGGCAAGCCTAGTAGCCGATCGGACCGGTGAGTAGATATACCTTTCACTCTCTCTTAGAGATAGGTTTTTATTTATGTTTATGATGCGCAACACCGTGGCTACAGGGAGGAAGATGGTGCCCTGTAGTCGGGGAGAGTGACCCTATCCACAGGTCGGAATGAAAAGTAAACGGTTGTTTGGGAACGACCCGACGGTGTTCCAAACGTGTGTGTTAGGTCTGCCTGGCCAGGTTAACAAATTCGATTCGAATCGTCCGCTTCTCACGGTTTGGGACTGCTTAATCCCTTTGACACACAGAGTAATAAGAGCAACATTATTATGATCAATCTTGATGTTTGACTAAAGTTCTACCATGGTTGGATAGGATTAGTTGCTTGCATAGAATGATTAATCAACTAGAATATGGAAAGCTAAAATGTGAAGTAAGGATCTACTCTTTATTGCTTTTCAGCAAAAGGAAACCAGAGTCTTACAAAACCCTGCATAGTCTAGTTAGGTGGCCTATGTATACCCGTTGACGGTTAAGTCTTGCTGAGTATTAGAATACTCAGCCTTGTTGTTGAAACCTTTTTCAGGTATGAGTTTTGAGGACCAGATCGCTAGTCTGTCTTGGCCCTGCTCTTTGCCTCCTGGCTGGTCCGTAGAGTGGGATCCGTCTTCGGCCGGCAATGACCCTGATGAGTGATACCTTGCTTGGGCTAGCTTGGTATACTTTTGCGACGTGTTGTAGCCGTCGTGTTTTCTTTCCGCTGCTTTTCAACTCTGAACTTTAAACTTATGTCTTGTATAATGTTTTACTAAGTTTGGATCTGTAATAAGTACTTTGAAACATGTTGTAATCACTACTATACCTGTGTTGTAAAATATGTATGGTTGTAATATCTCTGGACTCGCCTTCGTGCGGGGTATGCTTGTTCGATTCGAGAACCGGTGGTTGTATCGGGACGTTACCCGACAGACCAAGAATTGTTCCGTTTGAAGTGCGTTTGAGCTGGTGTTGCCTTTATGGTGATGGCTAGCGCACTTGAGCCGGGATAATTCAGGTGGTTCTGCCACAACATTATTGATGAATCATAATATGAGAACATGCTCCGTAATGTAAAGATCCACAAACATCATGAAAAGAGAGTTGATAGGCCGAAGGAACAAGGTATGTCAGTTCTAATAGGAAGCACATGAGATTTTGAACCGACGAGAAGGCATCATCGACACTCAATCAAACAATCAAGATTTGAGTTGTAGTCATGCTATCAACCAGATGAATCAAACAATCAAAGAAGTAATGAAACCTGATGTATGTAAAACTAAAAGAATGTTGCCTTTTGAAGCCAAATTGAAATCCTGCCACGCCATTGCATTATACTTCCTGCACTGCACTACATGCACAATGGGGAGGGGCACTAGTGGTTAGTGGAGAGATGATCGATGATGTTCTTGTAACTCGTCTGAAACTAGACATAGAATAGAATCATGTAACCCTGATCCCGTATTGTACTATTCAGAGGTTAGCATGCAAGCCTATCAGGTAATGAACAATATACTGAACATGATGAATATGAAGTTTGCTTGTTTTGCAACAATTCCACACGCACAAAAAAGAAGATGTTGGGCAGTAATGTATCAATCTTTCATCATGTATACAGTGGGGACTGTGGTCGTGTTGCCTGTTGCCATCGTGTTTGCTCGGTTCCTGCTCCATGAGCTGACAGACACAGCTCCCTATCTCAGTCTCAAACAAAGAACGAGAGGGCGAAAAAGCAAGCGGCGACGACGACGAACGACTGCAGGACAGCCGCCGCACAGGCACCACCCCCGGCGGCGTCCCCGTCGTCCGCCTCGCTCCTCTCCCAAGCGTCCCCGTCCGGCGGGCGTGCCAGCGGCCCCCATCCGGCCACCACCACCGGCCCCGGCGGCGCCGCCTCCGCCCCGCCACTTGCTTCCTCGCCGCCGCCCTCCCGGGATCCGTCCGGCAGCTCCTGCCGGCAGACCGGGCACGAGTTGTGGAGCCGGAGCCACGGCACGATGCAGTCGGTGTGGTACGCGTGCTTGCACGGCAGCTCGCGCGCGGCCTCCCCGAGCTCGAACTCCTCCTTGCACACGGGGCACTGCGGGCCGTCCGCCAGGTGCGCCGGGGAGACCCGCACCGTGGGGAGCGACTCGATAGCCGACTCCGGCGCGGGCGCCGGCCCGGGGCGGTCGACCTGCGTGAGCCGCTCGATGAGCGCGTCCAGGTTGGGCCCGATGAGGAACTCGTCCCAGCCGACCACGGTAGGAGGCGGCGGCGGTGGCGGCGCGTCGAAGGGGTTGCCGTCGTCGTCGTCCGTGAGCCGCGTTGCGGGGGACGGCGGCGGGGACGGGACGCGCCGGGGGCGGCGGCTGCGGCGGGGGAGCGGCGCGTCGGCGTCGGCCGTGGCGTGGCCGCCGGTGTACACGACCCACCGGCGGGGGCCGTCGTGCGGGAGGAACGGCGGCTGGAAGAACCGGTCGGGCGGCGGGAGCACGGGCCGCGGCGCCGGCAGGTCGATCTCGTGGAGGAAGCGGCCGAAGCAGCGCGGGCAGAAGACGTCCGAGGTCGGGTACGACACGGCGCGCACCGCGCGGCCGCACACGTAGCACCAGTACAGGCGCCACGACCGCCGGCGCCGGCGCACGCGGCCGCCGCCGCCGCCAGCGCCCGCGGACATGCCCGGCGCGCGCGGAGGTAGCAGGGCTTAAGCTTATTAGCTCGTCGCCCGCGCCACGCTCGCCGTGGCTTGAATGGCCGAGGTTGCAGGACGCGCGCGTGGAAGGACCAAGTATAAGAGGATTCTTGAGGGAATGGGATGGCGGCGCCATGGCGGTTTGATTGGGGCGCCGGCAAGGTTAGGTTACCATAGATCGGCTCGGCGGGAAGGAATAGCTTTTGCGAGGAGATGAACACGATTCTGTCTCACAGCGCGTGGTGTACGAACACTGTGGTGATGAGCGTAAGCACGTTCCTTCCTTCGTTCTGGACGTGAATGATTTTTCTCTTAAGCAATGATAACGAACTAAACGCTCCGGAATGATGGCGCCGAGCGGGTAGAATGGATTTTTTTTTTGCGGGTAGAATGTGAATGGATTGGCATAACAGTGACGCAACTTTATATTTGTGTTCCTCGCAAAAAAAAAACTTTATATTTGTGGAAAGTTATAGTTTATGCACAATGCTTTCACGTTTCCATGGGAAAAAAAGAATTCGAGAACTAGAACTTCTCAGATCCTCTCAAGAAATTTTCCTGTGGTCACTTTTCAATACAACTTCTCATGCCAACTTTAGAAATTTCATAGCATATAATGCCTTGTTTAGTTTTCAAAAAATTTCTACAATACGCATCATGTCGAATCTTCGAACATATGTATGGAGCATTAAATGCAGTTGAAAAAATAATTAATTACACAGTTTAACTGTAAACGATGTGACGAATCTTTTAAGCCTAATTAGTCCATGATTGAATATTAATTGCCAAATAACAATAAAAATACTATAGTACCAAAACTCAAAAAAATTCGCAAACTAAACAAGGCCTAAGTCGCGATGGAAATTTTCTTAGACATGTCTCTATGAAAAACTCCGAGCGATCTTGCATCCAAACCCAAAAACTTCTCACAACTCTTCTATAGTAAAAAAAAGATTTGTTTTAACAAAACGAAACAGGGGCAGTATAATTCATGTTATTTACGTTCAAACCTACGAGTAGAACTAAATCCACGTTGAAACGTGAATGCCACAAACTAATCACAGATCATCTTTGGTATGCCGTATGCTATATAAACGTGACGTACAAAACGCAGGCAAGTAAAGGCGTCAAGCCAATCGCAACGCACACAGCCCGAGATTTACGCCAAGCGAACACACACTGCCACCGGGACCCGCTTTCCACTGGGCCCCACTCCCAGCAAAGCGCGCATCGTCCCGGCCGCCGAAATAGATCCGGGGACCTGGACTCCGCCGCCTCCCCCTCTCCCATTCCCCTTTCGCCAAATCCACGCGACCGCGCGAGCGCAGGGAGCACCGCCACCGCCGAGGGGATTGGCCCAGCCGAGCGAACCCTCCGAGTCTCGGCGGCAATGGCGCTCTCCGACCTCTCCCGCGAGTCGCTCCTCCCGAGCTTCCTCTACGCCCCTGCGGCGGCGAGGTCCTTCGCCGGCGCCTCCCGCCTCCCCGCCTCGCCCGCCGCGGCGCCGGGGGGCGCGGGCGCGCCGTCGTTCCCGATCCAGGCGCCCAAGGAGAAGATCGAGATGTACTCGCCGGCGTTCTACGCCGCCTGCACGGCCGGAGGCATCGCCAGCTGCGGGCTCACCCACATGGCCGTCACGCCGCTCGACCTCGTCAAGTGCAACATGCAGGTGCGTGGTTTGTGGTGGGTGGGTGGGTGGGGAGGTGGATCCGGCACTTCGCTGCTCCCCGGGTTGCGAATCGGACTCAGCTTTGTTAGATCCGGCGGCGATGAATATACTTCCCGTAGATCCCCGATTCAGTTTTGCTCTTTGTTTAGTTGCTGCTTTAAGTGTTTACTTAACCTGTGATCTGCTGATGCCAGTGATGAATCCTACTAAGTTATGCACTATTCATGTTAGACCTGTACGTTAAAGTGGTGTAGATTAGGTGCGGTTTTGGCGTTTTACCACTTGCATAGTCGCACCATGACTGGTTGTTTTGTACATCTGTGTAGTAACCAACTGGTTTAGGATAATTATATTCCAGTGGAATTGTTACCCTGATTACTGTGCTAGTGTTGTCAACATGGTTATGCAGGTAATGTGGTACCTCAAATTGTTACGCTTGGTTTTGTAGTTTGCTGTGCAGTGGTTGGGTTGATATATAGATCGTTGATGCATGGTTGGGTTCAGGTTGTTTGTTTAATCTGTCAGCAGCAGAAGAATGGGTTGTATGAATTTTGACATTACCATCTTAATTGATGTTCCAGATCGATCCAGCAAAATACAAGAGCATCACATCTGGGTTTGGAATTCTGGCCAAGGAGCAAGGAGTGAGGGGTTTCTTCAGGGGATGGGTGCCCACCCTGCTTGGTTACAGTGCTCAGGGAGCCTGCAAGTTTGGATTCTATGAGTTCTTCAAGAAATACTACTCAGATATTGCAGGGCCTGAGTATGCTCAGAAGTACAAGACCTTGATATACCTTGCTGGGTCGGCTTCTGCTGAGGTGATTGCTGATGTGGCTCTCTGCCCCTTTGAAGCTGTGAAGGTCCGTGTGCAGACGCAGCCTGGTTTTGCTCGTGGGCTCAGTGATGGGCTCCCTAAGTTCATTAAATCTGAAGGTGCTCTGGGGTTAGTATTTCACCTTATTTTCTTTAAGTTTGCGTTGATTTATGCTTGCTGTTCAGTTCTGTGATGTAACACCATTTTGTTTTCAAACCTGCAGGCTTTACAAGGGAATTGTTCCTCTCTGGGGTCGTCAGATTCCTTGTAAGTAGATCCCGGGCAGCTTATTTGTTCTGTTATTATATGATGTTTTCCCCTTTCTGCAGTTGTATGTTTTCAGGTTTTTGGCAGCCTTTCATGTTAATGGTCCTATCTTACTGTACTTATTAGTGTGTGCTGCTTTAGTCATTAGAATTAGAATAGAGCTGTTGGATTATGCTTCAGTTTATATACCGCATAGTCATTGTTAGATGGTTGGACACACTCACATTCGTTGTTTAAATTTAGCTAAAGGTGACTGGTTTAACTCTGAATACCTACTATCTCTTCAATTCGAAAACTTTCATCTGCTTCGAATTATGCTTTTCCAAATCAAACTCAGTCATAACCTACAAGACATGTCTCATCTTCCATAGGCCTTGCTCTTGTTATGCTGAACTTTGTGATTTAAGCCCTTGTGCTTCATAGTTCATGTTAGTCTTCTTCGATGATGCCAAAAGTTCATCCCAAGTTAGTTTTTTTAATTATTTTTTAAAAAGGTGTGAGGTATCTTCCCTTTGGAAAAGCCTTGACAAATTTATTATGCATAGGGTTCAAAACTGTCCTTGAGAAGTCTTACTAATCTGATTGTGAGATCAAAACTGACCATTTTTATTAATCTCGTTTTTATAAAGGCATTACTGGAGTAGACCAACTTTTGATATGAATGTTTCTTCGCTTTATTTTAATACCCATATTGTTCTAGAATAGCAAAGGTTGTCATGATCCACATGTTCTTATTGCAATTATTTTCTGGTAAGCACTGATCAATATGATTCTCTGGGCAGAAATAACTAAATGAGCGTTAGTCAACCCCCACTATATTATTCATCAAAGCTATGATTTCTCAAAATGGTTATTAAAAAAGTAGAAAATCCCCTATTTATCCTCTTTTTATACTTTCAGGATGAGACAAGATGAGAAAAAGGCTCTCATGGTATGACTCATTGTGGCATTGCTTGATCTTATATCATAGACATGCTCAACAACAACAACAACATAGCCTTTTTTCCCAAGCAAGTTGGGGTAGGCTAGAGATGAAACCCGAAAGAAATAAGTTCAAGATTCAGGCACATTGATAGCTAGTCTCCAAGCGCTCCTATCCAAAGCTATCTCTTTAGAGATATTCCAATCCTTAAGGTCTCTCTTAACCGACTCATCCCACGTCAGTTTAGGTCTACCTCTACCCCTCTTTACATTATCGACCCGCTCAAGAACCCCATTACGCACCGGCGCCTCAGGAGGCCTTCGTTGGACATGTCCAAACCATCTCAGCCGATGCTGGGTAAGTTTCTCCTCAATTGGTGCCACTCCGACCCTATCTCGAATAACTTCATTCCGGACTCTATCCCTCCTTGTGTGCCCGCAAAACCACCGCAACATCCGCATCTCTGCTACACTCAGTTGCTGGACATGTCGCCTTTTTGTAGGCCAACATTCAGCACCGTATAGCATCGCCGGACGAATTGCTGTCCTATAGAATTTGCCTTTTAGCTTTTGTGGCACCCTCTTGTCACAAAGGATGCTAGAAACTTGCTGCCATTTCAACCAGCCAGCTGAAATTCTATGCCTAACATCTTCATCAATGTCGCCATCCTTTTGTAGCACCGATCCTAAATACCGAAAAGTATCCTTCTGGACCACCACTTGTCCATCTAGACTAACGTCTCCCCCCTCATGCCTAGTCGCGTTGAAATCGCACATCATGTACTCGGTCTTGGTCCTACTAAGTCTAAACCCTTTCGACTCTAACGTGCGTCTCCACAGCTCTAACTTCCTATTAACCCCTGCCCTACTCTCGTCAACTAGCACCACATCATCAGCAAAGAGCATACATCAAGGGATCTCACCTTGTATATCCCTTGTGACCTCATCCATCACTAAAGCAAATAAATAAGGGCTCAATGCTGACCCCTGGTGTAGGTCTATGTTAATAGGAAAGTCAGTGGTGTTGCCATCACATGTCCGGACAGACGTCGTCGCATCCTTATACATATCCTTAATGAGGGTAATGTACTTAGTTGGGACTTTGTGCTTCTCCAAGGCCCACCACATGACATTTCTCGGTACTTTGTCATATGCCTTCTCAAGGTCAATGAAGACCATGTGCAAGTCCTTCTTCTGTTCCCTATATCTCTTCATCAATTGTCGTATTAAGAAAATCGCCTCCATGGTTGACCTTCCAGGCATGAACCCAAATTGGTTTTGGGTCATACTTGTCACTCTTCTTAGGCGATGCTCGATAACCCTCTCCCAAAGCTTCATCGTATGGCTCATCAGCTTAATCCCACGGTAGTTAGTACAACTTTGAACATCACCCTTGTTTTTGAAGATAGGTACTAATTACTTCTCCTCCATTCTTCCGGCATCTTGTTTGACCGAAAAATGAGATTAAAAAACTTAGTTAACCATACTATTGCTCTATCTCCTAGGCATCTCCACACCTCAATGGGGATACCATTAGGGCCCATCGATTTACCTCCCTTCATCCTCTTCAAAGCCTCCCCGATTTCTACCTCCTGAATTCTCCTCACAAAACGTCTGTTGGTATCGTCAAAAGAGTCATCTAACTCAAGGGTAGGGCCCTCACTCTCCCCATTAAACAACTTGTCGAAGTACTCTCTCCATCTATCCATGATCTCCTCATCCTTCACTAGCAGTCGATCTGTCCCATCCTTAATGCATTTGATTTGGTTGATGTCCCTTGTCTTCTGCTCGCGGATCCTAGCCATCCTATAAATGTCATTCTCCCCTTCTTTCGTGCCTAGCCGCTGATACAGGTCATCATACGCCTTACCCTTTGCTACATTTACAGCTCGCTTTGCAACCCTCTTCGCTAATTTATAGCCCTCGATGTTGGCTGCACTCTTGTCAAGGTGGAGGCGATTGAAACACTCATTCTTCTCCTTAATAGCCCTTTGCACCTCGTCATTCCACCGCCAGGTGTCTTTCCCCTCCTGTTTGCCTCCCCTACTCACGCACGCCAAACACCTCTAAGGCCACCTTCCGAACACATGTTGCCATCTTTAGCCACATGTCATTTGCGTTTTCTCCTTCTTCCCAAGGCCCCTCACCTAGCATTCTTTCCTTAAACGCTTGTGCCGCTTCCCCTCTAAGCTTCCACCACTTTGTTCTCGCAATCTTGGCACGTTTGTCCCGGTGGACACGTACCCGAAGACGAAAGTCCGCCACCACAAGCTTGTGTTGAGGGACAACACACTCCCCAGGTATCACCTTACAATCTAAGCAATCACGTCTATCCTCCCTCCTAGCAAGGATAAAGTCGATCTGGCTCGAGTGTTGTCCACTACGAAACGTCACAAGATGGGATTCCCTCTTCTTAAACACGGTATTCGCTATCAACAAGTCATAGGCTAACGCGAAGTTCAACACATCCTCCCCTTCTTGACTCCTGCTACCGTACCCAAAACCCCCGTGCACTCGCTCGAACCCTACATTAGTCGCACCCACATGGCCGTTGAGATCTCCTTATATGAAGAGTTTCTCGCTGGTAGGCACGGTACTAACCATGCTATCTAGATCTTCCCAGAACTGCATCTTGGTGCTCTCACTAAGGCCTACCTGAGGGGCATTGGCACTGATCACATTCAAAACCGAATCTCCAACTACCAACCGGATTAGGATAATCCGGTCGCCTTGCCTTCTAACATCTACGACTCCATCCTTAAGGCTCCTATCAATCAAGATGCCTACACCATTTCTACCCGGAGTTGCTCCTGTGTACCAAAGCTTGAAGCCAGTATCCTCAACCTCCTTCGCCTTCTGGCCCTTCCATTTAGTCTCCTGAACGCATAGAATATTTACACGCCTCCTAATTGCTACATCAACTAGCTCTCGCAACTTACCTGTTAGGGACCCTACGTTCCAGCTACCTATACGAATCCTAATTGGCTCGGCTATCTTCCTTACCCTTCGCACCCGTCGAGGGAAGTGCGAAGACCCTTGCTCATTTTTCACTACACCCGGGCGTAGATGTAGCGCGCCATTCAGGTGACGACCCGACCCTTGCTCACTTATCATCGTACCCAGGTCATGATACGACGCGCTCTTGGGGGGATGGCGACCCGGCCCTTGCTCATTTATCACCACACCCGGGTTCCGATGTAGCGCGTCGCTAAGAGGGTTACGCCCCCAACGAGTTTCTTGTGGGTTTCAAATCCATTAGAGTGGCTATTTTTATGCTGGTTTGCCAAAACCTAACGCAACCCTCCTCCTTTATCCGGGCTTGGGACCGGCTATGCTGTGACGACTCAGGAGAGAGAGTCTTCCAGTCAGCATAGGCGGAGTTATATCATAGACATGCTCAATACACTAAAATCTGCAGTTCAAGTGATTAATTCCTTAGACACTACAGAATTACAGATATATGGTTGTGGTTGTGGATATAAACGGGAAAGCAAAGTCTGTTTTTTTCCTTGTTTATAGTTTTTAAATAACCTTTTGGAGAATTTTAATGTATAGCACCTATTTCTTGACTACATAATCAATTGTGCTTGGACAGCTAGACTTATTTGTGTTGAATACCTTGTTCTGCGCTTAGCTGTTTATGTATGTTTCACACTCTTACACATTTTAATGATTATGTTCAGACACAATGATGAAGTTTGCTTCATTTGAGACCATTGTTGAACTTATCTACAAGCATGTTGTTCCTGTTCCAAAGTCAGAGTGTAGCAAATCTTTCCAATTGGGTATCAGCTTTGCTGGTGGCTACATTGCTGGTGTCTTCTGTGCCATTGTTTCTCACCCGGCAGATAACTTGGTCTCTTTCCTGAACAATGCCAAGGGTGCTACAGTTGGTGATGTAAGCACATTATACTTATTCCCTTCTTAAGATGTTTTAGTTTTTTTCTCCCCTTTTGCTGTGTTGTTCATTGGTTAATCACTGCACTTGCTTCTGCAGGCTGTTAAGAAGCTTGGCCTCTGGGGCCTCTTCACTCGAGGACTACCCCTTCGTATTGTCATGATCGGTACTCTTACTGGAGCTCAGTGGGGAATTTATGATGCGTTCAAAGTCATGGTTGGATTGTAAGTGCCTTCCTTGCTTTTCAGAACATTTTAGCCTTTATAAAGAATTAAAGATTAAAAATAACTGAATATTCCATTTGCATTAATAACTGTTGATTCCCTGTTAAATTATACACAGGCCTACTACTGGTGGTGTTACACCTGCACCAGCCCCTACCGCAGAGGAGGCTGCGTTGAAGGCCAGTTCCTGATCCTTCATATTAAGACAACTATAATGCAGCGATCATTCTTTACCGATGACAAATGTACCAATTACATGAGTTCAACCTTTATGTTCTAAATTCTTGAGAGGATGACTGTCATCCTTTTGTCGAGAGGAACTCGCTAAGCCGGTCCGGTGATCATAGTTCTTTTTGCCCAGGAGTGTAACCTTAGTACTTGATATATAATAAATTTTAGGTTCACATCACTGTTAGGAGCCCTGGTTTTGGTTGGCATCACTGGTCATCCATATGTACGAGTTGATGACAATGTTCAAGCTCTGAGTTTCAGTAGGATTCTGCTTTCTCTGTAAGGTTTGATTGTGCGATGCTTATAGTTTAGACTTGAATTCTGTTGGTTTGCCTACTGGTATTCAAGTATGATTACTGGTGGCGTCGCGAGCAGGTGCATGCACCGGAGCGCTACTCTGCGGCGTGCCCTGCTGGTCACCGGCGGCTCCGCGCCGGCTGATGGTGCCAGCAGATACTTGCAGACCTGTCGCCGTCGCAGTCGTGGTCGCAGCCCCGCGTACGCACTGGCCCCGCGCGGCGGCGGCGGCATGTCGGGGTTCTCCGGCGGCTGCAGGCTTCCGCCACCATTTTGGTCGCCACTTGGGCCCGGGGCGGACGTCCTTATTCTGCCGCTCTTCTCCAGTTGTGCGGCTCGTTTTTTCTTTCAGCAGCTGGGCGGCCTTTGTGCGTGCGTGTTCCTCTTGCGCTGCTGCTGCTCCTTGCTTCGACGAGGAAGCTTGCAAGAAAACGGGAATGATCGGCAGGTCTGTCCGGTTTCTCGCCTGTTTCGTGCACAGATTTAGGTACGTACTGGTGTTCACCCAATAACCGCTGTTATTTCAGCCGATGCGTGCTGCTGTGGTTTGAGTTTATGTATGCAAGTATAAGGATTCGAGTTTTACTTTCGGTTCGTTATTTGTCCGATCCAAATGGACTGAACGGATCTGCTGGATCTCGCACCAAGAGAAATGGAACGGGAACGAACTTGCATTCAACCTCTGAGTTTCTGTTGAAGGCAGGCCCGGCCTACCTGTAGCCCAGAGATGGCCATAGGCCCGAACGAATTCACCTAATGCTAGTTTTAATGGAAATTTCATTTTATGAGCATTAAATAATATATACCACGTCAGGAATTTTGCTGATTTAGCAGTATCATTATGAGAAGAGATAAATAAGAGTTGTATGAGAGTAAGTATTAAGAATATGTAAGCGTACTCATGTTTTATATGAGTGGGTTGTTTATATGAGCTGTAAGTGACACATGACAGTATGCCACTAGTATAACGTCAGCTCAGCTGCCGGCTAAATTATTATTAGCCTTGCTAAGAGATGAGAGAAATTTCATCCTATAAAATCTAGCCGGTATAATTACCCACTATACAGCAAATCCGTGCCCTGAGACTAGTCTAAGAAGTAAGAAATGATTTCTAGACATACCGATTAATTACAGACGTACGATGAGCAGATCGATGCGGACCATGGTATCACGGGCAGCCTGGAGGCAAAGGCGGATAGTACACTCTCTGAATCACCCGACAACTGGCCGGCCACTTGTGGCGTGCATCGCAGTGGCCGGTCCACGATGGCATTGCCATGCGTCGCGTTCCGCGGTCGGCCGCTCCGGTCCGGAGGAGGATCGGAGCCCCCCGCACCGGCCCGGCCGCCCACGAGCGCCGGATGGATATGTCATATGTGCCCCGCGCGATGACGACCACGCGGCTTTAGCCGCCGCGAAGAAGACAGCAACGACAAGCCAATCACGCAGCTCAGCTGATATATGGAGCGAGCGCAGGAGGAGAGATTCGCCCCCAGCTCAGCTCAGACCCTGCCGGGAGGAGACTAGTTGTGCTCACACGCTGTTGGCTGGCTTGCATGCGCACGAGGGGGAAGTAGCTGGGAAGCATGGGCTTTCTCCCTTCCCAGCCGAATCTCCTCCTCCTCCTCCTCCTCCTCCTCGATCGATTACTGGCCATGGACGATGATGGATAGCTCCAAATCTCCAATGACAACGTAATCAATGAGACTAATGGTTTTGTTAAGTGAATATTTCTAGATCCCAGAGATGAAGTAAAAAGACCATATAAAGCAATACACGAAGAAAGAACTCAAAGAAACGCTGAATTGGATGAGTTCTGTAGAAAACATGAGCACCGGAAGAACCGATGCATGTAGCATCGGTGCATCCGATGGTTGTCGGAAGTTCCGATGCCCTGGCATCGGTGCAAGTCTGAGCACCAAATGGAGATCAAGCGAAGACCAAGTCAAGATAGCCAGGTCACCGGTTGAACCGACGGCGTCAAGCTAGGCATTGGTGCATTGGATGTACTGTGTTCCAGAGACGATGCAAGTTGCGCAGGAGCCAAGCCTTCAGCACCGGTTGAACCGATGGTGCATCGGAGCATGGCGTCGGTGCAATGACGTCAGCAGAAGTGGGAGGTCCAACGGCTAGTCCTGGCGCTGTGTGTGACCGGTTTAACCGACGTCCTATGCATCGGTTCGACCGGTGGTCCATGGAGGCACTGCAACTGTGTCAGGAAGCCAACGACTACTTCAGTTGCTGTGAGTGACTGGAAGTTCCGACGTCCCTGCACCGGAAGTTCCGATGCCTACGCAGAAAACTGGCCAACGGCTAGTAACGGCTCTCTTGAGTTGGTGGCCTATATATATGCCTCACCCCGGCCATTTGAAGCTCGCTGGAGTCTCAAGACATCTCATACACATCCAAGAACACCTCCAAGCCATCCAAGAGCATAAAGATCAAGTCCTTAGTCCTTAGCACAAGCTTTATGAGTGTTAGTGCTAGGTTAGCTCTTGAGTGAGTGATCAAGCAAGGTTTAGATCCTTGTGCTGTGGTTCTAGAGTGAACCAACATTGTATCTTGGTGCGCCGGCCATCCTTGGAGCTTTGGTAGCTCGCCGGCAAGTCAACGACCCTCCGGCTTGGTGTGGAGCGTCGTCGACGACATTGTGCGGGGGTCGGAGACCCCTCCTTCGTAGGCAATCTCCCTTAGTGAAGATCGGGATCAAGGTGACCGTGATTGTGTTCACGGAAGATACTTGATTGCCGGGAAGCGATACTCTTCGTGAGTGCTTCAACAATGTGGACGTAGGAGCACCTTTGTGTCAATCCGAACCACGGGATAAATCCTCGTGTCGAGAGTTCGCTTCCTCTCATTTTTAAACTTCCGCATTTCATATTGCAACTTGTGTGCCTTTACTTTCATAGAGTAGTATTTTGATAGGATTGTCAATAGGTTGCTAAACTCTTTTGGGATGATGGTTTTTACACTAAGGTGAACCGTAGTTGCACATCTAAATAGCTTGATCTAGTTTAAATTTTGTGCAAACTAGTTGGAGCCATAGGTTAAGGTTTTAATAGTGCCTAATTCACTCCCTCCCCCTCTTAGGCTAAGCACCCGATCGCTTTCAATTGGTATCAGAGCCGGGACTCACTTCTCTCATAAAGAAATCCAATTCCATTGGTAAATTTGTGTTTACCGGCTCATTAGATCGGTAGGCTTCATCGCCTAGTGAGTTAGCTCTTAGGGGGAAATGATGGATCCTTTTAGACCCGCTCCACGGTTCGACGACACGGGCTTCCAACGTTGGAAGGTTTTGATGCAAGCCCATCTTCAAGCAACGGGATTAAATGTTTGGAGAGTTGTGAGTGAAGGTGTAAAAAATAATGGTCAACAAGAGAAGCAATATGATGTCACCACTAAATGCATAATCTTGTCTTCTCTTAGTGACAATGTGTTCAATTGTGTTTATTCTTGTGAAAATGCTAAAGCGCTATGGAAGACTATCATTGAGAACATTGAGGGCACGGAGGATGTTGCCAACGAAAGATATCATGTTCTCATTGATAAACTTAATAGTTTTAAGCAACTTGATGATGAGAATGCCGAATCAATGTACTCACGCTTGAACACTCTTGTGAATGAGATTAATTCCTTAGGTGTGAAGCAAATTGAAGACTTAGAACTCATTCGCAAGATCCTTCACTCACTCCGAAGGCCGGACTATGATTTGGTGATCACAATTCTATATGAGAAAGAGCTCGACACGATGACACCAAATCAAGTCCTCAACAAGGTGATTGCCCATGAGCTACGCAATGATATCAAGACAAAGGCACCATCTTCTTCACCAACACATAGCGCACTTGCATGCAAAAACCTCAAGAAGTTGAAGAAGATGGCCATCAAAGGTAGTTCAAGTGATGAGGAAGAAGAGGATGCAAAAAACTCCTCAAATAATGAAAAAGAGCCAATAAACCCTAACCTCTACAAGCAAGTAAAGAAAATGAACAAATGCTTTAATGAAATCAATTCAATGAGTTATATGGTCTTCCTCAAAGATGGGCCTCACCATCAACTTATGAAGGTTGAGAAAAAGTTCAAGAAGAACAAGCAAAAGAAGGAGAAGAAGCCCAAGCATGAATCATATGCCGTATTTGGTGAATGGGTAAGCGGTGGCGAAGAATCAAGTGCAAGTTCAGGTGATGAATCAAACAAGAAATTCACCACCCGCATGGGATCATCATCCAACACTTGCTTTATGGCCAAAAGTATGGATAACAATGTAAGTGATGATGACTCTGACTCTCCTTCAATTGATGAACTTCTTGACCTTGTTCATGAGCACCAAAAAGTCATTAAGAAGCAATCAAAAGAAATTAAAAACCTTAATGCTCTCAATGATCTAAATGTTTCTCTTGCTACAAATTTTGAAGATTTGATGTGCAAATTCAAATTGCTTAGCAAGGAGCATGAAGAGCTCAAATTAAAATTTGAGAGCATTAATGATACTAATGACTCTTTGGAAATGAAGCAAACTATTCCTTTTGCAATTCCAATCTCTAGGATAGATGCTTAAACTTCTTACATTGATTTAATTGATGAATCTTGCTCTAACCCTTGCAATGAGAAATACAATGAGAATGTTGTTGTAGAATCATGTGATGATCTCATTGCCAAGGAGAATGATGAGCTCAAGCAAGAAGTGGAAAGGCTCATGAAGGACTTGTATAGATTGAAGGGCAAAGGCATAGAGAGCAATGTCCAATCTTCTCAAGATAACCGTGAAGACATGGTGAAGAAGCTTGAGAAGGGGTCCACCGTGACTTGCTCAAAGTGCCACAAAGAAGGCCACAAGTCCAACAAGTGTCCTCAACCAAGAAAGAAGCTTCCGGATGAGAAGAACAAAAAGAAGCTCACAATTAAGAGTTCTCTCATCTACACCAAGCCCAACCGGAGGAATAAAAGCAATAGCACCTCCTATGTAATTAAAAAGAAGACCAATGGCTAGATGGTTGCTCACAAGGTTGGGAAGAAGGAAAGGAGTTAGAACCACTCTATTTGGGTGCCCAAGGACATCGTCACCAATATGAAGGGGCCTCAAATGGTGTGGATTCCAAAGGAGACTTGAAGCCCAAGAATGACTTCGGGGGATTTGGAGGCTTAGCTTACAAGTTGAAATGAAGATTCAAGTCAAAACAAGCTAAACTCACAACTTGGACATTTGTTGCCCAAGTCCCCCATAAGGTAATGGTAGCTAGATTTCAATTCAAGCATCATGTAGATCCATTGCTCTTGCTAGAATATTTGCATGCCTTGCATCTCCTAGTGTGATATATGGTGGGTTACTTGTGTCATGTTTCTAACCCATGAGCCACCTACATGGTTTGATAAGTGTGTAGAAAGCTACACAAAGTTACCCTTCATGGTACATGGATTTCATGAGGTATGTATTTCATATGTGTACCATGAACACAAGATATATGGTAAACTTCCCAATTGTGTTAAAATCAATGTGCATACATTTGCTTGGTGATTCAAACACTAAATACACATATTTAAGGGGAGTTCATCCTATGGCTTGTGATTTTGAGATTAGCATATTTGCAAGTTTATCTTTTGTAGTCTCACGTGGAGTTAACACTCTAAGAGAATGTTTCTCACGATCAATGTGAACAAACAACTCTATAAGAGTGATTAGATAAATTGTGCTTTCATGCATATTGAGTCATGCTCTATTGAACTTAAATGCTCATATCTAAATTCATAGGCTATGCGCTCATACATTTGCTTAACTTTGTTGTACCAAGTGCTCACCTCTTCAAAAGACTTTCAATTGGTATTGATTACAAGTCACCTTAAATTTTTTACATGCAAGGTAAACAAAAGCACCCCCGGAGGTATGCAAGGTTCTAAACTCATTCAATTGATATCATTGTCAAACCTTTATTATTTTAGAGTTACCTCCGAGCATGATATGATCTAAACTTTCTAGTTATAACATCTAGTTGTGCACTTGATTTTCACATTATCATTTTGTGCACATACTTATGAAAGCTTAGATCATGTCATGCTAGTTTCATGATTTTGTGATCCACCATAGTAAATTTTCAATTGGTATCTTCATTGATATCATATAATTGGATCATGAGTCATGAAACAAACTCCCTAGGCTACTAATCTTCTCTTGAGCTATATTGTTTTGCAAGATCTTTTAGGTGCAAGACCTTTTAGGTGATTTGATTCCAAAGGGGGAGAGATGTGGATCAAAGCAAGACATGTTCCCAACAAAGAGAGAGAAATGTTCCCAAGAAGAAAAACTATATTCCAAAGGAGGAGAAATGCCAAGTGAATCAAGTCATGAGGGAGAAGTAGCGAAATAGGGGGAGGAACAAAAGGGGAATCATGGTTTTAGGGGGAGGCCAAGCCGTCATTGGATGATGGTAAGCATCCAAGCAAGTGTAAGTTGTTCAATTTGACAACTTTTGTAAATTTAATTCTTACTTTGATTGTGTTGTCATCAATCACCAAAAAGGGGGAGATTGTAACGAACATGGCACCATTTATGCCATTTCGAGTGATTTTGGTGATCGTATGACAACGCAATCAATGGGACTAATGATTTTGTTAAGTGAACATTTCTAGATCCCAGGGATGAAGTAAAAAGGCCATACAAAGCAATACATGAAGAAAGAACTTAAAGAAACGCTGAATTGGATGAGTTCTGTAGAAAACAGGAACACCGGAAGAACCGACGCATGTAGCAAGTTGCGCAGGAGCCAAGCCTTCAGCACCGGTTGAACCGATAGTGCATCGGAGCATGGCGTCGGTGCAATGACGTCAGCAAAAGTGGGAGGTCCAACGGCTAGTCCTGGCGCTGTGTGTGACCAGTTTAACAGACGTCCTATGCATCGGTTCCACCGGTGGTCCATGGAGGCACTGCAACTGTGTCAGGAAGCCAACGGCTACTTCAGTTGCTGTGAGTAACCGGAAGTTCCGACGTCCCTGCACCGGAAGTTCCGATGCCTATGCAGAAAACTGGTCAACGGCTAGTAACGGCTCTCTTGAGTTGGTGGACTATATATATGCCTCACCCCGGCCATTTGAAGCTCGCTGGAGTCTCAAGACATCTCATACACATTCAAGAACACCTCCAAGCCATCCAAGAGCATAAAGATCAAGTCCTTAGTCCTTAGCACAAGCTTTGTGAGTGTTAGTGCTAGGTTAGCTCTTGAGTGAGTGATCAAGCAAGGTTTAGATCCTTGTGCTGTGGTTCTAGAGTGAACCAACATTGTATCTTGTTGCGCCGGCCATCCTTGGAGCTTTGGTGGCTCGCTGGCAAGTCAACGACCCTCCGGCTTGGTGTGGAGCGGCGTCGACGATATTGTGCGGGGGACGGAGACCCCTCCTTCGTGGGCAATCTCCCTTAGTGAAGATCGGGATCAAGGTGACCGTGATTGTGTTCACGGAAGAGACTTGATTGCCGGGAAGCGATACTCTTCGTGAGTGCTTCAACAACGTGGACGTAGGAGCGCCTTTGTGGTAATCCGAACTACGGGATAAATCCTGGTGTCGAGAGTTCGCTTCCTCTCATCCCTCTTTTTAAACTTCCGCATTTCATATTGCAACTTGTGTGCCTTTACTTTCATAGAGTAGTATCTTGATAGGATTGGCAATAGGTTGTTAAAATCTTTTGGGATGAGGATTTTTACACTAAGGTGAACTGTAGTTGTATATCTAGATAGCTTGATCTAGTTTAAATTTTGTGCAAACTACTTGGAGCCGTATGTTAAGATTTTAATAGTGCCTAATTTACCCCCTCCCCCTCTTAGGCTAGAGCACCCGATCGCTTTCACCCTCTCAGTTGCAGCTGACCTGGTCGTCGTAGTATGTTAGTACTATGATCGGAATGTGACTGACTGACTGCATGCATGCGTGCTTTCTTTTTCTTTCTTCGAGGATATGCATGCAGGCGCCTCGTCATACTTTAGGCTCTCCGCACTCGTCGTACTCCAAATTCACTCTCTAAATAGAATATTCCGTCCTAGTCATCAATATTCTCTTCTCTATATTCAGTTTCTCCGCACCCATCCATTCTCTATATCACTCTCTATACTAACTACCAGCCGCGGGATCCACACGTCAGATTTTTTTTATCTCTTTCTTTTTACCCTTTCCATTCTCTCTCTCCTCCTCCCATTCTCTCTCTCCTCTCCCCGCCGCATCTGGACCTCGGTGCCCCCGGTGACCTCGCGGCGGAGCAGGGGCCCCCGCCCCCCGACGGCACCCGCCCTGCCCCTCCGCGAGGGGCCTGGCCTCCCTCGCCTCCCATGGCCGGCGAGCGGCCCGGCCTCCCTCGCCGAGCGGCCACGGTGCGCGCGGGCTCCGCTCTCCTCGGCCTCCACGCCTCCACCCAGGCGGCAGAGGAGCCATGGCGGGGCGGTCAGCGCGCCGCGCGGCAGAGCGGCCACGGCGAGGCGGGGCCATCGCCGGCGCTCGTCCTCCCCCTCCTGCTCTGGCGACCAGATCCAGGCGCCGCCGGTGGAGGGGCCACGGCGGGCGGAACGGCCGCGGCGTGCACGAGCTGCGGCGGCGGGCGGGCCGAGCGGCCACGGGGCTCCTCTCCTCCCTTGCGCCCGCCCTCGAGCTCCCCGGCCGGGGCTCTCGCCGCGGGGCGCCCCTCCCTTGGCGAGCAGGCGGGCGGCACGGCCGGCCGAGCAGGCCCTCCCATGCGAGCGGCGCCGGCCCGCGCCGCCCCTCCCCTGCGAGCTCCGCGGCCAGGGGCAAGCTGCAGCAGGGAGCTCGCGGCGCTCGCCATGGCCCTGCCCCCACCTTCTCCATCCCTCTCCCATGGCGGCCTCGGCGCGCCGGCCTCGGCTGGTGCGGCGAGCGGCCCGGGCAGGCGCGCGGCAAGGCGGGCCTGCTCGAGCTCGGAGGCCATGGCGGGCGTTGAGCTCGGGCCGCGGCGGCACCCTCGAGCTGCGGCGGCGCGCGCGAGGAACGGCCCCGGCGGGGACCAGGGGCACGGCGCCGTGGAGGAGCAGCTGGGGCCGGATCCGCGCGGGCCCGCGGTCCGGCTTGAGCTCGGCGGCGGCCATGGCCCTCAAGCTCCGAAGCCGGCCGAGACAGGAAGACTCTCCTCCCTCCCATGGCGGACCTCGACCTCCCGGCCACGGCGGAGGCCCGCGCGCGATGGTGCATCCATTGCGCGCGTTCGCCCCGGCTCGTGCCGCTGATGGGCGGGCGGGTGGGCCGGCGACCTCGAGCTCCGCCTCGCCGCCTCGCTCTGTTTCTCTCCGTCCTGCTCTCTCTCCCTGCTCGGGTGGTTGGAAGGAATGGCGCGAGGTGCTTGGGCCCGCGCCACGTCGGTGCGTTGCGGACGAGCGCTACCTGCGCTCGATTTGGCGAGCGGAGTCTCGCCCGCAACGATACAGAGCGATGTAGCGCGCCCCGCTGTAGCTTTTTTCTCTGTAAATTGGTATTGCACAGTAGTGGAGTACCGCATACAGAGCCCCGCTGCGGGCAGCCTTAGTTTGGAGAGAGTCTGATGACTTGGGCAAACCGATGTCCGAATCAAAACCTTGAGTCTGAGTGGGTCGTCAAATGCTTGGGACCAATGGCGTGGTTAGCAGTTTGGACACGGTTACTACTTTTGTACTACTCCTGGCTAAAGAGGTGTAGTATGAGGATGAGGGCCAAACTTTGACGCACGCGCTCTGCCCACACGTCAACATGCGCGCCCCAAGCCCCCAAAGCTCTCTTTTTTACACTGCTGCAGGCATCTCAGCTGGTTACGAAAGTAAGGGCATATTTGGATGGGCTACAGTACAGTGCTAAACTTTAGCTGTACTCCTACTTTTGCAAAAAGTTTTTTTAGTCTTGGATAAAATTTAGCTCACCCGTTTGAATAGGATAGTGCTAACTGCTAACTTTATCATTTTAGGGCATTAGCACTTGGACCCAAATACCCTCTAATCTAGACATGGATACTGACCACTTGGACATTGAATCACACGCTGCCTGCTGACAGAGACCGGGTAATTACTAATTAAGCCCCACACTTTCCCATCAGTTTCTCTAGCAGTTTATTAGTCCGACGATGTTCCGGTCCAACGTTAGAAAAAAAAGGAACTCCATTCGTTCTTTGAAAAGTGCGCGTACCAGTACAGCATTAGGAAACAATAAAAGGTATTGTCCATACTTGAGCAAGTGAGCATTGCTTGGGTGGTTAGTGAACGTGGTTCTGCCCCTGCCTATTGGGATTACAAACTCAAGTTTTTTTTTAGGACCGTGCCTGAGGACTTTTTTCATTAAGAGGAGGTATAGAATTACATGAAACACGACTACAAGAGAATCCTCTTCTAGAGCAGAAAACAAACCACCAAGCTAGTGACAAGCGACCTAAGCAGAAACAAAGAGCAAGAAAAGAAAGGAAGTGTTCCATACAGCCCTGAAAAATATAATTTGACGATCAAGTACAGTTGAGCTCATGAGTTAGAAACATCTACACCATGACTGCCAAAACAAACAGAAAAACCGCGACGGCAAAGCATCTGCCCACCAGGGCATCCAGCAACAACCACGACAATAGTGGCAAAGCATCCTTAATCTATCCAGTAGTAGGTGGTTGGCGTGCCTATCGACGACGAGGCGTCGTCTACGGTGATTTGTTTTTCAACCTTAATCTATCCGGTGGTCAGATTTTTTGTACCTCTGTTAATTTCATAAAAGAAATAAAACAAGGCCCGGCCTCGCATTTACGTTCGCGTTGCAAAGAAATGAAAGAATTGACAGAACGCGCTGAAATATATTCAGGAGAAACCGATCGAGCACTAAAAGTCTAAAACAGATACAATTCAGAGATTTTAATTTCACTGCGTAAAACATTCCCGTTCTGCTTGCGATCTACACAACACCCAGCAGCAGGAATCGTATGTGCGCGACCACCAGAAACCCTAGACACAAAGCGACACCAGCAGGCTATATGCCTCGCCAAACTATAGAGTATCTAGCACCTCGATCTCAGACATGCATGCACCCAAGGCAAAGCAATCCCAGCATCACCGAGCTAGCTTTTCTTACCGACCAAGATTGCTTTGGTTCTAGCTTCCCTCAGCTCATTGCGTGCGAGAGTAACACGACGGGTTCCGAGCTTCCGATCTCTCCAACGCGCATGTGACCAGGAACTGGCCGGGGGCCTCTGGTAGCTGGTTTATTTCCCGCTTGGAACCGGCCGGTCCTCACCCAACCCTAATACTTTCCTGGCACTTGCACATGGCCTTATACTAATACCAACTAACACATTGTTTGCGACGACTAAATCGCCGTTTACTAGCTAATGCCATGCTGGCCACACGGCCTCCTCCTCCTATATATACGCACTCCCCTCCCGGAGCCAAACTTAATTTATTCTGTGCTCTTGCTGTATAGCTTCGTTCGATCGATTCCTCTGAGAAAAAAAAAGAGTTTTTTGGTAGTTCGATCTTGGATTCCAGCTCGATCGAGGCCGGCCGGCCGGCCGGAGAATCATCGGCGATCCATCATGGACGGCCGGGACGACTTCTTCAGCGACTTCATGGTGCTGCGGCCGGACAAGGGCGGCTTCCGGAGCCTGCTCCACCTGCTGTGCTCCTGCAAGGTCGCCGACAACGACGCCGTCGACTGCCCCGTCGGCACCGAGGTCGCCGAGCGGCGGCGGCGGTGGGTCATCTTCGTCTCCCTCGTCGTCCAGATGCTGCTGCTGTCGGTCAAGAGGCCCATGGCCGCGCTCGGGAGGGCAATCGAGTACTGGATGAACCTGCTCACCGACAATGGCGGCAGCGTCCTCGGGCTCGTCAGGAACGCTATGCAAGGTACTAATCTTGTAGGCTTTTCTTGGCGTAGTACTGATTGATCTCTTTTTTTTTGTTTTTCCCCCCCCCGGCAGGCCTATATTTCCTTGAAACTAATGACTTTGTTCAACTAGAGACAAAATGCTTATATTTCCAAACCATGCTTATCTCTGTTTTTTTTTTGGGTCCACTGCACAAACGATCATGTTTTTGCAAGTGTCCATGATTTAGCACAGTGTTGTACTACAAGGGTACATATATAAAGTTTTTTGACGTGTGCAAGTCCATCTATCCTAATGGGTGTGAGTAAAACTAAGTTCATTGTTCGTAAATGATTTCCTATGCGAGGAAAGGAACATGATGAAACCTAAACAAACCCATGTTTGTGAACATATATAGAAGATAAGAGAAACCTTCTCTAGCTAATATTAACAAAATTCTGACGTATTAGAGATTAAGTGTGAGTATTTTTCTTATTCTTTTAGTGAAATTATCTTTTTTTCCTTCTAAATACATAGTGCTAAGCATGTAAAGTCCAATATTGTGGGAACCAATGTATATATATCTTGGTAAAAGAAATTCTAGAGGAGTAGCCAATTAGCTCTCATAGCATGTATAATTTGGCTCTCAAGCTTATCTCTTTGAAATATAAAATAGTACTGAAAGGGTCACCCATATGCCATTTATTTTTTTTAGTTGTATGCTGAAAATTAAAAAAACAATCACCGTGTTTTCCGACAGCAGTATGAAATTATGATGCGTGTTATACACAACTGCAGGAGTCATAAACAAAAAATTTCTAGATTATATATTCTGCTGTAGTTGAGTATTCAATCATTGCTACAATATAATAAACATGGGAAGAAGTCAATTCAATCATTCTTCCTTCTGAAGATAAGGATGTTCTTGGTTCCTTATACTTAACAATAAGTTGAGTTGGCTGTCTTAATGCTTTAAGCAATCAAGTTGAACATTGTTATTTGTTTAATTTTTGTCGAGGGCGCTAGTTGCGGCAATCGTATCCGCGGTATTGATTTGTTTGTTAAATGGCAGCAGATATTCATAAAATATAATCGTATGGACTAAGTTGGTGTTAAATCTACTAATAATATCGTTTAAATATGAGAAAATATATTAAGGTAGCTTGCTTTCACCCTCATTTTGGTTACTGAAACATAATGTGAAAAACGAACAACTCATGTGGTTTTTGAATGTCAAACAAAAGTCCAAGTTAAATGTTCCACAACAAACATTGAATCTATGCTGTTTCCACTTTCCAAGCAAGTACGAGCAACGCATAATGCACGCTTTTTTTTTTTGAACGAATAAGAATGTTCCGTATTTATCACCTACTAGAGTGCAAACAACATTGACTCTGTTTTTCACACTAGTACGATAATGACATTGCTTTCCAAGGAAAAGCTGTGCTGAAGCAACAGTTATTCTCATTGATCGATTCCTGTCATTATTGCATCGCAGGTAAAGTACGAACTCCGGACAGGAATTCTCCAAATTACCGGTCGTTCATCGGACTAATCGACACGAGGGTTGACCTGGACAATGAGATCAGGCCAGGAGACAGCAACTACCACGCAGCTCTTGGAATCATGGCGTCCAAACTAGCCTACGAGAAGGAGCTCGTCATCAAAACCGTTGTGGAAAACCACTGGCAGATGACATTCTTGGAGTTCTTCAATTGTTGGAACGGTACGATCAGTACAACAAACTACGTTCAATAAGTGTTTCATCCGATCCATGGCGCAACCAACGCATGCTTGATTGCTTGACTTAAACCACGAGGATGATGATGTTCCCTTGCTGCTTTCTCTGCAGAATTCAGAGGCGACTACACCACCCAGGCCTTCATGCTGGCCGACAAGCCGGCGGACGCGGAGCTCGCCGTGGTGGCGTTCCGCGGCACGCAGCCGTTTGACGCAGAGCAGTGGTGCACGGACGTGGACTTCTCGTGGTACGAGATCCCCGGCGTGGGCAAGGTCCACGGCGGCTTCATGAAGGCGCTCGGCCTGCAGAAGAACACCGGGTGGCCGCCGGAGCCCGCCACCGAGCCGGCGGCGCCCGCCGCCGCCGAGGAGCCGCGGCGGCGGTACGCGTACTACGCCATCCGCGAGCGGCTCCGCGCGTTCCTGGCGGCGAACCCGCGCGCCCGGTTCGTGGTGACGGGGCACAGCCTCGGCGGCGCGCTCGCCGTGCTGTTCCCGACCGTGCTGGCGCTGCACGGCGAGGCGGCGCTGCTGGGGCGGCTGGCCGGGGTGTACACGTACGGGCAGCCCCGCGTCGGGGACGCGGCGCTGGGGCGGTTCGCGGCGGCGCGCCTGGGCCGGCGGGGCTACGTCCGGTTCGTCTACTGCAACGACGTGGTGCCGCGGGTGCCCTACGACGACGCGGCGCTGCTGTTCCGGCACTTCGGCCGCTGCCTCTACGTCGACAGCCTCTACCGGCCGGCGGCGGTGGCGGAGGAGCCGAACAAGAACTTCTTCTCGCCGCTGTTCGTGGCGCCCAAGTACGCGAACGCGGCGTGGGAGCTGGTCCGGGGCCTCCTCATCGGGCGCGTCGCCGGCGCGGAGTACGCGGAGGGGTGGGCGATGCGGGCCGCCAGGGCGGTCGGGCTCGTCGTCCCCGGCCTGCCGCCGCACGCGCCGCAGGACTACGTCAACTCCACCAGGCTCCGCGCCGCCTCGCTCCAGCGGCTGCTCGCCGACGACGACCAATAGCCCTCCCTGCGCCGCCCGCGATCTAGCGCTGCTGCATTGTGCAAAAAGAAAAAAAACAAAGTTCACGGAAAATAGAGGAACGAAATTAATAAACGTTATGCAGATGATAAACATTACTGTAATTAGTCTGACATATACGTAGTACACGTGGATATTATACATTAGCAAATAAAGCAATTTGTAGCGATGTCGTGCCGTGCGTGCTTGGATCGTGTTGACGACGCCTGTTCTAGCAATACTTGGCATGGAAGCAGATGATCGGTGAATGTTCTAGATGTAGGAGAGTGCTGAACATACAAGCGAAGCAATGCCCGGTAGAGAACTAGAGATAAGGTTGGACGGCGACAGTGACCGTCGCGAGCACAGCCTTTTCCGTCGCTTCCTGCACCGTTGCCTACTCTTGCAAGGCTCGTTAGAGTAGCTGAGCAGCGTGCACCGACCAGGAAATAAACGCACGTATGATTGCCAAGGCCCAGGGCTGAGACTCGCGCCTGGACGTGGTGGGGTGCACACACCCGGAGTCGCCTGATGTTTTAGACTACTAAGCACAACTGCGACAGGAACAGAAAGCTTCATGACAAATCCAGGGCGGAAACGAGGAGCATCGGTGCTGGGGCTGCTGGGTTTACTTGGGTGACCCCAGCAAATTTATCACCCACTTTAGATTTTATATTTCCATTCTGAAACAAATTTTGGGACAGGTGCCAGCCTGCCAGGACGCAGGAAGCGCACGTGCCCGCAGCGGACCTGCCCGTGATTTGAGCCAAGTTGCTCGAGTGCCCATATTGGGCCGTGCTAAACGTATTCGGCCCGGGGCTCATCCGTCGCCTGGGCTGATGTCTGGCAGGCCCAAATCATTGTCGGCCGAGCAAGGGGGCAGCAAAATCGGAGCCCAAAATTTGGGGTGCAGTTATCCATCACTTCAGGTGATAAATCCGCAAACCATCGCCGAAAGTACATGGATTTGAGCGGTAGTCTTAGTAATTTTAGGCTGGCCCATTTACGTTTGACTACGTATATCGCTTACTAAATAGAAAGAAATATGTGCTAATAGGAGGGAATCTGTGCATACATGCAAAAGTAAGCAAAAGTGCTGACATCACTCAAATGCATGCAAAACCTAAACTAAAAAAGCTATAACTATTAAACCGAGCATCCAAATTAAATTTGAATACTACCATTATCTTTCTTATGACAAAATCTTCAAAACAAGATCACACTTACCTATGTTTTCACGATATTTTTCAAAAATATTTTTTAAATAATAAATATTTAAGTTTTGAAAACTGGGAATAAATATTTTAAGAACACGAACAAATATTGTTTTCTGCGAACAAAAAGTTAATTATAACAAACAAATAATAATATACAACGAACAAAATGTTACACATCGCGAACATTGAATTGTACAGGGTAAATAATAAAAATTGAATGTCGCGAACAAACGGGCCAACATTACGGAACAATTTAATCTGCAAAGCAAACAAATAATTTGGCAGTGCGAACAATTAGTTACATGTAGATAAAATAAAGATAAATACATCTACAATACAACCAAATATATATATATATATATATTTACTAACAAACAGTTCAATGTAAAATATAAGTAAAAATTGAAATAAAAAGGGAAAAATAAAATAAAAAACATATTAAAAGAGAGAAAAACAAATAACATAAGGAAAATATGAAAGAATGCAAGGGAAAAGTGGAAGGAAAAAGAATGAAAAATAAAAAAATAAAAGAGAAAAAAGAAACATGTGAGATACACTCCTTTTCTAAAGAATTAAATATGAATTTATGTGAATATAGAAAACAAAGAAGAATGATACAGGTTAGAAAAATAAAAGGAATCATCTACTTAGGAATAGAAGGAAAAATAATTAAATAAATAAGAGGAAAAAAACTAGTAAGGATGGGAGAAAAGGAAACTAGTAACTGAAGAAAAAAAGTTGGAAAGAAAAAAAAAGAGTAAGAGCAAGGTGTAGGAAAAAAAATGACACATCAATGCAACGCAAACACACGACACGCCAGGAAATGATGAGACTAGGCGTAGCTAGAACATGCAAGTTGCCTCTCATATGGGGGGCCAGCTGCAGGCAGCAGCCCATCGAGAAAACACGCAGCAACAGATGGGAAAACGATAATGGGCAGAATTTACATCACGAGCCCATGCTGGAACTCTTCAGGCGATGGATTAATCGTTTGTAGCTCAAGCGACGTATAGCCTCGCGGCAAAATTTGGCCGGGATGCATACCATCAGCTGAGAAATGAAATCCCTCTAAAAAAAGCTAAGAAATGAAATTGACAACACCCAATTTTGGCGCTTTAAATTTGACACAAATCTAAGTTGGAGCCCTCTAAATATTAAAAAATGCTAGCTTTTTTTTATTAACATACTCTAAGTCACACAAACATACACTGTAAATTTCACTTGATGAAGGGACCAGGTTAACGATATCTTTTACTGCGAATTAAGCGTAGCTTAGCTCATAATATTGTTTGTGGTGGAACCCACCTATCGAGATTCAAATCGTAACTCAATATGGTGCCCGGGTGAATAGAATATCGGGAAAGATGAGCCTCATCAAGGATTTGTTTCCGAAACTCAAAATTTTTAGGCACTACTAACTGATCTTGAAACCAAAGAACCCCCTCACTATCTCGATGGAAGCACTGCACCCGAGGATCATTCTCACTAAGCCGTTGCCTGATCTTATCCATGCCCGCATCATTTCTCTGAGCCTCCACAATTTGATCTCTGAGTGTAGGTGTGAGGGTAAGGTTAGTAAGTGTGCTTTCAGATACAATAGCCAGATTTAATTTTTCCATTTCTTGGTACATGGTCTCATGCACCACTGAGGCTGAGGTGCAACTGCAACTTGCCTTGCGACTCAGTGCATCCGCAACGACATTCGCCTTACCCGGGTGATAATGAATCTCCAAATCATAATCCTTTATCAACTCTAACCACCGCCTCTGGCGCGAATTGAGCTCACTCTGGGTAAAGATATACTTAAGACTCTTGTGGTCCGAGTATATGTGAACAGGATTGCCCAGAAGATAATGGCGCCAGATCTTTAATGCATGTACGACTGCTGCCAGCTCCAGATCATGAGTAGCATAATTTTCTTCGTGTCGTCTGAGGGCTCGGGAGGCATAAGTAATCACCCGCTGATCCTGCATAAGGACGCAGCCTAGGCCCGTACCTGATGCATTACAACAAGTATTAATGGCCGAATAATATTCGGCGGAGACAAACAGGGATGAATACGGAGCCAAGACCCGTACCTGATGCATCACAGTACACATCAAAAGGCCGGGTAATATCTGGTTGAGCGAGGACAGGGGAAGACGTCAGAAGTCTTCTCAGAGTCTGAAAAGCCTGCTCACACTTGTCATCCCAATTAAATCTCACCCCTCTCTTGAGTAGTTCAGTCATGGGTCTAGCAATTTTTGAGAACTCCGGTACAAACTGGCGATAATAACCTGCTAGCCCAAGGAAACTCCGGATCTCTGAAACAGACTCTGGAGTCTTCCAATTCAGGACATCCTGAATCTTGCTAGGATCAATAGAAATACCCTTGTCTGAGATGATGTGGCCCAAGAACTGGACTTCCTTGAGCCAGAAATCACACTTGCTAAATTTGGCATACAGCTTGTGCTCCCGCAGGCGCTGAAGCATAATGCGGAGATGCTCTGCATGCTCTTCCTCATTCTTGGAAAATATCAGGATGTCGTCAATGAAAATCACAACAAACTTATCTAGGTCGGGCATGAACACCGAATTCATGAGATACATGAAATGAGCAGGGGCATTCGTTAGCCCGAAAGACATGACCAGATATTCGAAAAGTCCGTATCTGGTGAAAAAAGCCGTCTTGGGAATATCCTCAGCTCTAATCTTTATCTGATAATAGCCAGAGCTTAGATCAATTTGGAAAATACTTTGGCCCCGAATAGCTGATCAAACAGAATATCAATCCGTGGAAGGGGATATTTATTTTTGATTGTGACGGCATATAGAAGTCTATAATCCACACACAACCTGAGGCTTTCATCTTTCTTTTTCACAAAGAGTGCAAGACAGCCCCAAGGTGACGTGCTAGGACGAATATAGCCCTTATAAAGCAATTCCTACAATTGTTTCTTTAATTCTGCCAGCTCATTGGGTGGCATCCGGTAAGGCCTCCTAGAAATCGGTGCCATACCCGGTTGCAATTCAATGGTAAACTCCACGTCACGATCAGGCGGCATTCCAGGCAAATCATCCGGAAAGACGTCCGGATATTCACACACCACTGGTATATCTGATAGCTTCTTACCCTCAACCTGATTCACCGTAGGTGTCAAAGACATATGATCTTTCAAATGTAAAGTCATACACCCATGAATGGAAGATTTGATGTGCACAGAATGTGAGGTCGTGTCCAAACTAACTCCCTGACCCTCCATCCAGTTTATACCCAATATAATATATATCCTTTGGGTTGGTAACATTATCAGGGCCGTAGGAAAATTTTTTCCTTACAACTATAGGGGTACTTGCTTAACGAACTGATTGGTGATTAACTTTCCCCCAGGCGAATGAATATGGTATGGCTTGGGCATGCTTTCAATTTTTAACCCCAGTCTAACAACACACCCTTCGCTAATAAAGGTATGAGACGCTCCTGAATCAAATAACACTGTAACGGGTTGTTCATTTACTGAGAACGTACCCGCCATCACTGGAGCTCCATCAGGAATACCCTCGAAGGTGGTGTAATGCACCTGTCCCGGCTTAAAGTGGGCCACACTCTGCTTCTGACCCTGCTGACTCGATTGCTGGCCTTGCTTGGGTGGCATTGGACAGTTCCGTGCAAAATGACCCGGCTGCCCGCAGTTGTAACACGGAAACAGATTGGGGCGCACCCCCGGCTGCTGCACCCAAACCTTCTGCTCATTCTGCTGAGGAGCAGGAGGCCTGACTGTCCCCTGTGGCTGAGTGTACTGAGGGGGCCTGTATCCCCACTGCTGCTGTGGCTGGTGCTGAAAGGGGGCTCGCTGTGGGCCCGACTGCACCAAGCGAAATCTCTGAGGGGCACTGCAAGAAGATCCCGCTGCCGGTGCCTTTCTCTTTTTCTCCACCTTGTGAGCTAGATGGGCGTCCTCCTGTATGATAGCCCCATTGACTAGCTCACTGAAACTGTCAAACTTGACCATTGCCAAGCGATCCTGGAGCTTACTACTAAGCCCCTGCCTGAAGCACGCCTGTTTCTTCTCATCAGTGTCTACGTGATATCCCGTGTACTGCGATAAATTATTGAAGGCCTGAGAGTACTGTAGAACACTGTTGTTACCCTATTTCAGGGCCAAGAACTCGGTGAGCTTCCTGCGAATGACCCCTGCAGGAATATGATGCGCTCTGAAGGCGTTCTTGAACTCCGCCCAGGTGAACCGAGTGCCCGCAGGGAACATGGCTACGTGATTGTCCCACCATGTGCGTGCAGGACCCCTGAGCTGCTGGGCTGCAAATCCCACCTTGTCCCCATCCTGGTATGGGTGCAGGGTGAACTTGGACCCTATGGTCCGGAGCCAACTATCCGCCTCCAATGGCTCATCCGCTTTATGAAAAAGCGGTGGTTGAGTACTCAGAAATTGCTCATATCCAGGGATAGGTGGCTGGTGGTGATGCTCAGGATGCGACTCTCTGCCCTGCGCCACAAGCTCGCGGAGGAGTGTCGTCTGCTCATCGCGCCCAGTAAGCATGGCCGCGATGGCCTGGGCCAACTCAGGAGGGTTCGGTGGTTCTCCCATTCTGCATTCAATCATGATTGGGTTAGTTACATTTTTCTTATTTCTTAAGAAAAATCTTGACTGCAACTAACATCCGAATCATGGAAGAAATCGCCGAAAATCAATTATTTGAACATGACTTAGGGGCCTCTGTCTGCGCTCAACCGGTCAGACCGGTGCAACCGACCGGTCAGACCGGTCTGCATGGGCTTGACGTAGATCAACCGGTCAGACCGGTGGTCAAGACCGGTCAAACCGGTCCCTAGCAGAAATAAACTTCTAAGTCCTAACTGTGCACCAACCCCCCCTAATTCAAAACATTTACTGCAATTTGGAAATTACGATGCCATGATGCATGATATAATACATGAACTTCCGTGCCAAACCTTCACATGCAACCAAAAATTTAAATGCCATGATGCATGATGCAATGAGTGTCCTACGTTAACCTCTCGACCAAAAACTGAAATCCTACTTACGACTCCAGCACTTAATATATATCTGGGGCTTATTTCGCATAATTTCCACCCATACTACTTAACTACTTCTCACCCTAAGTCAGAATTTCATTTTTAGTTTGTAATATTCAAAAATTAATCATGCTCGTACCATCCCCAGTGCGTTTCGGCTCTGATACCAGCTGTGACGGAACCGTCAAATTAAAACTCTAATTAAGCGTAATGGCCGTCATTTGAACACATCGGGCGCATTAGCTTAATGGCTTAATTTGGCGATCCTTTCTCAACCCACGGCCCGATCGAAACATCACCGGTAGTCCCACGCGAAGGTGGGCGCAGATGGTACAAACACGGCATAATACTTGAAAATATAAACTCAATGAAAACGAAACAATAAGTTTTACAAACCGAGTTCAAATATATGCAATTAATTTACTAAACTTTACAACAGATGGTCTGAAGTTCGAAATCAAAAGATCCTACATCTATTCTAACTATCACCAGTTCTGATCCTTCTCGACCGGTCGGACCGGTTCACCCAACCGGTCGGACCGGTCGGCTCCATGCTGCGGACTCCACCGGGACCGGTTTGCACAAAACAGACAGGTCACACACTTAGCCCTCAAGTGTACGACTCGAGAGGTCCCTAACCTAAGGGTCTCTCTCCACGACCTCCCACCCCTCTGTATCCCGGCGGATGAACTTGATACAGCAGGGGCAGAAATCCACGTCCGGGTGTCCTGCAATAATAAATGTGGTAACAAACCCTGAGTATTCTAATACTTAGCAAAGCTTACCCGATCAGTGGGTATAACTTAGCCCACATATCTAGACATACAAGGCTTTCTGGCTGGTGGTTATTTTGCATAAAAAGCTTCTAAAATGAGTCTTTATTTTTTCACTTTTAGCTCCCAATTATATATACTATCATTCTCAACTAGTATTTGCACCTGCTAAGAAAACATAACAGGCATGGAGTAGTAATTCATGGTAGTCATTTCCAATCATCACATAAGTTCCATAAGACATTACTACGATGCGGTACTGTGATCAAGGTGCTCATATCCGAGAGCGACTAACGGTGAATCGATCTGATTTAATCTTACAAAGTGCAGTTATCCATCACTTCAGGTGATAAATCCGCAAACCATCGCCGAAAGTACATGGATTTGAGCGGTAGTCTAAGTAATTTTAGGCCGGCCCATTTACGTTTGACTACGTATATCGCTTACTAAATAGAAAGGAATATGTGCTAATAGTAGGGAATCTGTGCATGCATGCAAAAGTAAACAAAAGTGCTGACATCACTCAAATGCATGCAAAACCTAAACTAAAAAAGCTATAACCATTAAACCGAGCATCCAAATTAAATTTGAATACTATCATTATCTTTCTTATGACAAGATCTTCAAAACAAGATCACACTTGCATATGTTTTCACGATATTTTTTTAAAAACATTTTTTAAATAATAAATACTTAAGTTCTGAAAACTGAGAACAAATATTTTAAGAACAAAAACCAATTTTGTTTTCTGCGAACAAAAAATTAATTATAACAAACAAATAATAATATACAACGAACAAAATGTTACACATCGCGAACATTGAATTGTACAGGGTAAATAATAAAAATTGAATGTCGCGAACAAACGGGCCAACATTACGGAACAATTTAATCTGCAAAGCGAACAAATAATTTGGCAGTGCAAACAATTAGTTACATGCAGATAAAATAAAGATAAATACATCTACAATGCAGCCAAATATATATATACTAACAAAAAGTTCAATGTAAAATATAAGTAAAAAATTGAAATAAAAAGGAAAAAATAGAATAAAAACATATTAAAAGAGAGAAAACAAATAACATAAGGAAAAAAATGAAAGAATGCAAGAGAAAAGTGGAAGGAAAAAGAATGAAAAATAAAAAAATAAAAGAGAAAAAAGAAACATGTGAGATACACTCCTTTTCTAAAGAATTAAATATGAATTTATGTGAATATAGAGTAAGAGCAAGTTGGAAAGAAAAAAAGAGTAAGAGCAAGGTGTAGAAAAAAAATGACACATCAATGCAACGCGAACACACGACACGCCAGGAAATGATGAGACTAGGCGTAGCTAGAACATGCAAGTTGCCTCTCATATGGTGGGCCAGCTGCAGGCAGCAGCCCATCGAGAAAACACGCAGCAACAGATGGGAAAACGATAATGGGCAGAATTTACATGACAAGCCCATGCTGGAACTCTTCAGGCGATGGATTAATCGTTTGTAGCTCAGGCGACGTATAGCCCTCGCGGCAAAATTTGGCCGGGATGCATACCATCAGCTGATAAATGAAATCCCTCTAAAAAAAAGCTAAGAAATGAAATTGACAACACCCAATTTTGGCGCTTTAAATTTGACACAAATCTAAGTTGGAGCCCTCTAAATATTAAAAAATGCTAGCTTTTTTTATTAACATACTCTAAGTCACACAAACATACACTGTAAATTTCACTTGATGAAGGGACCAAGTTAACGATATCTTTTACTGCGAATTAAGCGTAGCTTAGCTCATAATATTGTTTGTGGTGGAACCCACCTATCGAGATTCAAATCGTCAACTCAATATGGTGCTCGATTTTTTCTAAATTATCTGGCTCAGGCCTCATTTGCTTTTTTCAGTTTGTCATAAGTCCCGTCACATCAATGTTTAAGCACAAATTATGAGTACTAAATATAGATTTATTACAAAACTAATTTCATAAGTCGTGACTTAATCATGAGACGAATCTAAGTTCATAATTTTGCCACTAATTGCTACAGTAACCATCTACTAATCGTGCATTAATTATACTTAATAGATTTGTCCAGAGTCCTAATTGCAACTTATACAATTAGTTTTATATGAATTTGGCATCTGATGGCTACTTAAAAAACCAAAAGAGATTTTAGTCTCTCGAAAATGCTCATAGAGATTGGATTGCTTGCTTATTTTATAGGAATAGGGGTGAGTACACATAACATATGTGTATATACAAGTCGCCGTCTGTACTGTGTTGAAAAATGCCTTTTACTTCTGAACCTTCACTGCCTCAGTTCCTCGTATTCAAGAATGAGTTGTAAGCTCATCCTTTGCGTCACCTGGGAGCGACGTCCTTTTGCTAACAGTCAATCGGATCAGCCCAAATGGAGTGGCAACCAAGTTCCAGTATCTCTCAGGTTCGATATCCTTGTTGGTGATGTGCGCCAGGCCTTTGGAACCGTCGTTCCCGTCCAAGCCTCGCCCACCTTGTTTTCGTCGCGGGCAAAACCCTGTCCCCTTATAAGAAGACCTCGGAGGACTGACACGCAACAGATCATCGAAGATCCAAGACACACAGCATCAGCAGCAGATGGCGATCAAAGACCACGCGAACGGCCGAGGGACGGCGAGCGACGCCGCCGCCGCCGCCGGCGACGTCAAGGCGCACTTCGTGTTCATCCCGCTGATGGCGCAGGGCCACCTGATCCCGGCGTTGGACACGGCGCTGCTGCTGGCCACCCACGGCGCGCTCGCCAGCATCGTCGTCACGCCGTCCGACACCGGGCGCGTCCGCCCGGCCGTCGACTTCGCCCGCAAGTCCGGGCTCCCCGCCCGCCTCGTGGAGCTCGCCGCGGAGGGGCTCCCCGACGGCGCCGGCGACTTCCGCGTCATGGCGCGCCTCCGGGAGCCGCTCGAGCGCCACCTCCGCGAGCACGCGCCGTTCCCGACCTGCGTCGTGGCGGACTTCTGCCACCCGTGGGCCAGGGAGCTCGCGGCGAGCCTCGGCGTCCCCTGGCTCTGCTTCTTCAGCATGTGCGCCTTCTGCCTCCTCTGCCAGCACAACGTCGAGAGGTTCGGCTCGTACGGCGGCGTCGCCGACGACCACGAGCTCGTCGTCGTCCCCGGCTTGGAGAGGAAGGTCGAGGTGTCGAGGGCTCAAGCCCCCGGGTTCTTCCGGGGGATACCCGGGTTCGAGAAGTTCGCCGACGAGGTCGAGCAGGTGTTGACCGAGGCCGACGGCATCGTCACCAACAGCTTCCTGGAGATGGAGCCGGAGTTCGTCGCCGGCTACGCGGAGGCCAGGAGGATGAAGGTGTGGACCGTCGGGCCGGTGTCCCTGTTCCACCAGCGCACCGCGACGCTGGCGTCGAGGGGGAACACTGCCGCCATCGACGCCGACGAGTGCCTCCGGTGGCTCGACGGCCAGGAGCCCGGCTCCGTGGTGTACGTCAGCTTCGGGAGCATCGCGCATGCGGAAGCGAAGCAGGTCGTCGAGCTCGGGCTCGCGTTGGAGGCGTCCGGCCACCCGTTCATCTGGGCGGTGAAGAACGCCGGCGAGGACGACGTGGCGGGGTTCCTGCGCGAGCTCGAGGCGCGCGTCGCCGGGCGCGGCCTGCTCATCCGGGGCTGGGCGCCGCAGGTGCTGATCCTGTCGCACGCGGCCGTCGGCGGCTTCGTGACGCACTGCGGGTGGAACTCGACGGTGGAGGCGATCGCGGCCGGGCTGCCGGTGGTGGTGTGGCCGCACTTCGCGGACCAGTTCCTGAACGCCAAGTTCGCCGTGGAGGTGCTGGGGGTCGGCGTGGACGTCGGGGTGAAGGAGCCGGTGATGTACCGGCTGGACCGGAAGGAGATCGTGGTGGGGAGGGAGGTGGTCGAGGGGGCGGTGAGGAGCATCATGGACGGAGGGGACGAGGGGGAGGAGCGGCGGAGGAGGGCGCGGGCGCTCGCGGCGAAGGCGAGGGCCGCCGTGGAGGAAGGCGGGTCGTCGCACGGGAACCTGGTGGATTTGGTCAAGAATTTCGAGTTCAAGATCGGCGCGATCGCATGAGCATCGCACAACAGAAGCAATGTTTTTGAGAGCACGAGGCACGAGCATGATCCTGTACTCGTGTTTTCCTTGTGCCCAATTTTTAATCTGCTACTGTGCTTCGACCTCAATCTACTAGCTACTGAGTCAACTGCAGCCTGCAACTTTATTGTCAACTTTTACTACTTCTACTCAAGGTCCAACATTATGTTTAGCTACTTTATATCAATCGCATGATGTTTGATCCACTGCCTTGTTTGAAACCTATTACCTAGTCGGGCGATCAAAATAAAGTAATATGCTAGCGTGCAATGCTAAAACATAATCTATATATGCGGTGGAACAAAACATGCGAGACTGATGTCATCTTCTAGCTATTATATAGGGGAACATATTAGATGCAAACTAATCCCTTCGTACAAACCGTGCAAACTTCAATCTGTACCATCGGATCAACATCCAAAGGACATGGGGGTTGGACAATTTTACAATTAACCGCCCACTTCTAATCACACTTCTGCAAAATCCCCCTCCCACTCCTCCTACGCACTCCCTTGGATGTTGATCCGATGACTTAGATTGAAGTTTGCACGGTTTGCAGGAAGGGGTTAGTTCAACTTTCAAATCTGCTAATCTAAAGTTCTATTTCTACACTAAACTTGTCCCTCAACTTTCTAATAGACAAATTTAGTCACTCTAGTTTTGTTTTTACGTTGAACTCATCCCTCAACTTCTGTTTTTCTTTTATTTCACGATTCATCAGCACATATTTTCATATGCAGCTAGTATTCAAATATACTAGAACATTTGGCGTCCTTCGAGCGTCCTGCAGCGGCGGAGAACAAGACGGTGGTGGGGAGAGGCATAAAGCTACACGGAAGATAGTAGAGATTAGAGGAGGCCACAAAAGGGGAAGATCAGGAGAGAGGATACGGTGGAAGTGGTCTGCAAGGAAAATTGCTAACAACAAGTACACCATGAGATTCCCCACAGCCAAAATGCTGCTTGATTATAGCAACTTCAACCTGGGTATAAAAGGGCTTGATGTGCAATTCACTGTTGAACCTTGGTCCTCTACCCTGGGGGCAAAAGGACAGCTTCAGCAAGCTTGGTTCAGAATTAAGGGGATTCCTATAGATCAGAGAGGGTTGAGAACAATTGCTAAAATTGGAGGTCTTGTTGGGAAGACAATGATCATGGATGAGAACACTAGATTCAACAAGGATTTTGTTTGGGTGAAGATTGCCTGCAGAAACATTGACCTGGTCCCACCCTCTGCTGAGAGCACTTTGGGCTTATTCCTGTATGACTTCCTCTTTGAAAGAGAAGATCCCACAGAAGACACCCAGGAGAAACTAACAGCCAATGTTGGTGTGGATTCTTTTGATGGACAACCTAGTCCTAAAAAACAAAGGACGGAGCAAGGCTTTGGCAGCAAAAAAGATGAGAAGCGTAGTAATACAATTTCTCAAGGAGGGAATATTGCAGCAGATCAAGAAAAACATGTGAGAAAGGCTGATCAAGGAAAAGGCTCACCAATCAGGTTATCAAGCTCTGCTCCTGGGAAATTTAACAGTGCACTACACAAGGTTAATTCCCAGCTGAAGATTGACAAGAAAAGTAAAATTGGAGAAGCTCAAAAGAACTCCGTGTTAGATGAACACCTATCTCAAAAGGAAGCTATTCCAGCTGCTACTTATGACCCTAGTGGAGAGATTATTGCTGAAGAATCTGATGCTGCTAGTGAGTCCAGTGATGATTATGAATCTAAAATACTGAAGGTCATGGGCTCTGAGGCAGAATTCTCAAAAAGGAGGGAAAATGTCTTCCTATCCAGATGCATTCAGATTGAATCTTATGATATGAGACCAAGCTGCTTTACTGACAAATCTGGCACAAGATTCTCACCCACTGATTGGTCCATCTCATCTCAAGGGAAGTATGATGGGTCAGATGTAATCAACATTGACTCCATTGAGACAGAAACAGAGTTGGACTTGAAGAACCTCACCAATCCTCGTGAGGAAATTAAAGCCCAAAGACAAGAAAGGAGAGCTTCGGACAGGATCCAAAAGACCATGATGATGGGAACCACTCTACCCCAAAATATCTCCCCCAGCAAAAGAACTCTGGAAGGTAATCCTTGCCCCCCTCCCTTCCTACAATTCCTTCTATGTTCTTGATAATGAAGAACTACTTGCAAGGTCCAAATCTATGGGTGTTAATCTGGCTGATAATGATTTTGCTTCTATTAATCTTTTTAAGAATTTAGAAATTGCTAGAATTGCTTTGAATAACAACCAGCAAAAACAGAAATCCTGTCATTCAGGGGACATTATAAAAGAACATCAGGAGGTTGAGTTTGAGGAGATAGATGAAGAAGGAGAATCTGAAATTGATGACTTCACCCTAGTCACCCCCAAACGCAACAGGAAACTTGTTCAGTGTTTTAGCCTATCTGGGAGGAAACCTCCTATGATAAAAAAAACAAGGAAAATCCTTGTCCAAAACCTTTGAAATAGAAAAAAAATCCAAAAAATGAAGGGACTAATCTGGAACTGCAGGGGCATAAAAAAAAGGGTGTCTCCTGCTTCTTAAAAAATCTTATTCTGGAACACAATTTCCATTTTATTGGCCTCCAGAAAACTATGGCGGAACACTTAAATGACAGAACTCTAAAGAAATTTGATCCAAATGGAATCTATTTATGGAAATGGATCCCATCTAAAGGTAAATCTGGTGGAATCTTTAGTGGAGTTAATCTGGTTTTGATGGATGTTGGAAGTTTCCAAGAAAGGAAATACATTCTTCAACTGGATCTTTGAGACAAGCAGTTGAAACAAAAATGGAACTTCTTGAATGTCTATGGTGCAGCTCAGGATGAAAACAAAACTGAATTCCTTGCAGAACTGGCCAGATTCTGCAATGGAAACTCTGCCCCTTACCTAATTGGTGGGGATTTTAACATTATCAGATTTACATCTGAAAAAAATAAAGCTACTGCAATTCACAAACACTCCGACATTTTCAATAGCATCATATCATCCCAAGAACTCCTTGACATTCATATGGTGGGAGGCAAGTATACTTGGTCCAACAATTAGGAGAACCCTACTCTGGAAAGGTTGGATAGAGTCTTGGTAAACAAAGAGTGGGAAAACCTTTTCCCCACTGTTTCTCTCCACAAACTGCCCAGGGAGATCTCTAACCACAATCCCTTAATTTTATCCACCCAGAATTCCACTCTACCCAAAAAAACTCTCTTTTAGATTTGAACTGTCCTGGCTCAAAGAGCAAGAGTTCATCCCCTTGGTGCAAGCAATCTAGGATAGACCCTGCTTTGCACATACAGCTCTAGATAGGATCCAAAATAAGCTGAAAAAAGTTAAACAATTCTTTAAAGGATGGAGCTTTAATAGACAAGGGGAGCAGAAAGCAAAAAAAAAAGGCTGATGCATGATGAATTGGCTGACCTGGAACAACTTGAGGAGGCTGGTCTTCTCTCAGATGTTCAAATAATTAGAAAAACTAACCTAATCACTGAGCTCCTCAAAATCAATGAGAAAGATGAAATCTACTGGCAACAAAGATCTCATGACAAACAATTAAAAGAGGGAGACAACAATACAGAATATTTCCATAGAATGGCAAATGGTAGAACGAGGAGGAATATCATTGTCTCTATGGAGGATGGGGATAAAACAATTGAGGGGGATGCTGAGCTTTTGGCTCATGCTACCAACTACTACAAGTCTCTCTTTGGTCAGGATATCTGTAGCTCGTTTCCTCTGGATCCTTCTCTATGGCATGCAGAAGAAAAAGTGGGAGATGATGAGAACAATGTGCTAACTAGGCCTTTTTCTGAAGAGGAGATAAAATCAGCCATGTTCTGGGAAGAACCTTGGGTCACTGACCAACCTTTGTGTGTCCTTCACCATGTTATCTATGATCTCTGTCTAGACAAATCAGTCATGTTCTGGGAAGAACCTTGGGTCACTGACCAACCTTTGTGTGTCCTTCACCCTGTTATCTATGATCTCTGTCTAGACAAAAAGATAACTGTCTACAATGTGTTAACCAAAAGGGCTCAACTGAGCTTCTCTAGATGGCTCCCCTCACCTCTCTTCGATTATTGGTTATCGATAATTGATGCAGTCTTTGATTACCCTTTTGACAATTCTCCTGATGTGATCACTTGGAAGAAAACCCAAACGAGTATTTTCTCTACGAGATATGTATACGATCTCCTTACCAAAAATGATACTGGTCAATCCTTCCCCCATATCTGGAAAGCCAAAATCCCTCCACGAGTCAAGGTATTTATGTGGCTCATGGAAAATGATGCTGTCCTAACTAAAGACAATATGATCAAGAGAAAATGGACTGGCAATCCCTCCTGTTACTTCTGTTCCAACAATAAAACCAATGAACATTTATTCTTTACATGCCCGGTTGCCAAAGTAATCTGGGGAATAGTTGGAACCAGCTTTGGTGCTCACAACACCCCGAGCAATCTGTCACAATATGATAGCTGGGTTCGCCATTGGCTCCCAGGTGGAGACTCGATTTACATGCTCGGCCTTGTAGTTGTTTGCTGGGCAACTTGGAAACGGAGAAATGAAGCCTGCTTCGACAACAAAATGCTTCACAATCCTACTGAAATCATGATTTATGCTTGTGCTCTCGTCTTTTTGGACAGGTCTCTACGGCGCAGAGATGCATGGCAAGATCTTGGAAGGAGTGAGGACTTTGTTGTCATGTGTTCAGTGGGTGACAACCAAGCAGAGGCGCCAGCCCCCCCCCCCCCCCCCTTCTCGCCTGCTACTCGGATCAACACAAGTGGAGTCGGAGGATGATCTGCCCAGCGATAGTGACTGCTGAACTTGGCGTGCCTACTGGAAGAATCCGTGCTACTGTCTTCCATTTTTGTTCTAGACTTCTTAATCCTTTTCATGCGAGGTTTTGTCCTAGGAATCCTAGGCTATTGGGGTATCGACTTGTGATATCTCAGCAGGCTGAATGTCGGCTTGTTGGATTATCCTCGAATCTATTTCGATACCTCCCCCTGTTTCCCTCTCAACTATATGAATGTTTGGTATTTCCGTTTTGTAATGGAAATGGGAGCTCCCCTCGATTCGAAAAAAAAGGAGAGAGGATACGGATGAGCTTGGCCTCACCTACGAGAACAACAAACAAAGCCAAAGAAGTTACAAAGGCAGCGCCCTTCCTCGGCGAGCTCAACCCCCGCCCTGGACTTGAACATGCACGCTCGTTTGCCCCCACAACTTGAGCTACTTGAGGCCCGCAGCTCCAAGCTGTGCCCCGCGCAGGGTGGCGGGGAGGGGCAACAGAGGCAGGAGGAGAGGAATAAGGAGAGAGAGAGAGAGAGAGAGAGAGAGAGAGAGAGAGAGAGAGAGGTGGTTGGGAGCAAGAGACGAAGGAAGAGGCTATCATGTGCCCAGGTCGGCTCGCGACCCCCTCCCCCAGCCGTGCCCCATGCCGGATCTGGGATCCCGTGGGAGCGGGCGGCGGAGAGCAAGAGGAGCGTCGGGGTGGGCGACGGAAGTACACTATGTAAGAAAAGACATATAGTGACGGACCTCATCTCCCTGAGGTCACGGGCATCACGCCCGTCACTTGTACATCGTCACTGATTAGAACAGAAAAGTGACGGGCTTTGCCCGTCACCTATGTACCTAAAAGGTGACGGGCATCAGTATGAGCCGTCACCTATGATATTTTTAGCCCGTCACCTATGTGTTGACATAGATGACGGGCATCATTCTTTTATGCGCTAAAATAAATATTTGCAGCGTGAATAAAAATCAAAAAAATATTTGCAAGTCGCAAGTCGCGCGATTTTTTCCAACGTTACTAGGATTCGAACCCACAACATCAGCCTCGCGCGTACCCTTCCCTACCACTAGTCTACACCATCACATGTGATCAACAATGAGATAGTTTTCTTTTACCATCACTTTCTAATGTCTTATATAACCTGTTTCACAGCTGTAACGATCTCAAATGAAAAAAATTTAACTACAAAGTTGCAGATCTGGTGGTAAGCTACAACTTTCGTAAACACTTTTTTTTCCATCTGAGGTCATTTGAAAATTTTGAAAATTTAAAATTTAAACCATATATTTGGGTGCCAAAACAACCTCAACTGAAAAAATTTTGAACTACAAAGTTGTAGATCTGGTTGAGGCCTACAACTTTTGTATAGACCAATTTATGATTTGAGACAATTTGAATTTTTCAAAAATCGCATGTTCAAATATTAATAAAACTCACAAAGGTGACGCGCCTTGATGTTACACGTCACCTATGTCATCACAAACGCAACATCAAAGCCCGTCACCTTTTACTTATTAAAGTCCGTCACCTATACTAACCTTATAGGTAACGTGCTTTAATGTTGCTCGTCACCTATATCAAACTTATAGGTGATGGACCACATTTATGGTCCGTCACCTATAATAAAGGTGACGTGCTTTCATGTTGCACGTCACCTATATCATAACAAAGGTGACGAGCAACGTTTTAGAGAGGCTACCATGAGGTAAAAGGTGACATGCATCATCTTAGCGCGTCACCCAGATAATAAAGGTGACGTACAACAACAACATGTCACATTTGTGCACGTCACTATAGGTCAATTTTTACATAGTGGTAGGTGGAGAAGGAGAAGGGCAGGGGAGGTGGCGATGTGTAGGGAGAGAGAGAGAGGTGCCGGGAAGGAGTGTGAGGAGGTTAGGGTTCGGGGTGGCAAGAGGGGGTAAATGGAAAATTACCTTGGGGTCAAAAAACGATAGCACTATTGATTTTTTTCTTCTTTGTGTCAAAATAAACATTGGGTTGAGGTTGTGCATGGAAAACGTCTATGTTTAGTTGTGATTTTTAAAAAGTTAGAGGATTTTATTGCAAAATAGCCAAAGCTTGGCTGAACAACCCGCATTTCCTTTTTCCCGTGAAGTGCGGATGGGAGGGCAAAAGGGAGTGCCTTTTAATCAAGCTGATTGAGTTCACTAACCCAATCTAAACCATCTCGTATATTTTTTTTATCGCAGCCATTGCCTATATCCATTGCATATGTTGTGGGTTATGTGCTTAACTCAATCTTTAGATCCTTTTGGTCGATCTCCTAGCCTCATATAGTAAAAAACGACAATTCAAGTAAATAAAAGGACGTGACCCCCGAGCAATGAAGTACGATCTAGCAAAGAAACAAATAAGGTCCAATAACTTTAAATAGTGCACCGATAGTTAGATTATATTTTTAGTACTATTTTTTAAAAAAAATTATAAATAAATTATTTTTCATCCCAAATTATTTTTCATTTTGGCTTTTGTTATGCACCTCTCTTTCAAAGAGAGACAAACTGTGGATTTAAAAAACGATTAAAATAAAAATGACGAATAGTGAATTCTCTTGTGAGAAGATGCAGAAAAATAAGAAAATGGCCAAGAAGATCGTTTCGATTCGGCCCTTGTCCAAGGCAAACTACACCCAATTTGAAGTTGTTGACAAGCACCCAAACGCACCTGGCAATCCGCAACATTACAAAAGGACTGTACTGTACTATTCCTCACTGGTCTGCCTTCCTGCTAGCTCATTGCTCTGTTCCATCAGGAGTAACCTGGAAAAACACCATATACAACATCCCTTTGATGAATGTGATGGCCGACAAATTGAGCATAGTTGAGGTATCAGACAGATAGTGAGACAGATGAGCAGAAACGACGGAAGGAGGGCAGGCAGAAGCAGCCACCATCGCCGGCTGAACTCGGATGCCCACACATGGAAATGGACCTTGCCGAGATGCTTCGGCAATTGTCCAATTCTTGGAAGCACCACAACAAACGCAAAAATCACACAACCACTTCGGATTTATTTCCTGGACCAATCAGACATCTCAACTCAAGATGCAAGCCGCCCCACTTGCATGCGGAATCTCAACGGACGAGACGACTTGCCGCTACACCCCTGACACGGCGGCGCCAGGCGCCGCGCCAGGCGCCGCGCCCGGCCGGAAGCGCTTGACCAGGTCCAGCAGGTTGGCGTGCGACGACCCGCCCGGCTGCGCGGCCGCCCGCGCCTTGGCCGCCAGCGCGCGCGCCCGGCGCCGCCTCTCCTCCGCCTCCTCCCCGCCGCCCATCACGCTCCGCACGGCCGCCTCCACCACGCCCCGCCCCACGACGATCTCCTTGGGCACCGCCTGGTACGTGAGCGGCTCGGTGACCCCGACGCGGACGCCGATGCCCAGTACCTCCACGGCCATCTTCTCGTTCAGGAACTGGTCCGTGAAGTGCGGCCACGTCACCACCGGCAGCCCCGCCGCGACGGCCTCCAGCGTCGAGTTCCACCCGCAGTGCGTCACGAACCCGCCCACGGCGGCGTGGGACAGGATCAGCAGCTGCGGCGCCCACCCGCGGACTAGCAGGCCGCGCCCCGCCACGCGCGCCTCGAGCTCGCCCAGGAACCCGCGCGCCGCCGCGTCGTACTCGTCGGCGTTCCGGACCACCCAGATGAACGGGTGCCCCGACGCCTCCAGCCCGAGGCCGAGCTCCACCACCTGCTTCGCGCCCGCCTGCGAGATGCTCCCGAAGCTGACGTACACGACGGAGCCCGCCGGCTTGCCGTCGAGCCACCGGAGGCACTCGTCGGGGTCGATGGCGGGCGCCCGCAGCCCTCTCGACGCCAGCGCCGACGCCGCCGGCGTCGGGCTGCTCTGGTGGTAGGTCGACACCGGCCCGACGGTCCAGACCTTCATCTTCCGCGCCGCCGCGTACCCGGCGACGAACTCCGGCTCCATCTCCTCGAAGGTGTTGACGATGACGCCGTCAGCCTCGGCCCGCGCGCGCTCGACGTAGTCGGCGAATTCCTCCCAGCACGGGATCGGGATCCCCCGGAAGAAGCCGGGCGCCTGCGCCCTCGTCACCACGAACCTCCTCTCCAGCCCCGGCACGACGACCGGCTGGTTGGGGTCCTCGACGCCGTCCCACGCGCCGAACCGCTCGAGGTTGTGCTGGCAGAGGAGGCCGAAGGTGCACATGCTGAAGAAGCTTAGCCGCGGGACGCCGAGGTTGGCCGCGAGCTCCGTGGTCCACGGGTTGACGAAGTCCGACACGACGCAGGTCGGGAACGGCGCGTGCGCGCGGAGGTAGCTCTCGATCGGTGCGCGGAGGAGCGCCATGGCGCGGAAGAAGCTCCACATGTGCATCGCCGGGACGCTGTCGGCAGCGTCGTCCGCGCCTTCCGGCAGGCCGGCGGCGGCGTAGTCGAGCGGGAACTCGGCGAGGCGGACATGCAGGCCGGACCGGCGGGCGGAGTCGACGGCGGGGCGCACCAGCGCGGCCGTGGACGGGGGGCCGACGATGGTGCAGACCGCGCCGTGGGTGGCGAGCAGCAGCGCGGTGTCGACGGCCGGGATCAGGTGGCCCTGCTCCCTCAGCGGGACGAACACGAAGTGCGCCGCCGTGGAGCCGCCGGCGTCGTCCTCGGCGGCGTCTCCCCGGCCGAGGGGCGCTGCTTGCCCTTGGCTAGTCGTCATCCTGGCGGTCGTCATCGAGGCCGAGGCGCCAAGCGGCAAGCTTGAGGACACAATGAGTTGCTGTTTTCTTGAACTGTTGTGCTGTTGACTTCTTTCTAGTGGCAGCGCATGCCAGCTTTGAAGGAGCTTTCTAGTGGTATGCGCTGGTACAAAGTCCACAAGGAGCTTTTTTGAAGGAAAAGTCGACAGGGAGCTTTCATGCTGCATCAGTGACAATGTGACCTTTTTTTATTTGTATTCCTAGTCACAATGTCGAATGAAGCATGTATTCTACGGGATAGCAGCCACAATATTTTTGTCACAATGTCAGTATTTTAATACTAAACACGAAGTGCGGCCGCCTTGGTGCCACCGACGTCTTCCTCGTCGCGTTTCCCCCGGCGAGGAGGGTTCCTTTTGGTTTGAGTAAAGTCCATCAGCGGTCGTACCGTAAGACTGACTTCAACAAGGATGTGCAAATGCATATATGCCTCGCGAGCGGTATTGTGCATCGACGAGCGGTGCTCCAACAGCACAGGCAAACGGCGAGGGATTTTGCTTCGCGAGGAGAGAGGAGAGCTAAAAATGAATCGCCTCTCTCCTTCGATGCATTTCTCCACGGCGCGGCTACGGACGCCGACGAGCGCTGGCCGCGGCGGCGGGCGAGCACGGGGCGGACATGGGTCGCGGGCACGACCGGCGGCCCCCTGCTTCACCTCGGACGCAGGACGCGGGCACGACCGGCGGCGGAGCAGGGGAGGAGGAGACCGCGTGTGCTGCCCGCCGCCGCTCCACCCGACCGAGCTGCTCCGCCCAGCCGCGTCGCGACGCCGGAGGCCCTCACGCGGAGGGCAGCGGTGCGGAGGGAGGCGCGCTCACGGCTGCCCGCGGCGGCAGGAGCACCCTCCGCCCCTTCGTCTCCTCCTCTGCTCCCTGCTCGTCCGCCTTGGACCACCCGCCGGTCCGCCGCTCCTACCCGAGGTTGTCGTCCTTCTTCACGACGAGCGACTGCGCCATGGCGGCGGCTGCTGTCGGAGCGGCGCGCGCGGGCGGGGAGGAGGGCGCCCGAGCCGGCGGCGCCGGGGCGGGGGAGCGGCGGCGGCGCGAGGGGTTCCCACGGGCGGTGGCCTCGCTGGATGCGGCCTCACCAGCCGGGAGGCGGGGCCGCCGGCGCGAGCTCGCGCGTGGAGGTTGGGTCATCGGTGCGCACGGGGCTGGCGGCGCGAGCTCGCGCGTGGAGGCCGAGCCGCTGGGGCACACGGGGCCGCCGGCGCGAGCTCGCGCGTGGAGGCGGGGTTGCCGGCTCGCACGGGGGGCGGCGGCGCGAACTTGCGCGGGGAGGCGGGGACGCTGGCGTGAGGTCGTGCGTGGAGGCGGGGCCGTCGGTGACCTCGGAGCTGGCGGCGCTGGCGCGCGCGTGGAATCCGGGCCGCTGGCGCGAGCTCGCGCGTGGAGGCGGGGCGGCCGGCGCGAGCTCGCGCGTGGAGGCCGGGCCGCCGGTGCGCACAGGGCCGGCACGTGGAGCCGGGGTCGCCGGCGCGCACGGTGAGCGGCGAGCGGTGCTGGCGTCGGTCTTTCGGTGTTGCCTCTCAAAAATGCCTGCCTTTGTTGGAGATAACAATGAATGCCTTCGCTCTTATGCACTATGCACGATATGGCAAACGTCTATTTGCCTCTCAAAAATGGCTGGCGTTGTTGGAGTCAGTCTTATGTCATCATTTTTTTTAGAAAGAGAGAACTTTATTAATCTTTACCTACTTACTAGTGGTTATGCACGTGCCCATGCACGTGTTTGAAACTAATTCTATATCAACTATGTGGAGGTACATAATATACTCCATGGTGTAAAAATTCAACCAAGTAAACAGATCAAGAACACGTATTGGTCAGCGCCCAATGGACAGAGCAACAAAATAAAACTAATATAGTGTATGCTCCTGCGTTGCTACGAGTAATAAACAAGTCCAATTCATCCATACATGAATGTCTCGAAATAAAGAAAACTCATCAAATATTAAAGAATAGTGTCATATGATCATTCTATGAGTAAAGAAGGAAGTGCAGCTTTTATATGCAAAGTTTTAGATCTGTAAATAATACTATGTAATACATCCAAAGTGAGTTGTAAAATGAAGTTCTGCAATATACAAAGAGTGTACACTAATAGGAATTCCTTTACAAATTTATTTATTGTTAACAACTGGTATTGAGATAATTGGTTGCAAAAATATACAAGAGTAATAATAATGTACAAGAAAGTTTGTCGAAAAAAATAATGTACAAGAAAGTAACCATGCGTGCCTTTCCAATCCAAATGCGCAGAAGTTTCAGTTCTTTTACCGTTCTGCAATAAATTCCTGAAAATTTTTGGAGAACAATTGTGTGATGAATTTTACATGTTTTCATGCATTGAATGTGGAAAATTATAGTTCACCCACTGTTAGGTCGAGAAGAAACAAGTGTAAATTCTAATCTAATACTTGGAAAAGGGAAAAATTACTGTTCTCCATTCAATTCGCTTTTGTATATATTTCTAATCACCTTCAAGAGTCAAATGTGCCATGTATTTTTTAAACAAAACTGCAAACTCATCACTCATGGTAGCATAGAGAGACCAGAGTCAACGTTGAGCACCAGGTAAATAATTGAAGCATTTCATCGAATATGTAGGTAGCATGTCAACACAAAGAGGTGTGGGAATGTCACCATTATAGTTGGCATATTATAAATAACAGGACTTCCATAAATCCAAAAGGAACTATGTGCTAGCTATAGTGCAATATTGATAGCAGAAGTGCAGAAGTTTTACACTCTGTTTTCTCAGCCACAATTGGAAGTTAAAATTTGCTGGAGTGATTAAAATATTCTTGTAAGGCATGCATCATCTATTTTTTATAATTAAATATTGACTGGATTGATTAACAAATATTTCCTTGTGAGGTAGGTGAGTCTGCTATTCATTTTACATGATACATGATGTTGCTGACGCAGCATGATTTTAACTGAAAGTAAAAGAAATTTTGATAGCTTACGCACCTGGCAGTCTGCCACTTGCGATGCCTTGTTGCCGTCACCCTTCCCCACCGAAATTCAGAGTTTAGTTTGCGATCTCATCATTATATTCCTCCAATATAATCATTGATGATAGCAGTTAGACAGTCTACTGATTACATCCTCTGAAATCATTGCTGACAATAATGTTTGAAAAATCTAAGTTCTGGACTTCTGGTTGGGCCATAGCATTAGTAAACCGCTAATTTACCAAGAATTTAGATAACATCTATACAGATCTGTTGGTTGTTGGTTCAGACCCTCAATCATGACAATCATCAGACCATATATGTCAATTCCTCACGGGCTTCACCAACCTGTATGTATGCCATCTATACCTTGCACGGAGCAATGGACCTAGTGATATTCATCTAAACAGAAAAAAAATCCATTGGTAACCACGAAGATCTTATTAATTAGAAAAAAACACTCCAGAGTAATCTGCTTTCTATAACCAAAACAAGAAGTCATCTGAAAACAACCATTTTTTTTGTTTCTAACAAATTAACAGGCATGGAGGAGAATGAGAAGAGGGGTCTTACAGTCAGACTATCAGAGAGCTCATGGACTGCTTTCTATAACCAAAACAATAAGTCATCTCAAAAAACCAATTTTTTGCTTCTAACAAATTAACAGGCATGGAGAAGAATGAGAAGAGGGGTCTCACAGTCAGACTGTCAGAGAGCTCATGGGGAAGGTTTAGTTAGCATCCATGCAGACTTATGCAAGAATTTCAGACAAAATTCTAATATTCTTGCCCTACACCAGAAAAGAAGTAGCTCTAAAATTCATAAATTATTAAAAGACTATACACAATCACATACACTGCTGAGAAGCCTAACAGCGCACAGTTCTAGCATTATTCTCCCCACATTCACAAGCCTAGCTGTGTCCCTTCCCTTGCACTATGAAGAATTTTTTCTTGGATGGTCGTTAGAACTGACTAGAAACATCCTCTTATGCACAGATCTATGTGCATCTGCATAAAAATCCACCTTCTAGCAGTCTCCTATTCATTCATTACTTAATTTTGTGCTTATTTGAGTGAAAAGTACAAAGCATTTTCTTTCAAAAAAATGAAAGTACAATGTATGCACAGATCTATGTGTTATTATGAATTCAAGAATTTGATTTTCTTTTGTAAAGAGTTAAATACACCAGCGGCCCTCGAACTTGTCCTGAGGTGTCACTTAGGTCCACGAACTCGCAAAATCGAAATCTGGCACCATAAACTTGTCAAGTTGTGCCACGTGGGGTCCGGATAGTCACGTGGAGGTCCCGGACCCATCTGCGGGAGTCCGGATGGCATGTGGAGGTCCCGGACCCATCTGCAGGGGTTCGGGTCCGTGGCCATAGTTGCTGAGCATTTCCACCTCTGGGACTCGTGGTGATGCCGGACCCGTCCCCGAGCGGGAAGCGGGTCCGGGACCGTTGGTCCGGTGAGATGGAGTCGGACCTCAGGGGTCCGGCTGCTCAGCTCCTTAGGGTGTAGACGATCCGCTCTCTCGACGGCAGGCTCGCTACCCTCGAGCGAGGCGGAGGCACAGGGCGCCGTCGAGGCCTTCGGCGGGGAGCCCTCGAGCGAGGCGGAGAACACCCCGCGGGTTCGAGGGGGGTGTGGACGGGCCGCACTGAGTACGTGGGCCGCGTGTTGGGCTTATTTGAGTCCTTTCCTTTCTTCCAGCTTGGAAGGAGGCTGTAGGGCTTCGTGGGCCCGGTTGCCTAGCATGTGTTTATGTTTTTACGGCAATTTTAGTCCCGTGATTAGGGTGCCCCTAATCATGGTAACCGACAGTAGCCCCCGAGCCTTTGGTCGAGTCAGGGGATTTGGCCAAAGGGTATTTTGGCGATTTTCCCCTTGATGTGTTCGATCGGCGTTGCGTTCCCCCCAGGCGCATCCAGGTGCTGGTCTGGCGGATGTGACAACTCGTCTGTCGGGATAGTGCGCCTGTGGAAAGAGTACTCCGAGGCGCGCACAAGCCTTCTTGTCTTATTCGGGTGGCGAGTCGCGTCAGCGCGCTGAGCAGGCCAGGACCATGATGGCGCCTGCTGCTCTGCAGCTGGTGCTATTGCCGCGCTTTCCTGCATTCAGGGTCTCAGCCCTGCTTTCCCTGTTCGCCTTACGACGCGCTGTTCGAGGGCAGTCGGCCAGCGCCGATGCTGGGCTGCTCAGCGTCCAGGGGCTCGGCTTTGTGTTGTTTGGTCACGTCTATGCACTGTAACCGAGGGCATCTTTTGCTCGTGGGGTGCCGCACCGTCACGGGCGGTCCAAGCCTTCCCCTTGCGACAGGCTTAAAGCTTGGCGCCCGATGCGGCTATAAATAGGGATTGTGGGACTCCCTTTCCTCTCCAACTTCCTTGCTCTTACTTCTAGCATCGCCTAAGTCTGGTAATGTTTTCCTTTGCCTTTCACAGTCGTCCCCCGGACGGGGTGGCCTGCCTTCTTTAGGCTTTGATGCTAGAAGAATGTTTGCGAGCGGCGAGGGAAAGCTGGAGAGGGTGTGCTCACCATCTCTCGGCTTCAGTGGGATTAGCAGAAGAACATTGGACCCGAGGGGTCCTACCTCTGCGATGTCCCTCAGCCTGAAGGGGCGTTGAGACGCTTGACCATGGTGCCGGTGCCAGGTTTGGTGGCTGTTCTTCGCATCGTCCCTCTTGGCGACAACGTCGCTCTCGGGGAGATGGTGCAGAGGGTGCTGTCCGCCAGCTTGACCCCCCGCAAGGTCTCCGATGGAGGAGATGCTAGAAGAAAGCTTGCGAGGAGGGCATCCCGCCGGACCTGTGTGGTCTGGGGGCTGCTCCTCGCAATCCCGAGCAGCCTAGTCGCGATGTCGGCCAAGGACTCGGTGCTCTTCATCGGCGCTCGCTCCTCCCCAAGACAGGGAAAATTGCCACGCAGGTGGCAATGCGTTTGTACTTTTTGATGGCTCCGAGCCAGTAGCCGCTTGTAATCTTTGTTTGTAAAGAGCAATGAAGTCTCCTTCCCCTTCGCGGAGAGGATGACCGAGGGTGTACGGTGTGCGTCAGCCCTGTAGAGGCTTTTGGTCCTCGAATGTGTGAAGTTTCCTCCGTGGCGGCGCGCCAGCGCACCCGCGGGTGTAGCCCCCGAGGCCTTGGAGGAGTGTTTGCACTCGTCCAAGGGCTATAAATGTCGCCCTGCTTGGTTGCTTTACTGAGGTGGCCGTCCAGCGTCTTTTTCAGCCGGCATCGGCACGCCTTTCAGCCGGCCTCGGCGTTTTTCGTGCTGGCACAGCGACCCAGAGTCCTGCTGAACCATCTGGTAGACGCGCGTTAAGAGTGGGAGTTTTGGTTAAACACATGGAACTTCATAATCGATGGTCGTCGATCCATTCGAGGGTGCGGCCTGAGCCGCGGTGTCGGATGTCCAGGAGCCGTAATCGTGGGGGGAAGTCCACCGCCACCGAGGCGGTTTTGGAGCAGCTGGTCGACGACAGGCTGCTGCTGGTGAACATCAACCCGGAGCGGCCGGCGTGGATCCCCCCGTGGCCAGAGGAGACCGAACCGAATCCCCCCGAGGGCTACGTCGTGAGTCTCGTGCGACTCCACGAGCGGGGATTCAGCGTCCCCGTCGGCAGATTCATGCGGGCGCTGTGCGAGTACTACGGGGTGGAGCTGCACAACTTCGGCCCCAACTCCATCTCGCAGGCGGCGGTCTTCGTTGCTGTCTGCGAGGGGTATCTGGGGATCGAGGCGCACTGGGGATCTGTGGATCCATTTGTTCTGTGGAGAGCTCTTCATCGAGAACGTGTGGGGTAAGCTGAAGAGGTTCGCCCGCACCGGCAGTCTGATACTCCACTTGCGCCCAACCCAGAGGAGTTTGTACATCCCCAACAGGATGACGACGAACAACGCCAGGTGGACTCGAGGGTGGTTTTACATGTTCAACTTCGGCAACCGGCTCCCGGCGTTCACCAATAAGGTGCTCCGGGAGAGGCCGGAGAAGTGGGACTGGGGGGTATCGCCCCTAGCGCATCAGGCCAGGCTCGAAGTCCTCACCGAGGTGTTGCGGCACCTGGCGAGGAAGGGGTTGACGGCGGCAGTCGTCATCGCGAATTTCCATCGGCAGAGGGTGATTCCTCTCACAGAGAGGAGCCTGCCGATTATCGACCTCACCCCCGAGGCCCGTGCTTTGGGCTCGAGGACGTCGCTCGTGCTGCTCCCCCGTGACGTCGCTGCCCGGAGGGCGAGGAACGCGGTGGCGGAGTTCCCTGACAACCCCGAGGATCTTTGGAAGATCAAGATGCGCCCCGAGGCGGGGTACCTTTCTGTGGTGAGTTCCAGTTTCAATTCGTTGCCGATTTGTGCTTCTTCTCTCCCCACTCCCTGATTCTGACATGGTTGCATTTCGTAGGGGTTGAGCCGCAGGGGCTACACCTCGAGGCCTCCGGTCCCGGAGGAACACGAAGTCAACCACCTGCACGCAGAGGCGGTGAAGAAGCATAACGACGCGGCGAAGGCGGCCGCCGCCAAGAAGAGGAAGAGGAAGGAAAAGCACGATAAGGCATACAAAATTGCGCACGCGGAGGGGAAGCAATGGCCCACTATGCCCAAGTCCACCGAGGAGGAGGAGGGCTCCTCGGATGCCGAGATCAACTTCTCGGACGACGACGAGGCGACGACAGGTGCGGGTTCCCCACCGGTCTATCGAGGGGCTGGCGAAGAGGATGTGCCCGTGATGTTGGGTGAGGCGAGGCTCACGCCAGGGTCGTTGGTGAATCCGCCCCTCGTAGGGGCGGAGCGGAGATCGCCCACGCCAGCGGCGGGACGAAGGTCGCTCACACCGGCAGCGGACGGGAGGTCGTCTACACCCACGACAGGACAGAGGTCGTCTCCACCGGCGACGGGTAGGAGGACACCCGCACCCGCGCTGTCGACGAGTGGCGACGGGTCCGCGGTGAGCGCGAAGACGTCCGCACAGATGGCCTCGAGGCCGATACGAGGATGACGCCCTCGGGTCAGTCGTCGAGAGGTGTCAGTGTGCCGTGGGCCCGAAAGAGCGGCTCGGGCAAGCGCAACATGAGCGCCCGATCAGGGTAAGTGATTTTGATTTTATTCTTCGCATTCGTTTAATTGGCCCCCAAATCCTGTTGACTTCAGCGCTTCTTCCCCGATTACCAGCTCCGGGGCCATCTCCAAGGATGTAGCCCCGCTTGCACCGACCAAGGCCCTCAAGACTGGGGCGCGTGCCACACCGCACACAGCACCGCACCCCTGCCCGTTGTGGACATTGTGGCGGAGGCCGCGAAGCTCCAGGAGGCGATGGCTTGAGCGCCGGAGAGCAGGGGCGACGCCGGCCAAGGCGGTCCTATAACGGCCGCTCAGGCTGACGCCGAGGGGGAGGTCGACCGGGGCGGCGCAAATGACGCCACCCGGCCGGACATCAAAGTCGGGGCCGGTCGAGGCGACGCGGATAGCACCGCCCGGCCGGTCGCAGGAGATGAGGAAACTGGAGGGGGCGTGCAGGAATGCCCCGCCAGACAAATAGGGGTGGAGACCCTCGTCCTCGAACCCCCAAGGGCTGGGGTCAAGGGTGTCGTGGAGGAGGAGTTTGTGCCAAGGGCGCCGGCAGAGGAGGAAACCCACGTCCTGGAGCCTGCGGGGGCCCGGGACGACGGGGCTGTTGCAGCGGTGACGGCGCAAGTGGCCGGAGAACGTGGTGCCGGTGGTGCAACTGCCGGAGAGCAGTGAGGAGTACGGGGAGTCAAGGGACATCGACCCTGCTGCTGCTGCCAGCGCCGCCGATCGGACTGCCGAGTTCACGTCGGCCTCCGAGGAGGTACTCAATGCGGGGACGTCCAAGGGGCCCCGTCCCGGGGCGATCGTCCAGTCCGGGGTCCCTCTGGAGTTTCTCCGCAACGAGCAGGAGAAGGAAGCCGTCTGGAAGGTGCAGTTCGAGGCCAGCTCTCAGATTCTGGGCCACCTCGACCGCACCTTGGAGATCCATAGAACGACGGATTTCCAGATCAGCCAGGTAGGTGGCTCTCTCCCCGTAATCGTTTGTATTTGGCCTTGATTTTGTTCGTTTCATTCACACTCTTACACTTGCAGCGGCTGAGGGACATCTCGCACAAAAAGAGTGACGAGCTGAACCGGCTGTACTCCCAAATGCGCTGGCTTGGGCAGCACAATGCCGACTTGGTGCTGAAGAACATCGACGCCAACACCAAGATGACAGATCTGGGGGCGCGTCAGCAGGCGCTAAAGGAAGAGTTGGCGCGGACCGATGGCGAGCGCGACGTCCAAAGGGCCGCGGCCAAGCAGAAGGCTCAGGAGGCCGAGGCGTGGACTGCCGAGCTGCAGCGTGTGAGGACGGCGCTCGAGCACCAGGAGGCCGAACTCAAAGGCAAGGAGGCCGAGCTCCAACGCGAGAAGGCGACCGTCGCCACGCTCTCCGGGACCCTCGAGGAAAAGGAGGTGGCCATCCGGAACACGGAGGCCGCCCTCAAGGAGAAGGAGGACTCCTTGTCCTCGCTCAAAGAGGCCGCCCGAGTCCGGCAGGAGGAAGCGCAGAAGAATATCGCGGATGAGTGCTCGAGATTTCACTATTGTCGGATCCTAATTCATCGCAGCTTATCTTGGTTCCTTTGACCAGAGCTGAGGCAGAGAGTGGCGGACGAGACTGTGGCGAAGGAGGCAGTCAACACTGCACTCATGGCGGCGCAGGCTGAATATACGGACCTGGAGCGGACCGCTGTGAGCGTGTGCCAGGAGGTCGAGGGGGAGGGCGCCGTGTCTGGTAGCTCGGTGATCAGCCGCTTGCGAGCGCTAGGTGGTCGGATCGCCGAGCACGCCAAGAGCACCTTCCGCCTTGGTTTCCTGCGAGCCCTCGCCGTAGCCTCGACGAACTACATCATGGAAATCCAGAGGGTGTCATCGGGGTACGTCGTTGTAACACCCTAGGTATCTGCACAGTAATTAAAAAGGTGTCTGCATAGTAATTGTATATATTTTATATGCATCATGTGTTTGAATTGCTTGAAAAGGATCTTTTTGTAAATATAAAGGTTATATGTGTAATTATGATTTTATGCAAGGTCCTTTCTGCAGTTGTGTTGAATAGGTTGTGTAATTATAGCTTTTGTGGAGGGTGTTTTTGCAAGATTCAGTGCATTTAATGCATGGTAGCCAATTTTGCTTGCAAGTCTACATTTGAAGTGAATTTGCTTTGAAAAAGATAAAATTCCTAGAATTCAAATTCCTTTCTATGTTTTTAATTTTAGCTCTTGAATCTTTGGTCAAATAAATTTTTGCACAACATCAAAGTTGTAGATCTTGAAAAGTTGAACAACTTTCATGTTGGGCACTTTTTCATTTGAGCTTTAGTTTAAAAGTTATTGCTTGTTTACAGAGTGGTCCCTGGAATTTTCAGAAATTGCAAAATGACCCTTATCCCCATCTCCCACCTCCCTGCTCTGTTCTCGCCGCCGCCCACCGACAGCGCCGACGCCGGCGCCGTGGAGCGCCTTCCCGGCCATTACTTCGCTTCGCGCTGGCACCCACGCGTCGCTCTGCTCCTCCTCCCCCTCCTGTTGCCTCGCGCTGGAGCCCCCCGGCCGTGCCACGCGCGCCGCCGAGTCCAGAAGCACCCGCGCCGCCGCCACCTCGCCGTCGCGGTGGAGAGCCTGCTGCAGTGGCCGCCGCCCTCTTCTAGCGAGCGCCCGAGCACTACACCTACCCCAGAAATCGATTTCGTGCGCTCTTTTGCTCTCTCCTCGCTCCCACGCCTCGGAACGCCACCGCCACTCCACCCCGAACCCCGGCGAGCTCGCCCCCGCCGCGGAGCCGTCGCTGCAAACCCGCTCCACCCCAATAGCCCCCACCATTAGCCGCGCCTCGTCCTCGCGCAACTCCCAGGCCACTTCCCCTCGCCCAACCCTCACCGGAGCACCCTCGCCGTCGGTTGCCTCCGTCGCCGAGCCGCCCTGCTCCGTCGAGCCGCCGCCTCCGAGCCCCTCCCCGCACCCCAAGACCACCCAGTGGTGCGCCTTGAACCCGTGAAGCTCCCACACCCCTCCACCCTCGCCGCCGGTGAGCCCCTCGCCGGGAAACGGCCGGTCAACCGCCGCCTCCCCTATCTGACCCGGCCCAGGGACCTCGGGTTGAAAGAAAGAAAACCCCAGGGGGTTATTTGAATAGGCCTAGACTAAGATGAATAGTGCTATAGGGACTTCTTTGCTATGATTTTCAGTGAACTTTGAAATTCAATATCAATTCGTAGAAATTCGTAAAATAGCAAATCTTGATGTTTTGGAATCCTCTTGAAGAGCTCTATGCAGTAGAACCATAATATGTTAGGCTTTAGTTGCAAGTTTTTGCTGTAGAATTTGATTTGTGTTACTACTGCATAAATATTAGTTGATTTCATCTTTTTCTTAACTACTGTATAAAGCCATGTCTTGTAGTGAAACTTTTATGTTAGTTTACTCATGTAACACTTGTTTTGCTATAAATATTTCATGATCAGTTCCTTGGTGTAGCTATGTATTTGATTTAATCTTTGTTTAATAGACTTTATTTATGGTAAATAGTTTCTGTTCGTAATAAATCATGAATTTATTTCTGCGTCTTATTTTTGAGTAGTTTAGCTTGTCCAGGAAGTTTGAGCCTCAGATCATAACTAGAACAGGAGTTAAATTTGAATCTTCCTAAACTGATGACTGTTTTGTTTATTTTCTCAGAATTATTTATGTCTAGATAAAATCATGAAACATTTGCAGTAGCTATTTATTTACTTTTTCAACCTCTTGTTAAATTTTGAGCTTCTACTTTGCTCTAGTTTGACCTGTATAATTCAAGCTTGATCTAGGTGTTGTCTGATTGAATGAATTGTTGTGATTAAATAGCTACATGTCTTGGCATGATTTTTGCAGGGTAGCTTAATCTGTTCATGTTCTGTTTAGGGTAATTTTTTCTGAATTTATTACTGTTTGTGCTATGAGTTGTTGTTTATTGGCAAACATGGAATTAATTGCTATAGGAATAAGCCACCACTCATTTTTTTGAAGTTAGTATAACTTGCTTGTGCTGTTGATCATGATGCCTTGTGTAGTTAAATTTGTTATTTAACTACTCTATAAATGATTGCCCATATATGTTTATAATATTGTTCTTGCATTACATATAGACACGACTGCCTTATCGGACGGGACGTACGAGCTGGTCCCGGAATCTGACGGAGGTGATCTTGAAGCTCAAGTAAACACTGCTGAACTAACTGAAGCCCCGGACCAAAGTTCGGAAGAGCCTAGAGCTGAAATAGTTAGCAACTACCGAGAAGGCAAGCCCCGGACATAACCTATATTTCAAATTATTATCATTTACTGTTATTATTTGCTTATGCATTTACAGTTCTTAGGAGTTGAAGTGAAACCCTAGATGCATGATCCTAGGAACCCATGTACTGAATACTAGACTTGAGTTCGACTACTTGCTAAGCTTATAGGACCGGTAAAAGTCGAGTGATTGCCTGTCACTCGCGAGCTTTATAGGAATTGTTTGTTTACTTTCTGTTATCAATATAAGGACGACGGACGGGGTTGTGATCGATATCATGACTTTATGTGAGACCCCGTCTGTGTTGATGAACTTGCTAAGGTCGCGGTGTGTGGTAGTGCTGGTTAAGTTTTTGAAAGTACTAGCCACATGCCGTAAATATGGTACGCGGCAAGCCTAGTAGCCGATTGGACCGGGGAGTGGATATACCTTTCACTCTCTCTCAGGGATAGGTTTTATTTTTATGTTGCGCAACACTACGACTTCGAGGGACAAGGTTCGGCCTTGGAGCCCTGTAGTCGGGGAGAGTGACCCTATCCACAAACCGGAAAGAAAGGTCAACGGTTGTTTGGGAATGACCCGACGGTGTTCCAGACGTGTGTGCTAGGTTATCCTTGCAAGGTTGAATTTCGATCCAGAATCGTCCGCCTCTCACGATGAAATGAGACTGTTTGATCTCTTTGCCACACAGAGTAAGAAGAGCAACAATATTATGATCAATCTTGATGTTTGCTTTAAGTTCTACCATGATTGAATAGTAGTTGCTTACATAGAATGGTTAATCAACTAGAATCTTGAAAGCTAAAACTTGAAAGTAAGGATATACTCTTTATTGCTTTTCAGCAAAAAGGAAAACCAGAGCCTCACAGAACCTTGCATAGTCTAGCTAAAGTGGGCTACTTATACCCGTTGACGGTTAAGTCTTGCTGAGTATTAGAATACTCAGCCTTGCTGTTGAAACCCTTTTTCAGGTATGAGTTTTGAGGATCAGATCGCTAGCTTGACCTATCCTTGCTCGTTGCCTCCTGGCTGGTCCGTAGAGTGGGACACGTCTTCGATCGGCAATGACTATGATGAGTGATACCATGCTTGGGCTAGCCTGGTATTCTTTTTGCGACGTGTTGTAGCCGTCGTGTTTTATCTTCCGCTGTTTAAACCCTGAAGCTTTACACTTCTGGCGTGTATAACTGTTTTACTTAAGTTGGCTGTGTAATAATGGTTTGAACTGGTTTGTAATCATTGCTATGCCTGTGTTGTAAAATTGTGGTTGTAATATCTCTGGACTCGCCTTCGTGCGGGGTATGCTTGTTCGATCCGAGAACCGGTGGTTGTATCGGGACGTTACCCGACAGACCAAGAATTGTTCCGTTTGAAGTGCGTTTGAGCTGATGTTGTCTTTATGGTGATGGCCTGCGCACTTGAGCCGGGATAATTTAGGCGGTTCTGCCACAGTCGTCCCAACCGACGCCGATGCGGATGCTGCGTCGATCATCATGGATGATGCCGACGCCGCCGCCGAGGAGTTCGCCACCATCCTGGCCGCGAAGCTGGAAGCCGACATCCCCCATAGCCGAATTCGATGCTGCAGAAGATCCGCAAGGAGGGGATGATAACCTGTAGGAAGTCTGGGCCTCGGAGCCCATGTAATGAGTTAGAACTTTATCGTAATAGTACTTGTAGATGTAAGACATTGGTAAATGTAAATCGACAGTGTGGCCCATCGAGGCCTTATGTGTTCGAGCCCTCGTTTTCTTTACTCTTTTTTCGTGTTCTCGTATGCGACTTTGATAAACTTCTGCGAGGAATTTCGCATTCATAAGCGACTTAGGCGTGAGGTGGTGAGGGGGGTGCCGTACCTGGAGGCGTAGGCGGCCCCACAACTCGGCCGGCCTCGTACCGTAGTTGCTTATGCCTCACGTCCGTTTTTCCCAAGTATACGAGAAACTTAGATACGGAAATTTTTCGAAAAAACATTAGCGATTTTTTTTTGGGATGTTCGGGGATTCCCCCCGTAGTAGCCCCCGAGGGAGGCTTGGCTTTGCCGAGGGTAAAGCCAGGCGTACCTCAGTGTTCGTGCGCATCCGAGCCCCCGAGAGTTCGGAAGGTTCCCAAAAAAATAAACAAGTAAAGCGTACTCCTTTATTGTTTCAGGAAATCGTAAGTGTGAGTACAAACGATGTACGAATAGCTTGGAACTCTAAGGATAGAAGCGACGTAGCTGATGTATGTTCCAAGCATTGGTGAGGATTTCGCCCTTCTCGTTTGCCGGCTTGTAGCCCCCGAGGGTGGCCTTCGACAGTGTAGCCCCCGAGGGTGGCCCTCAAGGGTACACGCGACGGAGAGGGGGACCTGTAGAAAGTCGGTGGCTCGTAGAGCCCATGCAGTCGGAATAGCAATTTACCTTGAACATGTTTCTATGCGAGAAGACAGATTAATGTAAACCGACAGTGTTGGCCGCTCGAGGCCTTGTGCGTTCGTGCGCGCCGTTTTTGTTACTAAGTTTTCGTGCTCTCGTATGTGACTTAGATAAATTTCTGCGAGGAATTTCGCGTTCATAAGCAACTTAGGCGTAGGGTGGTGAGTGGAGATGCCGTATCCCAGAGGCGTAGGGGGTCCCGCGGCTCGGCCGGCCCCGTACCGTAGTCGCTTACGCCTCGCATCCATTTTTCTAAGTATACGAGAATCTTAGATACGAAAATTTTTAGAAAAACGGTGGCGATGCTTTGGGGACGTTCAGGGGTTCCCCCCGTAGTAGCCCTCGAGGGAGGCTTGGCTTTGCCGAGGGTAAAGCCGAGCGTACCTCAGTGTTCGTGCGCATCCGAGCCCCTGAGGGTTCGGAAGGTTTGCAGAAAATAAATAAGTAAATTGTACTCCTTTATTATTCCGAGAAACACGAGTACAAATGGTGTACAAAAGGGTTTGGAATTTCAAGGATAGAAGTGACGTAGCTTAGCCTGAATGTTCCAAACGTTAGTTTTGGGTGTGGTTCGTCGGAGTAGCTGCTCTGGGCGCAGCGGAGTTCGTCGGTGGCTCAACTGGTCGGTTCGTCGGTGAGTCCGCCATGTCGTTTGCCGCGTCGTTGCCCCGCTCCGCCAGCTCGACCATTGAGAACATTCGGGCGAGATCATAGTCCTCCTCGCTGGAGTCGTCGGAGCAGGCGAAGAAGTAGTCTGCCGCAGCCTGGAACGAGCGGAAAGCGTCGGGGTCGCGGACCCCGGAGTAGTCCTCGGCCTCCTCGGCCGTGAAGTTGTCCATGAAGAAGCTGATGTCGTCGGCGATCGAGCTCGCCGTCTCAGGGTAGGAGTCGTCAGGAGACGATGCGATGAGGTTGCAGATCGACAGGAGGTGATGACCCGGCAGATCCTCGTACTCGGCGAAGTTGGTGCTGGACGAAAAGGCGTAGGTGGCAGCGTTGCGCATCCCGAAGGGGAAGGGCGACGGCGCAGTCGCGCCCCCTCTGGGAGGCACTGGGGCTGCAGTCGATGATGGTGCCGGCGTAGGTGACGCCGAGGCACGTGATGACGAAGCGGTGGCCCCGTTGGCCGCGACGCTGAGCTGTGACATGGCAACCTCAACCCACGTGGGGGAGCTGAGGCGTGCCGCCCGGCGCCGCTCCACGCGCGCTGGTCGCGAGTGCTGGCCCGAGCGCCTGTTGCGCCGGGCTGGTGAAGTCGGAGTGTCAGGGTTGCGTCTGGGCGAGAGGAGCTCCATGAGGTAACCGTTACCGGTTGTTCTGAACTCAAGACTCCCGAACCAGATCACGTATCCCGCTGGGAGCGGATCCGAGGCACCCTTGGGGAATGGGTTGGATCTGCTCGTCATCCCTGGAGATCAAATGGGAACAAAAGAGAAAATGTCACGCAGCGGCCCCTACCTGGCGCGTCAACTGTCGGTGCCCTGACCCGGCGGTCCGGACCCAACCAGTGATGATGATGCGTGTTCCTAATCCCAGATGTTGATGCAAGAGGCAATACAGTAACGCACGGGTTTATCCTGATTCCGGCCGTGGGGCCGTACGTCCAGCAAAGGGGTGTGCGAGAGCACTGTACTATCTTGCACCGGGGTGCTTGTAGTAGGGGGTACAAGCGAGGCGAGAGAGGGAGGGAAGCTCCCAAGTATCTGCTAGAGGAGGAGTTGATTGAGGCGAGTGCCAATATCGGGGTTCAGATGAGCGTATGTTCCCTGCTAGTAGTGCGAAGTGTCGTGTCCTACCGAATGGGCCGACCCCCCCTAAGGGAACGCCCGCCTCCTCCTTTTATAGACACAAGGAGGGACGGTGCACATGCACAGGGGGTCATGAAAGTCATCGTCTTTTCCCCGAATCGCGGGGGTGCAGTGGTCTAGCACTGTGGGAAGTACACTGTGGGGTATGGCGCCGGACGTGGCAGTCATCCTAGGCTTTGTCCTTGGTCTTGCGAGGATCACGCCGGCGTCCTGGCAGTTCCAGCGGGAGGCGTGGCGGCGTTCCGAAGGTCCTGCAGGCCAGGGTCTTGTCCTTGTCAAGGCCGGAGTCGCTTCCGAGAGTCGTGCCCATGCCGTTCGGGGGCTCCGCGGAAGGGAAAGTACGAAAGAGGCATGGGGAGTTGGCAGTATAGTAGCTGGAGCAGTGCCGAGCACGTCTTGCACTGCGTCGCAGGTTCCCACAGTGTCGTCACAGCGTCCGGAATGGCAGAGCAGTGACCGGAGTTGGCGGACAAGACTCCGGTCACAGCCACTGTGGGGGATGGCGGCCTGGCGCCGTCAGACCCAGGCGTTGTGGAGGAGTGGTTGGCATTAATGCCTCCGTACGGCGGGCGGGAGAGTGGAAGGACCGTTTGTCTTTTCTGTCGACGGGTGGCTTTGCCCGGCGTCAGAAGAGCACGCCTCAGCCACTCGCACTTAATACGGGTGGGTGAGGGAGCTTCCAGCGGAAGGCTTGTGCCCGCGCCCGCGTCCGCGTGACACGTGGCGGCTCCGGACCCTTCCCGAGCAGCTAGCTGAGCCGAGAGCTCACGGGGGTCCGGATAGGCACGTGGAGGTCCCGGACCCATCTGCGGGAGTCCGGATGTCATGTGGAGGTCCCGGACCCATCTGCGGGGGTCCGGGTCCATGGCCATAGGTGCTGAGCATTTCCACCTCTGGGACTCGTGGTGACACCGGACCCGTCCCCGAGCGGGAAGCGGGCCCGGGACCGTTGGTCCGGTGAGATGGAGTTTGACCCCAGGGGTCCGGCTGCTCAGCTCCTTAGGGCGTAGACGATCCGCTTTCTCGAGGGTAGGCTCGCTACTCTCGAGCGAGGCGGATGCGCAGGGAGCGGTCGAGGGCTTCAGCGGGGAGCCCTCGAGCGAGGCGTAGATCACCCCGCGGGTTCGAGGGGGGTGCGGACGGGTCGCACTGAGTACGTGGGCCACGTGTTGGGCTTCTTTGAGTCCTTTCCTTTCTTCCAGCTTGGAAGGAGGTTGTAGGGCTTCATGGGCCCGGTTGCCCAGTATGTGTTTGCGTTTTTAGGGCGATTTTAGTCCCGTGATTAGGGTGCCCCTAATCACGGTACCCGACAAGTTTATCTTCATTTGAGTTCATATAAAAAGTTATAAATTATTTTTTAATATAGAGCTTTAGATGATCCTGTTTTGACTCAGATGAAACTCAAAGCCAAGTTTATGGACTGGGATGGCATAACTGAACAAGTTTGACGACCTAAACGGGTGATTTTAATGTTTAGGGACTGGAATGACACAACTGAACAAGTTTGAGGACCTAAAAAGTCGATTTGCAAATTTAGGGACCGGGATGACAAAACCGAACAAGTTTAAGGACTGATGATGAACTTTACTCTTTTCCTTGGCTAGGGATCCTAACATTGTCGTCGAGGCTGGAAGCTCGAGGGCACGGTGTGGCACCACTCCATATCAAGAATGCAACTCTCACTTTTTAAGTTTAATTAAATTTATTTAAAATAGTATTAATATTTATATTGTAAAGTGGATATTATTAAATTAATCATGTAATATATTTATGTAATATATTTATATACTAAATCTATTTGATAATATAAATATTAATAAAATTTTGATAATATAAATATTAATAAAATTTTATATAAATTTGGATAAATTTGAAATTATTTGACATCTCAGGAGGTGAGAATTGATTATTTAGAGAAGGGAAGCGGTAGTTTTCGTGGCCTGCTACTGCTAGCGACTTCCGCCGGCTATAAAGAAGATGTGGTCTTCTCCTAACTTTCTTTGCGCCAAGTTGACTTACGACGGAAAAAAAAAGTGCTTCATATTTTCAAACTTTCTCTTGGAAATCAGGCCGGTATTGGCGTATTACCGGCATGGTCACAGTGACCTTTGTATTTTCTATTCACGAGTCCAGCACAACAGCAAAATGGCTTGCGAATTTTGTAAAAAAAAGTACAATAATGGGCGGTATATGTTACATGCCCATCTAAGAACACTTATTCGTAAGGCGTAAGGTATTCATCTGTCCATTGTAAATTCTGAATATTATGTTATAAAATTTCTAAGTCTAACAGTAAGTTAAGTTGATTGATTAATACTTTGAAAACGAAGTTGAAGTGTCCGAGATGAAGGGAAAGCATCAGCTATGGCATAATGCTTCCAGTTTGCTACAAATCCGTGCAAACTGTTTGCATGTTGTAGCCTAAAAAGAACAGTGAAAGGCACACGATTGGAGTTATTAGACTCTATTGGCCATTGACAGCCTACAAAGGTTATTGGGCTCCTACACGACTCATCAGTCCAACAAGTATTTCCCTGCTAGATAAAAAACAAACAAACAAGTATTTCCCTGCTGCCGGCGGCAGGCCACCCGCTGCCGGCACTACAGGAGTAGGAGACCAGGTCAAGGAGAATGGGGCAGACGACGGGAGCGCAGACATCATCGCCGGCGCCTCCACGCTGACAGAACCTAAGCCGCGGGCTGCTGCCGTAACACTGGTGAGTGGTGACTGGTGGTGGTGGATGAGATCGGCAGGATCGAGCGGATCGGTGGTGGAGAGAGGTAGAAGATGGCCCTAACCCTGAACTCCATTTTAAACGGGGTTTGGGCCACGGACTGGCGAGCGCGGCCATCCACCCACACTGCCGGCTTCGCAAATCGTCTGCACATTTCTCAATGTTGAATCTATGGTTGACCCTAAGTTCCCGAATTTACTGTCGATCCCACACGAGCACGTCATTCCACGAGCCTCCTTCTCCCCTTTCCCTTTCTCCTTTCCCCTTCTCTCTTTCTCTTTCCTCTGGATAGATCCAGGCGAGAGCTCGAAGGTGCGCTCGAGGCAGCTGCATGGAGTGGCGACCAGCCCCGGTCGACGCGAGAGCTCGAGGAGCGCCCAGTGACGGCGGTGATGGGAGGCGCGGCGGTGGTGGGGCGGTGCGGCGAAGTGGCGCGGCACTGCGGGGCGGGGAGGTGCGCCACTAGCGGAGTGGTGCGGCGCGGCGGGCTGACGTGGTGCCACAGGCTCTTAGTTTTGGCTTTTTTTCTGTTGCAAAATTTTTTACCAATTTTTTCCACCTGAACTTTTCTTTGGTTTTGGATGCAAAATATTTTTCTTTATTTTTTCCTAATTTTTTTCTCGTTTTAAATTTTTATACTTGATTTTTCTTTTATTTTTTTACAATTTTCTCTTTCAAAATTTTTCCATTTCTCTTCACATTTTTTCTAAAAAATTCTCCAAAAAACTTTTTATTAGAAAATAACAAAAATGTTACCAGAAAAGGGAAAAAATAATCAAAAGATCAACTGTAGAGAGGAGTTCCCTAGGGTCAACCGTAAATTAGCTTTCCCTGCACATCTCCCTCCTGCTTTTTTTTTTTGAGAATCACACAGTACAACTAAGACGCCCACAACACGCACGTACACTCACACTCTATGAATACACGTACGCAAACCCTATTCTTATGAGCATCTTCGAAGAACTGTGCACCGGTAGATCTGAAGATTCCCGAAATCACCACTGGCGCCTCATCGTCGACGGGAACGTCGCTTACCACTTAACGTGTAACACCGGTAAATCTTAGAAAAATCCCAACAAAAAATGTGAGCACCAAAATTTGAATCCTGGTGGGTAGCGTCCCACTGAACCGTCCTACCATTGTACAGCAAGCCAATTCGCACATCTCCCTCCTGCTGGGCGCTTTCCGTTGGAAGACGAAGGGCAGTGCCCTCGGGCCTTGGACCTGCTGGGCTACCCTTTGTGGGCCTTGTACCGGGCCAGAGCAGCTGCCGCCGCCCGCCGCTGCTTGCTTTCTCTTTTCCTTTATCCTGGGAATTCCCATGGCCTGTTAATTCGCGAGTGCGCGCCAAAAGCGCTTGTGGTGAGCGATCCCCCACACTAGTGGCTTCCTTTTTATGGAAAGTTTTCTCTTTTCATCTTTCTATATTTGGATTGTTAAAACTTATAAAGAGGATTATACGTATAACATTTTGTGCATAACTTTTGAGAGGATAAATTTTCATAATAATTATTACCATGCACTGAACTTTTACGCATAATTCTTTGCTAACACCTGCTTGAAGGATAATTTTTTGGTATAACTTCTACGATACGTACAATTATAACTTATAAATATGATTTTACATATAACTTTTTGCGCATAACTTTTGAGAGGATAAATTTTCATCATAACTTTTACGATGCACATGCATAACTCTTTCCTAACTTGTTTTTGAAAGATAATTTTTGGGTATAACTTTTACGATACATACAATTTTAAGGCATAACTCTTCAAACGAGCTTGTAGCAAATAATTTTATATCACAACTTCTATGAAGATGTTATCAGGAAGACTTATGTACAACCTTTTCACACAAGTTAACTATACAACCTCTAAGCACATACTTAATATAGTTCCTTTAGTATGATTTTCGTAAAATAATTCTCAAGAGAAAACATAATAGAATGAAAGGAAAAACCTGTAAAGAAAATGATTACTCTTGCCATTATAGAACGTATAAAGCAAAAAAAATGGAAAGAAAAAGGAGAAAACAAATTAATATCGCGTGGGTGGCCGCAGACAGGCAGACAGACAACTGCACCCCGAACTGTAACATAGCCCGCACGAAGCCACGTAGCGCGCGATCGTGTTATTGGATTTCCGGAATTTCCTTCTAATTCAAAATTACTAAATCAATCATGGGAAAACTCGTCAGCTTTGCAACAGAATCAGCTTGTGCTGCGCGTCGCTTTGCTCTCGGGTATTCCACTCAAAACACGCGATCGAGTTGGCCATTAGGCCTCCTCTAGTGGTTGCCGCTGGCATGGCTGCCTGGGCAATTTCGCCAGCCGGCGCAGCAGTATCAATATTTTGGACTCTGTGTATGTGAGGGGAGAAGCACTATCGTTAGTCCCGCGCTAGTGTGAATGTTTCTTTACTATTCATCTATTAAACAAATCCTATCGATGGCGACTTCACCGGCCACTGGAGGAGGCCTTAGGGCGTCCGCAACAAGGCGATTTGAGCCAGCGACGTCGCCGGCTGAGGTCCGATGTGGAAGCAAAAAGGAGGAGAGAGAGGACTCGATAGCGACGGAGAAATCGCCGATCGATTTGCGCCTGTGTGTGAGACAGAAAGCGGGCCAAATAATCTTGTAACGCGTGCTCATCATCTCTCCGCCACTCGTGCTGGCGAAGTCGCCGGCTCCGCTGCGGACGCCCTTAGCGAAGGATCCAACGCCGAACCAATGATTGCACCATGCTGACGGCGACGGCTTCAAATGCGAACCCAGCCAGTGTCAGTCGACGTTGATTTGGGCCGTGTTTGGTTCCCAAATTCCAAAAAAATTTCTGGCACCTGCATGGTGACTTAAATCTAGACGAAATAAAAAAAGTATTGCGACTGCTGTCTGTAAATGGCGAGACGAATCTAATGAACCTAATTAGGCTGTAATTAGATGCTAAATTGCTACAGTAATGCTACAGTAAATAACCTCTAATGGCAGATTAATTAAATTCATTAGATTCGTTTCGTGATTTACAAACAAGTTCTGTAATTATTTTTGTGATTAGTCTATATTTAGTACTTCAAATATAGAAAGATGCTTTTTCAAAATTTTTACAGCCTGCAACCAAACACAGCCTTGGTTGAGTGTTTCGGGCCTCTGACTCGGACAACTCCTAATCTCCTATCAGGATGACGCCATCCTCGGAATCATCGTCGGCGTCGCCGTCCGCCCGGCCATGGCCGGCTTTGCCAACGACGTAAACGAAGCTCCAAATCGGCTCGAGTGCCTATTAAAGATGTCACTAGTCAGTAGTCACTACTCGGGGAAAAAAAGATTGCACACTCAGACTGACAGGCACAGCAACTTCTAGTAGAAGGTCACAGGGGACAGGGGCCAAGAACACTAACCTCTCACTGCCCCACTATCCTATCCGATCGGCCACGACGATCGCCCGGAACCAGGACTAGGATGGGTAGCCAGGGACAAGCGGCACCCGGCGGCCTCGGAGACGCGGACGACGCCGGCGGGAGGGCGCACTTCGTGTTCGTCCCGCTGATGGCGCAGGGCCACCTGATCCCGGCCGTCGACACCGCGCTGCTGCTCGCCACCCACGGCGCGGTCTGCACCATCGCCGCGACCCCGGCCACGGCCGCGCGGGTGCGCCCGACCGTCGACTCCGCCCGGCGCTCCGGCCTCCAGATCCGGCTCGTCGAGTTCCCGCTCGACCCCGCGGCCGGCCTGCCGGACGGCGCGGACAACATGGACAACGTCCCGCCGGAGCACGTGGGGAGCTACTTCGCCGCCGTGGCGCGCCTCCGCGAGCCGATCGAGAGCTACCTCCGCGCGCACGCGCCGTTCCCGACGTGCGTCGTGTCGGACTTCATCCACCCGTGGACCACGGTGCTCGCCGCCAACCTCGGCGTCCCGCGGCTGAGCTTCTTCAGCATGTGCGCCTTCTGCCTCCTGTGCCAGCACAACGTCGAGCGGTTCGGAGCCTACGAGGGCGTCGCCGACGACAACGAGCCGGTCGTCGTGCCGGGGCTGGAGAAGAGGGTCGTGGTGACGAGGTCTCAAGCTCCCGGGTTCTTCCGGGAGTCGCCGGCGTGGAAGGAGTTCGCGGACTACATCGAGCGCGCGCGGGCCGAGGCCGACGGCGTCATCGTCAACACCTTCGAGGAGATGGAGCCGGAGTACGTCGCCGGCTACGCGGCGGCGCGGAAGATGAAGGTCTGGGCCGTCGGGCCGGTGTCACTCTACCACCAGCAGCGCGCCGCGACGCTGCTGGCGGCGAGAGGGTGCGCCACCGCCGCCATCGAAGCCGGCGAGTGCCTCCGGTGGCTCGACGGCAAGGATCCCGGCTCCGTCGTGTACGTCAGCTTCGGGAGCATCGCGTACGCGGGCGCGAAGCAGGCCGTGGAGCTCGGCCTCGGGCTGGAGGCGTCGGGGCACCCGTTCATCTGGGTGCTCAGGAACGCCGACGAGTACGACGCGGCGGCGCGCGAGTTCCTGGGCGAGCTGGAGGCGCGCGTGGCGGGGCGCGGCCTGCTCGTCCGCGGGTGGGCGCCGCAGCTGCTGATCCTGTCCCACGCCGCCGTGGGCGGGTTCGTGACGCACTGCGGGTGGAACTCGACGCTGGAGGCCGTCGCGGCGGGGCTGCCGGTGGTGACGTGGCCGCACTTCACGGACCAGTTCCTCAACGAGAAGATGGCCGTCGAGGTGCTGGGCATCGGCGTCAGCGTCGGGGTCAAGGAGCGGCTCATTTACCAGGCGGTGGAGAAGGAGATCGTCGTGGGGCGGGGCGTGGTGGAGGCGGCCGTGAGGAGCGTGATGGGCGGCGGGGAGGAGGCGGAGGAGAGGCGGCGCCGGGCGCGCGCGCTCGCGGCCAAGGCGAGGGTGGCTATGCAGAAAGGCGGGTCGTCGCACGGGAACCTGCTGGATTTGGTCGAGCGCTTCAAGGCCGTTTCTTGATTGGCGTAGTGTGGGGAGCGAATGGCAGTTGCAAAAATGCAAAATCATGCTAGGGACGGGTTCTGTCTTCTGTTTAGCGTGGCTATCGTTCATTCATGACATTGCTTTTGTTTCTTGGAAGCACAGCTAGACAGGTCGACCACCTTCGAGGTGACGTAGTCACCATAGATTTAGATTTTTTTTATAAAAAAATAATCTCATAGATATTAAGATAGACATAAGATATTGCACACCATAGATTTAGTTTTTTTTTAATCTCATAGATATTAAGATATTACACACAGTTGTATCGCATATATATAAGGTGTTAAGGAAGAGAAAGAGTTTGATATAAAACCACATCAAAAGATTTTGGTTCCATAAATCTAAAGCATTTCTCAGCTTAGAAAAAAGAAACATCCAGTTGCTCCAAAACGGTTGTGAGCGAAAACTACTTTTTTAAAGTAATACTCTCATCGTTTCAAATTATAGGTCGTTATTAGTTTTTCTAAATATATATATTTGCTATGCATCTAAATTACGTTATGAAACAACTTATAAACGGAGGGAGTAGCTGGATTCCTTCCAAAAGAAAAGAAAACAAATGCACAAAGATGGAACTGCAACAAACCAGACACACCGATGGACACAAAGCTAGCTACCAAATGATCCGAAACAGTGTGGTCAAAACTCAAAAGACGGCAATAAGCCTTAAGTATTCACTCCCCAGCATCATAAAGTTCGATGATATACAACCATGACTACATAAAAAAACCATCTCAAATCATATAGAGGCAAAGAAACTAAATTACATAACTTCTTAAGTTAATCTCATTTCATCTTTAACCGCACTAGTAGAATGCACGTACGGCACACACGTATTTGAAGAATAATATTGTGAAAACATACTCACACTAAATTTTAGCTATAACAAGCATTTAAAAAACTATATATTTCACCATGATTTCGCCCCAGGCAACAAAGAGCTTCCAATACGCCTCCCGCAAGTAGTTCCTAGAGTCGGCTAGATTAACATTGTTCCGTGCGTTCTCCAGCAGTTTCAACCCTCGCAAGTTGTCGGCGCCGTCCATGATGAAATTGGGTAGCGCCCACTAGCTCTATCATCAGAGCCCGCTTGTTATCCATCGCCGACGAGCCCAACGAGAGGAGGAGGAGATGTTCCATGAGAATCCATTGGTGTTCGAAGGTTTCATCCATAAGCAGATCAAAATTAATAGCAAGAACCACACGTTTTTTGTCATGATTCAATTGGTAATTGAACTTGGCACTGGCAACAAGTGAAGTATCAAAATCCAGTTCATCGGACCTAGCCTTGTTATAGCAGTATATACTCTGATATAAAGAATTGAACCCAAACATATCATCAGCGTCAAGAGTTTTTTTTTATCAAAGTTAAAAAATCCAGCAAAAATGAATAGGTCTTTTATGCCTGTGCATTGCTAAGGGTGGCAAAAAAATATATAAATACACAAAGTATGGATAACAAATAATATTTTCATGCTGATTTGTAGCCAAGAGGTTGGCCTTCTACAGCTTTAGATTTGCTCGGTTGCAAGTTGCAAATGACACCATACCGGTGCTATGTGCGGAAATCAAACCAACCTACAATCCAAGCTTAAAAACAATCAATCCATCCTAAAAAACAAACAACTCTTGAGAATACTAATCATTTAGAAAAAGAACCTATAGCACCTTTTGAAGAGGGGTTTGAAATTTCCTTAGCTTTTTAAGCAGATCTCTATATGCAATAGTAGTTAGTGGCCTTCTCGTTCTGCTGAAGACTAAGAGCAGTTTTCTCCCTTTGCATGAAAGGATCTTAGTGATGCCTAGGAGAGGTTGAATAGTCAAACCTGAAAAACTTAAAAAATTATTCACAGGGGATCAGCCTGTCAGAACTTCCGACCCTTGTGTAGGAAGTCTTGATGGATCTGAACTTCCGAGTTCCGACACTTGTGAAGGAACTTCCGACAAAAGTTAAGAATTTGAATGAACTAAAAGTTTTCAGATGAACCAAAGAAAAGTGTTTGAATAAAAAGTTTGCCAATAGGTCCTAGAGTAACTTGCAAGTGATCTCTCACAACGGAACAACACACAAACGTAGATCGGGATAAAACAAGCTCAAAGTCAACAAGAACAAGATATGAACAATAAGAGCACGTGACAGAAAATTTGTTCCTGAAGTTCACTCCCACAAAGTAAGCTATGTCTCTGTTGACGAGCTCACAAAGAGGGGGGTTGTCCACTTAACCCTTTCCCTCAATCAATCACCGAGGAGGATTGAGTCATTTACTATGAAAATCCATTAAGGATTAGGGTAACACAAACTTCTCGAGACGCACACACACGAGAGGACGCTCCACGGGCGACGCCTAACCGTCTAGAAGCAAGCTTCAAGAGTAACAAACGTGAATCGACGGAAGGAGATGCTTTAAGCATCTTCAAGGATTAGCTCTTGGAGGGAGTGGGGAGAAGTTTTGAAGGCTCAAGAGTGTGTTTCAGTCGAGGAAGAACAGCAGCCAGTGAAGAGGGGGCGAAGGGGTATATATACCAGAGCCCAAAAAGTAGTTGTTACAGTGCTGGTTATGTGGTTCTCGGAGCTTCCGACAACATGGTCGAACTTCCGATGCATTCAAAACAAATTGGCCAAGCACCCTTTGACGGAGGGAGGAAAGAACTTCCCGGGGCGGGGGGGGGGGGGGGTGTCAGAACTTCCGACCCGTGCAACTGAATTTTTTACCTAACAGACCATACTGTTCATGAGCGGAAGCTTGTTTGAAAGTAGCCCGCTCTTAATCGTCCAAACAAAAAAGTAGCACTCTCTTTGTTCCAAATTATGGGTACTTTTGATTTTTTTTCCTATATATATTGCTATGCATCTAAATTGCGTTATCTTACTATTACTAATTGGAGGCTTTTTTTAAAGCCTCCAGGTGAAGCCACCTAGGATCCTAGGTGGACAGTTTAAAAAAATAGAGAAATTCTACAAATTCTCATAAAAATCAGAAACATCCGGCCATCAATTCGCCGACTCTAATCATAATAATCATTGGATCTGTTATATTTTTTAATAAATTACCTACCTTTGTCATTATGAATATAGACTAAAATAACCCCCTAAACATGTATCTAAATTACCCATCTCTGCCATTATAAAGAACTAATCTAAAGTAACCCCTAATCTTCATGTAAATTACCCACTCATGCCACTACAAAAATAATATCAAATAACCCCCTAAACTTTTATATATATTATCCAATGATAACATAATAAAAAGTTAAAATGAACCCAAATCTAAATCAAAATTATGTTATTATAATAAAATCCTAAAGCACATCAATATAAAATTCTAAAGTACTATTCCTACCATTATTAATAATTATTTATGTTATTATTTATATAAACATACTAACCATAATGTGTCTGTCACCATATATTCATGTATAAGAGAAGAGATAAGAATACCAATTTTTATGTTGTTCACATAGGTCAAACAAAAATGTTCAATTAAACACATATCAAACATATATGGAGATGCGATGTGAAGTGAGAAAAAATTTATTAGTAACTAAACATATCACATTTATTACAATTACATAATGATAAATATGTATCTTTGCAATACTATATTAGAATATTTAATTAGTTAAAAAAAGTGTGAGATAGATAATTATTAGATATCTCTAACTAACCCGTGCGGGAGCACGGGTTGATAGACTAGTGCATCTAAATTGTGTTACATTTATTAGATATATAGTACGAACGACATATCTGGCATATCTAGAACATCTAAAATGGTCTATAATCTGGAACGCAGGGAGGAGCTGTGACAGCAGTGGTTTTTGAAGCTAGATCCGCCGCGGCCCTTTCGTCATGTAGCAGCAAAGTTTGCGATGATATAGGTCGAGCATTTATAATTGTATCAGCCAATTGTACTGTGTAGCAGCCAATTGTATCGCCGGAAATGCTCTGGCCCAGGCGAGTGTACCGCCCAGGCCCAGCAATTGAATTGGCCCGATAGAATGGCACGTACCGCGATCAAACTAGCATTTGGCCCAGCCGAAGACCCACAAACTTACGGCCCAGAAACACAGCGCCGCCACACACACGCACAAAGCTTGGATTTCTCTCTCAAAGAAGAAAAAAAAGCATGAAAACGCACATAGCTGTAACTGCAAGAAACCAGACGCACCGACGGACACAAAGCTAGCGACCAAATGATCCGCTTTGGCATGGTCAAAAGAGGACGACGAGCCTTAAGTATTCACTCCCAGGGAACGACTACTAAATTATTACGTACTAAACAACTTAATAATTAAACAGCGAGCGGCCGGTAACATGCCCAGCTGTGCAGCCGGGGGCAGTACTCTGTAGAAAGCAGCCCTGCATGGCTGCATGTGCCCGGGGACTTGCCATTATTCTACTCCCAGCCCTTCCAGAGATTTCCCATAGTAAAATTTTTAAGGTACCTACCTACCGTGTGCAAGCGCAGCAGAACAACGCCGAGCTCCTCCTGCTTTTGGTCTTCCCCAAATATGCAGGGCTTGTTTTGTTCACAATTTTTTTTGAATTTTGATAATGTAGAATTTTCGTTGTTATTTGACAATTAATATTTAAATATAAACTAATTAGATTTAAAAGATTCGTTTTATAATTTACAGTTAAATTGTATAATTATTTATTTTTAATTATATTTAATGCTCCATGTATATATCCGAAGATTTGATGTGATGGATATTATAGAAATTTTTTTGGAAACTAAACATGCCGGAAGAAAAAACCCACACCCGAGACCGGCGTAAAGGCGAGCGGAAACCCCTATCAAATTCAAACGCCCGCCCATACCAATTCTTTTCAGTTTCGTCTCCCGTCCGCCGTGACGCCACGTTTTAGGTACCGATAGTGACCCAAGGGATCAAAACAGATCACGATAAACGGAGGCGCGTCGTCGAATCCAACCCCGACCCGATCTACCTGATCCCTCAACGGCATCGTCGTCCTCAGCAGCCCGTTCGTGGCTTCTTGGAGTTGGCTCCCCTCCTCGCATGGGTAGCGTACGGCTCCGGCGGCCCGGCGCGGCGAGCGGGCGCGCTCGCTGTCGCGGGGGGCGCAGAATAATATTATTTCGGGGCGTTCTTTTTGGCCGGTCGCTATAGGACTAGAACCCCGGCGACGTGGAGGGCGCCGGCGTCTTCTCGCCGGCCTCCGTCGCTGCCACACCCGGCGCCCGCGCGCGGCATTATTCAATTGCCAGCAGAGCTCTCGGAACGGCATGATGGGGGGGGGGGGGGGGGGGTGGCCTCACAGGCGGGCGCCGTAGAAAACTCAGAACTGCCGAGGCGGGCATGGGTAGGCCCGGCCCGGCCGGCTGGCGTTCCGAGACCGGGGCCGGCGGGGCTTGTCCGTTTGCAGTTGCAGATCACAGGTGGGTGAGAGCCCCATGCAGGCAGGCATGGACGACGCGACGGACTGACAGGAGGATAAGCTGCCCGGCGGGGCGGGGCCGCCGGCCGATCGGTCCTGTGGCGGCGAGCAGCGCGGCACGCTGGCCAGCCGGGCGCGGTGGCCGGCAGGCCGCATGATTGGGCATGCGGCGGCCTCCAGCGCATGGCCCCGCGGGACACACGGCCGCCGGCGACTTTTACGACGCGCGCCGGCACGACGGGAGGGCCGGAGGACGGCGGCGGAGGACCTCAACTCCTGCACATGCATGCGTGCTCTTCCAAACCATTAATACTGTTCCTCCTCGCCTCCTGACCTTTTTTTTCCACTGGATTTTATCAGCTCGTAAAACTTGTACTCTACCGACGTGAAAAACTAGGATAGGCAGCCAATGCCCTCCGCTACGAAGCAGCCATTTTTCTTTCTCTCTCATCAGGCTGCCACGACGCAAAGCCGCAGGCCAAGAACACGAACACGACGACGCTCACCAGCCTCGGCCCACAGCTCACTTTCACCACCACCCGACCCGACCTCGTCGAGTTCGGGCCCCGTTTGGATCGTTTGCGCTATAAACAGTAGCGCAGGAACTAAACGAAGTCTATTTGCAAAATTTTTTCATAGATGAGTGCACCTTTGTACGACGAATCTAATGAGTCAAAAAAAATCCGCGATTGGCTACAATGATACTACAGTAACCATCCTCTAATCATGCAGTCAAATACCTCATTAAATTCGTCTTGCGAAGTAGCGTAGGGATTATGAAATTAGTTTTGTAAACTGACTTCATTTAATACTAGTAATTATTGGTCAAAATTCCATAACACAATTTATACTTATACTAGGGAACCCAACAGAGCCTCGTTTCAAGCGCGCTGTAGCAGACGAGACTTTTCGGGCCATGTTTTTAGGCGAAAAGTTGCCGAGAAAAGACGCCGCGCGCCGGCGCGCGCGAGCGGAGCAGCAGCGGGACTCGGGAGACGGCATGCCATGGCGGGGCCCGTTTCTCAAGGGTAATTCTACTCATCGCGCGTGCTAATAGGACGCAGCCTATCGCAGAAGCGAGATAGTACAGCGACCCAGGCTAAGCTCGGCCCACGATGCCTACTTTTCTATTCGATTTGTTTGGCTCTTTTTTTTTTAATCGGATTAGAACTCCGTTAAACCCAAGTGCTCGGTGCAATCACCAGCAACTAGTCCTCCAGGCTCCTTTTCTATTAGATCATTGTATAGAGTTTTCTATTTGTTCCAGAACATTTATTTCGGACATAACATTTTGTCTTGTTTCTGGAACATTTTGTTTTGTTTTCTAAATTAGTATGTTATATTTTTATAGAATATTTTTATTTGTTTCAGAACAATTTTATTTATTTTGAAATATTTTATTATTTTTAATGTATATTGCACACTAATAATGATCTGTTTACTTTTTCGTTTCCTCATTATTACCTGGATCGTGCACTGACTTTTCTCTCTCGACATGGATCGAAGTACTAGAGGCAGGCCAGCTGCTTTTGCGACGTCACAGCAGCCAATCGCGCGCGTTATGTATAGACGCCCCCGTTTCTCAAGGCGACGAAAGGCACGAGCCCATCGCGCGTGCGACAAGGACGGAGGGGAGGGTTGGGGCGATCGGGGCCGTCGGTCTCGGGATCGGGCGGTCAGGATGCGCGCACCTTGCGGCCGCTCATTGGGCGCGCTATACCGTCGCCAGCCCGCTGCGCCCCGCGGACGCTGACACGTCGCGCTCGCTAGCCATCCGTCCCGCTGGTCCCCCGAGAACCGGAGCCACTAGTATTCTAGTCCGGGAAAGGGGAAAAAAAGGCTAGGCTCACGGGCCGAAAGCTACACGCAGGAACGGCACGGCGCGCGCACGTAAGGCGGACGCTGGCTGACTGGATGGAGGAGCGAACCATACTGCTGGTGCCGGTACCTGGAACCAGAAATCCAGCATGTTAAGGATTCAAACAACTTTTAATAACCTTAGCAGACCACTATAATCTATTTCCAGTGGCATATATTCGAAAGGATTATCTGCTCTGGGTTTTCAACGTAAGCTCCTTTTTTTTAAGAAGGAAATGGTTGCATGTAGTACTATCTATTTTCGGTTAACATACTATGATAGTTGTATGAGCCTCTATAGCTACCACCATGTACTACTAGGGGTTAATATTGTTCTATGATTGTGGGAATGGATTCCATTAAGTTTAATACTGGCTAACAAAAAGATGGTACATTTCACAAACTTTTGCTAGGTACTTGGATAAGATAAAACTATAGCAGTCAAAATTTTATCCCTTTTCTTTTGTCCAAATCTGCTCATCACGCCTATCATACATTTTGGATATTACATATACGCCTCTACAACTCCTTTTCTGTGAGCGCCCTATGTTTTTCTATAGGCTTGAGTAACGCTGCCAGGATAATCTATCTTTAATTCTTGAATTCGTGCTAGATATATCAACAACTTTCTCAAGACGCGGCTTTCGCGCCACAACTTTAATTAATGGGGCCGCCCACAAGTACCCTGATATATGCTTAAATGAATAGAGTATCATCTGGCATCGAATACATGGTGCGGCGTAGGTTCAACATGTTATCTAACCATCCTAGCGGCTATAGATAGACATCTATCTAATCTTAATATCTTGTATCTTGTTCAAAAAATAAATATCTTGTATCCATTAGATGTACTTCTATCCTCGCTCATAAGGATGCGGGTCCACCCCTTATTTAGATAGAGTTTGGAAGGTTTATCCGGAGGATCTATACAACTACACGTTATTACGCAGAAAATGCAATCATCCAAATAGTTCTTGGTTATTTTGTATTACTACCTACAATTGTGCGAACGAGCCTGCAGCCCGACTGGCTAGCAGGGCTCAAGTAGCGCCCCTGCCTGCCGGCCGGGGTTCGATTCCCCATGGGGACGGATTTTCCGGCAGACAGTGTAGGGATAAAAAATCCCCTCGCTGTGCTCGCCGCAAGACATGATCGTGATCGCTTTCTCTTAATGAAATACGGTGGGGGCCGTTTCACCCCTTGGCCGCGTTTTTTTTTCTACTTACAATTGTTCATATCCTGTAACTTTACAAATAATAATATGAGTTATTATAACGAAGAAATGTAAAACTAGAACACATGTTGCTCGTTCTGGCGCATCACTCCACTTTTATTGTGGACATGTACGTAGTAAGTGACCAATGTCATCTGTAACAGTGTGGCAAGTGGAAGTGTTTGACACTTTGACCCACGCACCCAAGCGAAGAGCGGGTGTGCCGTGTGCCCGCTGTCCGGCGCCCCCCACTGATCATCGCAATCCTCTGACCGACCGGCTGCGGGGCCTTAGGCTGACCACAGCGGATGGAGCAAGAGCAAATTTACTCCCTTCTCGTTTCCCACGCCCTCTCTGTCTACAGTGCCAAACAGTGCATCTACAATGTCAAACAGTGTATTTGCTCCTTCCACTGTGGACGGTCTTAGGCCCTGATCTTTACTCGTAAACCCATAAACCAAAAAAAAAGTCATATAGAATATTTTGACACATACATAAAATACTAAATAAAGTCTATTTAAAATTTTTTTTGTATGGATGAGCTGTAAATCGCGAGACGAATCTAACAAGATTACTTAATTCATGATTTACAACATCGATGCTACAGTCCATCTGTAAAAAAAAATAATTATGGATTAATTAGCATCATTAGATTTGTCTCGCGATTTACAATCCATCTGTAAAAAAAATTTATAAATAGATTTCATTTAGTACTTCAAATTAGTAAAATTCCATCGCAAAATTTTTTTTGTTGGAACTAAACACGGCCAAGTCGTCCCCCACTCCCCCGACGGCAGCGGCAGGGCTCTTTATTGGCCCCGAGGCGACACCTGTCCCCTCGCCCGCCTCGCCGCCGCGATCGCCTCCCGCAAAGCCGCACCAACCCCACCAACGCTCGACCTCCATATCCCCCGATGCTCCCTTTTTAATCCGCCCCCGCCCGCGGCAGGATTTCCCCTTGCTAATTGTGGTATACTGTAGCGCTCCGCAGCTAATCGCGCTCCATCGAGCTCCAGCCGGGTCGCCCTCCTGCGCTGTTGCTTCTGCCGCCGCAGCTCGGCTGGCTATAAGTCTGCCCCCTTTTTCCCCACCCTGCGCCGCTCGGTGCTCGCCTCGCGTGTTCCTGTGGTGCCAAAGCTCCGGGCTTTGCAGACCTGGTGCGGAATTCCGGTGGAATTTGGGGGGAGAGGAGGGTGCTGCCTGCCGGGGTGGGGATGGAGATGCCGGGAGGGAGCGGGGGCCCGGCGCTGGCGCGGCAGGGCTCGATCTACTCGCTCACGTTCGACGAGTTCCAGAGCGCGCTCGGCGGCGCCGGCAAGGACTTCGGGTCCATGAACATGGACGAGCTGCTGCGCAACATCTGGACGGCCGAGGAGTCCAACGCCATGGCCGCCGCCGCCGCGCCAACCGCGGCCGTGGACGCGCACGCCCAGCAGCAGCAGCAGCAGCCGGGGGCGCCCATCCAGCGCCAGGGCTCCTTCACGCTGCCCCGCACGCTCAGCCAGAAGACGGTCGACGAGGTCTGGCGCGAGATCGTCGGCCTCACCGGCGGGGAGGACGTCCAGCCGGTCCCGCCCCCCGCGCCCGCCGCCGCCGCCGCCGCGGCCCCCGCGCCGATGCAGGCGCAGGCGCAGGCGCAGGCGCAGCGGCAGCCGACGCTGGGGTCCATGACGCTGGAGGAGTTCCTGGTGCGCGCCGGCGTCGTGCGGGAGGACATGGCGCAGCAGACCCTCGTGCTGCCGCCGCACGCGCAGGCTTTCTTCTCCCAGGGCAATGCGGTCGCGCCGCAGACCTTGCAGCTGGGGAACGGGATGGTCGCCGGGGTCGTCGGGCAGGGGCTCGGGGGAGCGATGACGGTGGCTGCGCCGACGACGCCCGTCGTGCTCAACGGGATGGGGAAGGTGGAGGCCGGGGATCTGTCGTCGCTCTCGCCGGTGCCGTACCCCTTCGACACCGCGCTCAGGGTGAGGAAGGGACCCACCGTCGAGAAGGTGGTGGAGAGGAGGCAGAGGCGCATGATCAAGAACAGGGAGTCGGCCGCCAGGTCGCGTGCCAGGAAGCAGGTGAAACATCTTCTTCCACTGCACCTGCACTGCTCTGCTCTCCGTTATCCGTTAATCATATGCCTTTTGCTTAATTATAGTAAATCTTGCCTGAAATGGATCTCTATGGCAACTATATTTGGTATGCCCCTCGATTATGTTGTACTTTATTCACTTGATGTGATCTGCCACTTCCGGTTTAGCTGTTTGGTAGTATTAGTTTATGGCGGAGTAGCCTCTGCAATTAGCAAGTTGGGATTGTATAATACTCCTAACCTAAAGAGGAGAAGAATCTGCGAATGAACCATGGTTCAACTTGACACCTTTCAGATTCAGGAAGACGGAGAGACAATGGATAAGTTTGTTAATTTTGGGGATGATGGTTACACATTCCAGTCTCAGATCCCACACTCCCACCTCATATTGAGATGATAGCAATTACATATTGGGCTTACAGAAGTTTACATACGACTGATTAACATATGCTTTTGTATGCTTTCTGGCTAATTTTTGCTACAGATAGAAGAGATACAATTATTTCACAATGATTTGTACTTCGCTGTATGTAGACTATAATCTTTGACCTCTAATTTGCTAATGCAACTCATATCTATTGATTGCTCTACTTGCTAGCAAATTGTTAAGCAGTTCAATTCACCGAGAGGAGTCCAAAATCATAACCCAGTTTACAGACACTGAACTGCACTATATTTAACATTGCAGGCTTACATAATGGAGTTGGAGGCTGAGGTGGCAAAACTGAAGGAGCAGAATGACGAATTGCAGAAAAAGCAGGTATAGTTGCTATGTTTTGTTACAGATTTCGTTTTTTTTCCACTAAAAAATTATAAATTTGACTTCATAGTTGTATGCACATCATTTGTGTGTTTCCCTTATCAATTCATGGCTTCATGTACTCAATATGTGGTCCTCAGATGATCTCTTGATATTGGACATTTTTTAAGTCGTTCTCCACAAATGGCATTGCTTTTCTAGAGATTTGAGCCCCTGTATGTTTATAATATGTTCCCTAAAGATGCTTGCTGCTAGCATAGCAACAGTTAAGTTGCCGCATTTAGTAGCATTTTTCAAATGCATGGTCCTTGTTGCATGTGGTGCATTGAACTAACTGTCTCAGTAACTGTTGGACACTAATGCATACTGATTTGATTCCTTTTGTGTTAGACTTGAGCTCATAGCTAACAAGTGTCATATTTGGTTTCTAGACTTTGTGATATTTGCTAGTTGGCACACATCTTTCATGAACTCAATGCTGTTACTGATAACTTTGTATCACTATCTATATGGAAGTAAGAGACCTAGAATTTCCACATGTAGCACCTGGATGTCTGACATTATCCATAAATTGTTAGTGTTGCATATTTGCAACCACCATTGTGTAGCATTGTACATAGTGTGATCATACCACCTCTTTGATTTGAGACAAAAGGAAAGTTTGTTCTAATTAGCTTAACTCCCGTATGAATTTATATATTTCAAACCTGAGGACCATGTCATTCATAATAGTTTGTTTCTTCTTAACCCCTTATTAAAAACTAAAGAGGTTACATATTCACTTGCTAATTTGCTATGCTTTCATGTGCAGGTTGAAATGCTCAAGAAGCAAAAAGATGAGGTAATGATCTTTCACTTTTGGAAAATACTGTTGTTGAGAGTTCTCATTCTGTAATTCCAAATCATTTTTACAATGATTACTATTGCATGTTTTTTAATGTCCCCACGTGCGATAAGCTGCCATTAGCCGACCGGTTTATTTTTTTTCTTATTTAATTTCCTATAATTGGCTTAACCCTTTCCCTTTTCATGGAATGTTCATGGGTCAAGTCTCACAACATCATTTCAATGCGGTTCTTCCTATAGTTGTCCATGATAGAAACCTGCTGATATTCCATAAGACACTAGTTTGAATGTTTTTCAGAAATATGACTTTGATTGACTCCTAATTCTGCATTTGCCAGTACTCATCACTGTTTATAACAAATCACCACTGAGTTTTTTTTTCAACGTTCTATTTTTATCTCCATATTATTGCAACACTACCAATCACATGATTTTGAAAATTTCTCCTTTTTGTCCTAAAAATATCTACCAAGCATTTTCTATACTCAGTGATTCTTTTTAGTGTTCATAAGAAAAAAGGTTTCATGTATAAAAATGAAAAATAAAGTCATGACATGAAAATAGAGGTGACTTGATTTTCATTTTCCATTGTTTTTTTGTGCCTATTTTGTGTACTTTGAGCATCCTGAAAATAGAGATGAATGCAGCTGCCAGATACACATAACTCCACCAATTTAACTCCTGAATTTTTAGCTCTAAGAGATCTTAAAAGTTAGTTCATCAAACAGTTTCAAAATAAACCATATAACTATACATGAGCATAAATCTAAGCAAAATGCTAGCAAAATGAGTATGTGTGCCGGACTGGACATGAGCCACAGAGCCAAGGCATATCATCTTGTCAGATCTTTTATGACAAACATTGGCACGTCCAGTCCAGTTTTATGTTGATTCAGCACAGGTCTAGGTTTCAATACTAATTTATTATATGCAGGATATGTTTAGACTTCTGTATGACACCAGTTTCTTCCCATAATAACTAAAAGTTTCATATTTGAACTCTAGTATCTGGCTATCTTGCACGAGCATATATATGAATTAGTACGTTTCATATTTGAAGTCTAGTATCTTGCTATCTTGCACTAGAGCATATATATGAATTAGTATGTCTGTCAGGAAATGTTTCATTGTTTTAGTTGAAACTTAGAAATGTTGCATTCACTTTTTATGCAGCACTTCTGCTTGATACATTTTGATTAAATCACCAGTTAACTCTGTTCAAATCGTGTATTCTGTTGTATCTTGTATCTAATTAATTAGTTCAGATTTTAACAAAAGAGGGCTTCACTCCATGGGATCTGAATGGCTTGTGCTTACTGGAACACATGTGATTTTACCCTGCTTGGTGCCCCCATCTTCATTTCAACTTATTCTGATTTAGTTGGTCTTGCTTACCTCATCGGTGAAAGAATGATATCGGCGTTGTCATTCTTATATTTAGTGAAATAAAATAATAAAGCATGCCATACTTTTTCTGAAGCTCATATAGTTGTTTCCTTCTGATTACTATTAGTTATAACACCTTCAGGTGAGATCTATGCTTTACCCTGACAATCCTGGTGAACTTTGGTGACTATTTTGTAGCTGAAGACAGTAGATCTTTGTTGCTGCTGATTTTCATGTGCAGCAGTTGGAAAAAAGGTTCTCTTCAGACAACGCTCCTACGCTCATAGAAGTTTCTCTGTGAATGGTTTTCGCAGGTCCTGGAGCGAATCAGCAACCAACTTGGACCAAAGGCAAAGAAACTTTGCCTGCGTCGTACCCTGACCGGCCCATGGTAGCCTGCTGAAGCTCGCACATCATTGACCAAACTTAAGATCGTCGGCTTCTTTAGATGTGACCCGTGTGTATATATCAGATGAAGTCAAAATCTCCAGTTCCCCCCTTAGACTGCCGCTGTTTCAGAGCTACCGTTCACCTTGTTATGTGATCGTTCGGTCCGTGGGTAGACTGCCTGTGACAGTTACTGCTCAGGTTCAGCTGCGCAATCCTCAGATGAACAATGAAGCATACCATCTAATCTGTTTAACTCCCGCCTATCTGTTGCCATGTTGAGATCATGAATGTAACTTAATGTTGTTTACTGGATGTGGCTGTGCCGCTGCTTCTGCTTTACATGTGGTTGAGATAATCAGATAACGGTAAGATACCATCAGGTTATAGCTCAGTTGGTCTGTACCCTGTAGCAATAAGGAGTTGTTAGTTTCTAACCAGCTTGTAAGTTGTAACAATACCCTATTTTTTTGGGACCTATGTGCTGATGAATGTAGACGACGTCATGCTGCTGTTGTTCAGTGACTACTTTCACAATTTAGGTAGCGCTTCACGTGCGCGATTGTTGCCACCAGAATGCGGATCTCAGGACAGCGTCAGTAACTCGCAACAAAGACAGCACGGTGCGCCCGTACCATGAGGAAAGAGAGGGACGGCTCACCCTGCACTCTCTCTGAATTCTGAACCCTAGCTAGCACTCGTGCACGTTTTAAGATGGTCACTAAGCTCCCACTAATAAAACCACTCAGCGCCCACTAATACATGGGCGTAATTATTGCTACCCATTAGCCAAGCCTGATAGAGTTCATCTTCTAGTTGCTGGCCATGAAGGAGAAGGGCCACATTGCTTCAGCTATTCCAATGCACGGACAGCGCAGCGAACACTGCATGTCTCCATGACAGCATGAGCGTCATCTTCACTGTCTGTGGTGGACCACCTACGCAATTGCGAATTTCATAATCTGGTGACCGAAAAGAAAGTAGTTTTGTCGGCAAACTAATTCCTAACATACTTTATAAAAATGAGAGATCAATAAGACCTTTTTAAAATTCGATATGACAACTTCCCACTTCAAGTGGTCCATGCAACCAATGATTAGTTGGTCACTCTAGACTCAGCTTCATTAGATAGTTATAATCTGACCAATTACCATTTTGTTTTCTTTTAGAGAAGCACCAGAAGGATAACCACTAATCTATGTATTAATAAAGGAGATAACCAAAAAAACTAACACAAGACCGCAACAAAAACATGACAACAACAATAATGTTGAATAAGATAATGATCAAAACAATCAGCTGCCAACACCGCCACAAACACATCAACAACAACAATGTTGAATGAGATAAGGATAATGATCAAAACAATCAGGTCTGGGGTTCGAACCCCGCATGGGCGAATTTCCAGCTGCGGGTAAAAAAATCACCCTCGTTGGCGCAACCAGGGTTTGAGGGGTTTTCTCAACCGGGAAGCCGAATGCTTTCTGTTAATGAATCGAAATACGGTTGGGGCCATCATACTCCTCCCGGTCGATTTTTTTTTTCAAAACAATCAGACGCCAATGAAACCACCTTAGCTTGGGCGACCAGAGCTGCCTAGCATGATACAACTCCAACTTGGGGGTGAGGGGGACTCTACAGCAAAGCCTACTGGAAGGAAATGACAACATGCCCATGTAGACGCCACAAGCATCAACTGGAAAGCCAGAGTAGTTTTTTTTTCAACTAGAGAGTCCAAAAAAATGTGAGGCAGCTACAATGTCTTCAACGAGGGTAAGAAGGCGTCACATATAATAGACTAATACCGTACCCTAGATCCTAACATGATGAATTAGAAGTTACGCTTTTTCCTGGATCTTCCTAAGTGTGGCATAGCCAAACTCTATAAAGTGTTTCCAATACTTGTTGATTGTCAAGAAAAATCAAATAGAAAACATGGGCATATGATGTACAATAGTGCATCTCGAAATATGAACATGTCAAGCAACGCAGCTCTGGTCATGCATGTCCCATCTCATCCATCTTTTGAACTTGTTTCTTTCCACTTTTCAATCGTTACTAATCCATATCATACAATACAATTGTTTTATTGGAAGAGAATGTAGTGCAATTGTTGAGTAAACAGTAACTGGCACTATAGAACCATCAAACAAAAGAACATTGACCTCTCTTGGTAGTATGGTTATTCTATTCTAATAATCAGATCAATTATAATATCCTCCAATCTAGAGGCTCCCTTTAATTCTCATCCATCTTCATTTTCCTTCATATGTCTAGGCGATATTTCTTCTAATTTCGCAATATTTTCTCTTCTTGGAAATCTCAATGTTTAAGTATTCCCCCCTTATCCTAAAATATACTCCATGTACATGGATCACTTAAATCTCAATGGAGTAATAGATTCTGAGTTTGTCGTAGGTCTATTTTAAATTTACCCAAGCTTTTAGAAACGACTAGTAATATAAACAATATCAAATGAGCCTAATTGGATCTATTATTGTAAAACATATTTTCATATATAGTATGTTTCTTTGATGTCGTAGATGTCAATACTTTTCTCTAGAATAGTTTGACTTGGGGATAAACTCAGAATCACAAAGGGATTATAAGATACTTAGACTCCGCGCTAGAGTAGACTGCCACAAGTCTAATAGCGGGAAAAATCCTTCGGTCTGCTAGCAGGCATGACTTGTGAGGGTAGTACTCAGGAATCTAGCAGAAATGTCGTGGTTCATTTGCGTATCAAATTCATAACTTTTCATGAAGAAAGTCGTAGCAGATGGGCTGCTGGGACACAAATGCTATATAATTAAGAACTGGCAGCGGACGACTGCATCTAGATTTGCATATTCAGATACATTGTAGTAGTAGTACTGCACATTTCAAACTCTCCCTTTGTCTAAAAAAGAAAACTAGCGCTCCGGCTATGTCGTTTGATCGATCCAACAATAGCAATAGCGAATAGTTCAGTTCACCACCAAGAATCCTAGCCTAGTGTACACACATACCAGAAGGGGATCGAGCGAGTAGCCGAAGCCGAGTACACAAACGAACGATATGATGGGCCCTGCGATCCGACCGGGGACTCCGCTCCTCGCGCCTCGCGTTCGACATGCGAGGCGAGAGCGCGTAGCCAAGCCGAAGAGTTGAGCGCCGGGACGCCGGAGGAGGGCCGCTGCGTGCGTCGGCGTGTGTACGGCGGCGGGGGGAAAGGAAAGTGTGGTGGGCTCAGGCGGTGACTTCTCCGTGCGGCGGAGGAAGGGACAAGGTGGGGCGACGCAATGGGTTTTGGGGGCGTTTGGGCTCGTTTTCCTGCGGTGGGCCTAGTGGCTGCCTTGGGCCTATTCGGTTGAGCTGACGAAGATGCCTCGTGGGCGTGGGCCTATCCGGTTGGGCCGGGGACAACGGTTTATTCTGGGAACGCAGCAGCAGGCTGAATTCAAGAGGCGCGCCAATATTGAAAGATGAGCTCTTTACCATGATTGATGATTGTATTTTTTTTTGGGAACATGATTGATGATTGTAAAGTATCAATAGGTACCACTTTAATTTTTTTCTTCTAGCAATTGATCTATGAAAAATATTTATAAAATTAAATTAGCATTCGGTCCCACTTTTTGGTACTTAGTTCCACATTTTGGAAGTACTAAGTATTTTGCCCAAGTAATTCTGGGTATTGTCTACCTTCACCATCGTAGGATTTTATCAGATAGATGGCTCTTATTTTTTTCAATTATTGTAAAACTTTTATATTTAGGATGAGTATATATATTCACCGGTCGGAAATGATGGTGTTGCGAAGATAGAATTACATTCGATTTGATGTTTTTAGATTTGGAAAATTGGATAGAGAGACCTGGCCAGGTTGATCCTGCCGTGCTCATGCTCGAGGACAGCGATGCTGCCGCGGGAACTTGCTGGTGTGGGCGGTGATAGTTATGGATGGTCTAGAAGTAGATCGATTGGGTAAATGAGTTGACAGAGGGGAATATTTTGCTACTATCTCTGTTCTAAATTGTAGTTCGTTTGATTTTTTTATCATAAATTTGACCACTTGTTTTATTCAAAAAAAATTATGCAAATAATGCAAATATTGCCAAATTTAAGTCATTTTTGAAGATTTTGTATTAATAAACTAACCCATAACAAAACAAGTGATATTTTGCACAAATTTTTAAATAAAACAAGTGGTTAAAATTGAGATTAAAAAAGTTAACCAACCAATAATTTGAAACGGAAGGCGTAGTAGCCTCTGCCACCTTCATTGGCGCCGCCATGGAGGTTGAATTCCGCTGGAAGATGTTGCAGAGGTGTCGACCAGGTGAAGGCGTGAGTCAAAGATGGTGGGGTCACTTCCCACCGCTTCAGCATTCCTAGTTCTTTCTAGTAGGGAAGTGGGGCACAATGAACATCGGGTAAATCTATTCCCGTCCTCACCCTTCTCTTTAAGGCGTTGCGCGACAAGGATCCACCAACTAGATTTTGGTTGGACGCCTCCGATCAGAGCGTGATCAAGGGTTCCAACTCAGTCGTTGGATCAGGTCGGATGAGATCAACATTAACAAGGGGAAAATAGAAGACGGGACCAGGCTGGGAACTTGATTCTCGGTGCGGTTGATGTGAGAAAGGTGTTCTCAGAAGATCTACAGGGGGCATTTTTGTAAAAAAATATTATGAGTTATTTTTTTTCGTGTTGACATACTTTGAATTATAGAGGCTTGCCTGCGAAAGATATGAAAGTGCTTGTGGTACACTGAAAATGAATTTGTACCTCAACATTGCAAAAGCATACGGTAGTCAACAATTGGAAAACATAGTGATCCACGCGCCTGCCTACCTTCATACGATCGATCGGCGCGATCCGACGGCAGCGAACCAGAGGCGACGTAGTACGCGGTCCGGGGGCGCAAGTTCGTGCCCGAATAGGGAGCTCGGATGTTTCTTCTTATAAAAAGAAGCTAATGTTTCCTGTTTTTTTTTAACTAGTATCTTGTAGGTACACCGTACACGTGAAAAAAGAAGGAAAGAAAAAGAAAGCTGAAGAATCGTGGAATGAATGTCAATTGAGTCGTCGGTCAGTTGGTTGGTCGGTCAGAGTGGGAGGATGGCACTCCCACTCCGGGATCCCCTGCTGATCTGGCTGAAGGAGAAGGAGCGCCGCAGCCTCCTCGACGATCGGCCATCATCAGCGTCACCTGCTTTGCCGTCCTCTTCTTCTTCTCCAGCTGCGGCCGCCGGCGAGCCCGAATAATGCTGCTGCTGCTGCTGCTGTAGGATCCTCTGGAGAGCGAGGTAGAAGCACTTATTGTTGTCGGTGGAGGAGTCCATGGACAGGGAGCGTCGCGTCGCCGGCAACAGCCTGCTGCTGCGTGCCGGTCGTTGCTGTGCCCCGGCGGCGGCGGCGGCTGCAGGATCTCTGTCGTCTTCGGTGGCGGCGCGCGGGACGACGTGGACCAGGAGATGGTAGTTTTCGTTGTGGGAGGTGGTGGCAGGCTGGAGCTGAAGCTGATGATCAAGGGCGGCGGCGGCGGGTGCCCTGCAGAGGGGGCAGCTTGTCGCTCCCTGTAGCCACGCGTCGATGCAGTCGATGTGGAAGGCGTGCCGGCAGCGCGGCAGCAGGCGGAGCCGCTCGCCGTGGCGGAAGTCGGCCAGGCACACGGCGCACTCGCTGCTGCTGGCCGCGGCCGCCGCCGCCGCCTTGCAATTGGCGGCGGCCTCCTCCTCCTCCGGCAGCAGTAGCGCTGCTGGGTACCACCGGAAGGTGGGGATCCGGCGAATGGCCGCTTCCTCCAGGCCGCGGCCGCTGCAAGCAAACCGGCCGGGGGGTGGTTCTTGGACCACCACGGCGATGCGGTGGTGCTGCAGGCCGCCGCTGTTGTGTCTCCAGGAGAAGAGGAGGCCGCATCGGGTGAGGAAAAGGTAGTAGGCCAGGAGGAGGAGGGCGATGGAGAGGATGCCGACGATGGAGACGGAGAGGATGGGGAAGGAGGAGGCGTCCATGGGGGTCATGGGAGTGAACTGAAGACGACGAGCAGCCGGTCGAGCGGGGGATCGGAATGGAATGGAGCATTTGCATGCATGATGCATGTGTGGTTGGCTGTACCGACACGGTAGGCAATGGCAAGGCGCGTGCGTGTGAACGGGCAGGTGGCTGCCATTGACCGTCCAACATGTCAGGACTGGGCAGAGGGATTGTCGGTCGGTCACCGGCGGCTTGTACCTGATCTTGCGACCAGTCAACGACCAGCAACAAGGAGCAGCACGCGGCTTCTTCGCGTGCTAAGAAAACGATGGTCAGGTATGAGCCCATCTGCCACCGGCTTCTGGCTGCGGACGAGAGTTCTCCTCTGTGCTCTCATCTGTCGGCGGCGGCGGCGACGAGCTGCCCTGCCTTCCGCCCGTCCGTTTGGCGCTCCAGCAAGGTGACGATGATAAGGTATGAGCACATACTTATCTGAATATTAGGAGAATCATTCCGCCGTCTAAGAAAACGATGCTCATCCTAGCACGGCTCATCGGCTCAGAGGAGACATCTACTAGTTCCCGGCGCTGCCGGCAGCGGGTGTGTTCTTGTTTCTGCTCGTGCATCTGTGGTCTGGGAACAAGTATGCTCTCATACCTCGTTGTGCATGATGTTCTTCTGCTTCCGCTCATACTCTGCCATTCACCATTGGATCACGCGTGCTCTGCTCTCGATCTCTCCTTTTGTTTTTTTTTCTATAAAAGAGCATCGTGGTGATTAGTTTATTTTGCCTGAAAGCCTGGAGGCAGCTCAGGATCCAAGCCGGCATTTGCAAAAGCTTTGCATGCTGTTCGGCTCTGTGTTTAGTTCGCGAAAAGGTTTGGATTTTGATACTGTAGTATATTTTGTTATTATTTGACAAACAATGTCCAATTATAGATTAATTAAGCTTAAAAGATTCATCTTGTGTTAATCAGTTAGACTGTGTAATTAGTTATTTTTTAATAACATTTAATACTTCATGCATGAGTCAAACGATTCGATGTGATGGATACTGTAGAAATTTTTTTGAAAACTAAACAGGGACGACTGCAGCATCAGGTGGCAGGCTTTGCAAGTCGCATGAGCATCAGAGAAGTTTCGGCAGCAGAACATCGGCAGATTGTAGCCGCAGCCTCGCAGAACATCAGTTGCACGATGGCTAATTATTATTATTTAATTAGTTTGTTGAAAACAATCCGCTAGCTTTCCACTATTGGATACCTAAGAAACCATAGACCCGGTAAGGCTTTATGCATGTTGTGGATGAGAAGGGAGTTACAAGCGAGTATTAAAAAAAACTCATGCACACATGACAAATATGCTCGTGCATTGCAACGGGCAAAATTGTTATAAGTATCGAATATGAATAGTTGTCCGTGCGTTAATTTATAGGAATCAACATGATAAAGTCGTGAACAGAGGGTTAGTCCGACTAACATATATGATGGACTAAGCTCTATCTGTCAATAACACAAGACAGACCAAACAAAAATGACGTGAAACCCTTATTTGCTTTAGAAATAGGTCTAGAAAAAGAACTCAAGGTAATGTTGCATCTTGCTATTGCAAGGGTTTGTGATGTTTGTCTGTCTCATTGTGACGTATCTAGGATTTCATATTAGGATGCTCCAATACAATAATATTTTTAAATATGTTAGTAAATAAGTTAATCTAATCTTATAAAGATGTAATTTCTCACTTTTTCACATTCTCAATTCAATCATAAATTGTTATGTACAAGAAAATAATTAGCAACTACTTTTTCTGGTAGTGATAAATAAGATCAAATGCGAAAAAATAAAAAGGTGAAGCTCTTTGGTTGGAATCTTAGGGTGGGTTGGACCCAGCCCACCTGGTCCACCCCTAGATCCGCCCCTCCTATCTGATATCACGATGTGTTATGCGCACACGCCGGCACAACGGGCGGATTGCTGCTCAGCTCGTGTCGGTGATGCTTAAGCGGCGCGATGAGGACTCTAGCAAACTTTAGATGAATCTAAATATGCTTTAAATTTAAGATGAAGAATATCGGTTACCAAACCCTGCCCCAGTTCCTACATGAGATGATTTGATTTGATTACTCGGGTAAGGTCAGTCTCAATGTGGATTTTATAGAGAACTTTATATCATTAAATTTTATGTCGTATCGTCAATTTTGCTAATATAGTAAGAAGGAGGGAGTTTATGAAACTCATCTATCATAATAAAACTATACCCTGAGACCATCCAAACCATTAGCAGATGTAGGAGTACACAAACGTCGCAATTATGCAAATCGCAACCGCCGTTCTGCCTCTGCCAACAGCCAACAACCCGGATAGGGCCGGGGCATCCATCCGGGGCACCGTGCCGTGCCGTGCCGTGCCGGTTGGAGTTGTAGTCTTGCCGGGAGCCACCGCCGATTGATTGCCTTCTCCTTCCCGCAAGGCCGCAACTACTCTCGACTTCCCCACAAAACTGAACAAGCTCGGGCTCCTCTTCTCGCGTCTCCCTCCTGCAATCTCTCTCCACCAGCTCCACGCCGCGCTGCTAATCCTGTTCCTACTTCGCCGGCTAAGATGGACGGCAGCAGCCTCAAGTCCGCGCAGCTCCTGGACCAGATGCGCCTGCACATGGCCACCGACGCCGGCAAGGAGCTCACCAAGAAGGTCGGCCTCGTCTACCAGCTCAACATCGCCCCCAAGGTCAGCATCCCCTCTCTCCCTCTCAAATTTCCCGTGAATCTCTCCTCCTTTACTAGGCCAAGGTTGCGTGAAACCCCGGCCAGATCGACGCCCTTCCTGATCCTGTATTCCTGTGCGGTGCAGAAGCTAGGCGTTGACGAGGAGATCTTCGTGGTCGACCTCAAGAAGGGCGAGGTCACCAAAGGTCCCTCCTTTTCTCTCGTCCTTCGGCCTGAATTTTGGTTCCCCAGATCGGTATTCTGAAAGATTTGTTTCTGATGTGCAGGGCCGTACCAGGGGAAGCCGGATGCTACCTTCTCCTTCACTGACAAAGATTTCCTTGGAATCGCCACTGGCAAGACCAACCCGCAGATTGCTTTCATCCAGTTAGTGGAACCCAACACGGAAAAACTAGTCTTTGATTTTCCTTTCTGGTTCGGATACTGTTGGGAGCTTTTTTAGCTGATAAACTGTGCTGCTGAGCAGAGGGGCGATTAAAATCAAGGGGAGCATTAGCGCGGCGCAGAAGTTCACCCCTGACATCTTCCCCAAGCCAGCGAAGCTGTAGAAGGTTAGAATGCATTATTTGGGTGCGGATGGATAATAAAGTTTCCAAGCTTCAACCACTATGTACCTGATAGGATGAGGGGAATACATGAAAACACGATGATCTGTCTTTATCAATGGAATACGGATAATGCCTTGGTTAATATATCACTTAAATTGAGCTCAATGTTGGCATCTCGTGATTATTGCTTCGCTTTTGTGCTCCATTACGATATGGTCCGATGCTAAGTGGACGATCAGTGGTGATGTCCTTATTTTGAGCGAGATTATGTAACAATTGTGACGTAACTTTAATGGCATGCTCTGCATTGCTGTGCTGAGTTACGTAACTTACATTAGTTGTATATTCGCATAATTTCAACCTATTACAGTAATATAGTTCTGCTAGGGCCCTGAGATCGACGTTGTTCATTGGTTACTACTTCAAAAAGTATGGAAGGTACTTGGTAAAAACTAGCTTTTGGATCCATCATTATGGCAAAAGATTGGCATAGTCTGTATGCTAATTTAGCTGTGTTTCATGTTCATTAAGAAAGATTGCAGGTTAGGACGGTCAGATCAGATGATGAGCAGTTGAAACTGAATTCTTTTGTTGATCTGGATCAGAATTTATGGTCCGGTGATGGTTGACATTTCTTACTAATATAAATCAAGCTAATGTAGTATGATGGGATATGAATGATTGGGCTTCTAAAAAATTACAGGAGAGCTGATCTTAGAGTTCTGAATTTATATATAATAAATTGTTCTCATAATAAGATAAAATTTGGTCTAGAAGAGCCAGTCCAACTATTTCTTGTTGAGTATATGGAAAGCTACCTGGTACAGTGATACTCCTCACCCCCCCCCCCCCCCCCCCCCCCAAAAAAATGGCAGACTCGTGTCTGTTTACCAGTTCGGGCCCTGTTTAAGGAACCAACCATTTGGTCGTAATATACAATCATTTTTCAAACACGCCATTCAGTCAGGATGGAGGATATAGACAGTACAGTAGGATATACCTTCCTGCAATTTCTATTACTGACTATGTTTGCAAAAGATCTTACTGGTATAAAAGCATGAACAATGTTAGATAAGACACTGATATTTCCAACCTATGCTGATGGCGGCAAATTGATGAACACAGAAGCACACAAGATCACGATAGTTCAAAGACACAGAACAAACGATACCAACACTAAGCCACAGTATTTGTTTCCAAGGTTCAGCCAATACGACATACATCCTGGAGCGTGACTACAGGCCCAATTGCCGCGTCTTTTTTATTTTTATATTTTTCAAAAACATTTTTTACAAAAATATATTTTCGATTTCACAATTTATAGTTTTATACCCCTGCCGCCCTGCAGGGGGCGGCAGGGACTTATATATAAATAAAAATAATTTTTATTTGCGCGGAGGCCCTTGGCGGGAGCCTGCCGCCCCCTTGCCGGGCGGCAGGCTCCCCACACTGTATAAAAGGTTTCCTACTTTGAAGCCAACAATTAATTCTCAGTCCATACAGGTGATGCACACTCATCTTATCAACCTCACGGAGGGACTCAGTTTAGTACCATGGCACCAGCTGCAGGGATGTCATTTCAACCAACACAGGCACCACCACGACCTTTCGGTAGACATATAGTCCATATTTTAATTTCAATTAATTGTGGTATGAAGTCTAATTCCTTTTGTATTTACATATAGGATCACAACAGTTATATGATGCTGGACCTTCTTCGTATTACCATACGGCGACAGCAGAAGGAACGCAAGTTAAATACCTAATCTGTAGCCCGAATTTATCATGTGCTTATTATTTCTATGAATATTTTAAATAATTTGAACGGTTTACAGGATCGCACCACCAGCTTCCTGATATGGGTCATTCTTCGTATCCACCACCACCAGGTACGTATGATGAATATGTACCCAAATATATGACTTATAAGACGATAATTAAGATATCTTAATTGCTACTGTATATGGCCCACACAGGATACCTTTGATGCGAACTTTGAATATTGGAGTCGGTTATTTTCTACACCTAACCAGCAGGCCGATCCTACCTTCCAGACACCTGTGGCCACCGGACGTCCAGGTAGAGACGTAGGGCCTCCAGAGCGACACACCTACTCTACAGACCACGTCCACGCTCAGCGTAAAAGAGGTCGACATGGCCAGGGTGGCCGGGGTGGTTAGGAGGTGCTTCTAGTTGTTTCTGTATTTTTGTTATGGACATGTCGTCATGTTATACTTATTTCGTTCTTATGCATCACATATTTCGTTCTCATTTGCGTATGTGTATGAATTGATAACTTATACTTTTCATATTCATGTACTTTACTAATGGTTTTTATTTGTATTCAAAATATCTAAAACCACATCTAATGGCCCACTGCTGTAATTTTGCGGGGAGGGGGAGCCTGCCGCCTCGCCCCCCTGCCGCCCAGTGGAGGGGCGGTAGGGGGCCTGCTGCCCGGCAGGGGGGCGGCAGGCTCCCGCCAAGGGCCTCCGCACAAATAAAAATTATTTTTATTTATATATAAGTCCCTGTCGCCCCCCTGCCGGGCGGTAGGGGTATAAAACTGTAAATTGTGAAATCGAAAATATATTTCTATAAAAAATATTTTTAAAAAATATAAAAATAAAAAAGACGCCCCAATTGCCCATGGAAACAGAAAGCGCGCTGGCAGGGCCAATTTGGCCTGTTACTGTAGCAGCAAGGGGTTTTCGGGTACTGTAGCAGCCCGGGCACTGTAGCTATACGGGCTTGATCCCATACTGGTTACGGAAAGGGAGTGCTGCCCAACTTAAATACCAGCCCAGGGAGAGTTAGTTAATTCCGGATCGATCCTTTTGCGCGAAGCGAGGACGAAAGCGCAAGAGAATTAATTAGCAGGTGTGGTTTACTCAACGTGTAGAGTAAATCTTAGCCGTTCTCCTGGGCCGGGTCGTTACAGTGGTATCAGAGCCGACTCTCGCGGTTTCACGCCACATATGGCAGAAGTGCGCGGGCATGAGCACGGGCGCGTGGTCGCAAAATGCCACTGGCATGTGGACGGGCGCGTGTGGGCACATATGTGCGGGCATCGAGGATGCGCCGGCACTGGACGCATGGACGTGGTACATGGGACCATTAGCACTAGACGTATGGGATGTGGACAAGAGAGGAGATCCTGGTATTTAGGTTGGTCTAGTACTCGACGGAGACGTCGAGTCCTTTGTAACAGCCCAGGGCTTGTTGGGCTGGGCCAATTTGTTCTGTTGCTGTAGCAGCAAGGGGTTTCGGGTACTGTAGCAACCCGGGGGCATTGTAGCTATGCGGGATTGATCTCATACTGGTTACGAAAGGGAGTGCCGCCCAACTTAAATACCAGCCCAGGGAGAGTTAGTTAATTCCGGATGGATCCTTTTGCGCGAAGCGAGGACGAAATCGCAAGAGAATTAATTAGCTGGTGTGGTTTACTCAACGTGTAGAGTAAATCTTAGCCGTTCTCCCGGGCCAGGTCGTTACACCCCAGTGGTCAGACCAGACCACATAAAACTAATCACCAATCACAACTCAGTCCAATTATGACCTAATTGTGCACATATTCAACTTGAAACTGACAGAAAGTCTTGGCAACAAGTCTTGCTTTATTTGGATTGTACCAGTAGATTGGAAGAGCTTGTTTGTACTAAAAAGATTTTGTGGAGCCAGTTATTAGAGATAACATCTCTCTTGTATAGAAAGTATTTCTGTTTGCTAACTCACCGGGTTTATAGATAGATTACCTTCCTGGTTCTTGTGTTTCAACCATATTTGCTTGTGTAACTCTTGCATTATGTTTCGTTAAGGTTACTTGGTGCATATCCAATTTGTTTAAAATTCTATGAGGTCTGTTATAGATGCATTTAATTTACATTTATGAGAAGGAAAAACTTATGTCCTCAGGTTCCTCTGCTGGTTTAGGGTCTTTCAGCACTTAAAATGATATTTTCCATAGTCACAAAGTTCCTGGGTCGACCGGGTCGAGGAACGGGGTCGAGGGTCGAGGGACGTCACTTTATAAAATTGTGGTACGAAGGGGGTATATCTATATGGAACGATAAATTATTATGTGGAACGCGACTCTGATTCATCCGGGTCGATATTTTCGGGTCGATGTGTCTTTAAAAAGACAAAAACTATATATATATGTGTTACTAATGAAGAAACTAATCTGCACAAGCATATAAGAAACATACAAAATAGTACATTTAGATCATACTACACGTACTCAGCTTATTATCTAATAAAAACCACCTCAATCCGCTATCAATAACCTTCTTATCCTAATTAAATCTGCTAGCAATGGGGCTGCGACCCCTCTTAAACCGGGACGCGATCCAACCTTGAATGGGACACTGATCCTCTTCGACCCCGACCCTCGAATCGGAACAGCGTTCCCGGGTCGTGGGACGAGGCATCGACCCCGAATTCTGTGACTATATTATTTTCATTCAGTTCTGATGGTTGTGTAACTCTTGCGTTATGTTTCGTTAAGGTTACTTGGTGGATATCCAATTTGTTTGAGATTCTATGAGGTCTGTTATAGATGCATTTGATTTACATTTATGACAAGGAAAAACTTGTGTCCTTAGTTTCCTCGGCTGGTTTGGGGTCTTTCAGCACTTCAAATGTTATTTTGTTTCAGTTCTCATGAACCAGTCCCGACCACCATATTCTGTTGTGCGCGCCATGACTAATGTTCTCGTGAAACGATTACTATATATTCTTGTTCTGTTATTCTGATCATGAATCATGACCGGTGTATCTCCAGCGTCATGATAGATCCTGATCCCCTTGAGCTGTGTGCCGTGTTTGTTCTGCTCGTTCTTGTCTCTATACACCGCAAATTGTTGCTATCAAGTCATGCCCATGCTCCAAGTCCATCCGGATGCCGAGCCCCTCTACGGTTGTTTCAGATTGCAGGCAGTGTCTGCGCTGGGTTCACATAGAGAGTTCACGGATTGCGGCCGTTGCTAGAGATTGGCCGCGCCATGTGCCTAATACGTGATCTGAAGGATTGCGACTGCGGGTGTCTAACCAGAGTAGTAACTAACCTACCTGACGGTGCCAGATGCGATGGTGCTTAATCCTTTTCAGTTCCTGCTCCAACCAGCGAGGATCCGCGCCGGATGGAGCCATGGAGAAGGTGGGGCGGAAGGAGGCAGGTGATTAAGGGACGTGAGAAAGCTGGAACAGTGGCAGATTGGTGTAATTTTTAGGAATGATCATGGGCAAAGGTGGTACTTGCACCAATTAGTAGCTGCCGGAAGCTACCCAGCTCCAGCTTCTGGGATTCTCATGATCGAAAAATCTTGACTGTGAAATCTGCTCTAGAATAATCTGCTCCGTTTGGAAGCTGTGAAGATTCTAGCTTCTGGATTTCCAAAAATTTGCTTCTTCCAAACGGGGCCTAAGAACCGCCTGTAAATATCGTTTGACTTGCCCGACACTGTCAGTGTCTGCAACAAATTCTTTCATTGTATGAAGATTGCTCGGGGCAAACTATAAATAAAGAAAAGTCGTTGGTGATGTTTAGTAAAAATGCTAAGAGTGCAGACAAACAACTTGTAATGACTGCTCTTGGCATAAGTGCTGAGGCACGAAATGAGAAATATTTGGGGCTGCCAGTTTATATGGGAAAATCAAAAGAGAAAACCTTGAATTATCTGAAAGATAGGGTCTGGAAGAGAATTCAAGGATGGAAAGAGAAATTGCTGTCAAAAGCGGGTAAAGAGGTCCTAATTAAATATGTGGCACAGGCTATACCCAGCTATGCTATGTCTTGTTTTGATCTCACCAAGACATTGTGTGATGCAATTAGCTCTATGATCTGCCGGTTCTGGTGGGCACAGCAAGATAATGAACACAAGATGCATTGGTTGTCCAGGGAGGTTTTGTATACACGAAAGGAGAAGGGTGGGCTGGGATTCCGAGACTTAAATTTGTTTAACCTCGCATTGCTTGCTAGACAAGGGTGGAGGCTGCTGACAAGTCTGGATTCATTATGTGCTAGAGTCTTGAGGGCGAAGTACTTCCCAGATGGTGAACCTTCTGAATGTGCAGGAGGGGCCTGGCATGTCATACTCGTGGCACAGTATTGTGCGAGGTGTTAAAGCAATGAACGAGGGGCTCATTTGGCGAGTTGGTGATGGAACAAACATCAACATCTGGCTTGATCCATGGATCCCGGATGGTGTGACAAGAAGGCCGATTACCCCAAGAGGGCAAACGTTGCTGACAAAAATTTCTGAACTGATAGACCCCATTACAGGCACATGGGATCATGTACTGATCGAGGAAGTTTTCTGGGAGGAAGATTGGAAATGCATTCTCAGTATACCAATCAAGCAAGGAATGGATGATCTGATTGCCTGGCATTTTGATAGGAAAGGTGTTTTCTCAGTTAAATCTGCATACCATACTCTGGATGCGACCAAAGGAAGAGAAGCATGTCGTCAAGTTGGTGCTAGTAGCTCGAGTGCAGAAAGCTCAGGTGCATCACCATCTAATACTGATTTCTGCTGGAAGAAAATTTGGAGTAAGTGCCCCCCAAAAGTGCAACAGTTTTTCTGGGGATTTACCCACAATAGCCTGCCTCTGCAGAGAAGCATTTGTAGGCGTGGGATGGAGGTTGATACTCGGTGTCCAGTATGCTGGAGGTTGGATGAGGATGGTGGCCATTGCTTCTTCAAATGCAAGTTTGCCAAGAGGTGCTGGCGTGCTCTGAACCTAGAGGAAATGTAGAAGAATAGAATTGGTGTAATGGATGATTGTATTGCTGAGCCTCATATGGCACGCCGACGTCGAAGTAGAGGCGCGAGGTCGACAGGCGGTGGGTGACTCAATCTCGATCAGTGATCGAGTAAAAGATCAGAGAAACTAATCAAAATGAACCAGCAGCAATTTCTCGTGTAGAACTCTCGGGTGCGCTTAGCACCTCACCCATCTTATCTTTTCCTCTTGACACATCACGCCAGCAGAGTGTTGTGCGAGAGAAAGAGAGAGCAGAGGAGGCGTCCCGGGTGGTTGATTCGGAGGACTGGGTGTTGTGGGAGTGGAGCCGCCTGCTCAATCCCGCCAGGGAGAGGCCGCACGGAGGCAGGGCGAATCCGCCTGCCGCGGCGCCCAGCCTCTGGAGGAAGGACGCACCCCGAAGCGGATGTGCGCAGCCAGCCACGGCTGCGGCAGCGTCCCCCGACGGAGCAAGGACCGGCGGAGCAAATGTAGCTTGGTGCGGCGTCGAGGAAGGAGAGTGGTGGAGGAGTGCGGCGCGGCCGGCGATGCCACGACCACCGGTGGGCGAAGGCCCAGCGAGGCGGCGAGCTGGCGTCCCAGCACACGGTGAGGAGCGTTGGGTAGGAGGCTGGGGCGGAGAGGATCCGCCAAGAGAAGCAGAGGAGGAGGCAAGGCCAGCCCGCAGACGGCAACACCAGGGTAGTTTCTTCACAATCTGTTGTTGCTTGACGACGGCAGCAGATCAAATTGATCTGCCGCGACACCTAGAGGACCGGCAGATCGATCTGCCGAGGAGGGGGTGGAGAGCGCGGCCCCCGGCGGAGATCGACATCTCCCGGGGGGCGCTAGAAGATCGTCGTGGGGGCGCGCTGGATGCGCGTTGTTAAGATGAGGAGCGCCGGCAGTGCGAGAGGAGGGGCGCCGGCGGCGCGAGCAGCGGAAAACTAGGGTTTGAGGTCTAGGATTAGAACCCAAACTCGTGATACCATGTAGAAGAATAGAATTGGTGTAATAAATGATTGTATTGTTGAGCCTCATGGACGGATTATATAGGAGTATATTGCTTAGGGGGCAAGAAGCCTCCCTTAGAAATAAGGCAAGTCGGGATACACAATCCTAATCTACCATATCCGGAGATATCCTAATATACTCTAACAGGAAACAAGGCTGTGCCTGAATAATCTGTCATCAGCTAGACAAGTTGCAGCACAAGTCCTAGTTATGCATGAGGAAAGGAAGCTACTGATCATTGGGCTCCTTTGGGCAGTGTGGGAGGCACGTAACAAGGCAAATACAGGGGAACAGAGAAGGCCAATTGAAGATGTGGTATTCAGAGCTCGCTCTATCATACGCCGAGAGGAGCCAACAGCAAAACAGCAGGCTGGAGCAGGTGGAGGAATCCAAGCACAGAGGTGGAGGCCGCCGCCACATGATATCTGGAAGATAAACGTTGATGCTGCTTTCTGGAAGGAGGAGTTAATGGGAGCATGGGGTTTTGTGATTCGTGATAATCTTGCGACAGCAGTGCTAGCAGGTGCTGGTCACCTGTCTACGGTGAACGATGCTTTGTGTGCTGAGGCACATGCGTGCATTGAGGAATTTCAGGCTGCGGCAACTCAGGGGATGCAGCACATAATTTTGGAGACGGACTCTGCGATGCTGGTGAAAGCTCTACAATCAAGTGAACACGATTTGGCGCCAGGGGGTGTTCTATTTAGAGAAGCGAAATTCATACTTGATACTATGTTGTCCTCGTGGTCGGTGGTCTTTGTTAATCGCTCCTGTAATTCTGTAGCTCATGATTTGGCTCGCTTTGGTCGTGATAGGGACCCGGATCATCCGATCTTGTGGATGCATCCCCTTCCAGGTTTTGTAAACGACTTGTTGGTCCGTGATATCACGGCTCTTTGCATAAAATAAAGTAACGAGCATTCCCATAAAAAAGAAAAGATGACCCTGCACCACCGGATTCGTTAGCTAACATCTGATGGCATCGAGGACGCCGGTGAGTCCAAGTAAACGCTACTGCTTCGTCTACATTGGGTGCCGGCGGTGACCCGTTGCTCGCGGCTGGCCGCGCGCAGTGGCTCTCCACCGCCGCACAGATCTTGCCGTCATTTAACAATGGTTCCCTGCAAGGCTGCGAGGGAACCAGAGAGTGCCAGCAGCAGCGAGCAGCCAGCAGCAGCCGTTAGCAGCCAGCAGGAAGCAGCAAGCCGAACGCCGGCAGCAGCCAGCAGCAGCCGCTAGCAGCCCGGAAGCCAGCTGCCGAACACGGTTAAGGAAACAGCCAAACATGCATGCAACTGCGTAAGTACTTGCGTTTACTTCTCCCAAAAAAAAAGTACTTGCGTTTACTTCTAGAATGTGTTGACGGAGTCAGAAAACAAATGATTCGTACTACTTGCTTATATAATTTTCTTTTAAAACGAAATCTAGCTCTGTTTATGCACATCCAAATTGATTTGTATTTTAAAACGAAGGGAGTAGCTCGTAGGTCTCATCCCTTGCGGTTTTTAAAGTGGTACTGCGGTAGTATTTGACGATTGACGTAGATATAAGGATGGATTCGGATGTCTATTCGAATGTCAGATTTTTGGTTAATTTTCTTCAATTATAGATAAATAAGATATAGAATTTATTATGTAAATTCATAGCCTTGTATTTAACATTGATCTTGTAAAGATTCATAAAAACTAAACCTCAAATTTATCATATATATTCTCAAATAATAGATATAAAAATTCGAATACGGATCGGATACGGATACGAATCTTTTTTCACCTTTTTAATTGTAGGGAGCAAATAATACATAAAAAAATTTATACAAAATTTTATTCTTATGTGTAATAATATGCTTGATAATATAAAAAAAAGATTAGCATAAAATTTTAAGCATATCTATTTTAAAATATTGAATTTGTTTTAAGAATTCGGATGTTTAGATCCATCCTTACGTAGATACACGTGAGTATCCTCCTTGTTAGCTGCCCAATAGGTAAGGATGGAGTTAGACTAAGATCGATATTTCATTTTGTCAAAAAATAAGAATAAAAAACCAGAGCAGGTTGTTATGGAGGTATCCAAGCAGTATCGGTTCTGATTTTTCCCCAAGGAGAAGGTGTGACAGGAGTGAGTGCTTTTTTTAACTAGTGTATGTTAATTAGTAGTACGTATGAAAACTTAAAAGCGTGCTAATTTACATCATCACCAAAGAGAAGAGAAGAATTCACTTGCATTTCAAAGACAGCATGCACAGTACAGATAAAGTATGGGCTGTATGATTGATTGTGTATACGGTAATGCTAGGGATCAAGCGTCCGATGGATCGGACGCCTTTCCCCACCGTTCCATTTAGACTCCCCTCCCTCATTCCATCCCCCTCCATGCTTCTCAACCAGACCGGCGGCGAGCAGCGCGGGGCGGCGTCTCACGAGGTCAGCAACGTGTGAGGGCGGCCATGGGAACTACGGGAGGCGGCGGCGAGCCCACACGGGCGGCCGCGAGCTCCGAGCCGACAGCGAACCCAGCACGAGGCGGCGACGCATGAGGAGGGTGTCGAGTCCCATGTGGACGGCCACGAGTTCCGGGAAGACGCCAAGCCCTCCACAGGCGCCAGCGAGCTCTGTGCATGGGGACAGCTTTAAGCGGTTGCTGTGGCCTGTGGATGGGGCACACGCGGTGGGGGTGGGGCACCGCTCCCCCGCGCCTTTCCCTACCCCGGTCGATGCTCCCGTGACAGGGGTAAGCTGCACCGGCCGTCGGAGGAGCTCCGGGCGGCGGCCATGGCGGGCAGCTCTGGAGGTTGAGGAAGACCGAAGTTCTGTGGCGAGCACCGGATGGTCATGTTGCAATAGTTATTTTATGATGTTGCAGTAGAGATTTTAAAATATTGTAAGTGTTTCATGTGAATGTTGTAAAAGTAGATCTGAATATTGCGATGTTGCATGCATTTCACATGGATGTTGCATTTTCATTTAGAGATTTGGAATATTCCATGCAACATAAAAACAGATGTTGGGGCGGATTTTTTTTCTCATCATTAATGGATGGATAATAAAATTTTTCAACATGCTTTTGTGTTGCAAACCTTGATTTTTGATGTTGCATATATTGATTTTCTATGTTGCAAACATTGTTTTTGGATGTTGCATAGACCATCCGATGGAAGATGTTCCCATCGGACGTCCGGGCGCTAGCAGCGCGACTGTATAGCACAAAGAAGATCTGAACAATGTAGTACAGCCTGCCGAAACGGGAAAATGACAAAAAGCGAGTGTATAGCACAAAGAAGATCGAACAATGTAGTACAGCCTGCCGAAACGGGAAAAATGACAAAAAAAACTATAGTGGGGCTAGGTCTAAACTCCAAACCGTGACATGATGTCAAAAGACTACACCTTGTTTTCGACAGCCGGATCGGTGAGTTTGAGCCCCCACGATATGTCTTCGCAGTGGCGGACATGGGGCAGCAGCACCCCGGTGTCGATGATCCTGTCTATCTCTTTCCTCGTGCACTCGAAGGAGGGCGCCCCGTGGGAGCACGGCTCCATGGACATGGCCCTCGTGCACGGCGGGTCCGGCGCCGGCTCCGAGTAGTTCATCGTCCTGAACATGACCCACGGCGTGTGGCCGGCGAGCCCGTGCGCGACGTACCCGAACGTCGACCAGCCGGAGGTGACGATCCTGTCGGTCAGGCTCAGCAGGTAGATCTCGGCCAGCGCCTTCATGTCGTGCTTGCTGTAGAACCAGATCTGGTACTCCTCGTGGCTCGGCTGGTGCACGCTCACCACCGCGCCGCCTGCGGTCGCCGACGTCCAGTACATCTCCCGGATGCTCTCCTGGTACCACGAGTTGAGGCCGGTGACCAGGACGGCCACGGACCTCGCGCCGGCGGCCGGGAGGGCCGGCGGCGCCGTGGTCGTCGCCACCGCCGGCAGCAGGTGCTCCTGCGACGCGCACGCCAGGACCTGGTCCAGCACGCTCTGGAACGGCTTGCGGCTGTTGTCGAACACCCTGATCTGGATGCCCAGCCGCTCGTCGGCGTTCCTCAGGTAGGAGTTGTAGTACCTGGTGACCATGCCCCAGATGGCGTTGGTCGGGTGCAGGAGGTACCGCGACAGGAGGTGGAACACCGAGTCCTTGCGGGGAAACAGCCGGCCGAGCTCCTCCTGGTACGCCGGGTTGAAGAAGAGCCCCGGCGCCATGTACTGGTCCGTCCTGAGGACCGCCCACTGCACGCGGTGGAGGAACTGCCGGTGGTCGTCGCAGTAGACGAGCCTGCTCGCCGGGGACGCGGCGTGGTCGAGGTGCAGGTACACGAAGGCCAGGCCGGCGACGGACCCGGTCCGGTTCACCGCCACGTTCCCGTAGCTCTCCGGCGCGTCCTCGCCGAGCTCCTTGAAGCCAGCGAGCGGGAAGTCGGCGGGCAGCGCCCACGTCGCCCCCGGGAACGGCTCGCAGAAGAGGTCCGCCAGGGTGTTGCCGTAGCCGGGGTCGACGAGGAGCGCGCGGCCGGTGAGCAGGGCGTAGAGGAACGCCGACGCCATGGCGAGCATCCGGTTGCCGAGGCCTCGGTACGAGATGAGCACGAGGTAGCTGCAGCCGTCGGCGTCGCCGTCGCCGGCGTCCGTCGTCGTCTGCCCGGACCGGAGCCGCTCCGACGCCCGCGCGTACGGCTCCGTTCCCGGGCCGCACCGCCGCTGCAGCGCCTCCTGCTCCCGGAGCCGCTTGACGAGGTACGGCGACGGGCGGCGCGCCATGCTCTTGTGGTAGTAGTACGCGGCCTGGTAGCGGCTGGCGCAGGCCTGCTCGTCGAATCCTGGAACCAGAAGGCCGCCGAGGAGCACGTCGTCTTTCTTGGACGGTTCTGCAACTGAAAAAAAACCCCCGCAGTGCTCGGATTACATGGTTGCTTCCGGGGTATTACAGTGCAAGCCGCAGCACTGACAGGAGGTTACCTTGTTATTACCTCGTTGTGACTGCGAGCCAATGCCGGCGACGGTGGACTTGATCCACACCGCCGGGGCGCCGAGGCCGCCGCCGAGGAGGACGAGCAGGGGCGGCGCGGTCATGATCAGAACCACCAGCGTGGCGTTCACCACGGAGCTCCACCGCCTGACGCCGGCGGCCGCCGCCGCCGTCTTCTTCCCCGTGAACGGCGAGGCCTCCTCGATCTCCAGCCACCCGCTGGGCTCGTCTCCCGCCCCCGCGCTGCTGCGCGTGTCGACGCCGGCGTCCATCTCGGCTAGCTAGCTAGCTAGCTGCCGCTTCACTGGCACTGTAGTAGGCTGTGGCTAGAGCTATCTCGCTCCACAAACAGTCTACGGTGGCTGCTTAATTAGGTCTCAGGAAGTCCACGCCAACGTAAACCCTGCCGATCGATCACCATCAGATTAGTCCTCGAGAGGTAAAGCACAAGCGACCAGCTGCTGTTGATAACGCCGTCCGATGTGGTAAGTTGACACGGTGCCGGCATGAACTCGAGCGACGCGCCGCGCATGTGCTCGCTCAACTTGCAGCGCCCCGTCCCTTCCGCCGGCGCACTGCCATTCACTACTCTATCTGGTGGCCCGCAGCGCGCGTCGTGTCAGTACGACACCGGCCGACGAAGTCTCCGGCGACCCGGCCGGCGGCCTTCGATTCCGTTGGTCCTCCTCCGACGAAGTAATAAACAAAACACAGGCCATTTAGGCCACTGCAGTGCTGGCCGCTAAACCAACATGCAACTTGGTAACTGCGTTTACTTGGCCGCGCCAGGACAAAACTCAAGGTCGATTAACAAAGACACGCATGCATAGCTTCTACTTTACTAGTTTGGAGGTCAGATTTAGCAGCACTCCCAAGTGTGGATCGCGGAAGATGAGGTCCCCAGGCATGCCTAAAAGAAGAAAAAGAAGCTACTAAGCCGTGGGCGTGAGCTCGCCATTACCGACGAGGTTTTCTGTTGACTTGCACTTAACGACATCGGTGGTCTTTTTTTTTTTTTGAAGGGTCACCGGAAGGGGAGAGGATCCCCCACCTGATTTTTCATTGCTTATGTGGCCCAAGATGACCTGATGAAAAAGGTTTTGTTACAGTGTGTAGTATAGTTTTACATTGCCTGATGAAAAATAGAGCACCAAACATCTCCAAGCGCCGCGTCGGCACGGGGAAGCCTGCATGCCCACAGCCTGGCTTCAGCTTTGCAGTTTTGCAGTAGTTGGATCACTGTTGCCGCTTCTCCTCGGAAGACAACACCATTCCGTCGCTTCCACAACTGCCAGCAGCACAGCAGCACAAAAGTCTCAAAGTGCAGAGCCGGGATGTGCGGCGGCCTGCTCAAGTGGTGGAGCTCGCCCACATCAAAATCGCTGGGCACCAGGAACCCCAGCCGCCTCCAGAAGTTGGCAGCAGCAGGGCACCAAAAGAGTAGGTGCAAAGAAGTTTCAGGCTGATGCTGGCATAGTTCACAGGTCGCCTCCTCAAGGACCTTCCGCTTCTGCAGATTCACTCGGCTTTGGATTTTGTCGCTAATCAGTAGCCACCCAAAGAACTGCACTCGCGGAGGCGTGCTGCTAGACCAGATGAACTTCGCTTTGGCATCTGGCTGGCTTCGGTTCGATTTCAGCAACTTGTACAGCATGGTGGTCATTGTTGACGGAGGGACCGTGCGTGCTGCCGCGCAACCGTGTAAACTTTGCTCGAGTGATCATCGATCGGACTGAGGGCCGCGTCATGTTCGGCGACGGCGGACAATGCAATGCTATTCGTGGATGACACATGGTTGGAGCTCGGAGATGTGGTTTCAGAGCTGAGTGTGCAGTCGAACCCTGATGTCTCGAAGTAGCGGTGTGCAAGCACGTCGGGTGATGGGGACACAAACACATCTAGATATAGCATGAAAATGGCCGTATGCATTGAATGATGCAAAAGGTCGGATCCATTTTCTAAGAAAGAAATAGCATGAAAAAGGTATATTCAAACGTTGTGGTTTTGGGGACTCCACCCCATTTCTACCCACTACAGAAATATAAAGAGCAGGATTATGAGAACCAGAAAAATGGATAGAGTTTTACGGTAACCTAGACTTGGTGTGCCGCTCTCAACCAAGGCAATTCCAAAAGCCTCCATACGATCTTTGGATTCAGATTGGAAGAATTCCATTCCACGGAGCCGACCATATCTGCAAGTCCTGGGTGCCAGTGAGAGCCAAGCTATTCTTGTGCACTGCCCGTACTCAAAGGAGGTGTGGCGGAGGACCATCTTGGGCAAACTGCGCTTGCCACTTCAGTGTGGATGCAGCTTGTATCCAAGAATGGTGGGAGGAACAAGAATGGTGGCACCCAAGCGAAAGGGTTTCAACACCCTCTTCATGCTCACCTGTTAGCACATCTGGAAGGAGCGCAATGCACGTCTCGTCACGCTGCTGGCACATCTGCGATCGTGCAACGCATCAAGAACAACGTCGATCTTTGGACTACTGCCGGAGTGCGTAAATTAGGTTAACTCTTTTGCGAGTAATCGTATAAGGAACTGCACATAAAATGCCTTGTAAACAAACTAGAATTCTTATTCTTCTTAATACAAAATGCATAAAATGCCTTGTAAACAAACTAGAATTCTTATTCTTCTTAATACAAAATGCACAGCTCTCCTACGCATTTGAGGAAAAAAAAACGTGTCACTTTAGAATACCCAAGTTTGAGTGAACTAGACCCAAAAATGTAATGTTCAACATACATAATGTTACCATGCTTGGTGTGGTGTCCTACAACACAACTGTCCTATTCACCGTTCCTTTCGGTCGACAAGCTGCAACCCCGTGGGCACGTCCTCGCAGTGCCGCACATGCGGCACGGTCTCGCCGGAGTCTCGCCGGCTCTTGCAGTCGTACGGCGGCGCGGTGTGGAAGCATGGCTCCACGGATACGCCCCGGGTGCACGGCCGGCCGTGGCCGGCGGTGCCGTTCGCCTGGTTGGGCGGCAGCACCCAGGGCCTCATCCCGGCGAGCCCCTGCGCCACGTACCCGAACGTCGACTTGCCGGTGGTGACCAGCGCGTCCGTCAGGCTCAGCAGGAAGATCTCCGCCCACGCCTTGTACTCGTGCGACCTCAGGCCGTAGTGCTGGAACTCCTCGTGGCTCGGCTGGCTCACGACCACCACCTCGCCGCCCGCCGCCGCCTTCTCCCAGTACATGCCCTTCACCTGCTCGTAGTACCAGGCCTTGAGGGAGGTGATCAGGACGGCGCTCGATTTGACGCCCCGCCCGGCCGGCTCCTCCTCCGTGTCCACCACTCGTGGGAGCAGCCCTTCCTCCTGCGTGCACCTCGTGATCCGCCCCAGGAGCTCCGGCGAGTCCGGCTCCCAGGGGAAGACGCGCACCTGGATGCCGACCCGGCGCCGCGCCCACGCCAGGTGCGCGTGGTAGTAGCGCGTGACGAGGCCCCAGACGTGGTTGGCCGGGTGGAAGAGGTAGCGGCCGAGGTGGTGGAACACGGCGTCGCGCTCCGGGAACAGCGCGTCGAGCTCCTCCCGGAACGTCTCCAGGAGGAAGAAGCCCGGCACGATGTAGCTGTCCGTCCTCAGCACTAGCCACTGGAAGCCCGACAGCAGCCGCTGGTCCTCGTCGCAGAAGAAGAGCTTGTCGTGGTCGGTCTGGTTGTAGTCGAGGTGGATGTACGCGAACGCCGGCGGCGTTGGCGTGCCCGCGGCCGCCGCCGGGGAGCCGCCGCTCGCCACGCCCGGCGGCCTGAGCGCTCCGCTCTCCCGCATCTTGCCGTAGCGCTCCGGGGTGTCTATGTAGAGGCTCCAGAGCGCGAAAGGGAAGCCCGGCGGCAGCAGCCACGTCGTGTTGGGGAACGGCTCGCAGAAGAGCGAGTCCGTCTCGGCGCTGGGGTCGACGAGGAGGGTGCGGCCGGTGAGCAGCGCGTACAGGAACGCCGACGCCGCGGCGAGGAGCCGGTTCCCGAGCCCGCGGTACGAGATGGAGACCAGGTACTTGCACTCCGGGGGCGACGGCGCGGCGGCGGCGGCGGCGTTCTTGCCGGACTTGAGCTGCTCCAGCGCGTCGCGGTAGGCGGCGGTGCCGGGGCCGCACCGCCGTTGCCGGGCTTCCTGCCGTCGCAGCCTGGAGACGAGGTGCTCCGAGGGTCGCCGGCCGGGGTTCCGGCGGTACGCGGCCGATTGGTACCGGCTGCGGCACGACTCCTGGCCGAACCCTTCCACCAAGAGGCCGCCGTGAAGCTTGTCGTGCGCCGCCATCGTGTAGAAATCGTCCGGACCTGCGGACCGTTAAATTTCAGGTACAACGTACAATTTTGGGAGTCGTAACACAGACACAAAACAAAACTAACGCTGTCCACCTTGCCGGAAGGTGGCCATGGCGTTCCTAACCCAGACCGCCGGCGCGCCGGCGCCCCCGGCGAGGAGGATGACGAGCGTGGGCACGGTCAGCGCGAAGGCGGTGAGCAAAGCGCAGGATCGCTTGGCGTGGGCAGCGAGCATTGTGGCCGCCACCGCGCCTCGCCTCGGACGCCGAACCGCGGAGCCTCCTCGGTCTCCGGCCAATGCCTCTTCTGCCCTCTGTCTTCTTGCCCTGCTGCTCTCGCGCCCCAATTCTCCTCTGGTATATAGTAGGAGTAGTAACAGTGGGCAGTGTGTCCTGGTCGCTGCTGCTGAATTGAAATTGGGGTCAACGACTACTACAGCCGTAAGTAATAAGGAGTAAATCCACGTTGGTGCAGGCTGCAACTCGGCCGTGAAGATCTTGAGCCGGTTTTCTATTACCCCCCTCCTGACATTGACAGATTCTCCATTGCCAGTTGCCTCCTATAATTAACCAAAGAAGTTACACTGTAATGTCTTTGGTGATGTGATTCAACGTCCTTGGGATCGGGACGAAACAAGGGGCAAATCCATTGGCCGCTCCGTTCCATTTGCAGCGTAAGTTAATTGTCACAAAACAGAAGCAAAAAAACGTGGGCCAACCAGCGATCTCGGACGGTTTGCCGCTCGATGTGATGGGAGTTTAGTGCTATGACCGAGAAGAGTAGGTTTGAGACTCCGAGTGGAGAGCGGCGACCAGAGGATCGGATGAATGGGAGAGCCAATGTATTGTCTTCGAGAGAAACTTGACCTAAATCCCGACCACAACCAAAATCAACAACCGCAACTTGGGAGATACGAGCAGCACTCGGAACAGATGCAAACAAGGCAAAATTTACACCGGACGCTCCGTCGAACAATGCACCGTTTTATAGCCTCGGGAGATAGAGGACGCAATCGTCACAAAAAGAATTTGTGATGAAATGTACCATAATTCTTACACATTTTATCACTACATTCATCTAGCACTCCATCCACCCGTAATTTAGCATGTCAACTATGGCAATTTCAAACTCAACCAATGAGAATGTAACTCACGACCAATTAAATTTACAGATAATAATCCATCCATCCATCCGCTACAAATCTTCTTCCTAAGAAACCAATGCAAGCGCTTGCACAAAAAACGGACAGAAGAGTCGAGAGTAATTCTCAAGTACATAAACATGCATGGGAGTCATACAAATTATCTTCATAATCGTGGCCTAGTATATCTTCGACTAGTACTCTATCCATTCTAAAGGTCCTTTTGACTTCTGTAAATAAAGATCTAATTTGATTTGGAACGGAGTGAGTAGCGGCTATAGATGGCCATTCGGACCGCTCGGACCGGCCATGGCCCTGGCCCGTTCTTTACCGGGTCGTGCATAGCTCGGTCCTATGTCCTAGCGGGCTGTGCCGTGCTAGCCCACGGGCTCCCCCGATGGCCCATGCATGGGCCCACGGGCCTGTTTCATGCTGGGCCAGCCCGACTGAAAGGATTTTGATCACGCGATGTCGTAGCCTAGAGGGGGGTGAATAGTCTTTTCTTCAAAATTTGGCGCTTAATCCCAGCTGGGACTGCCTGGACCGGTCAGACCGGTCTACCAGACCGGTCTGTGCAGGCAGACAGCCCAGTCAGTAGAAACAAGTCCCCTCTCGAGCTTAACCTATAACAAACTTGGGATATGTGTCTTGCAGAGTATTTCTAACAATATAAACAAGTCCCTACACACAAGTAAAGCACACCCAAGTAGATCGAGCGGAAGCACAATTCAAACTCAAAACTATAAATGCAATGTAAGTAAATCAAACCGAAATAGAGATGATGCAATGAAGACACGGTGATTTGTTTGACCGAAGTTCGGATTCACCCTGTGCACCCACGTGTGAATCATACTCTCCGTTGAGGAAGCTCGTAGTGACTCCAAGGTCAAGCTATCTCCTCTTCTCCACTATATGACCATGCGCCCTCTTGGCACACGATCGAAGCCGCAACAAACTTGCCGCTGCTCACCACAATCTTGGGAGCTAGCCGGCGACGTCTAGCCGTCTAGGAGCCGATGCTCCAAGAGTAACAAATGCTTCAATCGAGTCGGCCGACGCAACCTCAAGTGCTCAAAGCTCGGGATGTTTCTCTCTTACTCAAATGGCTCTCAAGGAATGGATTCACTCAACCCAACTTAAAGATTCACCTTGAATCAAGCAACTCTCACAAAGAGAGGTTGGGGAGGACTCTCCAAGTGCTCACAAGGCTCTCAAGATGTTCTGAAATGTTCTAGCATCAGCACCCACGAATGGGTGAAGTCATGGAGTATAAATACCCCTTCTCACAAAACTAGTCGTTGCCCTGTCAGTGTTAGACCGGTCAGACCGGTCCCCTAGACCGGTCAGACCGGTCTATTTTGAAAACTAGCCATTGGAGGCTCACCCTGCTCAGACCGGTTAGACCGGTCCCTTGGACCAGTCAGACCGGTCCCTCTCTGTTTTCTGTAGTTAGTTCTCACTACTTAGGCTAAACTCTCTAGGGACTTTTTTGAGCACTTTTGATATTGTCTAAACCTACTGATGTTGCATCCCTCTTGATAGTACGGCATACCTATACTCAAGTGCACAAATGAAATATACAATTTCCACAATTACTTGAGCTTCTTCATAATATGATTATGCCGACTTCCCTTCGATCAATACCGTGAGGACATCAACATCTTCTTTCTTTTGAGCATACCTACTTTGAGCTAGTGACTTTGAATCTTTGAATTGCATAGGAATGAAATCCACCTTGATTCACAAGTCACCTTCTTTTCTTGAATAATGACACTCTTCAACATAGAGCTTTCCATGACTCTAGGATCTCCGGCCTTTGACCCGTATCGGTTTCTTTGCTCCCCCAAGCCGTCGCTTGCGTAGCCTCTTGAAACACGCATCTCGGTCCTCTACCTTTATCCTAGACGTCCATCTTGAACTTATATTGATTTGTGTCATGCATGAAATCTTCATTGTCAATTTGAATTCTCAATTCGAATTCTCAATTCAATCTTATATGCAAGCTTTCCAATTTGAGACATCATATTTGTATCAACTCATGTCTCATTCTCTTTTGCCTTGCTTGCTTGCTTCTTAAGTTAACATCCATTTATCACATGTGACAAGAACTTCTATATTTGAGGCTATGCATAAGCATATCACATCTCATTCACAAAATCTTTATTTATCACTTTGAATCCCATCATAGATCGAAACAAGCCTTCGCAAATATTAGAGCCTTTATACCAATCATGAATACTTTGCTCTATTTTTGTTTTCTTGTTTTGCTTGTCACATACACATTATACCAATGGGATAAACACGCTTGCATGCAACACTTGAGCCATCTCTTTTAATACACATTTCATAATTAAATACCTGTTCATAATCTCATACAAATAAGTTAGTCTTTTAATTATGTTGTCAATCAATGCTCCAAAACCCACTAGGGCCTAGATGCTATTTCACCGACATTATAGCACAGGCCGGGCCGCCCGAAGCTCATCGGCACCGTCCGCCCGCTGCACCTGTCGGGGCGAGCAGGGGCTGGCGGTGAGGGGCGGGTTAACTGCGACCGGTGGGAAGGGGCGGGCCGAGTGGCGGCCGACGGCGAGGGGTGCGGCGAGCGACTGCATCAGGGACGGGAGGGGCGAGCAGGGGCCGGCGGCAAGGGGCGGGGCGAACGCACGGGCATGGAGGCAACTGTGCCAGGCTGGGCTTGGGTCAGGCCAAAAAATGGGCTTCCTGGCTGCGAGCTGCATGTACATCTATAGTAACAGCTCCAGGCATCAGGCCACCCGAGGGGAAGTCGGCGTAGCGCTGGACGTGTGGCACGACCGTGTGGGCGTCCAGCCATTGCTTCTTCCAGAGATTGTATAGTTGGGCGCCGCGAAGAAGCACGGCTCCATCGACGTGGCCCGGCCGCACGACAGGTCCGACACGGCACCGTCGCTGTGCCGTCGCCTCGCCCTGTACATGGTCCGGCTCCAACCCACCAAACATGGGCAACCGGCCCGGATCAAACAGTTTCTGCATGCCCTTACGGGTTGGTTTAGTCTGGGTTGAACCGCTTAACCCGGTGATACATAAATGTTGTCTTCAACCTCCGTCTCTGCTCTATGGCGTCCCGCACCCCCATTCCTCCTCGGCTCCTCGTGCTCGTGCGCGATGTCTACGGCCGCCTCTCGCTAGCTCACTTGCGGTGATCTCCTCGCAGCGGAGGCCTCGCCGGCCTACCTCGTCCACCTTCCCGGCACTCCGCAGCGCCATCTGCTCGCCGGTCCGGCTGCTCACGGTGGTGCGGCCATGGCAGCGGCGGCCGCCGAGCTCGGCATGTCTGCGCCGCTCGCCGAGTGCTCTCTCCTGCGCTCGCCGCAGCACGCGACAGCCGCGCCCTGCACGGTTCCGCGACATCGGTCAAGCGCGACTTGCTTCCGACTGCCTCACCTCCACCTACCTGCCGCTGGCGACGGCCATGCCCGCAGCGACGGCAAGCGTCGTCCCGCCCGTGGCGCTGTCGGGGAGGCTGAGCTCTACCCGTCGACCTGCCCGCCGCATCTTGGAAGAAGCTCTTCGCTGCTGCCGCGGAGGCTGAGCTCCACCCGTCGACCTGCTCGTAGCATCTTGGAAGAAGCATCTTGGAGTAGTTTTCTAGCCAGTCGAAACTTCACAAGCTATTACCCCATGCGCTTCGGGACTGCGGCAACCACGCCGGTGAATCCGTTGAAACCCGTCCAACCTGTGGGTCTTAAACCGCTTAACTTGCTCCATTCTGGGCTGGGCGGGTTGGTTCAAAAAACCCGCTAAACCCGGACCATGAACAGGGCGACCGTCGCCGGCCGGCGGCTTGTACATCACCCACGGCCTCCAGGGCGGCGAGCCCCTGCGCGACGTACCCGAACGTGTACTGGCTGGTGGTCACCAGCACGTCGGCCAGGCTCAGCAGGAAGATCTCCGTCCACACCTTGCGCGGTCGTGCGACTCGCGGGGCTCGGCTGGTGCACGCCCACCAGGTGCAAGTTCTCCACCTGGCTTCTCTTGCAAAACAGGTTATGGACGGCTGACAGGCTGTTGCAACGCAGTTGGTCGAAGTCTTATTTTTGCCCCCTTTGTGATCGGAATTTGAAAACAGCTTTTCAGAATGTGTTTAATTCTTTTGGCGTAAAGTTTTTGAAGTATTCGGACACACATTTGAAGTATTAAACGTAGACTAATAACAAAACAAATTACAGATTGTGACTGTAAACTGTGAGATAAATTTATTAAGCCTAATTAATCTGTCATAGCAAATGTTTACTGTAGCACACATTATCAAATCATAGCGCAATTAGGCTCAAAAGATTCGTCTCACAATCTACACGCGAACCGTGCAATTGGTTTTTATTTTGTCCACAATTAATACTTCATACATATGTCCAAACATTCAATGTGACATTTTTTGTCAAAAAAAATTTGAATCTAAATTTGACCTAGTGGCTAAATGCCCCTTTTCCAAACAAGTCTGGATTGAGATATCGGCTTGGACTCATTGTCCCTCACTTTGTCCCACCAGCTGGCTTGCAGAGCTCGATCTCAAATCTTGGTTCTGCCAGCTATTCCATTATGCGAATCAGCAAAAGAAGGGGCTTGGTTCACTGATTCTGCTCACACTTTGGCGCATATGGAACAGAGTGCAATAACTGAATTCTCAATTTGTGCCTCTCCAAGTCTCCATGATCACTCCAAAAAAAATTCTTAGCCCCTCTCAAAATTGTGCATAATCCCATTGCCTTCAAGTTTGAAACCACATCGCATCTACATAATGCCTACACCAAAACATTGTTTTTTTCGAGAAAAAATGGTGTACCTCTTTATGCAAACTGTCTTCAAGAGATCTTTTGGCTTCGATTTTGATCCTTGCTACAGCGTGAGGATTTAAGGGGAAATATCCATTCGGCAAACAAAGCGTTGGAGGTAGTCGCTATGTATATATTTCCCAATAACAAATGGAGAAACAATAATATATTCTTCTTTTGTATTCTTTGTTTTGTGTATACCTTTACCTTTCATTCGTGATCAATTGAGCTGAGAATGATCGATGTAACAACTTAGCTTCTCTAAAAAAAATTCCACAATTGTTCTCTCATTTTTAGAAAATTGAATCGTTGTATCTGGAGCAAAACATAACATGTTTTTGCTCTTATTCTCCGTTAAAGGGCTACACAACTGAACTTTTTCCCATGTTGCTCATAGCTAGGCTGCTTTCTCGTGCCTCGGATGCTTGGGAACAATGCTACATGGATCTCTACTGTGGGTATGCGTGCTCCTCGATTGAGGAAGCTAAAAATGTACCCGCAAAAAAGAGCTAAAATGTATTTTAGTTTCATATTTTTTGCAAGTAAAGAGAAAATTTTATTAATTATTCAAACACTTCAGAAGGGGATTATACTATCCAAGCAATTAAAGATATTTATTGCTTTTAACGCTTCGGAGAGCAATCGTGCCATACTACGCTATGGTTTAGCAGCTTCATGGTCTAAGCTAGATCATTTGTGATATTGTTCTGCTCTCTTTCACATGACTCGATACTAATTTTGAAGCATTCTTGCAATATGTAGCCTCTTGGTTGGTGAATAATAGAATAAGGATGGCGGGCCCCTTATTTCGATAGTAGTGAATGACCGCCATACAGTCGGACTAAAAAAATCTATGTAGACTGAAAGTATGACTTTACATGTGTGATCCCCACTCACAAGGCCAATACCAGCTTGTGATTCTGCATAGAGACAACATCATCAACATTGATTTTGATATGTCCAGTATCAGTGTCAGGAGGCTCCCACAACAGCAATCTCCTCTCATCATGTCCCGGCCATCAGGTGCAAGTGACGTTCGTTCTTCTCTCCTGTTATGACTCATGTCCAGGCCTAAATTTTGTTGGACGGAACACAATCAAAGAATTTCAATTGGCCGCCAATAGTTACCTTAGAGCCTGATATTTCTTAATTGGCTAATTGGATTTGGATACTGTATTACAAAATATATTCATGTATAATGACAAAATAAGGACAACATACGCTTTGCTACAGCTGCCGGTCTACCTCTCCCTTATTTGGGTTGTTGTTAGCCCAGGCTAAATCAGCTAACAGCTTCCTTCTCCCTATCACAGGATTGGACAGGCAAGTACACGTGCAGCGGCCAGACCATGTGCCTGCCGTGAGGCGCGGCCTAGTGTTACCCAGTCGTTCGCTTTCTTGTCCGGCTAGAGCAGGGATGTTGCTGTTGTTTTGTCTCGCAGTTTACGCCGTGGCTCAATGGCTTGCAATCGTAGTAGCTAGGGCAAATGGAGTCGCCAGCCTTGCCTTTGCAAATGGAGTCACCACTGTGTCCTGCATGAGCTTTGAGAGCACAAAAGATGGCCTAGCAGCGTGCAAGCTGATGAGGACCTTTTGAGATGCTGGCCGGCAGGCTTCTCAGTTCTCATCTCATCTACTCCTTCGTATCGTATACATCTTCGTGTCTCATCTCATCTACTCCTCTGTATCATATACATCTTCGGGGGGGGAGATAGAAAAGAAAAAGAAACATATATAAAGACAGTATGTATCACGTTGATGAATTGTTTATTTTTAGATTCCTAATCTAGTTATATTTATAATTCGTATTTGGCTTGGACTCTTTAGGTTAATATAGACCCTTAGATCTTCATAAAATCCGACGGTGCAAATCTTTTTCTTTTTAGATTAACGTGGGAATTTCTAAACTCTCTCGACGAACGTGGTGGCTTTTTTTTTTAGCTTCTTCTAGTATTTGGCTTGGACTCTTTAGGTTAATATAGACCATTAGATCTTCATAAAATCCGACGGTGCAAATTCTTCTCTTTTTTAGATTAACGTGGGAATTTCTTGACCCTCTCGGCGAACGTGGTGGCTTTTTTTAGCTTCTTCTAACACTCCCTTATTAATATAATAATAGATAGATTTTAGACAAGCTGTCAAGGTCTTTAAAAAAAACAATCTGACCGTATAGCGATCCAATACCTGCATGGCGCCTTGCACCAAAACTATTACTGGCTAGCCTGGCATTATTGGTTTACTGGAATTTAGGTGGGGACTTTTCATCCTCCTCACATCTCAAAAACAAAAACAAGCAAATCTGAGCTTAGATCCCGTAGCTACATCCTTATGTGTATGGATGTTAAACTGAGAATTTCTCATCATTGTCCATGTCTGATGGTGGCTGTCATCCGTTTAACATCAGAGCAACTGTTATGGTGGGTTCCAGATTGATCCTTATGGGCCGGGTTCAGCCCGTTCGTTGTTGGCGTTGTTATGGGCCGGATCCAGCCCGTTCGGTACAGCTGGCTGCACAAGCAGCTGCAGCTGCACAGCCCCGCAGGCCCATAGCGCAGCCTCTGGCCCAAGCTCAAGGACGCCAAAGTAGCTGGCCCGCATGTTTTGAACCTGGCCGGTATTCTAGCTAGCGTTGGAGCCCAGCCCATGGGTCAACTTGGCTGCCTCTGCCTCAGACACTGTCGCCGGTCAGCGCCGACAAGACAATGGCGCGCTCGCGCGGACGGGCGAGCAAGCGAGCAGTGGGCACCCTCGACGACCGCGCCCGATCGGCGGGCCGACGATCATTACGGCCCCAACTAACTTTGGCGCGCCCACGGCCTGCACGCCGTCTCCCATGTTACCTTGCCTCGCCGCTCCGGCTCTCCCACCGGCAGCTGCTGCACCACCGCCAGCGCCGGGCGGGCGGCCACCCACCACGGGGCCGGACAGGACCCAGGACCGCGTGACGGCGTGAGCCCCAGCGGTGGCCGCCTAGCCGGCGATCCCCGGCCACCACCATGTGCCAGTGCCAGTGCCAGCAGTGCCCGACCCAGCCAGGCCGCAGCAGCCAGCGCTCACATGCGAACGCGGCCGAGAGTAAAGGCGCGTCATCGGTGATGGTACTACTACCACCGCCTGGTCGTCGTCGAGTGCCGGCCGCGCGCGCCGTGCTGGCAGCAGCAGCAGCCGGCGGAACGGCCCCGAATCACGCCCAAACGCCGACGCCTTTGTCTCCCGCAGCGCGCGAGTTAAGCCGGGGACAGCGCGTTCGGCTATACTCCGGCAACAGAAGTAGCACCAGCACACCCGTCGGCACTGCATGTCGAGAGCATCGTACCGCCATGCTCAGCTTCGCCTCCCGTCCCGGCCTAATTTCCGCGGTTCCTCTGCGCGGACCGCGGCCTTCGCCGGTTCATCCGCGAGTTGGCCGCGGCCGGCCGGCCGGCCGGCATGCACGATGACTCGAGCCAGTTGCGCCGGCGGCGGCGGGGTTCTCCTGCAGGAGCAAATGGACCATGGACGGCGGAGCATGCGGCCCCGTTACCGTTCTCGCAAGCGGACCGGGTAATAATAGCCTTACCTACGACTACGAGCCGACCTCTGTTTTAGGTTTCCCAGCCAGAGCGGGGCGCGCGGAGTGGCTCTACTGTTGGGCTGTGTTTAGTTACAAAAATTCTCTCTCCAACCTTCACTATTCGCCTATCACATTAAATTTTTTGCCTCATGCATGGAGTATTAAATGTAAGTAAATAAAAAAACTAATTACATAGTTTTGATGTACACGACGAGACGAATCTTTTGAGCCTAGTTAGGTCATGGTAGGACAACAATTACCACAAACAAATGAAAAGTCATACAGTGTGCTACAGTATCCAATATGATTCTTTTTACCAGTATTTTACAGATCTAAACACATCCAAAATAGAAAATCCCTGTCCCCGGCGGGCCATGTGCCCGGCAATCCAGCCGCGCTAAAAGGCGATTAGGATACGGGACCGCTGGAATCTAAGGCCACCCGCAAATGTCCTCGCCGGTTGCTAGCGACGCCGCCGGCTCATTTATTCTCCCGGGCCCGCGCGCTCTCTCCCAGCACTCCAAATCGATCGGCGAGGAGTTCGGCGCTAGCGACTACTGTGCAGCTCCTGTTCACTGATTAAAAAATCATCCACCGCCTTGAGATCTTCAGATCTTGATCCACGCCCAACATTCCGCGGGCCTAACCACATGCCCCTCACAGTCACAGACTGCGTGCTGCTAATCAGATTCAGATCGCAAATCGTTGTGGAAAGCGGCGGACCCGTAAAAAAGCAGAGAGCAGAAGCGCCTAAACCTTTCTGCAGTTTCGTTTTCCAGGCAGGCAAGTGAAGTAACGGCGTAACGCTCGACACGGGTCCTGGACCTGTAGTAGCAGCCTAGCAGTAGCAGGGGCGGCTCACGAGCCCAACGCCCCAGCCACGCGGGCATGCAGCGCGACCGGCATGGGTCGCCCCGGTTCGCCTGCCTTGTCTGCGCACCCTGGCAGTGCATCACTAGCACACCTAGCAGCTAGGGGGAGAACAGAGCACGAACAGTGCCGGGATCATCAGTAAGTAAGTAAGCCGGTGGATCTTGACAGCAGCGGCCACCGGAGGAGGAGCAGGAACAATGGCGGCCGGGATCTGATCTGATCTAGGGGCACTTGGGCCCTCCCTCCTTGGTCTTCCAGTTGTTGTAGCAGGGGCAGGCGCCCTTGTTGCCGTAGAACCCCGGGGGCACGCAGAGGCACTTGGCGCAGCACTTGTTGCAGAAGGTGAGGCAGGCCTTCTTGTACTGCGTGTTGGAGCACCGCGACGCGCACTTGGGCGAGCACTCCCACGGCTTCAGGTTGCCGCCGCCGCCGTTCCCGTTCCCGTTCCCGTTCCCGTACCCGTACCCGTACCCTTTGCCGTTGCCGCCGCCGGCCACGACCACCTGCGGGAGACAAGGGAGAGGACACGAATCGGTTAGTTGGTGACCAGCCGCCAGGCACGGGGAATGGCTGGGAGGATGGGGGCCGGGCCCGCGAGCTTACCACGGGGAACGCCGCGACGGCGAGGAGCAGGAGCGCGAGCACCAGGAAGGAGACGGCCTTGGCAGCCATCGCTAGCCGGCCTTTTTCTCCCTGTGCTGTGCGTGAAGCTGCTGACGGGGCGAGATATTTGGGGAGGAGAAGGCAGCTGCTCCGGGCCGAGGTTTTATAGAGCCAGGGCCAGGAGGTGGACGGTGGTGGTGGTGGCGGCGGCAGTGGCACCGTGGCATGGCACGGCGGCAGCCGGCAGGCAGGGGGGAGGTGAGGGCAGTTATGGAAGGGAGCGCGCACCGGCCCCGGCGAGGACGGGCCCGGGCACGGCAGGCTGCATGTGCGGCGCCAGTGGGTGGCAGCACTGGTTGCTGAATCTGGGGATGCTATTCCGAGCAGATCTGGATGGCGTATCATGTGCTTAGTGCAACTGTTGGTGAGGCATGAGGCGAGTTTCAGTGGGAGTGTCATCGACACAGTTATCTAGATTGAAATCTTAAGAACGGTGTCAGTGGAGGATCTCATCACCATGACACTCCTCACATTTCATGACACTCCTCACATTTCATGACACTCATACTATTACTATATATTAGCAAATTTAATATTATGACAATCTTATAACCCTCGCATTGAGATCGGTCTTAGGAAAGAACAAATCAGGGGAGAGTTAGGATTCCTATGTAGGGAGAGGCATGGCATTGGGCACTGGCATGTGCATCCATCCCTCCTCCCTAAGCACAGCTACTACTCTATTTAGTAGGACTTGATTAAAACTATCCGCCTACCTAATGATGGAAATCCCGCACCATTAGCGGGGCATGTCAAACCCGGTAACCTTGCTATTTGCAGTGTAGGAGACTGGAGGGGATTTAGCAGAAAGGCCGAAAGAGCACCAGGGCCGTGGGTCGTGTCCGCCGCCAGTAGCTCATCCGGACATGGGCTGGGCTAGGTCATGGACCGGCGAAATACAGTTAGTTTACTACTCTTGGGCCACACGCACATTGGCCCGCCATGATGGGCCACCATTCCACGTCTAGGCCCTCTCAGATGCTTGTTTGTGGGTGGCCCAGCAGTAGCATTGCTGTTGATTCCATTCCATCTTTAAATGTCTGGGTTGGGCCATAGCCCACGGGACAGGAAAGATGCACTGATGTTTCAGTAAGTAGGCTCATATGGGCCATCAAGTTAACGGCTTGGGATCCTGGGCCTGCAGAGTGGCGGCGCTGCTGGTCCGTTCTCATCCTCCGTTCTTCGGCTTTCTTTTTCCGTGAAAAAAGACCCCGTCTGTTTTTTTTTACGATTACGCCTCGCAACCATTTTTCTTTTGGTTGGCCCAAGCTGTTGAATAAATTTTCAAGACGAATAAAACTGGGAAAAATCCAGTGACTCGCTCTTCATGTGTGTACAGTGTTGAAACAAGTAGTACAGCACTTCCGGACTCCTTTTGAACACCCAAAACCCAGACTTCCCGCGTCATGTCAGCAAGGTGTGCGACGCTGTCACGCTCCTGATTGTGACGCCTGTCCAAGACACTTGGTAGTTCTCGCGTTCCCGGGCTAACGGAAGTCCCGGACCGAACACTTTGGGGATGGCCCAAACGTTGCATTTGTTTTGAATTTTGTGGATGCCTCCAACTCCAATCCAATGGCAGGCCGTCGCCGCGGCGTGGATCGTGGATCTGGGATGGCTCGGTGGCGGCTTTGACAATTTCAGCGAGCCCCATCGCGCAGCTCCCGAGGCGGATCAGGAGCTAACTAGTACAGTAATAGCTGCCTACGGTCAACTCTAGATGGATTTATTTTCACAACTATCTGATGAATGCTACTAGTAGTGACGACTGGCAGGTCTGGCTTTCTGGAAGCAAGCCATCGGCTGCACACGGCAGGGACTGTCGGTGCCCAACAGGCCGAGAAAGCAGACGAAGCGACCCCGAGCAGTTCGTGAAATCCGCCAGACGTCGCATTAAGAAAACTTGCTCGTCACATGCTCTGCTCCATATCTTATCCTAAGAGGTAAGAGCCAAAGAAGATGAAGAGATCGAACCTCTAATTAATCTCCAAGAGCTAGGGCCGGTTGAGCTTATTAAGCTCGTCGCCGGTCAACGAATGGGCTGCACGGCACAACGTGGCGCCACGTGCGGCGAGCAATGCGTTCGCTCTCGCTCTCTCGTCGTAGTTGGAGTGCCGCTGAAACTGCAGTGAACTCTGACCCGTGTGCACGGCCGACCTCGCCGCGCCCGCGCGCTACAAAAAGGCCCTCTCGCCTTCCTGCAGCGAGCCAGAGCCAAGCCAAGCAGCCGGTCTCCACTCCAGCAAGTTAGGTCTGTGCGCGCGTGTCGGCCAGCGAGGGAGAGAGGAATGGCGGGGCGGGGAAGAGGCAGTGCGAGCAGCGTCGCCGCGGCGCTCCTGTGCGCGGCGGCGGCGGTGCTGCTCCTGGCGGCGGCGTCCGCCCCGGGCGCCGAGGCGGCGGGGGCGACGTACCTGGTGGGCGACGCCGCCGGGTGGACGCGCAACGTCGACTACGGCCAGTGGCTCGCCGGCAAGGCCTTCCACGCCGGCGACACACTCGGTACGTTCTCGGTTTCGGTTTCTCGATCTACCTCCACACCGCACGGCGCGGCCGGCACGTAGGTATTTCATATTTGTTGGGTTTTTTCTCACTGACACCATGCATCTTCCCCCGTGCAAACTACTACTGTACAACGGATGGCATGCAGTGTTCAAGTACAACACGACGTACCACGACGTGGCGTGGGTGAGCAAGGGCGGGTACCGGAGGTGCGTCGTGTCGCCCAAGGGCCGCGCCCCGGTGTACCGCACCGGCTACGACGCCGTCCGGCTGCCCGCCGGCACGCACTACTTCATCTGCGGCGCGCCGGGGCACTGCCAGGCCGGCATGAAGCTCGCCGTCAAGGTCTACTGATACTGACGAGGTGACCAGCAGCCAGAGCCAGCCAGCAGGCGGCTGCTCTCCACGCCGGGGCGCCTGTGCTGTGACGTTTGGTACATGGTGCTCGTGGTCGTGTCATTGCACGCCCGTGTGCAACGACGTCTTTCTCCTTGCGTAGTTTCGCGTGTGGTTGCGAGCTGTGTTGTTCCAGTTCATGTGGCACGTACGTAACATTGCCTTCTATATATGATGAGTGAACCTGATGCCTTCTCGATCTCGAAAGGCCTCAGTTCTTGTTGGTGGAGCCATGTTGGAGAGGGTAAAAGAAAAGAAAAAGTCAAACCGGTTTATCGTGCCAGACGCCATCCTTGGAAGTTGACTTTGCGCCCTACGTAGAGCCGATCCAGACCCCTAGAAAAAAAAAATAACACTTGATCTGCGATCTGCCAGCAGTACGTGGCATCTGGCATCGTTGCAAACTTGCAATTGTAGCGGCATGTTTTGCTCAGAGCGCGGCACCTTCTAGTATTACCATGAGTCCTGAGGTACGGCGTCCTCTGCTGAACCCAGCTCAAGTTTTGTGCGCACGTTCATGATCATCCCTAGCTCCAGAAACGAGAGCGGAAGTTCATCTGCACAATACAGATGGATTCTATCCAAAAAGCTCTTAATTTCTCTGAAACACTGCCAGCTTTTCAGTGAAAAGAGAGAGAGAAAAAAGAATAGAGAAGGTAAGCGCGAACAAAAGGAAACAAGCACGGGATGGGATGCGCAAGGAATTCAGAGGCTGCAGCAGAAAATGCCCTGTTTTTTTTTACCAAGGCTGATGATCAAACGAGAGTAGTTAATTGAACGGCTCTGCCATTTCCATTGCTTCGATCAGGCGCCACGCCACGGTGTCGCAGGATCCGTTGGCTCATGATTCATGAACCGTGACATTTCTGCAGCAAGGCAGCTGAGTAAAACTAAAAAAAATAGGTGGATTTTTTTATCGGTGGTGGAGCAATCGAGCCCGAATGAACATACACTATCTTGTAATTCTTTCAACTCAAACTAAACCAGCTGCATTGCTTCAATCATAAGACATGACCCCTTATCGTTCGCGAACTGCGTCAATTCTGCAACTAGGAAACAGAGCAAACTGATCAGATAGCATCAACTGGCCTTGAATATACTAACAGCCGTGTGGTGCACTGCCATACGGCAGCAATCTCTACTTTATCAGCGAGAAGCTGGAAAACCCCACAGGTATCAGATTCTCCAGTAAGCCGCAAGGTGCCATTCTCCTTTTTACCGTTGGCATCATTAGCATCGAGATTGCACGGACACCTTCATCTTTTTCCCCTCCATCCAGCCTGTCTGGTGGTAACATTAACAAGGAGGAATGGAGGTTACCGCCAAACTGAACACTCCAAAATGATGCTGATCCTCAGCATAGGGATTTCAGAAGGAATAGTTCAAAGCAGAACATGCCAGGGGGACGTGGGATCATCGGGGGACCAATTCAAGGCAAAACCTGCGAAAACACAAAATAGCATACAATATTTCAGTGCATCTGCCAAGAAAAAGAACAAAGACTCTGCTCTGAGAAAGGCCACCAAAGGAATTAACTTTGTAATGTGTCATACTGATACGCGTTGTCAGTGCTATATAATGCATAGATGATCAAATCTAGCATTGCCTCAAGCCACAATCTACTCAGGCTATCAACAACATGTCAGGGGAATGGTCTGTTGGGCTCTGCAGCTGCTTCGGAGATGTCGGCACCTGTATGCGGTTCACCTTCTCGGTTCTTCTCACAATTCTTGCGCATGTAATTCAGAATGATCCATATTTCATTTCTTTCCCGATGTTGCAGGTTGCTTGACTTGCTGGTGCCCCTGTGTTACATTTGGCCGTGTCGCAGAGGTTGTGGACAGAGGCTCCACATGTAGGTGTTCTACACTTCTACCCATTCTCGTCTCTCTATGCATTCATACAAACCATCAATACCCTTGGCTGACTCCATCTATTTGCAGCATGCTGCATGAGTGGGACCCTGTATGTTCTGCTCCTGTCCATAGGTTGCCAGTGGTTGTATACTTGTAGCAAACGCTCCTCAATGAGGGCACAATACAACTTACAAGAATCGCCATGCTTGGACTGTTGTGTTCACTTCTGGTGCGACACCTGCGCGCTGTGCCAGGAGTATAGAGAGCTCGAGAAGCGCGGCTTCAATATGGCCAAAGGTATCCCTCCTAGTGAAGGAAAAATAGAGAAACGAAATTACAAAGACACACATATGACTGAACCATGCTCTTCATCATTCGTTTTGCAGGATGGGAAGGTAGCAACAAGGTGGTGGGGTGTGTACAAGGGATGAGGCCGCCACGGAAGCAATCAATGTGCTTCTAGTGTTCTAGGATTATCCCGAGTTTGCTGAGCATGATGATTGGCACTTCCTTTTCTTTTCTTTTTTAAATATTTCGAGTTCCCTAACTTCTCTAAGTCTTCCAGTAATAAGGAAAAGAAGGGCATCCTTATGATCTTTGCCTAGTTTGGTACAACACTACGATGTTGATATATATAAATTTCCATAAACATGCATTGTGTCTGTTTTATTTGTTTTGCTCTTTATGTATGTTTCCACATTGCAACACCATCAAGCATACATAGGTTTGTGTTCAATGGCATAAACACAGCTGGCCATAGCACCCTTTGATCCACAAGACTACTGCAGACCAGTAAATTGTCATAAGCATACAAAAACTCGAGGATTTGAAATCATCTAAGTGTACCCATAAAAGGTTGACTAACCAAATCAACGCCAAGAAGGATGTTTTTGGAAAGTTCCATCATCTATAGAAGTTTATAACTAAAGATTAAAGTGACCATAAGGCTCGCAATGGATTATTCATAAAAACAATTGACGAGACAATAGACATGCGTGCGATTTTGTACAGTTAAATCATCATAGAATCTATTCATTCAGGGCTTAAATGCCCAAAAGCATACAAGATATTGCTAAAACTGAAACAATGCCGTCCTAATGAATCTAAAAATGACACAAAACAAATACATAAGATGAACTTACTACATACCTGATTGCTTACTGAAGTTCAGGGTCTTACGTTCAAATATTTGCTATGCAAGAATGAACAGCTCATAAAGAAAAATTATTGTTCTGCTGAAAGACCATCCAGACTTGCATTGTTCATTTGCATCCATTCAGTAATACATCAACAGCAACATTTGTAGCTCATGAATACCATTCTCTCTGACACGGAACCACTTCAGGCTGCACCATTATCTCACTTGAGAGCCCCTAAGAAACCCCAATCTCATCATAACAATTGTCAATCCATGAATACATTCTCTCAGCAATATGTTCTGCAACCTCTTACTCCCTGTGACAGATTAATATTATACCATTTTGCAGATCTTCAGTTTCAGTCACACGTTCTGCTTAGCGGTTAACAAATTCCATTTCCTGTACAGGGGGACCATTTTCATTTGCAGAAGTTTGTCAGCCTAATTGCACACATGAATAAATGATTCCATACATTGCAAAATAGCTAAATGCTCAAGGTCCAATAAGCAAACCATGCACTGATGCTCTTTACCTTCCTCTGAAGATCAACAGAGAAAAACTTATGACAATCACCGGTTGCCATCATCGAACAACACTTTGTAAAACCGTCTCCTCTCCTCCCTCTTCTCTGCACTTTCTAGCCGCGCCGCCTCCTCATCTTCCACCTTTTCTTTCTCTTTCTTAACCTCAATCTCCCCTCTCCTCCTCTTCTTCTCCACATTCGCCACACGCCTTCGTTGATTGTACTCATGCAGCCCCTCCTGCATAAGCTCCCCGAGCCGATCCTTGGCCGCCACCACAGGATCCTTATCCCTCAGCTCCGATCCCTCGTACCCCTCACGCAGCACCACCGTGTGAATCTTGTACCTATTCGACACATAGAAGAGGCAAGGGTGCCGGAGCAGCATCCTCGCCGTGTCCTCCGGCAGCCCAAACTCCCTCCTGAAATGCTCCAGCTTCAGAATTGACATCTTTCTCCAGAGCGTGAGCGAGAGGAGCTCGTGCACCACGGCCACCGCTCGCTTCTCGGCCTCGGCGTCCGTGCCCGGCACCGCCCATTCCTCCGAGTAGGGCGAGATGTAAGGCGTGGAGTTAAACTCCTCCATCTTGGCGTGCGACTTGGCCCAGGAGGCGGGCAGCGAGCAGGTGAACCGCGGGGCGGAGTCGTTCGCGGCCGCGGCGGCCTCAACGGCGGAGACGGCGAGCGAGGGCGCCCACCGGATAAGCTCCAGCTCGGCTGAGTTCCGTCGGTGAGGGTACGGGTTGGCGAGGCGGAAGATGTCGGTGTGGGCGGGGAGGAGGCGGAGGAGGTAGTCGTCGGGTAGGCCGAGCGGGCCGCGCAGCGCGGCGAGCTTAGAGACCTGGAGGCGGCGGCCGCGGGCGAGCATGAGCACCCGCGCGAGGCGGTCCGCCATGGCCGGCTCGGAGGCCGCGACGGCCGCCTCCTCGGCGTCGACGAGGGCCGCCATCCGCTTGGTGAAGCCGAAGTGGGGCTCCTGCTCGCCGCAGCCCCCCTCGGCGTCGGCGGAGAAGACCTCGAAGCAGGAGGGGTACTTGCCGAGCCAGTTGGCGGCGCGGCCCATGAGGTCGAGCGTCTTGAAGCGGGACTGGAGGAAGCGCACGGGCGCCGTGCGGGACGGGAAGCGGAGGAGGAGGCGCTTGATCTGGTTGTTCACCACCCAGCGGCGGTTGCGCCGGAGCGCGGCCTCGAGGGCGGGGTCCTTGGGGGACGACCACCGCGCCATGCTCGCCGACGGGGAACGGCGGCGGATGCGGCCGGGCTGGTCGAGAAACGCGTTCGTGGGCTTTTTCCTTTTCTCGACACGGGCTTTATTTAGGAACGTGGGCCTATTTACTTTTATATGAATGGGCTTGCTTAGACGCCCCGGAATCCATGGAGGAATCCGTTTTCGGCTCCTGCTTCGAATTCCAACCGATGGCATATAAATTCGCAGTACATGGCTACAGTTGAGCCTCCAGGACAAAATCCAGTCGCGAGGTGCGTGCGCCATGCTTTAGGCAAGTACAATAGTACAGCTGCTGTTTTTTTAATACAAATAGACAGGTTTGAACCGACAGTTTGTACCATACTTTATCTGTTTAACTGTCTGCAAAGTGTTTAATTCATCTTTTGACACAGAAATTATGGTGATCAAATGCATAGTTAATCTTTGTTGATATTTTGTTGCATATATATGAGAGAATGCACAACACATGCATTGAAATAATTCGCATGACTCATAATAAAACTTGCTCCTTCATGACTGGCGGACGGAAGGTCACTACGAGTCAAATTACCGATGATTTAGGGTATGAGAGGGCTTGAAATTTGGGTAAAAAGAAATAGGACGATGAAGGGGTTCTGTTTTATCTGTTACTTGCGCTGGGATGCATCATGGTGATCGGAATCTTGTAGGTAAGAAGGCGTTGATGGTCTCCGCTATGGCTGGCGGACAGAAGGTCACTACGAGTCAAATTGCCGATGATTTAGGGCATGAGAGAACTTGGAATTGGGGGGGGGGGGATGACAAGGGGGTTCCATTTTATCTCCTACTTTGCGCTGGGGATGCATCATGGTGATTGGAATCTTGCAAGGGAGAAGGCGCAGGTGGTCTCCTCCATTGCTGGCGGACAGAAGGTCACTGCAAGTCAAATTGTCGATGGTTTAGGGTATGAGAGGACTTGAAATTTAGGGGAAAAGAAAGAGGACAACGAGAGAATTTCGTTTTATCTCTTACTTGCACTGGGGATGTATCATGGTGGCCGGAACCTCTCGCCGGGAAGAAGACACTTGTGGTTTGCAGCAGTCACGTGCATGGAGGGGGCGTTGGTTCAGATCGTATATACGGTGCAGCAGATCTTGTGCCTCCCACCGTCTCCCGCAGCGCATCGTACAACGGCGGATCTCCTCGTCGACTTGCCTGGGAGCACGCGAACGGGTCATAGACGAAGGGTTAACTGCAGCTCGCGGAGGTGTGTTTTGCAAAAAATCCTTGCACGTCGACGGATGACTACGGCGTGTGCCCTTACAATTCGATACAAATTTCTCTCACTCCGGTTCCTTATTTCGCCTAGTATTTCCGGGTCGAAATTTTGGACTTGTCGGATTCCCCTCCAAATTGCTGAAAGTCACATCGATTGATTTATCTAGGGTAAAAGCCAGTGTTTTCATCTTGTGTGCTGAACCAGATCTGTGGAATCGGGAATGTCACTGTCGGACTATCAGAAATGATCTTCGGTGCAATGCTCCTTAACTGCCTGCAGCGGCAACAAGCGCCGCCGCCGCCTCACGGCGATTGTATCCGCCGTCGCCCCTGGTGTTGGCTGTGAGGAACTAGCTAAACTCTACGGAATCCACTAAAATAGACCGGGAGATGCTGGAATGGGAGCTGTATTACTGGATCGGAGATAGAAATCCGGAGGAAAATGACTCCGATACAGGCGCCGCCAGAGAGGCTGCGCTAGCTACAGCTAACCTGTTCTAGGGTTACAGCATAACAGAATGTCCCGATAACCCTTTCCCCCAACTCCCTCGAGAGCTTTAACCTGTCGGCTCTTAATTACATAGTAGTAACGCGGTAATAATTCTCAGACGCTAGTACACCGTCGATCTTCAGATGGACGCTTCCTGTGAACCCATCAACTCAGAAGTTTGGACGCCGACTTCCACTACCGCTCTTCCTTCAGTCTGACGAACAGAGATGGTCTTCAGGGCCTGATAATGCCCCCTCCTTAACATCCATGCCCTCATGGATGAAAGGAAGGAAAGATTCTGCGGATGAATGCAGCATCTTCCCATGTAGCTTCATCTTCAGGTAGATTGACCCAATGAATTAACCATTGAACCACCGGTTCATTGTTGCGAGGAATCAATCTGCGTTGTAAAATGGCTTTAGGTGCTACCTTGACAGTGCCTTTAGCATCAACCAATGGAAGATCAGGGCTTGGAATAACAGTCGGACCAATGTGCTTCTTAAGTTGGCTCACATGAAACACATTATGCAGTTGACAACCATCTGGCAAAAGAAGTTTGTATGCTGCCTTGCCAATCCTTTCTAGCACTCTGAATGGCCCATAATACTTGGAATGAAGTTTCAGTGATCTGTGAGTACTTAAGGATGTATGCCTGTATGGTTGAATCTTCAGGTATACCATGTCTCCCACTGCGAATTCTCTGTCATATCGATGTTTGTCAGCTTGATGCTTTATCCTTGCCTGAGCTTTAATAAGATTATCTTTGATAACTTGTTGAGCAGTTCTCCTGTTTCTGAGTTGTTCTTGCATTGATAAATCTGGGCAGTCAGGGATAACTACCTCTGCCACCATTGGTGGGGGAAAACCATAGAGAGCCTGAAATGGTGTAATTTTCAAGGATGTGTGATAAGATGTATTATACCACCATTCAGCTAAGGATAACCAGTAGTGCCATCTTCTTGGACTATTAAAACACATGCATCTGAGATAGTTCGCTAAACACTGATTGACCCTTTCAGTTTGGCCATCAGTTTGTGGGTGGTAAGCTGTTGTGAGGTGGAGTTGAACTTGCAGAGACTTGAATAGTGATTGCCAAATTTGACTTGTGAATATTGGGTCTCTGTTTGTCAGGATGACTTTGGGGAGTCCATGTAATTTGAAAACATTGTCCCGGAATAGTGTGACAATATCTTGGGCAGAGTAGGGATGGCTTAATGATATAAAGTGAGCATATTTTGTCAATCTGTCCACGACTACCAATATGACATCTTTACCCTGTGATTTGGGAAGACCCTCCACAAAATCCATGCTAATATGAGTCCAGGCCATCTCAGGTATTGGCAGGGGTTGTAACAGTCCAGGATATGGTGTATGCTCAGCTTTGTTCTTTTGGCAAACAGGATATTGATGGATATAATCCACTATTGCTTTCTTCATATTGGGCCAATAAAATACTAATTTGAGTCTTTGGTATGTTGCTCTTTCACCAGAATGGCCACCCAAAGCTGAATCATGGAAGGACATAAAGATCTGTTTCTTTAACTCTGTAGAGTTACCAATCAACACTTTTCCTTTGTATCTGATAACTCCAGTGGTTAGGGTATAGTTAGGGACTGCATCTGAAGCAATACTCAATTTTGCTAACAACTGAAGGCAAAATTCATCCTGTTCATAGCTCTTTTGCACCTGTTCAACCCACTGTGGGGTAATTAATGTAAGAGCAGACAGGGAAATATTTGTTTTTCTTGATAAGGCATCAGCAGCTTTATTTTCTCTGCCCTTTTTGTATTCCACCACATAATTGTACCCCAATAACTTGATAAGTAACTTGTGTTGGATTCCCTCTGTAACTCTTTGTTCATGAATATATCTCAAACTTTGCTGATCAGTTCTGATGATCAAACTAGAACTTGCAAAGTAGTGTTTCCATTTTTTCAGGGCTTCTAGGATAGCCATGGCCTCTTTATCATAAGTGGAAGCTGCAGCTGCTTTAGGTCCTAATGCTTTACTCAAATAAGCTAATGGTCTTCCAGCCTGCATTAAAACAGCTCCAATGCCAAAACCACTTGCATCAGCCTCCAAAATGAATGGCTGGGAATAGTCGGGAAGAGCTAACACAGGGGGTGTTGTCATTTTTTGTTTCAATTGATCAAAAGCTTCTTGTTGCAATGAGGTCCACAAAAATGAATCTTTCTTCAATGCATCAAATAATGGTCTGCAGATTACACCATAGCCTTTAATGAACCGTCTATAATAGCCAGCCAATCCTAGGAATCCTCTCAAATCAGTAATGTTCTGAGGAATCGGCCAATCCTGAATAGCTTTAAGTTTCTGAGGATCCGTAGCTACCCCATTGCCACTAATGATGTGTCCCAGATATTCCACTTTGGACTGAGCAAAACTACATTTACTGAGCTTGACAAAAAGATGATTCATTCTCAATGCTTGAAAAACCTCCCTTAAGTGGAGTAAATGATCTGACATGGAGGCGCTGTAGATGAGAATATCATCAAAGAAAACCAGAGCAAACTTTCTCAGAAATGCAGCAAGAACATTATTCATCAAAGCTTGGAAAGTTGCTGGTGCATTGGTGAGACCAAATGGCATTACCAAATACTCATAATGACCCAAATGTGTAGAGAATGCTGTTTTATGGATGTCCTCGGCCTTCATCTTGATCTGATGATATCCAGATCTCAAATCTATTTTGGAAAATATTTTAGCACCAAATAATTCATCCAAGAGATCTTCAATAATTGGTATTGGATACTTGTTTTTGATTGTATTGGAGTTGAGTTGTCTGTAATCCACACATATTCTCCAAGTGCCATCTTTCTTTTTAACTAGGATCACAGGTGAGGAAAAGGGACTGACACTAGGTCTGATCATTTTTGAAGTTAGTAGTTGTTCTATCAAAGCCTCCATTGCATTTTTCTGATGGGGTGGCATCCTGTAAGCTCGCTGATTTACTTGTTTGGTAGCATCAATTAGTGGGATTGCATGATCAATCTGCCTTTGTGGTGGTAAATCTGTAGGCTCTTGAAAGATATCATTGAATTCTGAAAGTAGATGCTGTAATGCCCTTGGCACTATTTCTTGTTGCTTGGTGTCAATTGTATTTGCATTGTTGAGGACCATAACTGCTCCCACAGCTCCCTTCTTGAGCATCTTGCACAGATGTTTGGCTGAGATATTTTGGTGTTTAGCAGGTATTGTCTCATCCACAAATGTAACCACTTCTTTGCCATAGTGTGTGATGTAAAATTCTCTTGTTTTCAGGTTCAGACCCACAGGACTGTGAGCATATAGCCAATCTGCCCCAAATATTATATCATACCCTTGAATATCCAACATTCTCAGATTTGAGCTGAATTGATGACCTTGTATTGTATAGGGGCAATTCATACACACAGTTTCACTGTATAGAATTTGACCATTTGCAGCAGCTACCTTGAGTTTCTGAGCTGTTGATGCTTGACACCTTGCCTTAACTACAAATTTAGCACTAATGAAACTAGCATCACTCTCAGTGTCTACTAAAGCAGTAGCCACTGTGGTACCCAACTTAACTTTCAAGGTAAATGTGGTTGCAAGGGAAGAAGTTCCTTGTAATGCATGCAGTGAGATCTTCAATGTATGAACCTGCTGCTCAGAAGCATCTTGAAATGTTTCAGACTCTGTGTCTTCTTGGTCATTAACTAGATGTGCATTTTCTTGCTCTGCCTCATCTTGGATCAGAATCACTGAAAAATTTTGTTTGCCTTTACACACCTTTGTGTGGCCAGGGACCCATGGTTCTCTGCATTTAAAACACTTGCCAGCTGCTCGAAGGTCAGCAATCATTGGATTTGCCTGATCTTTAACTTCTTTATCTTTGACCCAAGGTTTTGGTGTTTTCATTGTGGAATTGGCAAAGGGAAACCTTTTGACCACTGGTTGGGTTTGTTCCAATCTCTTTGCATACCAATAAGCATTGGTGAGAGTGGTAGGTTTGTGGCATTGTAAATGATGTTGAATGTGCTCTTTCAGACCAGACACAAAACTGCTGATGAAATAGTCCTCAGGTAAAGATGGATTGTTTCTTTTGACCAAACCCATAAATTCCTCAAACTTGTCGACATACTCTGAGACCGTACTAGTTTGCTTCAAATTGTGGAACTGACCAATAGCTTCATAAGAATATGTTTCATTAAATCTATCACCCACCAGTCTACAAAATTGATGCCATGGTGTAAGGATCGATGGACCAAGAGGGGGGGTGAATTTGGCCTTTTTCAAATTTCTAAGATAGTTAAAACAACCTTAACCTATGCAAAGCTAGTAAGGCTCAATTCACCAACCGGCTAAACAAAGCAAACTACACAAGCTAACTAAGAAAAGAAACTAAGCAAGGTAGAGCTAAACTATGATCTCTAAGGTCAAGCACATGAAAGATTGCAAGAAAGTAAGTGCTTGAAATGAGAGAGAGTGCAAGAGACAACCGGATTTTTTTCCGTGGTGTCGATGTGTTGGCACACACCTCTAGTCCACGTTGTGACACTCACTAAGAGTCTTGTCACCAACCATGTCACCGAGACTTGGGCGCTCACTAAGAGTCTCCGTTCACCATCCCGGCGTGGTTGAGCTCAAGCCACGTACAATCTTCTTCTCCGGGCTCCCACAATCCTTGGCAAGCTCCGCGAGAAACACCTTGATCACCAAGATCGCCTAGGTGATGCCAATCACCAAGAGTAACAAGCTAAGGCCTTCACTTGAGCAAGAACTGATCACCGAGAACGGATGCACACAAGCTTCTCTCTACTCAAGTCCTTAATCTTGCTTCTTGATTGATTGAATGAACAAATATGTGAAGGATGAAGCTCAAGGTGGCTCTTGACTATAGTATGAGTGTTTGGATGTTGCCTGGTGTCAAGAGTGTGCGAAATGACCCATTGGAGGGGTATATATAGGCAGCTCACACGAATAGAGCCGTTGGAGAAAAGTTGCCAGAAAACTGCGTAGCGCCGGTTAATCCGACGTCCCTCCAATAGTCATTGTCGGTTTAACCGATGAATGTAAACTGCCCCTTCTGGAAACTAGCCGTTACAACTCGGGCAGATTAACCGACGTATCATCGGTTTAACCGGTGAGTGTAGTTGTCCACTGATCAACTGAAAAACCAAGTCTCTGGACAACTGCACCGACGTTAACTCAAACCTATCGTCGGTTTAACCGGTGAGTACAACTTCTGAAATCCTTGGAAAAACCATCTCACTGGTCAATTGCACCGACGTCCCATTTCAAACATCGTCGGTTTAACCGGTGTATAGAACTTGAAATACCCTGGAAAAACCAACTCTGGACTAATGCACCGACGTTTAATTCAAACACGTCGGTTTAACCGGTGTATTGACTTGTCCAGACTCTGCTGACTGCATTTAACCGACGTATAGAAAATTGGCAGCGTCGGTTAAACCGGTGTTAAAGACTTTTTCTGATTTTGCCTTTTCTGATTTGAGTCTTGAATGAAATCCAAATATTCTTGAGATATAAGTTGAGAACCACTTATTTGAACTTCTAGAAACCTGAGTGACCATAGTGTGCATCCATTTTCAAATGACCATGTCCATGCTCAAGTTACTTAGCCTTAACCCCTCTTAATAGTGCGATCACTACAAAACTATAAAACCTATTCTAACCTAAGTGTCCTGCTCAACCTTATGACACTTAGGACTAGAAAGATCCTTAGTCTTGACATATATATGAGTTGAATACCGAGATCGCCTTTTTGGATAACGAAATTGAGGGGCCTCTTTTGTCATATGACCAAATGAGCAATAATGATCTATTAAGCTACACAAACTCATTAGTCACAATAATGGTTGTCATTAATCACCGAAACATACCTTGAGGGCCTAGATGCTTACAATCTCCCCCTTTTTGGTGATTGATGACAACACAAACATAAATAACGAGAGAGCGAGAAAGATAAAACAGGATAAACACAAGCAAACTCGAAAGAAGGACCAAAGAGCTCAACGGCTCAAACGAAATCCATAGATATGTCTCAAAGCACGGCATACTCAAGCGACAAATGTACATATCCATGAACTAACACCAAATGTGATACAAAAAATATCAAAGTCCTGATAACTACGAGCTCTCTCTAACTCTACCCTCCCCCTGACTCCAACACTCCCTCTCCCCCTTTGGCATCAAAGCACCAAAAAGGCGAGCTACTGGTCCGGCTGTCGTGGCACGGCGAGGAAGCGGTCCGGGTCATCGTCATCGTCGTCGTCGTCGGACGGTGAACCCTCGGTGACGGACGGGAGCTGCTGGTCAGAACTGCCTGCTGGATCTGAAGTGATTGGGGGTGTAGCTGTGGTAGAGGCTCTCGTACTAGCACTGCCTGGGAGAGGATCCGTAGACGTGGTAACCGGCTCAGCAGAAGAAGTGTCAACATCTGACGTAGTGAGTGCTGAAGCTGCCGGCTGTGTCGACTGCTGAAGTAAGGACCCCTCTCCTCCTCCCCCTGAAAGTAATGTCTGTGGAAAGATGGGGAGAGCGACTGTCGACGGTGAGTCCTGGAAGAGTGTGGTCGCTGGCAGTGGCGAGAACAGCGGACGACCGGCAGACCCAAGTAGTGCGGACATCGAGAACGTGGTCTCCGGTGTCGCTGTAGTAGCTGGAGCTGCAGTGGGCGCTGGAGCTGGAGTAACTGCTAGCTGAGGTGCCCCAACACTCTGAAGGCCTGGCTGTCCTGGCTGCTGCGGGACGAGTCCGGTGTGAGTGTAGAGCTGTGTAATCATCCCGAACATCGCCATCATCCCCTGCTGCATCTGCTGAAACTGAGCGTCTGTCCTCTGTGATACTCGATCAATAAGGCCGACAAACCGCTCCTCTGCTGCAGCACGCTCTCGGGCGGCTTCTCTCTGTATCGCAGCAAGCTGAGCCTCATGAGCTCTCCAGGCCTCCTCCTGTGCAAGCCTGTCCTCCCTCTGCTAAGTCACGAGCTGCTGTAGAAGTGCGGTGAGTTCGGACGGCTGAGACACCTGGGACTCAGATACTGTAGTAGCTGCAGCTGACTCTGGGGCTGGCTCTCTGGACCCCCCCTGCCTCGTGGTCGTGACTAGCTGGGGCTGCTGCAGGGAAGTACTCGACGTCCTCGGAGGAGTCTGACTCAAGCTCAGACCAGTGTATCTCATCCTCTCCTCCGGGAAGCTGTGCCTCGGCTGCTAGGAGTGCATCGTCCTCCTGTGCCACTCTGGCCTGTGCCTCAGGTGACAACTGTGCCATGACGGCTCTCTCGGCCTGCCTGCCTCTCCGCCGGTCCTGTGGTGCTGTCGGTCAGTAAACTGGGAACCGGGGAGCCTCGTCCTGACGGTAAACTGCACTGACAGGTGACTCAGCTGGCACGATCATCGAACAAATTTAGCTGATCCAGTGTGCATAGGGGAACTGCCTCACGACCCCCATCCCGTCAGTGATCACATCATCGATCTCAGCCAGTATAAAGTCAACAATATCGAACGGCTTGTGAGTGAGGATGTGGAGTAGTAACAGCTGCTGCAAGCCAGTAAACCCCTCTGGGTAGCCACTCCTCGGTAGCAAAATCCTCCGGAGGGCCATGTGAACTGCGTACGCCTCCGGGGTCAGCAAGCTGGGCACTCTGGCGTAGGAAGCTGGGAACGGCTGGCGGAAGCACTGAGAGATCGCCTCGTGAGAAGGTGCAATCCCGCCAATCATGGCTCTGCGCGGTGGATCTGCATCTCCGTAACCCATCTCGTGCAAGGATACGTCAACCAAGTCAACTCCAAGTATCCCTGCTATCGTCGCTCTCGACAAACCAAAGACCTGGCCTCCAAAAACGAAGTGTACTGCTCGACGCTCGGGAGCAATCCAGGCCGTGGCATAGAAGACTCTGACCCAGTCCTCGATATATCTGTTCTGCTCAATCTGGAGTAACCTGGGCAGGCCCCTGAAGTGAGCGAAGTGCTCTCTGACGTCTGCCCCCCCCTGCGGCTGTCCTCAGTGACACCCAGTCAAACACTCTGTGCGGGAAGATCCTGTGGCCCCGCCTCTGGTAGGTCTCGTAGAAACTGGCCTGAAGAAGCGTCCAGAACCTACGGTCGACCCTGCTGTCACGGGTCACGGGGAACCAGTCCTCCTCCTGAACACTCCACCTGAGCCTCTTGACCTTCGCCGCATTGGCCTTGGTCAAGTTCTGGAGCAGCACACCTGGCTCCAGACGCACAACAGTGTCCATACGGAACCCTGCGCGCTCGGCCTCTAGGGCCTCGGCTCTACGAGCTGCTGCTGCTGCTGCTGCGGACCTGCGAGGCTCCTGTGGCTGGTGACCTCCTCGCGTCCTCGGTCCAGTGCGACGCTCGGTCGCTGGCGAAGTGTCTCCTGCTGGGGACGTCTGCCGAGTGCGGCCAGAACGTTGTAGAGTCGGTGACTCCTGTGTGCCCTGCCCCTACGACTGCTCAGACTGCTCTGCCTCTGTATCTGCATCTGACTCTACAGCTGAAAGTGAACGATCTGACTCTGCTGCTGCTGCCTCAGTCGTGGCTCTGGTGGCCCTGGCACCTCTGACTCGGCCCATACCTCGGCCTCTGACCCTGGCTGGCGGATCCCTGATCGCGAACGGGCGAGCACGGCCTGACGCCTGCTCCTCGGCGGCCTTGGCCACCATCTCGGCCCTCTCGGCCTCTCTCTCTGCGCGAGTCCGCTTGCGGACTGGCTTCTCAACCACGACCTCCTTCCCCTTCCTCTTCTCGCGTCCCATCTCGAACAAACAAACTATCGAACACTTGGCGTGCACTGAACGACTGCGGCTGCGGCGTGAACAGCGTGAAGGCGCGGCTGCGTGGGTGGCATGGCGTGTGGGAGTGGCGGCTCAGAGCATGTGAAGGCAGCGCGTGGTGAGGATGGGCGGGCGGCGCTGGAGCACGGAGGCGCGCACGGGCGGTGTGTTGGCGGCACAGGCGTGGATGAGGAGCGGCGCAGGGTGCGCTGATGGATGCGCGGCGGCAGCGGCTCGGGCTTGCGGTGGCAGACGAGCGGCGGCGTGAGCGTGGGTGAGCGAGGGCGCGGCGGTGTGGAATGGCGATGTGTAGCGGCAGCGGCGTGAAACGGCGGCGGCGGCTCGAGATGGGAGTGACGCGGGCGAAACAGAGAGGAAGAGGCTGGCGACCGCGGGCAAGACACATATATGACAGGTGGGCCCACGTTTTTCCTTAATGCCGGTCGATCCGACGCATAGGGTTTGAACACCGGTTGATTGCGTCGGTTTAGTTCACCCGAGACTCCTGCAGAAATCCATCTGAGCGCTGGTTGAACCGACGATATGCAACTTGAACTCGTCGGTTGATTGCTGCTTACACCGGTTGATTGACAGGTTAAAACTGTGTTGCGTTCACCGGTTGATCCGATGCTGTCACTTTTGTATACGCCGGTTGAACGCCTGAAACTTGACTGAGCTGTGACACAACTTAGTAACGCCGGTTAAACCGATGGGTATAGATCCGTTGAGCGTCGGTTTAACCGGTGAAGCCAAAAACACCTCACTCAGCTCACTCTTCTATGCTAAGTCCAATAAACTTATAAAACTCAAATAAACTCAAGTTAATGGACTTGCATAGGCGACTTTACCCCTCAAGATAAAAAGGATAGCACACTTGCTTATATAAATTTCTTTTCAAACACAAGGAAAAGCCGCAAGAGAGACAAAGCGCCAAAAAAAATGTATGAGCCATGTCATAGGAATATTGAAGATAGAAAGCTTCAAACTCATCATGACATTGCTCACTAGGCAATAACGCACCTAACACTTTGCTCTTTTCACTTTTCATGAATTAAGATCTTGTATTTGAAACAAGTCTCATTTTCATCAAGTGATCTCCTTTGTGACCCTTACGCATGCAATGATAATGCAAGCTACAACCACATGCGAAAGTAAGGTAAACATGAAGTGCACATCTATATGACAAGAAATGCATAACAAGAAATTAAGATCTACTTGTCAAGTTTGAACCCACGGGAAGCTTCTTCATGATGATCCTTTCTACAAGCCTAGAGGAAAACAAGTAGACCACCACCTCTAGCTAAACCCTTGCTCATCACTATCTTACCATGGTTAGACAAGTGTCCTATATGTATGCATTTTTCTATATGACATAGCAACTTACATGACGTTTGCCGCATCTAACACATTAAGCTCATTCCTTAGCCTTACAAAAGTACTCTCGTCTAATGGTTTTGTGAAGATATCCGCCAATTGCTCCTCGGATCTCACACCTTGAAGAGATATGTCTCCTTTGGCTTCGTGATCACGCAAGAAGTGATGGCGAATATCAATGTGCTTTGTGCGAGAGTGTTGAACCGGATTCTTGGCAATTTTTACGGCACTTTCATTGTCACAAAGGAGTGGTATCCTATCTAGTTTCACACCAAAGTCCAAAAGGGTTTGCTTCATATATAGGATTTGGGCACAACATGCACCGGCCGCTATATATTCCGCTTCCGCGGTGGACAAAGCCACGGAATTTTGCATCTTACTCGACTAAGAAACTAGAGAACGCCCAAGCAAGTGGCAACCCCCGGAGGTACTCTTGCGATCCACACGGCTTCCGGCAAAATCCGAATCTGAGTATCCCAAGAGATCTAAGCTAGCGCCTTTGGGGTACCACAAGCCTATGCTAGGGGTGTGCTTGAGATACCAAAGGATCCTATTCACAGCCGAAAGGTGTGATTCCTTTGGGTTAGCTTGAAAGCGGGCACACAAGCACACACTAAACATTATATCGGGCCTAGATGCGGTAAGGTAAAGCAAAGACCCTATCATAGAACGATAGAGGGATTGATCAACAGATTTACCGTCCACATCCAAGTCGAGATGCCCATTGGTTGCCATGGGTGTCTTGATTGGCTTGCACTCATCCATCTTGAACTTCTTCAAGATATCTTTAGTATACTTTTCTTGATGGATGAATGTCCCTTCCTTCATTTGTTTGACTTGAAAACCAAGGAAGAAGGTCAATTCGCCAATCATGGACATCTCGAATTCCCTAGACATCATGGTAGCAAACTCATGGCTTAGTAAATCATTAGTTGAGCCAAAGATAATATCGTCAACATAAATTTGACAAATAAAAAGATACCCGTTTACGTCTTTTGTGAACAATGTGGTGTCCACCCTCCCGATCTTGAAGCCTTGCATGATTAGGAAGTCACGAAGCCTCTCATACCAAGCCCTTGGAGCTTGTTTGAGCCCATAGAGTGCCTTGTGCAACCTATAAACATGGTTAGGATTCCTCGGATCTTCAAACCCGGGAGGTTGCTCAACATAAACAAGTTCGTTAATAACGCCATTTAAGAATGCACTTTTCACATCCATTTGATACAACTTAATGTTATGATGTGAAGAGTAAGCAAGAAGGATGCGGATAGCTTCAAGTCTTGCGACCGGAGCAAAGGTTTCACCAAAATCCAAACCTTCGACTTGAGAGAACCCTTTTGCCACAAGTCTTGTTTTGTTGCGTATCACCACTCCATGTTCATCTTGCTTGTTTCTAAAGACCCACTTGGTGCCGATGATGTTCTTGTCTTTCGGAGGAGCTTCGAGGACCCAAACTTCATTGCGGGTGAAGTTGTTCAATTCTTCTTGCATGGCCATCACCCAATCCGAGTCCTCAAGTGCTTCCTCTATGCTAGTGGGTTCAATACAAGAAACAAACGAGTAATATTCGCAAAATGAAGCATGCTTAGAGCGAGTTCTTACTCCCTTGGAAGGACTACCAATGATTTGACCAATTGGATGATCCTTGGAGATGCGACCATGCTTCACTAGCGGTATTTGCGTGGATGCTTGTTGGGGTGGATCATGGGTGACTTGTGCTTGTGGTGGAACACTTTGCTCTTCTTGTTCTTGGACTTGGGGTGTTGGTGTTGGCACATCTTCTTGAGGTAGTGGATCATCTTTTTCTTGATCTTTATCCACTTGGGGCGCCGTGGAGGTGCTTGGTGTAGATGAGGAAGGTCCTCCCCCTTGATCATTGCCTTCATGCACCTCTTCCGGCTTGATATCCCCAATGGACATCTTCTTCAAAGCTTTATCAATCTCATCATCACCTACATTGTCATAGCCAACAATCTCCTCTTGGGAGCCATTAGATTCATCAAACTCCACATCACATGTTTCTTCAACTAACCCGGAGGTTTGATTGAATACTCTATATGCTTTGGAGTTTGATGCATAACCAAGAAAGAAACCTTCATCACATCTACTCTCAAACTTACCGAGCTTTTTCTTCTTATAGATGAAGCATTTGCAACCAAAGACTCGAAAGTATAATATATTTGGTTTCCTCCCGGTGATGAGCTCATATGGAGTTTTCTTGAGGAGTCGGTGGGGATACACTCGGTTAGATGCATGACACGCCGTGTTGATTGCTTCCGCCCAAAACTTCTCGGACGTGCCATAATCATCCAACATTGCTCTTGCTAGGGTGATGAGTGTCTTGTTCTTTCTTTCCACCACTCCATTTTGTTGAGGCGTGTAGGTGGCGGAGAACTCATGCTTGATGCCCTCTTCATCGCACCATTCTTCAATCTTCATATTTTTGAACTCGGTGCCGTTGTCACTCCGGATCTTCACAATTGGGGAGTTGTACTCTCTTTGAGCTCTTCTTGCAAAAGTCTTGAAGATTTCCGGAGTTTCACCCTTATCGCCTAGAAACATGACCCAAGTGTAACATGAAAAATCATCAACGATTACTAGGCAATAGAGGTTACCACCAATGCTCTTGTATGTAGTTGGACCAAAGAGATCCATGTGTAGTAGCTCGAGCGGCTTGGAGGTTACCACCAATGCTCTTGTATGTAGTTGGCTCTTGATGGGATGATGTGTTGCAACTTGCTTCCCGGCTTGACATGCTTTGCATAACTTGTTCTTGTCAAAGGTGACGTCCTTCAAGCCGGTGATCATCCCTCTCTTGTAGGCTTTCTTGAGGTTGCTCATGCCAATATAAGCAATTCTTCTATGCCAAAGCCACCCAAGAGACGACTTGGTGAAGAGGCATGTCATGGTGCTTATTTGCTTTGAGGAGAAGTCCACTAAATAGATGTTGCCATGCCTAAACCCCGTGAATACCATTGACTTGTCTTCTTCAAGAGTTACTACAACACCATTCTTGTCAAAGGTACACGTTAGTCCAAGATCACATAATTGAGCAATAGAAATAAGATTAAAACTAAGTGCTTCTACAAACAAGACATTAGAAATAGATAAATCTTTTGAAATTGCTATTCTACCCAAACCTAAAACTTTCCCCCTTGAGTTATCACCATAGGTGACATGTTCATGATCGCCGGGGTCTTCAAGAGAGGTGAACATGCTATCATTGCCGGTCATGTGTTGAGAGCAACCGCTATCAAGTACCCAATGTTTTCCACCGGCTTTGTAGTTCACCTACACACATGAGAATTCACTTTTGAGTTTTAGGAACCCAAACAAGCTTTGGGCCTTGCACATGTGTGACAAGAGCTTTTGGGACCCAAAGTTGCTTGGGGAGCTTCTTCTTTGACTCCTTAGCAATTTTGCCAATGAACTTGGCCTTCACCTTGCCCTTCACTTTACTCAAGAGAAAATGGTTATTTTGAAACATTGATGAGTAATTCTTGGGTAAATTGGGAAGAGGACGTGATGGTAAAGTGCACTCCCTAGTGTGGTGCCCGGTGACTTGGCAATGTTGGCAATATGAACCAACTTCCTTGATGAAGCTAATCTTGATCTCCGGAGAAGGAGTAGTAGCTATGTTTGGCTCCAGAAATGAACCAAGACCTCTCTTGCCATAGTCACGGGCATTGTTGAAGAGAATCTCCTTGTGGATGTATTCTGTTCTTGGGAGCTTCTCCACACTACTCTTGAGGCTTGCCACTTGATCCATCAATTCCTTTTCCCTAGAAGGAGCAAGCTCGGGCACAATATTAGTGGCATTAGCATTAATGAGTAGGTCATCACATGAAGTAGAAGCATTGAACTTCTCAATAGTTTCATGAGCAAAGTTCTCAAGACTTGGGTCAATTGCTTCATAAGCAAATTCAAGTTCTTGATACTTGTGAGCCAACTCCATATGCTCTTGTTTAAGCTTTTTGTGGCTCTCTTCAACTTTCTTAGCAAGTACAAGTGACTCATTATGCTTTTTGAGCAAGTCATTGTACTTGCCAAGCAAATCGGAGTGGGCAAGCTCTAACTTGGCACGAGTGCTCTCAAGAACTTTGACTTTGCCCTTTTCCCTCTTGATGACGGATGTATACTCATTAATGAGGTTAGCAAACTCATTAGGGTCAAGCTCATCATCACTATCATCTTCACTCTCACATACCTTAGAGTTACCTTTAGCCATAAGGCACATTGGAGGTGGAGGTAGCGATGGTTCTTCATTTGTGAGGGCGATGGTGACTATGTCTTCTTCATCACTTGAATCTTCGCTTGATGAGACATCGGTCACCCACTCTTGCCTTTCCACCAAGAAGCTTCTCTTGGTGTTGCCCTTTTTCTTTGGGAAGAGCTTTGTCTTCTTGTCATGGCTATTCTTCTTCCCAAGCTTCTTGTTCTTATTTTTCTTCTCATCCTCTTCATCATCGCTTGAATCATGGCGATGTTTGCCTTTGTTGTCCTTCTTTCTCTTGTCCGGCTTGGGGCAATCGGGAGAGATGTGTCCTTTTCCCCCACAATTGTAGCATGTTTTGTACTTGACATCTTCCCTATACCGGAACATCCTTCTTTTGGGGTCAAAGTTGTAGCCCTTCTTGTTTATCTTGTCGCTCAAGCGTGTGAACTTTCTCATCATGAGAGCAAGTTCCCCATCTTCTTCATTATCGGATGAGCTTTCATGATGATCTTCTTCTTCATTGCTTGAGCTAGATTCTTGGTTGACCATCTTGAGCTTGCGGTGCTTGTTGGCCTTGGTTTTGAGAGCAATTGATTTGCTTGTTGTTGGCTCTTCGGTCATACCAAGGATACTCATTTCATGAGCGCGAATTTCGCCCACAAGCTCTCCTACTTCCATTGTATCAAGATTCTCCTTTTGAAGCATAGCATTGATAATATTGTACTTGGGCTTCGGAAGGAGCATGAGAATCTTGCGGTTGATGGAGCCACTGTCAATTTTAGAAACTTCAAGGGCATTAATGTCTTTGACAATGACATTCAAGCGGGAATACATATCATTGCAATTTTCATGAGCAAGCATCTTAAAAGAATCATACTTTGCTCTAAACAAGTGATATTTTTGTTCACGGACTTTTGTGGAGCCTTCATGAATTTCAATTAGCTCTTTCCATATATCACTTGCTAAGTCCATGCCATTTACTCTAGCAAAGACTTCCTCACTAATGGCTTCGAAAATTGCATTTCTAGCCTTAGCATTCCACTTTAGTTGTTCGGTGGTGGGAGTTCCGGTGAACCCGGTCTTAGTTGCCAACCACACTTCGGGGGCAATCGCATCAAGGTATGCGGCCATGCGAACTTTCCAAAAAGCAAAGTTCTTGCCCTCGAAGTGAGGCGGCGAATCACCCATCTTGGCCATAGCTCTATGCGGTGAAGCCTAATAATCTAAATGAGCAACGAGGCTCTGATACCAATTGTAAGGATCGATGGACCAAGAGGGGGGGTGAATTGGGCCTTTTTCAAATTTCTAAGATAGTTAAAACAACCTTAACCTATGCAAAGCTAGTAAGGCTCAATTTACCAATCGGCTAAACAAAGCAAACTACACAAGCTAACTAAGAAAAGAAACTAAGCAAGGTAGACCTAAACTATGATCTCTAAGGTCAAGCACATGAAAAATTGCAAGAAAGTAAGTGCTTGAAATGAGAGAGAGTGCAAGAGACAACCGGATCAAGAACTGATCACCGAGAACGGATGCACACAAGCTTCTCTCTACTCAAGTCATTAATATTGCTTCTTGATTGATTGAATGAACAAATATGTGAAGGATGAAGCTCAAGGTGGCTCTTGACTATAGTATGAGTGTTTGGATGTTGCCTGGTGTCAAGAGTGTGCGAAATGACCCATTGGAGGGGTATATATAGGCAGCTCACACGAATAGAGCCGTTGGAGAAAAGCTGCCAGAAAACTGCGTAGCGCCGATTAATCCAACGTCCCTCCAATAGTCATCGCCGGTTTAACCGATGAATGTAAACTGCCCCTTCTGGAAACTAGCCGTTACAACTCGGGTAGATTAACCGACGTATCATCGGTTTAACCGGTGAGTGTAGTTGTCCACTGATCAACTGAAAAACCAAGTCTCTGGACAACTGCACCGACGTTAACTCAAACCTATCGTCGGTTTAACCGGTGAGTACAACTTCTGAAATCCTTGGAAAAACCATCTCACTGGTCAATTGCACCGACGTCCCATTTCAAACATTGTCGGTTTAACTGGTGTATAGAACTTGAAATACCCTGGAAAAACCAACTCTGGACTAATGCACCGATGTTTAATTCAAACACGTCGGTTTAACCGGTGTATTGACTTGTCCAGACTCTGCTGACTGCGTTTAACCGACGTATAGAAAATTGGCAGCGTCGGTTAAACCGGTGTTAAAGACTTTTTCTGATTTTGCCTTTTCTGATTTGAGTCTTGAATGAAATCCAAATATTCTTGAGATATAAGTTGAGAACCACTTATTTGAACTTCTAGAAACCTGAGTGACCATAGTGTGCATCCATTTTCAAATGACCATGTCCATGCTCAAGTTACTTAGCCTTAACCCCTCTTAATAGTGCGATCACTACAAAACTATAAAACATATTCTAACCTAAGTGTCCTGCTCAACCTTATGACACTTAGGACTAGAAAGATCCTTGGTCTTGACATATATATGAGTTGAATACCGAGATCGCCTTTTTGGATAACGAAATTGAGGGGCCTCTTTTGTCATATGACCAAATGAGCAATAATGATCTATTAAGCTGCACAAACTCATTAGTCACAATAATGGTTGTCATTAATCACCGAAACATACATTGAGGGTCTAGATGCTTACACATGGGAGAATGTTTGCATTGCACCCTGTGCCTCTCCACCAATATTCAGCTTTTCCAGAAATATATAACACAGCAATTTTGACTCTATCTTCATTTGGTACTCCTACCAGCTCAAAATATTTCTCAGCTTTCCTAATCCATCCATCAGGATCAGACCCATCAAGTTCAGGAAAATTTAGCTTAGGACCTTTTGCAACAGCTTTGTGCTGAAATTGCATATGCTTGTGGAACAATGGTGGGGGTTGAACAAATACAGTGTCAGGAACATGAGTGTGAACTTGATGATAGTCTTGCCTGTTGTGGTGCTGATATAATGGTTGATGCTTGACTGTGTGTGGGGGTTCATATGGAGGAACAGTAGTAAATTCATAGAATTGTTCTAATTCATCAGCAGTCCAAGAAAAATCACTCAAATCATATTCCACAAAGACAGTATCATGGTTTGCTCTAGTAATATCTTCAATAGGAGGGACATAGGCATGATTGGAGTGCTCTGGGTTTGGAGGCTTGGGATTTTTACCTTTAAAACTGTAACCCTTGTCTTCAACTAATGAACCACCCAATTTTGCTAGTGTTGTCAGCACATCATCCAAGCCTTTCTTCATTGCTTCATTACTAGCTTCCTGTGTCTTCATAAAATCAGTCAGTGTACGGCGTATGCCATCAACCTCCACCGAAGTAGCGTACTGTTCGTCCACTGGTGAAGTGCCCACTTTCCCCATCTGTTGGTTTGCAAATCGGTTTGGGACGAACCCTCCCCTTCAAGATATGCTAAACCAGGTCTACCGCCACTAGAAGCACGGAATTGATCTTGGAATTTTACACAAGAACTTTGTCCTGCAACCCGAATCAATGGTGCTTCACGCCGTCGCCGCCACAGATTGAATCGGTGTGGTTCACGGAATTTTACACAGAGACAAATGCTCTGCAACCCTCACCAACAACCAAATCAACTGCAAGATGAAGGATAATTGAAGGGTAGTTTCCTCGAATCCGGGTGGGAGGGTGGGATTTTCTACGGGTGAGCCGAAACCACCTCACACTGCGCCGATCGGACTAGAAACGAGGAACTGGCTCTGGAAGCGAGTGGATCTCGCCGGGAACGAACTGGCTCTGAGTACCAATTGTGAGGAACTAGCTAAAATCTACGGAATCCACTAAAATAGACCGGGAGATGCTGGAATGGGAGCTGTATTACTGGATCGGAGATAGAAATCCGGAGGAAAATGACTCCGATACAGGCGCCGCCAGAGAGGCTGCGCTAGCTACAGCTAACCTGTTCTAGGGTTACAGCATAACAGAATGTCCCGATAACCCTTTCCCCCAACTCCCTCGAGAGCTTTAACCTGTCGGCTCTTAATTACATAGTAGTAACGCGGTAATAATTCTCAGACGCTAGTACACGGTCGATCTTCAGATGGACGCTTCCTGTGAACCCATCAACTCAGAAGTTTGGACGCCGACTTCCACTGCCGCTCTTCCTTCAGTCTGACGAACAGAGATGGTCTTCAGGGCCTGACATTGGCACAGCGGCGTCCGACCCCTGGGCGTCGATGAACCAAGACTTGGTTCACCTGATCGCTTGGCGAGTGCTGGCCGGCGACTTGCTGGACTACGTCCGCTTCTGCGCGGTCTGCCCCAACTGGCGGTCGAGCACCGCCTGCCCACGCGGCCGCGACGTCATCGATCCGCGCTTCCACCCGCGCCGCTGGATGATGCTGCCAGAGGGCCACGGCCTGTACCCGGCCCACGGCAAGCTCCGCGGCTACATCCGCTTCTTCAACCTCGACACCGGCAGATTCGTTCGCGTGAAGCTGCCCGTCTTCAAGGACCACTGCGTCCTCGACTCCGTCGACGGCCTCCTGGTCATGTGCCGGGACCGAGACAAAGCCATCCGCCTCTTCCACCCTTTCACCGGCGACGTCGTCGACCTCCCATCACTTGCGATCCTTGCGCCGCATATCGACCAAGACCTGCCTGGAGCTTCGCACCCGGCGCATAGGTTCTACTACTTCGGAGAAGTCTGCACTTCATTCAGTGTCAGTGCCACCGGGGTCATCACTGTCATGCTCGCGCTTGGTCGGATGGGCCGCGTAGCCTTCGCTACCTCCCAGGATCAGCAATGGCACCTGGCAACCTGGACGCTAAGGTATTACATATCCTTGTCGTTCCAAGGAAAGCTGTACATGGTGCGAATGAAATTCATACCAGAGGAGAACTCGGAGATATTCCAAGTTGATCCACCAGAGGGGGATCATGGGGTGGTGGCAGGTTCTTCTTTGCCATAACAGAAGCTGGTTGCCACAATCCCGGCTGACAAGCTCACCTATCCCATCTTCCTGACAGAATGCGACTCGCAGATCCTTGTGGCTGGCTACACAGATAGATTGTTTGATATTGGTCCTGAGTTTGAGATTTCTTTGAATCATGGACCTGTAAGAGTTTCTACTTTACTCCCTCTGTTCCAAAATGTAGGTCGTTTTGATATTTTTAGATTCATATATTTTGCTATGTATCTAGACATATGATATACCTAGGTGCTTAGCAAACACTATGAATCTAGAAAAACCAAAACGACCTACATTTTGAAACGGAGGGAGTAGTTTTTTAGTGCAGCGCTGTTGCTCATAGTACTACATAGCCATATCACTTGAATAGTTTCATATGAGATCTCACTGGTTCCAACTTCCAACTGGACTATTTTCTGTGTTCTATATTTTCATATTTTATCAGTTTATTTACACATACAGCTGTACTCATGCTGTCTAAGTCTAACACTCTAATTTATCAGAAAATATGTTCTCATACAGGTAGTATATCAATATATTTGGTGCTGATTTGGAAGCTTGAATCTCAGCAACATTTTCCAAAGTTATCTCCTGAAATGATATCTGATGTTGAGCATATATACACACAATCTGGTTGAAGGTTAAATAACTTGCCAGTACTTCAAGGGTTCTGTTCATTCTTTTGGGGCGGTGACAGTTATGGTGTTTCGGAGCATGTTTGGTTGGCTGCTGTACTTTGCTTCCACCTGATTGCTTGCCACACTTGTCACTAAAATCGTTTGCCACTAGCTAGGAAAATGTTGGCTAAGAGGTTCATTAAAAAAGGGTGTCGGCTAACAGATGAGGGGGACCTAGTGCTAAGAAATGTGGCACGCCACAACTGCAGCAAGAAATCAAACACATGACACAATAAGTCAAACTTGCCTAACTGATAACTGAAGTGTTGGCCAGATGTTTTTCTTCATTCAGCTGGTAAGATGCTTGTGAACATGTCAATTTCTCTTCTAGTTCTGATTGAACTTATGGATTATTGGAGCATGATATTACAATATCCTTATATGATTTACACTGTGGTGCATTCTGTACCCACTTAACTCCAGCATGTCGAAGGCCGTCATTTGTACTCAACTACATGCAATGGGGTGCTCTAAAGATGTGCTATAGGGTTCCAGGAAAGGATGATGTGAATTTGGACGCTGCAATGAGGAAGCACCTTCCTAAGTTGTTTGAGGAGAAGCCTCTTCTCTTTGACAACCGTGTAAGCCTCTCTTTTGGTTAGTGATTGTCAACTATGGCTTCAAGTAAAAAATGTTCCCTCATAATGGTTAACCTTGGAGTATTCCACGACTAATAATGGCTGGGTCTATTTTGTGATTGTGTTTCTCGGTTTATCCTCTTAGGAAGTCTTGTATGTTAGAATTATTTTGTCTGAAGAGTAGAGATCGTATTCTTCAGTTTGTTTTTAATATATATCTTGGTTGTGTACTATGATTTAAGTAAATAATGAACCTGCGTGTAAATTAATTTGAGGAAGACTGGGTACTAGGCACTAAATATTCTCAATTTCTTTAGCTGGGATTGGAAGGTGGGAACATAATCAGTATCTGGGAGGTCCTCCTTGGCTCGGCTTCCTTCAGCATGTTTTTTTAAGAATATCCTTCAGCCTGGTTTTGGGAGCCATAATGCCAACTGCCACGAGTGGGTGCATGAGGTGGTAAGGAGAGGAGGCAAGGATAATAGATTAATTCTTGATGGAAGCAATTGGTTGCTATCACCTTTAGCATGGAGAAACCGAGGTAACCTTTGGGCACAAGTGATAATCAAAATGATATAATTTTGTTTTATTGAGATACTCCCTCCTTCCCCGTTTATAAGGCATACACGTATATCAAGATTCAAATCTTCTCATCTTTGACCAATAATTTGACTATTAAATTTTTATTTTTATAATGCAAATTTCATATGATTGGATTCATAATCAAACATAGTTTACAATGATTATAAGTTTATAATCAAAAGTGATATAATATATGATAAATAAATAGTCAAAGTGTTATTTAGAAGACCGTGTCATGTTCCACCATGCCTTATAAACGGGGAAGGAGGGAGTAGTAATCAGATATTGAAGGAAACAAACCAATTAAGTACGACAGTGGTAGCTGGCAGACATGCTGACCTGCTATTTTGATGGAGAGGGTGAAGATGGAATTCAGTGAGCAGCATGATCTGACAGTCAGCAGGCGATAGTAATTTGTCAGAAAACATTAATTGCATCAAAGGTAAATTCCCGACAGTTTTATTAATAAATTAGAGTGTGCCCAGCTATTATGCTTCATGGCCTCTCAACTCATCAGTTGGAAGAACAGGTATTACTGAGCATATTCATTCACTTGGAATCTAGTGACTTTTCGGTGGATAATTACCGAAAAACATACTATGTTCGTTCAGGTCATTGGTTCAAAATGTCTATACAGCTCATTTTGTTGTACTGTCCTCCATGTGTATGTGTTATTTATTGAACTTATGATGCGCTTATTGAGCAGAAAACAAGATGGTACATGTCTTCTAATAAAGCTGTCTTATGCGATCTATATTTTGAATCATTCAGTCTAGATTTTGAAATTTGCACTTATCTCTCCTTTAATATCAGCAACAGGAATCTGTGATGTCATCACTCTTTTATCAGAAAGGAAGTTGCATGGATTGTTGGGCAGTTTTGTTTCCTAGGTAAGTTATCAGTTGTGCTTACAGTATTCCAACGTTAACCCGTGATGAGATTTCCTGTGCACTATGCGGTGATGTCGTGATGATGATCTCCAATCATAAGATTTTCTGCTCGGATGTGTTGGGCATCGGGGCCATTAGATGCCAAGTGCATTGCTGATTTCTCTAGCACTAGCTTTCGAGCTTCTCCGGAACAAATTCTTGTGTTAAAACAGATAGTTCTACGCCAGGAGTTGATGATGATACAGGACGAACGGCGTTCTGTGTTTCTGAAGTTTCCCTACCTTGTTTATATAGTTGTTAACGAAACATTGGCGGAATCTTCTCGTACAAAAAGTTGTAAAAATGTTCAGCTCTTGCAAGTTTTTATCATTGTTCAGTTCTTGCGTTGGATGAAATATTGCGATCAATAGTTCAAGTGACGATATATTCTTTTGAGGAAGTGTCAATTTTCACTATCCTTTTGGGGTGCAAGATATATTCTTTTCAGAATGACGCTTGAGCAGCCAAATAATTCGCAAATACACGTAGTATTACAAAATTGTTTGTTTTCAGAACGTTGCACGAAGGAAAAAAAAATCTGTCCAGCGACGAGCCCATTTCGACCCTCGACCCAAATCCATTCTCCGATCCATTCGAATGACATGATTAATATTGAGGCGCCCGTATTTCTTGCGGGTGACGAAATGTTTGAGCGGGAAAACCATAACAGCTTGCAAGGTGACGTAGCCCCGGCCCCGTATGCTACACGTCTCTTTGGTCTATATAAAGCCAGTCGAGTTCCAGGAGTGGGATTGGAGAATTGAGCAGAGACAAACACGAACCAGGCACCCCTCCCAGTGCAACAACCCCGCCGCGTATCCGAGATGGACAACCACCCGGTACTCCTCGTTGCCCCCTTCATGTGAAATGTGATCATGTGTGTTAGATTTAGGCAGTCTTTGATTCACTAGATCTTCTACATATTCCGATTTGTTTGAATCCGGCCTTGTGTGCTTCACTTGCTAGATCTGCTGTTCTCTCGTAGTCTAATTTAAGTCAGATTCTGAGTAACTCGCGCTTTCCCTTTGCTCCGTGCATCCTGTTGATATGCTTGTGCTTCGTAGATTAGATTTGATCTTGCATAAACTAATTTCCATTAGTATATATATGATGCTCACCTGCTTCGCGTTTTTTTAGGATATGCTCCCCCTGCTTCGCGCTTCGTTCTATACATTTCGTTCGGTTCATTCGTTTCTGATTGGGCCTTCTCGTTCTCTGCAGTTGTTGGGCGTCCAGTGGCATGGTTTTGCCACGCTGCAGCTGCTTAGGAATTCGCTTGGGCTGAAAAGGGCCCAGCGGCAGTGGATCAACGGGAACAATGCCATAACCATTCATCTGAAATTCGAGTTCTTTCTGAATGGTTGTGGCTGATGACACAATTTCAACGGCTGAGGCGACACGGCAGCGGTGAGCGAAGCGTCCAGGTGCGGCGGGATGGACGGCGGCTGCCGCCGCGGCGGGAGGAGAAAGGTGATAGAGAGGGAGCTGAAGAAGCTACGGGCGGAGCGGGAGGAGCTCGACGGCCGCATGTCTTAACGGCACTCGGCCATGGTCTGCACTCCCACCAGTGCAGCTCACTCTCCTTTTCGGCCTCCCTCCTCGCTTCCTCTTACCCTAGCCGTAGCCAAGCATCTTCAAATCCAAAGCGCCTTTCTCATACCACTCCGCTTCTTGCCCAACATGGCACAGTCTTATTCCTTATTCAATCATTTCCTTGCACCGATCGTCATCCTCTCCTTTCCCGCCATCGGGGTTTATGCTAGCTATCTCCACTTCTCCATCCTCTTCCACAATGAGCGGCTGCTTTCCCCTTCCCCTTCTTCCCTATCGCCTTCCCCTATACAGAACAAGATGGTCGGTATGTTCATGTGGTGGCTACTCCACTGGCTATCCAACATGGGCTTCATCTTTGCTTTGATCGGCCTGGCCTACTACATGATACCCATGTGAGTACTCTATCTTTCTTCTGCTCAAAAGCAGGGGCGTGGGATAAAATTGGAAGAAAATCGCTCCCGTGACGCCTACTATGCGGGAAGAATTTGAGGGCAAGAGATAAGGGCGAGAGGTAGGAAAGAAAAGGGGAGAGAGGAATTAGACCCTCTAGAGGCTAGAGCCGTCGTAGCTCCGCACATTTCGTGCCTAGCCGGTGAGATCTTGCGGGCATCTCTAGCTGCAGCGGGCCAAATCCCCGTCGCTCCTCACATCCCCTTCAACGGCTTGATTGGAGCTCAGCTGTCTACCAGATTGAGCAGTACTGTTAAATCCCTTTAGGTGAAATGCTTTTATCATCTGCAAAATATTTCTACTATTGTTTGTATTATTAAAGTCTTTCTAGCTAGATTTACTTCATTAGTTATACCATTGTCTCCCTACCCCCCCCCCCCCAACTACAGTTTGTGGTAGTATGTTATATTTTTTTTGTAGAGTCTCCTTTGATCTTACAAGACATTGGGATAGAATATTCTTTGATTGCTTTACACCGCTTAGTTTCTGGTTGGACTCTCTATTTGAGATGGCTGTATTATTCTTGCATCTCGTGCTTATAAAAGACTATAGAGGTCATATGAGGACTCTCTATTCGGTATTCTTTTAAAAACCGGGTGTGACAGTTTTGAAACGATATGTGAGTAACCAGTATCCATACAGTTAATGCAGACAAAATAATTAGTTTTAGAATGAGAAATTGAGTTGTTGCTAATCTTCCATTTTAACTGGAAAACAATTGGGATGATGACCAAACAGTTGTGTACTTGACAAAGTTTGCAGCAGCATTATCAATAGCTCTATCATGTGGCTATGATGTATGAAGCTTTATCGAAATACAAAAGTTCTTGGAAATGGGGCTAATCATAGTCTTGGTAGTGATAAGAAATGTTCATTTCTTCCCCTAAAAAAAGAGAAATCTTTGTTTCTTTGAGCTATAATTTGTCTGTGTTATATATTGTTGAAAGTAGAAATGCATAACTTGTAAGAAGCTTCTAAAAGATTAGAGTATGCATGAACTTGATATGCTTTATGGTAAAATATGGAATACTCTAGAAATTAGATATTTGTATACTTAGATAAGCATGAGAAACATTCTAGAGTTAGATATTTTAAGAAGGACACATGGCAAAATCAAATGAGCAATGGAGTCCTATAAATAGAGATACTCTCCTCCTCTCTTGTTATACCATGGCATATATAAGAGGTTTCAAGTAGGAGATGGCAATGTTGCCATATAGTGTAGTGGTGTCATAGTAGAGTAGCCACATAAAGATTGCAAGAGTCTTATGTTGTACTAAGTTATTGTGAATTAACAATTGTGTTTCTATATAAACACATGGTGTAGTAGTAGTAGTGCATTTTCCTGGTGGGCTTCAGACCTAGGTTCGAAAGTCCTTTACTGTTCATGTAAGAAAAGAAAGAGACAGTATAAAAAGCTAAATACTAAAATGATAAACAAAGTGATACCTCAATGGAAAGTTCGAAGCTTCTTCCTAAGATCCAATTTCAATCCTTGGTCCAAGTGAGTGGAAATTCAATTTCACGTCCTCTACCGACACTAGCCTTTTGAATTTCGATGAGTAGCTTGAAGGTACTTTCAAACCAAGCAAAAACTCACAAAATTTTTTTCTCTCCGTCATTGACAATATGACTGCAACTACATAGAGGACCATCCCCGTGTCTGTTTCCTCTGCATAGAGCTCCGGCCTAATACTCATATCTTTCATATCCTCGCCTGCATTTTCATGATCTTTTCATTTGCCCCTCTGTTGTAACAATGTTCCACACATACTCTCACACACAGTCTTCTTGATGTGCATGTTGTCAATTGAATGACGCACATCCAACAACTCCCAATACTCTAGCTCCCATAATATTGATTTCTTGTTCCATATCCCCTGCCCATCTTCTTCCTCATTATTTCACTTCTTCTTTTGTGAAGGATGGTCTTCTTTCTTTTGTGAAGGATGGTCTTCTTTGGTAACTCCTTTATAGTTTTGATGCCTTTGACTTGCAAGTGGACCTCCATTCCGGACACATGCAGAGGCGCTGTTCGATTCTTCTTTTTTTCCTATCAAACTGACAATCTATGTTCTGGTATGGATGTTTCTTAGGGAGGAAACCATGGTGCCCCAAAAATCCGAATTTCTTCGACTTTCTCAACCACAATGAGAAGGTTTCATCTAAGCAGTGGGGGCAAGCTTCACCTTTACTTTTACTCTGCCCGGAGAGGTTGCGATGAGCCGGGTTGTCGTTGATGGTGGTGAACAACATGGCGTGCAATGTAAATTCCTTACGCTGAAACTCATCCCAAACCTCCTTCACACCAGGATTCCAAAGTGTCTGTAAATCATCAACTAATTCCCTCAAGTAGACATCAATACGTTCATCGGGTTGCTTTGACCCAGAGACCAAGATTGACAGCATCAAGTATTTTTGTTTCTTGCATAGCTAGGGTGGAAGGTTCAACACTGACAGCATGACAGGCCAGGTTTTATGAGTTGAACTCTGGTTACCACAGGCCATGTGCTATGCGTTGAACTCTGGTTACCGAATGGGTTCATGCCATCTATGCTCATAGCGAACCGAATATTCTTGCAATCATCAGCAAACCAAGGATAGTGGGCATCAATATTACCGCACTATATTGTATATCTGCGGGGGTGCCTAAGCTTGCCATCGCCCATCTTATTTCGGACTTCCTTATGTCAATGCAAGAGGTGGGCCTCCTTTCGTGTGGCAAACATACGTTTTAAGCGGGGAATGATGGAAAAATACCATGCCACCCTCACAGGACCCTTTTGTTACCCTTCTTGCCTCTGATCTTCACGAGCTCATTCCTGTCATCAGCATTATCTATGTCATCTTTTTATCCTCTTGAAACGACCGAACCCACACTTAGGGAAATTGTAAAGGTCCTCATACTCTCCACGGAACAACACACAACTGATCTTACATGCATGGATTCTTTCAACCTCTAAGCCCAAAGGACAGATTAACTTCTTAGCCTCGTAGACAGACCCGACAACTTAGTTTCCCTCTGGTAGCATGTCTTTTAGTAGATCCAATAGTTGTTTAAAACTTTTATCGGTCCAACCATGATGTGCCTTAAGCTGTAGAAGTTTGAGATCACCAGAAAGGCAAGAGTACTTGTGACAACCAGGGTAGAGGGGTTTCTTTGAATTTTCGACGAATTGTTTCAGCCTCGCTAATTCAGAAGATGTGTACATGCCTTGAAACTCAACAACTCTCAACAGTTGATCAACATTGTTCACACGAGGCAACAAATCATCATCATTGAAACTCGTAACTTCTTGGTCAGTCATATCCTCAGGCCGCATCACAACAGGTGGGAATGCTTCATCTTCCTCAAAGTTATTTTCGCATTCTTCTTCTCCTATAATAATGCGAAATCAAGGAGTTAAGACATTCTGCTTTACCCTGTAACAATGAGAAATCAATGAGTTAAGTCATTATGCACTCGTTTCACCTTCATTAAAGGCTTCAACATGGCGTCGTCGTGCCCCTTCATTAAGGTCTTGAGCATGATGTCGCACTTCACCTTTATTAAGGAATCATTCTTCGCCTTCATTAAGGCTTTCTTCACTATGCTTGTTCCAACACGTGTAATTCTTTTTGAATCCACATGTGATCAAATGATGGAAAATGTTATCCTGTTGTCCGAACTTCTTCTGGTTGAGACAATCAACACAGGAACAATACATTGTAGGCACATCCCGATTTCTCTTGTCTGCCTCTGCTTGAGCTAGAAAATCATTGACTCCACTTAGGAAAGTCTCCCAAATTCGGGCTGTCTGTACATCCAAGCCTGATTAGTCACCATCTACAAGTTCAATAAATAAATAATTTTGAAAGAAATAATATATCATTAAAATCTAAAGAGGACAAGGGATACCATATTCTCTTCATACAATTATCACCATGTTTGGGAGGGACAAATTATTTTTTTCAGATAGTTGATTATTTGAGCTTTGCCTACTAATTAGCAAGATTAGGAGGGGCAATTCCATACCTTGACGAGGAAAGGAGGGTGGAGCCGTACTGCTGCGGTGAGCGACGACGGCCGACGAGCAGCGTTGCTGCGGTGATGACGACCACGCGCGCAGAAGGCGCCCAATGCAGGCGAAGGGTGGTAGAGCCGTGCTTGAGGGTAGAGGGGTGAGCAGAGGCACTGGAGACGAAGGAGACGGCGGTCGCAACGGCGAAGGACTGGAGTAAGGGGAAAAGCGGCGGCGGTGCCGGGTGGACGCCCGCCGGCTGTTGTAGCAGCCAGCTACGGGAGGCGCCGCTGATGCTGCTACAGTGCTGACCACTTCAATTATTGCTACAGTGCTAGCAACGGCGTTAAATGTTCATACGTAACGGGCGCTAACTCACGTTACCAGTATGGCACATCGGCAACGGTTTTAAGGGTCCGTTACGGATAATTGTATTGTTCGTAATGATCTTTATGCGACCGTTACGAATATTGATCTTATTAGTAACAGATATTAAGGGGCCGCTACGGATAAGGATCATATTAGTAACAGTTGTATTTAAGATCCGTTACGGGCTGACACCAATTAACGGGCTTTTCAAATGCCCGTTGCCATTGTAACTTATCGGTAATGGCATTGTGGTGACGAGATGGGCTCGGGCCTACCATCCTTATTGGTAACGCACATTTTTTGGTGACCTTACCGTTGTTCTGCTCTGTAATAGCAAATCGCAACATTCACAAAAGGCAAAATTTATATATATGAAAAAAAAGAAGAGATCCACACTTTCTATTTCGCTCGGCCCCAGGTTGTTCCAGCGTGTACATAAAAGTTGTAAGCACGACACAACGAAAACAACATGTACAAAACGCAACAGGGGAAAAGGAGAAACACGGCTCTCATACAAAAATAGGCAGAAGCTAAGACTTGCGTGGCTGACGTGCCCACCGGTCCGCAGTCCAGTGTCTATGGTGAAAAGCTAGCTAGCCGGAGAAAGATCTTCATCTTCAAAGGTGCCCAAGTCTTTCAGATCATCAGAGACTAGTGATTAGCGCGCACCCATGCGCGCGAGTTGAAAATATGTAAAAAGACGGTTCTATAATAGAAGTATTTTGAAATGGCTAGCAATATATTATACACACAGATGTGAATTTGTTTAGGATACTAAGCTGGTAGCTATTCTGTAGTAATTATTACATTAAGTTCTTGTGAAAAACTACGGTCTACATGTGGTAGAAGACCCCCTTGGATGACAGCGTGGGGTAGAGGTTGTTCATTCGCTCTTGTACTTGATTGACGGGTCATCCCTACATATATGGAAATAGGATCCAAGTGCGACGGTAAAGGGATATTTAGATGTAACTGAAACCAACCAAGGGAGCGCTCACGAATAGATTAGCCCGCGTGGTAATGTAAGGCAAAACATGAGAAATCGAGACTGACTCTCGAAGGAGCAGGTCTGCAGGTGCGCAACACAGGTCGAGATATGTAGACGAACAACTAATAGGAATCCATCGACCCCATGGAGCGCCTGACCATGGAGCAAACAAATTAGAAATTAGTATGCAGGGAAAAACAAAACGCATATACCCATCATCAGCTTTAGGTGGTCTAAACAAGAACAGAAGCACGCTGGAACGGCAAATGCGAAAAGCAGCAAAAAGATACTCCCTCAGTCCCAAAAAAATGTAAATATCGTTTCCCGAGAAATCAAATAATTTCAACTTTGACGAATTTATACAAAATAGTACTAATATATATATTACAACATAAGTATCTTTAAATTAATCATGTAATATATTTCTATACTACATCAATTCAAAGACACAGATGTTTGTAATTTTTTTATAAATTTAGTTAAAATTAAAAGTGTTTGACTTCTCGAAAAGCAAGATTTACATTCTTTTTGGGACGGAGGTAGTATCGTAGTGCAAGTAAAGCAAATCCAATTTCGATCTGGAAGATCAAATAGTGGGGAAAACTGTAAGCATAATAAAAATCTTAGTAAAGGAAGGCACAGTGTGGACGTCCAAAGGAACAAGGACATTTTGTAAGCAAGGAAAAAGAAGAAGCCGAATCAAAGGCCATCAAATAATTCAAAAATGCCAAGCTAGAGACTCAAAACGGCAGGGAGAAGAGAAACGAGGCTGAGCAGGAGAAGGGCAAACAATATAGCGGCATAAAAGAAGTAGCAAACGATTACCAGAGCTCAGCAGCAGCACGCATAGAAACAAGGCTTTGGAATGCATGGGCATTAGCACAGAAGCTAACAACGGAAACAACAAAATTACAAAATAAAAAGTGATGGCAGCTTATTTAACAAAGGGGGAGAGACAGATTGAAATTAGCAGTAAAAGGCACACAGTATCCTTTTATGAAGCGGCAAGCAAGAAGCGTGTAGGACAAAAAAGAAAGAAACGAAGGAAACCACAAGCAACGAAGCCGCACAAAACTAACACAGGGACAACCGGAGGAGCAGAAGCAGCAAAGCTCTAAGCCGGCAGCCAAAGTAACGGGGAAGAAGCAATCAATGGAGGTAGCAAAAACTTACTGTATTCAAGAAGGCAAGACGGAGGAAAAGGATAGCAGGCAACACACAGCCCCAGGACTTAGGGGGTGTTTAGGAACAAGGACTTCAAAAAAATCCTAGAGACTTTTTAGTATTTAGAAGTATTAAATAAATATTAATTATAAAACTAACTGCAGAACCCTGGGGCTAAACTGCGAGACGAATCTAATGAGGTATCTTAATCTATGATTAGCGAATGGTTACTGTAGCATCACTGTAGCAAATTATGAATTAATTAGGCTCATTAGATTCGTCTCGCGAAAAAGCACTCAGCTGTCAAAAAACATTTATAAACAGATTTTATTTAATACTATAAAATAGTAAGATTCCTTTTGATGTGATAGGGACTTCTGAAAAAAGTCCTGGAACCAAACAAGGCCTTAGGCTTACTCCAACGGTTCCCCCATCCAACTCCTCTTATATGTACTTTCTACTATATTTTACTATCTCTCTTTAAAAAATTCATCCCCCTATATTTCTTTCTCTCCGACCATTCCCCCATATCCATTCCCCCTATACACTATACCCCATTCATTAATCATTTATTTATTATTTTTAAATTTTAAAAAAATCATATTGTATTTGTAGTACCATAATACATATTATTATCATATTACGGATCCCAAATAAATTTTTTATCATAAATAAATAGCGTGATTATAGTATGTGGATGTGATCTCCCTCCATACATGGAGGAAATTCATCTCTCCACACTTACGTAGGGGAGCTGTGGAGGGAGCTGTTGGAGCGCTCGCTCCCGTCAAAGCCCCGCTACGTAGGGTGGGAGGCGGTTTACGGTGCCCCCTTGAGCAAGCCTTAACCAAGCGCAATGACGTCCACAAAAGCCGAGCGCACTACGGAGCTGCCACCGCAGCAACCAGCAGGGCACGTGGCAATTGAATACGCCGGTAACGCGTCACAGTTTGGAGGATAATTAACTCACACCGCGCAGCTGTGAAAAAATTTACCGGGCGTCCGAGCCAGCCGATCAAAATCGCAGGGGCCACAGTGTTTTGGCTGACGTAGCTATGCTGCGCGGCCGCCTCCCCTGCGACGAATGTTATCAGAGATATGGCCTGGCGTTTGGTGTCCCTTGCACACTTCCTGGAGATGACTGCTAATGTCTGGGCACAAGACGACCGATGGAGGAATTACCGGGTGAGACAAAATTGATTAAGTTTCTTCGTGTCGTGTGTTGTGAGGTGGTTTGATTTGATTTTTCATCTGTGTTATCTCAGAGATGGAGCAGACCCGACAAGACTGGAGAGGAGATATGGGGTGATGAAGGCTCATGGAAATCACGTCCAGGACACGGAGGCAGTCTACCTCGACCACTATGAGGTGCAGGGTGACCTGCGCTGCAGGAGGCGCCTCGTCTTCCCTCCGGCGGTCGCCCAAGCTACCAGAGCCGAGCCGCTTGTACTGCTGCTGGTGGAGGCGATCGAGGCGGAGGCGGCGGCGGCGGAGGAGGAGGGAGCCCAGGAGGAGAAGGCGGCAGCGGAGGCTCCTGTCCAGGCTGAAGCGGACGCCACGGGAGGAGCTCATGCTGGCGGTGAAGCAGCCGGGGGAGCGGATCTTGGTGCTGAGTGAACAGCCTCGGGTGGCTATGCGGCGGCTGAGAAAGCGTGGTGAGTTGCTAATCACATTTGTGGCGCGTTTGTGGTACATTTTCTATGGCGCATCTTTTATAGAAGAACTTAAATTCTTCCTGTTAGTCGGAGTTCCAGTCCTTGGGTGACTGGTGACTCTCATGCCTTCAATAAGAAACTGAATTACGTGTGATGCCATTTGACTGACATAAATTTGGTCATTGCAGTAAAATTTGAGATCCGCAAACAAAGTGATTAATTCAACAACTTTTACTTCTTCCAAGTTCTAATGCATATTTCCTTTTAAAAAAAGTTCTAATGCATATTTCCTTTTAAAAAAAGTTCTAATGCATATTTTGTTCACCTGTGGATATTGTGGGTATGCGTTTAAGCTATCAGTCTGTCTCCCTATCTTTGTTTTCACAAGGAGTCTGTTCGTTTCATCTTCACTAGATTCAGCCAATAGTATTTCTCTCACACACAGCCAGCCAGCACCAACCAGCCAGCAGTACTTTTCTCTCATAAAAAATCAGCACCAGCCACCAGCACCAGCCAGCCGAACACAGTCAAGATAGATCGCTAGAGAAATCCTCTGTATTGTTCATCTCAATCTCCTACACACTTCTTAGACACGATTATTTGCTTTCTGCGACAATGTACCTGTCCTCTTATCTGTCTTGAAATAAAATTTGATACCATATTTACTTGGGCAAAGCATTGCTATGCACTTTCAAAGAATGATTATTACTCTTATAGGCTATTTTTACTTGGGAGTCAATATTGGCATGTGGTGAAGAAGTTAGACAGACCGAAAAAAAAATTACTTTATGGCTGCCTCTTAGCAATGCAAATGAACCAAGTGCCATCTTGTTACAGCTAATTTAATCATAATAAGTTCAAACACCACCCCCTTGACATACAGCTGATTTTTTGTCTCAAAAGTTCAAAACATACAACATAGCTGATTCGTGATTTTCAGTCTGATGTTTCCTTGGAAAGTGGCTGTTCTTGGTGTGACTGTGACAACATTGTGGCAAAGCTTAAGGTCTGTCTGTCACGGCAAATCGAAGCTGCTTTGGCCCTGTTTTCCCACCCCGTAAACGCAAAAACGTAAAATTTTGTGAAGGAATCTTGCTAATTTGAAGTACTAAATAAAGTCTATTTACAAAACTTTTTGCATAGATGGACTGTAAATCACGAGACGAATCTAATGAGCCTACTTAATCCATAATTGCAACAGTGATGCTACAGTGCTGACATAGCTCATAGATTAATTAGCATCATTAGATTCGTCTCGCGATTTACAACCCATCTGTGCAAAAAGTTTTATAAATAAACTTCATTTAGTACTTCAAATTAGGAAGATTCGGTCGCAAAATTTTTTTGCATTTACACCGCTGGGAACTAATACGGCCTTTGTCGCCATTTTTAGCATGACAGTGACGATGTGCGTCAAATCGGTCGTTTGGTTGACAGCGAGCCCCAGTGTGGGTTAGTTGTCCGTTGTTTCTTTTCACTGGTTTTCTTTTAACTAACCATACGTGATTATGAGGTTTCATGACCCGGTTATCATCTTTTTTTAAAAAAACAACTGAAATATTCCAAAAGTTACAATGACGGTTAAAAGGAGTAGATATATGTTCACTATACGCAAGCTAAAATGGTACTCTCTCGGAATTGGTCGGAGTATGGCAGAGCAACATGCTGCATATTTTGTGCATCAACGTTTGAACCTGTTGTTTTATTTTGAACGATATAAATAAATCTTAATGTTTGAGGACTCTGAACCTGTCTCGTAGTCTGAACTCTGAACCAGCTAGCTGGGGACGGGGAGCCCCCGGTAATTACAGCCTGCAGGTCCCTGACCAGAGGCCCTCGCCCGCTGGCCTTCGTCCACCTGGGTCCTGGCGCTCTCTTGTGCAGGCATGGCAGATTGGCAGCAGCCAGTAGACGGGTGCTGCAGTAGCGGGCATTGCGCGGCTGCAGGCAGTAACTACCGATTTCCCTACTTCTTTGCAGCCATGCATGTGTCGTATTTGGTTAGCCGTAAAATCAAAATTATAAAAAAAAATGAATATCCGCATGGAGTACTAAATAAAGTCTATTTATATTTTTTTTTAAAAATAGGTGTAACTTTTCGATACGAAGCTAATGACGATAATTAATTGATGATTTGCTACAGTAACCATTCTCTAATTACGCAATCAAAGATCTCATTAGATTCGTCTCGCGATTTACACGGGGGTTGGGAAGTTGGTTTTGTAATTAGATTTTATTTAATACTATAAATTAGTAGTCAAAGATGAAAAAAATTTCATGAAATTCTAACCACACACGGCCATGTAGTAGGCACAAGGACACATGCTGTCCACTAGTCTGTAGACGGAGTACTAGATGCCAAGTGCTTCTGCATCTAACGGCTAACGCGATGCGAAGCGCTGGCAAGCAGGAAGCATGGTGACATCAGTTTTGAGCGAGAGAGCGCCAGCAGGAATGAACTCCATTCCTCGCTACGCTCTGCTGCCTCCAATCCAATCCTTTCGGACCAATGATCTTGGCAATGCGTTGTTGTAACTTGGCTGAGGCTGTGTTTAGTTCCGCGAAAAGTTCCTAAAATTTTTCACTGACGCACATCATATCGAATCTTACGATATATGTATGGAGTATTAAATGTAGTTAAAAATATAACTAATTGTACAATTTGGTTGTAAATGACGAGACGAATTTTTTGAAACTAATTACTCCATAAAATCGAAATTTACTATAACAACTTTTTCACGAACTTTTCGCGAACTAAACACAGTGTTATCTGATCACAGACGCCGGGGCACATCGACTGGTGACCGCGCCTGGATAACCGGCATCGGGGCGCGCGGGCACAGCCATCTGATCCGCCGATTCCCCGGCCTCCGCCATGGCAACACAAACCCGAGAGTACCCCTCCCCAGAGGCGGGTACTGCTGGCTCCGTCGTCACGCACCGCCACCGCGCTCCCGGCCTAGCAAGCGCGCGTACATGCATGCACTGCACGCAGGGCAGCCATTGATGGCGTGCCTGGATCCCCGGACTGCGGGGGTGCCCGCCTGCTCCCTCCCTCTGGATCCCGTGGGTTGTAGGATGGATGCGTGCCCGTGCACGGCTGCGCGCTGCGGGCTGCCGTGACCGTGAGTGCGCGAGACTCGGGCATGCGGCAGCCAGCGGCGCTCTCTCGGCAGAAGCCTGCTGCAGGCCGCAGCCGGAGGCAGTGACGGGATCAGGGGAGCGGAGCTGGCCGCGGGGCCGGGGCCGGGGCAAGAAAGGGTCTCTCGAGCAACGAGGCCGGCCGCCGGCGTGTTTGGTTTGAACTAGGAAAATTTGGATTAGAAATTATATCAACTTTGACCACTAATTAAAGTATCAAATAAAGTCAATTCACAAAACTAACTTCAAAACCGTGGCCGCATGATTAGAAGATGGTTAATGTAGCATTACTGTAGCCAATTATCGATTAATTATTTTCATTAGATTCGTCGCGAAAAATTACATATATTTTTAAAAAAGTTTTGCAAATAGATTTTATTTAATACTCCATACACCCACTGTTTATAGAATCTCTAGGACGGATCCAAACACGGCCAATACTACCGCTGCTGCTCCGGCTCCGCGTCGCTCGCTCTCTCTCTCAGCTCGTCATTTCCGCCGCTCTTAGGCTCTCCGCACTCGTCACTCTCCAAATTCTCTAAAAAGAATATTCTTGACTGATCATCGAGATTCTTATCTATATATTCAGTTTCTCCGTGTTCATTCACTCTCTATATCTACTCTCTATACCAACTACCAGCCGTGGGACCCACACGCCAGATTTTTTTATCTCTTTTTTTTACCTTTTCCATTCTCTCTCTCCCCGCATCTGGACCTCGGCGCCCCCGGCGCCCTCGCGGCGGAGCAAGGGCGGCGCGCGGGGCGGCCATGGCGGACGGGCGACGGGCCGGGGCGGAACGCCTCCTCGCCCGGCGGGCCAGCTGGTGCACGCCACCGCCTCGCGGGTCCCTCGCCTCGACGCGCCCCCACGCGGGGACCGCGCACACCTCTGCCGCGAGCTCGGCGGCGTCGAGCTCGCCGACCTCGACCTCCGGTCGCACCATGGTGGAGCTCCTCGCGCTCCGGCGACGGGCCTCCTCGCCGCGCCGGCCCTCCTCACAGAGCCCCCTCGCCGCGGCGGCCCTCCTCGCGGTGCCTCCTCCCACCTCCTCGTAGCCTCCGCGCCCTTCATCCTCCTCGCCCACGGCTCCTCCCTAGTCCGAGCGGAGCTCTGCCGCGCCCCCTCTCCGGTGCGGCCAGCGAGCTCGCAGACGGCGAGCACGTGGGGCGAACAGCGAGCGCGCGCAGCGGGGCAGGGGAGCTCGCGCGGCGGCGGCGCCGGTGGAGGCTTGCGCGGGACGGCGGCCCGCACGCGGCGGGGCAAGGCAGATCTTGGCAGCCGGCGGCGCCGGCGTGAGCACGGGGCGCAGAACGTTGCGGCCGGGCCCTGCGGGCAGAGCGGCAGCGGTGGCGGCGCGGAAGCCCGGCCCATGGCGCCCTCGATGGGGTGGAGCGGCAGCAGCAGCGGTGCGTGGGCGGGAGGCGGAGCCGTGGCGGCCCTGCTGCTCCTCAAGCTCGTCGGGGCGGCAGGTGCGGCCTCCCTCCCCACCGGCGCCCTTCCTCCCCGGCGGCAGCGGCGACCCAGCGAGGCGAAGGCGAGGCGAAGGCGCGGCGAGGCGAGGCCGCGCGCAACCCCTCCCGCCCCCTCCCCTGCGCGCTGCTCCCTGCTCAAGCTGGCGCAAGCGCGCGTGCGGGCCGGACCAGCGGAGCGAGCGTCGGGCCCTCCTCCCGTTCTTCCATGGCGGGCGGGCTAGGCGGTGGCGGGCGCGCGGCCATGGCGAGGCAGGGCGGCCCTGCTCCCTCCGCCGAGCCTCCTCGCCGGCTCCGGCGGCGGAGCCTCGCGCGGCCGCGCGGTCTCGCCTCCTCATCTTCCTCGCGGGCGGCGCGGCTGTGCGGTCCTCCTCTTCCTCGACGCCGCGTTGGCACCCCTCGTCCCCCTCTTCCCTCTGTGCGGGTCACTGGGATGGCGGCATGGCGCGCCGGTGCGTGGGCCCCGTGCCATGTCGATGCATGGTGTTGGTTCTCCACCCGCGTCAGAATTGGCGCAAAACAAGACCCTCGCTATGTTACCGTACCGCAGCTTTTACAGAGTGTCGCTGAGGGGATTTTTTTTCTCCAAACTTAACTCTAAAACGTGTAGAGAGCGGGATGCAGAGCCCGCGGAGAGCCTTAATGCGGCTCTGGCCACGACATGGCGTCACGCAAAGGAGGGGGATCGCCACGCGAACTACGCAAGCAGTGCGGAAGTCCCCCAACGGCGATACGGCAGTCTCTGCGACCGCTGTGCGCCTCCAATGACCAGCGTTGGGGGGTTGCACGTCACTCAAGATTGGTCAACCTCCCGTACTCCGGACAAGGAGAAAAAAAAAGGCCAAACACACGCTCTGTTTAGATTTTTACCATAAACCTTTTAAACACAAAAAAACGTAACATCAAATATTTTAATACATGTATGAAGTATTAAATGAAGTCTATTTACAAAACTTTTTGCATGGATATGTTGTAAATCACGAGACGAATATAATAAGCATATTTAATCCATAATTTACAACAGTGATGTTACAGTAATCATCCGCTAATTATAAATTAATTAGTATCATTAGATTTATCTCGCGATTTACAATCAATCTGTACAAAAAGTTTTGTAAATAAATTTCATTTAGTATTTTAAATTAGTAAGATCTTTTTGCAAAAATTTTACATGTAAACAACTAAACAAGTCCAAAAAAACATGTTGAGCCCTTCTTACTGATCAATCCTAGTTTTGTTTCTGATCTGAAAAGGAAAAATAGGAGTAAGACTTCTTTTCCGCAACTTGCAAGTGTCGCTGTCCCAGCGAGTATTATCCCATCCGCTCCCCTTGGCATTTGTCTTGCTCACGTAGTCACGTACCACTATCCCAGTCAAAAAGAAGCGGTGTGCTCCGATCCCTCTCCCCCGAACCTAGGACCGGCAACAATGGCTACAAGCCTCCCACTGTCGCACACCATCACATTGGCACCATTGGAGAGCTGCAGGTCGGAGGATGCCCACAGCCTTTTCCGGTCACAGTCACCATCACCACTGGAGCTGTGCTCTCATCACAACCAGCTCTGCTCTGCGTCCTGCCCCCCTCCTACCTCGAGCAGCGCATGCCAGCACCGGGACTCGCCACACACGCAACCATGCAGAAACCCAACCCCACTGCCTCGACCCTGCCACCCTGCGCTCCCCCGTCGCCGGGACTGATTGACGCCTGATCGTCGACGGACTGAATGATGGATTGATTGATGGAAGAACTGAAACGGCCTGGCACCCATCGACGCGTCCTGTTCGTATCTTTTCAACGATCTGCCTCGCGCGCTAGCTCTCTGATCGACGACTGCCCCGATCTTCAGGCTGTGTTTGCCGAGAAGTTTGGATTTCGGTACTGTAATACATTTCATTTTATTGTTATTTAATAAATATTATTTAATTATAAATTAATTAGGTTTAAAAGATTCATCTCGTGCTAATCAGTTATACTATGTAATTAGTTATTTTTTTAATTATATTTAATTTAATGCTCTACATGTATTCAAAACTTCGATATAATAGATACTATAGGTACTGTAGAAATTTTTTTTGACTAAACAGGGCCTCAATGTGTTCTTGGCCCTTGCACGGCGTCCCCACCCCCTGCTCTTCGTCCTCCCTTCCCCTTTTAACCAACCCCGGCAGCAGTTGCGGTGCCCGGCGTCGCCCCGCCCCGGCCTAGCCCTCACTGTTCACATCCACCCACGGTGCACGCCAGCTGTCGTGGTCCGCCGTCCTCGTCGCCACATTGCCCGCCGCCGGCGCCGCAGCTGCCTTGCTCTCCCCCACCCCCCCTGTTGCCGTCCACCCTCAACGCCCTCCGATGCATCACCACCACCCCTCGCACGCCTTCAGGTAGGCACAGCACAGCCCCGCGATGGCAACACGTGGTGCGCCACGCGCGCCGCACCAAGCCTTGTTCGCTTGCGGCGCGAGCGCTTGTCTCTCTTGGCCCGGCGCGTCCTCGCTCGCTAACGCCTTGTTGCCTTGCCACCCCGCCTCGTGTGCAGGGCGGAGCAGGGCGCGGGCGGATACCACCACCACCACCACCACGGCGTCGTCGGGGACGGCGCCCTCCTCCCCGAGCTCCCGCGCAGTAAGGCCGCCGCGCCCTTGTTTATTCCCTTGGCATCTCGTTCCGTTCTTGGTTCTTGGATGTGTCTATGCGCTTGTCCTCAACTCCTCATGGTGTGGTCGCACGCGCGCGTCGCGGGATGTGAAGGCCCCAGCTCCAAGTCCTCCAGCGACCTCACCGCCGCCGCCACCTTCGTTGCGCCGCTCGCCGTCGCGGTGAGTTCACTGGCCGCGTTCCAGGAGGGCGGATTCTCGCGGTCGCTTGAGCCGAGTCCGCGTGTGGCTGACGGAGGGTTGTCGTCTTTGACAATGCAGCATGGAGGGGTAGCGCCCTCGTTCGGCATGGCGCCGCCGCCGGGGATGGCCGCTGCGGCGGCGGATGACAGCCGGTTCTGCCTGCCGTGGGCGGCGGCGGCGCACTTCGAGAACTGGGGCGACTCCGGCATCGTCGCCACGAGCCCGCTCGCCGAGACGACCTGCACCGACGCCGGCGGCGACCGGCATCAGGCGCAGACGGTTTGCTAGCTCCTTTGTTCTCGCTTGCTTTCTTCTTTCTAGCTCCTCTCCTCTGCCATGAGATGAACCTTTATTTATGCCCACGTCGTAGGGTGGTGGAGCCATCACGCAGAGCGCCGCTGCTTACATGGATTCATGCGCGGCGTCTAAGGAAGGATCCTGCAGGGATCAGAAGGTACGCGCATTTGGAACCCAACCGTACTCAATGGGTTGGGGAGAAAGCAGACCCACCTTTGTTGCAAATGTCATTGCCTAAACGCTAGTGTTTGTGGGCTGTGGTGTCTGTCACGGCAGGTGCAGAGGAGGCTTGCGCAGAATCGCGAGGCGGCCCGGAAAAGCCGGATGAGGAAGAAGGTGATCACTTCACTTGAATGCCAAGCTTCTGTACATTTTGTTTGGCCATTTGTCTTTGTTTGCATGGCATTCCATCCAGTGTTGTTGCATTTATTTTCCATGATGGATGTCATGCCATCGACTCGAACATTGCATACAGTATCTGTTGCCACTTGCAACTACTGTACATACTCAGGATCTCACGCCTTTGAGCACTTTCCAAATCTTATTCTGAAGGCGTACATCGTGGAGCTGGAGAGCAGCCGGGCTAAGCTGGCGCAGCTCGAGCAGGAGCTTCAGCGGGCGAGGCAGCAGGGGATGTTCATCGCAAGCGGACGCTCCGGCGATCATGGAGGCTCCACCGGAGGCAATGATCTCTGATTTCATCCTGGCATCCCGTGACCTCTAGCAACAATGCCGATCATGCCATGTGTAAGCAAAGCGTAATCCGTGTCGCTGCAGGCGCGTCGGCGTTCGACCTGGAGTACGCGCGGTGGCTGGACGAGCACCAGCGGCACATGACCGACCTCCGGGTGGCCCTGGGCGCCGCGCAGCAGGTGATCGGCGACGACGACCTGCGCGCGCTGGTGGACGGCGCGATGCTGCACTACGAGCAGCTGTTCCGGCTCAAGGGCGCGGCGACCCGGGCCGACGCGTTCCACGTGCTGTCGGGGATGTGGGCGAGCCCCGCGGAGCGCTTCTTCATGTGGCTGGGCGGGTTCCGCTCGTCGGAGCTGCTCGCGGTGCTGGCGCGCCACGTGGGCCCGCTGACGGAGCCGCAGCTGGTGGGCATCTGCGGCCTGCAGCGGTCGGCGCAGCAGGCCGAGGACGCGCTTTCGCAGGGGATGGAGGCGCTGCAGCAGGCGCTGGCGGACACGCTCGCGGCGGCCGCCGGCGGCGGGGCGGCGGCGGCGGGGGCGGACGGCGTGACCAACTACATGGGGCAGATGGCCGTGGCCATGGGCAAGCTCGCCACCGTGGAGAACTTCCTCCGGCAGGCGGACCTGCTCCGGCATCAGACGCTGCAGCAGATGCGCCGGATCCTGACGGCGCGGCAGGCGGCGCGGGCGCTGCTCGTCGTCAGCGACTACTTCTCCCGGCTCCGGGCGCTCAGCTCCCTGTGGCTCACGCGGCCGAGGGACTGACGCTTTCGCTTTGAGATGGAGCCGTTTGTGTGGGAACTGGAAATTGGAGGATGCAGCGGAGAGTTGTGTGTGTAATGGTGTCGTGGTGGTGTTGCCGTGTTGGTAACTTGGCACTTGGCAGGAGGACATGCTTCTGAAGTCCGGCGGCCGCTCGGCTCCGCTAGTGTAGTGTAACATTCTGATGAGCTTTGTAGGAGAGGCTTGTACTGTAGTGCACTGTACACCTTGTTCGGTTCCGACTTCTAGGCTGTTCGGCTGACCGCATAAACAGTGAAGGACTGATAGAATGAATAATATTTTATAAGAGGAAATAAGTCAAAACAAGTTAAGACCAGTTAACAGTCTCTTCGTTCGTCTCTCGATTCTCACTCTCACGTAGTACACGGTGCAGACTGCAGAGGCTTGCCCACTCCGGTACTCCACTACGGTGGCGTGGCTGCGAGAGCCTGCGGGCTTCAGAGTACAGATGCCTGCCCCCCATCTCATGATGGCCGGCCGCGGATCGGATAGCCGCCCGGTCCCGCCGGCCGTTCGCGCGCGGCTGGAGCAGAAGCAGAAGCAGAGCAGGCCGTGGGGCGGGGGTGGGCGGGCGGGCGTGCCGCCCCAGCCGGGGGGATGCGCGCAGAGGCCGCGGGTTCAGGCGTGACGCCGCGGCTGGGACCCCGGCAATCATGCGCCGTGCGCGCCCGGCGTGCTCACGGCCCGGCTGATCGGCGGCTGACAAGTGAAGTGAGCACGGTCACGGATCGCTGCCACAGGACGACGACGTCGCCGTGGGTCTCCGGCCTTTTTTTCATTTTTATATTAAAAAAAATAAAATTTCAAAAATATATGCCGAATAGTGAAAATTTTCAAAAATGGGTGACTGTCGCCTCCCTAATGGGCGACAGGGTGCCTGTCGACTATCCAGTTGACGATAGGACCTAAATGTAAAAAATATATATATATTTAGGTTCTGGCGCCCAGGGCGCATTAAACAGTGAACTTGTAAAATCGTACAAAAATCGGAAAAATACAAAATCAACTGTTCTAGATTCTATAAAATAATATCTACAACTTTTGTTACATAAAGTTTTTCATTTGATCAATGTATCTAAATCAAAAAATATAGTTCTTATACCTAGAAAAATCTAAAATAATTCATTTGGTCTAGTTATGCTTATCTAAAATTTACCAAAATGTTTTTATAGATATTAGGAAATAAAATAATGGTACTGTAAAAGTTATGTCTTCTAATACTCAGTATAGCAGCATGAATAAATAACCCATTTAAACTAGACATATTGCAAGATCTAATTTAAAAACTTATTCTAGAAATGTTTTCTGGGCCTACCAATTTTGTACAAGCCTATACTCACCATATGCAAACACTCTGGCCAAAGATGACATGCATCCAAAAGATGGATCTTGAGATTTAAATAAAAATGCATTAAACTGATATTTAAAATAGAGCATGATATATTGATCAAATGAAAAACTTTATGTAACAAAAGTTGTAGATCTTGTTTCATAGAATTTAGAACATTCGAGTTTGTATTTTTTTGATTTTTATACAATTTTATATCGATTTTACAAGTTCACTGTTTAATGCGCCCTATGCGCCAAGACCTAAATGTAATTTTTTTTACATTTAGATCCTGTCGCCAACTGGATGGCCGACAAGGTAGGGGGCAACAGGCATCCATTTTTGAAAATTTCCATTTTCGACATATATTTTTGAAATTTTGTTTTTTTAATATAAAAATGAAAAAAGTGCGGGTCTCCGAGGCTGCACTCGGATTTGTGGCTGCGTGGGCACCCATGGGCCGTGGTGGTATCATTCGTTGCCCGCGGCCCACGCTGACAGACCAACCAGCCAGCCACGCACGCACTAGCTAGCTTTCGATGGCCAGTTATGATCCCAACGAATTGACGCCCTTTTGGATGTTACCAAAACATTGAGCTATTGGTGTCTAGTCAAGACGAAAACAATATACTTTGGCAGTTTGAAAGGTTTTAAAAGTGTTTCGTAGTGATATAACGGCGAAACAGCAATATGTGCTGCACCAGCTACGGTTTTACAGAGGTATGTATCATCTATCTATTATATTAATAAAGAAGTGTTAAAAGAAGCCACTATGTTCGTCGAAAAGATCAAGAAATTCCCATGTTAATCTAAAAAAGAGAAGAATTTGCACCGTTGGATTTTATGAAGATCTAAAGGCTCATATTAACATAAAAAGTTCATATTAAGTATAATAAATAAATATATAGATTTAGGTTAAAAATAGGGAACTTAGCCCTTTGATTGGTGGAAAAAGAAAAATATTTATACTTATTCATCGTAGTGGAACCGTATTGCAATCCAACGCTACTTTGAAAGGAAAAAATAAATAAATAATCAAATAGTTACAAAGGTATTGCAATCCGATGCTACTTTGAAAAAAAAATAACGAAAGGGAGAGTCCAAAGCTCCTGCGGCAGCCTCGATATTAATAATAAAATAGGTGGTCTATTTGCTTTTATGAGGACGTAGCCCTGCGAAGAGGCAGGATCGATCGTTCAATGCGTCTCCTTGCTAGCACAGGTCCGTGAGATAGATGAATAACGTAGATTTGGGTACCATGCAACATAACTCAGGATTATTATGTTACATGGTAGGTGAGGTGAAGGTTTGACATTTGCCGCAGAGCATATGGACTGATAATATCGCATGTGCGGGCACGACCACAATCTTAGGGAACTACGGGCACGACCACAATCTTAGGGAACTACAGAGTGAGGCAGCTCCATTTCAGTTCTATGGGGAGGGTATGCCGTCGACAAGGCACATACTCCCTCTGTTTCAAAATGTAGGTCGTTTTGACTTTTCTAGATTCATATATTTTATTATGTATCAACACATATGTTATATCTATGTGCATAGTAAACGGAGGTGGCTAATGATTGGAATAAGCCATATGGTTTAAAAAAATAGAATCGGTAGGGGTTAAGACCCGCCTTACGACTTTTCATTAACAAAAAGCAACCTGTTCCCCTAAACCCTAGCTATGTCAATGAAGGGATTTTTTTTAAACTAGCCCTGTAAATTTGCTCCCGCAAGGATTCGAATTGGTGCCTGCTGGGTGCTCCTTAAACGCTTTAACCACTAGGCTAGAGGTCCTTTCGTCCAGCCACATGGTTTCACGGTGTCAACCGAGATCATGCAGATTATGAATTGATGTTGCAGAGCAAGTAGCAGTGTAGGGAGGCAGCACAATGATGTGAGCCTATGATGACTATGTTGCCGGCAATGTGGTAGTCAAATTTTTTGTCTCCATGCCAATGCGTACATTTGAATGCAACTAGCCGGCTGAACTGCGTGCGAAACATCAACATCTATATATCGGGAACCATCTCACAAAGAACAGCTAGCTCCAAGTGGCGAACGAGAAACAAATCATAAGCAAGTGCCATAACAACAACAGAGGAAAGAGAGAGCCATACAGTGACAGGTGCAAGGTGTGTAGCTGTTCAGGGCTCCAAAAAATTACTAGGGGCACCCAAATCTATCTTTAGCACTAATTATTCATTCTTAATTAGAAATAGATTACAAGGTCACATAAATACTAATAGAAAAACCAGAAGGAGATGGGCCCTATGCCTGCTTCTCCCCTGATATATATATTTCGTTGTACTCTATTACTATTTTAGAGAACCGTTATGCATGGCAGTGGGGCTTCCAATTTCTAGGTATGGGAGGAAGGGAGTGTGTGTGTGTGTGTGAGAGAGAGAGAGAGAGAGAGAGAGAGAGAGAGAGAGAGAGAGAGAGCAAGGCAGGAAATTTAATTTCCTTAGTCCGAAGCAAAAATAAGTACATGAGAAAGTGGAAAGATAAATTTGATTTTCAGAAAGAGGAAGGAATGAACCAAGCTATGGTGAAGGAGAAAGCGGCAACTATGTCTATTATTAACAATGCCGAGCCATACAAGGAATGTATGATCAAACATATGAACAAAAAGTTTTTTATAAGTGGTGTTACAGGTCAAGTAGTTTAAATGATTAGAGTCGCATAATTTTAATAACATGCATCAGTCTAAAACTTAAACTCATTACGAAATGTATTTTGTTTAAAATTATGTGCTTTACTTAATCATATCATGTAAGTTTTTGCTACTCAGCCGGCAAATAAGTTGGAAACTAGATTCACATTGATGCTTCATCATCTCACATCCCTTTGGTGAAAATTCTATTCTACTTTAATTCAACCTCGATCCTCTTATCAACACTGGATAGAGTTTGGTCTCTTTTGTTTTGTTGTTTTCGTTATTATTCATGAATATATAAAAGAAACTGATTAGACTTAGAATGATGTTGCCCTCTAGGGCTATCAATATGTCAGCAATCAAATTATCTACAAAAATTTCTGATTGTTTATCCACTAATGTAATTATTTTAAAATTCAAGTTGTTTCTTTAATTTCTTCAAATCTTATAACATTCACTACTGGAATTCTCGTGTTTCCCTATGATTATTTGTTGTTTCCAAGGGAAATAGTATTTCCCTACGGTTTCTTCAACAAACCTAGGGAACTATCAATTTCCCTAGGAATCTAACTCATTTTTTAGGGAAACATCGGTTCTTTCCCTAGGAATTTACCCATATCGTAGGGAAATGACGTCCAACGCGCTAGTCCAGTTCAAATTAAAGCCTCACCCCAATCTCTCTCTCTCGTATCCTCTCGTCACTTCACTCCTCTCTCCTCATCTCTCATCTCATCCCCTCGCTGCCTTCTCTCTGTCATGACAAATCAAGCAGGAGGAGTGTGGCGGCCTGCGGAGCTCACGGCCGGCGAGAAAGGAGGAGCGTGGCGGCTGGCGGAGCTAGGGGGCGCGGCGGCCGAAGCTTGGAACCGGTGAGCAAGGGGAGCACGGCGGGCAGCGAGCAGGCTGCAGAATCACATGGCGGAGCTGGGGCACGCGGCAGGCGAAGCCGAGGTGGGCGGCGTCGAGGCTGCGGCGGCGCACAGTTGTCGAAGCAAGGGTGCTCGGCGACCGGGCTGCAGCGGGCGGAGCAACAGCACGCGGCGGCCGGTGAGCAGGCGCCGGCGCGTAGGAGAGGCGCCGGTGTGCAGGTGCAGCGTGGCGGCTGGAGCACGGCAGGCGGAAAGCGGTGACGCGCGGACGGTGGTGCAGCAGGGCGCGAAGGCCGGACCACGGCGGGTGGAGCAGCATCGTGCGGCGGCGGCGCGCGGCGGTCGGAGCAAGGCGGCAGCGTCGGCGGGCGGAGCTGGGGCCCGTGGGGCTACCATTTTTTTAAAACTTTTGCATTGCAGTTTCCCTAGGGTTCAAAGATTCCTAGGGAAACATTCCCTACGGTTTTCGTCGGAATCGTAGGGCACTTCCTCTTTCCCGTCGGAAATATCCCTAGAAACCTTTCCTTACCAATTTTCCTAGGGAAGTCTTTTCCCTAGTGTTTTTCAACCATTTCCTTAGGGTTTTGGCCCTAGGGATACAGGTCGATTCCAGTATTGATTATTAGTAAAGACTATTTGTTTCATCATTGTACGAAAAGATAAATCTACATGTTTTAATGTTAGATATTTTTTTAGTGAGGAAATATAAGAACTTATATCATCATTAATATTTAGGCACACAATTATAAGAAACATTTTTTTTAAACATTGTTTGTGACCTATTTGGAAAGAGCAGATTGCACCTGTCCAATAGAAAAGATGTGGGACCATAAGACCAACTAATATTAAGTTTATTAAGATTCCTGGGATGATTTTGTCCACAATAAAGATATATCAAAACTATAGTACACAATCTGTGCTAAATAAAGTACCTTGCCATTATAATAGCTAAAAAAAATAAAGCTAGCTAGCTGCGCTATCAGCGTGGACCACCTTGCTAGTTTATTATAGCAAAAAGTTCGAATTACTCAAATTAGATATAGCTAAAGTCTATACACTCTTTAAACTACTTTTATCAAATTACACTCAGTATTAATCAGTCCAATTCACCCGTAATAAGATTTGTCTTTTTATTTATCCATGCACAAGTGAAGTTTTAATTCAAATTTTGTAGACATATAGTAAGCAAGAAAAATAGTATTGATTTTCATCATTACTCTTTACAACACTATATTTAAACGTATGTTCTAATGATAAATTTATTATTAGATGTTTTAGGCTATCAAAATAACAGTGAAGAAATTCATAATATATTTTAAACGTATGTTTATGTTATGATGTCTTCTTTCACATGCAAAAAAATTAACTTAAACCTCCATTCTTGTGTCATGTCAGTGCATTTATTTGATATTAAAGATGTAAATATTTTTCCTGCAAATTTTATTAGAGTTTATGGAATTAAACTTGTAGAAAAAAAATCTAAAACAAACAGAGGGAGTAGATCTACTATCATCGTCTGATCTTACTTTTGACCCTTTGTCATTTGCTGGCTGTGAAAAGGTTGTGCAGAGACCAACTGGCCATGTCCAACAAAATGAACACGTTGCAAAACCGTGCAACCGAGGCCTTGTTTGGTTAGGGGTGAAAACTTTTCCCCCTTTTGATCACTAATTAAAAGTATTAAATGAAGTCTAATTACAAAACAACCTCCACAATCATGATACTGTAGCATGTGATGTAGCTAATAAAAATTTTGACCGCATAATTAGAAGTTATTACTGTAGCATTATGTAGTCAATCATGGTGGACCTTGACCCATTAGATTCGTCTTGAAAAGTTATACCTATCTGTGAAAAGGTTTCGCAAATAAATTTTGTTTAGTACTCCATGTATATATTGTCTTTTTTGAAAAGAATTTGAGTGTGGAAACCGAACACGGCCCGAGTCGCGACAGAGACGGCCAGCTCAAACGCACGTCCGGGCCCGCGGGAATCCACCTCATCACGTGGACCGGCAGAATCTCCGTGCGCGCCCGGTCCAAGATTCTGACCGCGCCATCACCCAAAGGACCCAAACCCACCGCCCTCCACCCACATGGAGCCAATGACAATGGACCCCACGCTAAACCCTGCCCCACATGTCACCGCCCTACAACTCGTCGCCAAGCGCGGCAGCCGCCTCGCGGTGGGGGAGCCGCCAGCCAACTAACCCGCATATCCGACGGCCGGGATGCCGTGGTTACCCTGCAAAGCCCTAATTAGATCCCCACTCCTCCCAAGGGCCAAGGCTAAACCCACCATTCCGCCCCCGCCCGTGACGCGAGAGACCACTTCGCATCCCGAGGCGGCGCCTTTTAGTTCGGGTCGGGGGCTGACGGGCGGGTGGTGGAGGTGGCGGCGGTGAGCAGCGACGGGCGAGGCGAGCGCGAGCCCGAGCCGGAGCAGGGGCACCATGTGCGGCATCCTCGCCGTCCTCGGCGTCGCCGACGTTTCCCTCGCCAAGCGCGCCCGCATCATCGAGCTCTCGCGCAGGTGAGGCGCGCCCCCGCCCCGACTCGCCGTCCCCCCCCCCCCCCCCCCCGTGTCTGCACGCGCGGGGGCGGCGGCTTTCGTCTCCGCATGGGGAGAGGGTGCCGGAAATTTGGTGGCGGATTTGGACGGGCTGAGATATTGTATTTTACTTCTGGCGAAACGGGGACGTTCTGGATTATCTAGCCATTTTTAGTTGGCCACTTGTCGATTTGATTTAGATGAACTGTTTGCCATGGATTCGCGCAAGCCGGAACGAATCAACGGTTTGTGGGCAATGCAGTCAAACCTGGAAAATAGTGCAGTACTTCGTCTCCGAGGATTTGGGAATGGGCTGTAGCGCCCGACGGGTTCTGAATTCTGATTTTTGAGCCCCGGTCGAGTTGAGGTCGTACGATCCGGTTCTGACTTCATGAATTGTATGTGGCTATGTAGACCGCGTTTTGTGAGGTTACCATACTGAAAGTGCCCATTTCGAAATTTATGTATGTTTTAAAGAGTAGTGATGGATATGTATAGACACATACACTTTTCATCTGCAGCAGATGCACTTCTCGTGTGCTCTTGCATGTCTATGGTTTTTAAATATAATTGATTTGAATTTGAGTAAAATGTAGCATTTGCTGATGCGCTTAATGTCCAGCAACATGCTTCCGGGATTTTTGTTGGAAGTGCTTGTGTTGGAAACCATGGATGTTCTGGTTCGAGACAAGTTATTGCAAACATGTGCTCGTGGATTCAAAATTTGAATGAACTGATTGTGTTACACTTAAATTATTTCTTATTGCCAATGAGTGATACAACTTATTTAGCAAGTCAGAGGAGAAAGAAAAGAGAAAAAGATTGCCTAGAAATTCCACAGTGGCTTAGGATTAGATAAAAAAAATGAGAACTTTAAATCAATTTATAGAAGCAATCAGAGTGAATAGTATTTATGACTTAAGAGCAACTTCTTCATCTTTAGGGAACACACAATTGTTGAATCATAGAGTTACAATTTCCTGAACTTTGCTTAATCGTCTACTAGATTAAATAGCTGTTGAACACAAGTTAGTGTCTTCTTACAAATTGGGAGCCAGATTTTTCTTTATTGTAGCAAGTAATATTTCTTTGGAATTTTTTGAGCACTGTGTTCTTAGTGTCCATGGTTCGTTTTATAAGTTTTCTTCTGCACTCTCTCAAATGAAAATTATAATTTTGTAGGTTACGGCATCGAGGACCTGATTGGAGTGGTCTGCACTGCCACCAGGATTGCTATCTTGCACACCAGCGGTTGGCTATTGTTGATCCCACATCTGGAGACCAGCCGTTATACAATGAGGACAAATCAATTGTTGTAACGGTCTGTATCTGGATTGCAAATACAATACAGTATCGATTCAGTTCTTTGTGCTAACTGGAGAGGTCATTTCAACACATGTCTCATTTCACTGCTCTGCTTTTGGTCGTCAGCTGTTTCCGAAATTTTAATATGGGGTTTTCTAAATATTGTCATTGGGCTGAGTGCGTCTTAATGTGTCATGATAATTATGTACCCACCAGAAGTCTTGCTTGAAATAAACCAACTAGAGAAGATATGTTTCTGTTCCTGTATATTTGTTTCAGGACAACATCTCATTGTCTGGTTCACATTTTCAGGTGAACGGAGAGATCTATAACCATGTAGAGTTGAAAGCTAAGTTGACAACTCATCAATTCCAAACTGGCAGTGATTGTGAAGTTATTGCCCATCTCGTAAGCCACATATCTATTTCTTACACCCTTTACAGTGATGTAGCTTTTGCCAACAATTTGATTGTCTTCATCGATGCATCATTCTTCATCATAAGCCTATTTATCCTGGCATTGATACCTTTCAATGTTGCTTTTACACAGTATGAAGAATATGGGGAAGAATTTGTGGATATGTTGGATGGCATGTTCGCGTTTGTTCTTCTTGATACACGTGATAAAACCTTTATCGCAGCTCGTGATGCTATTGGCATCTGCCCTTTATACATGGGATGGGGTCTTGATGGTATGTACCTCGAATACTTCATTCAATTTTTGTCCTTTGCAGAAATTCAGGGGTGTGAATGTTTATCCATCTCAAATTTATCTTCTGAAGATTGCCAATCGCTTGTTTTGTTATACTACTGTTGCCGTAGTCAATCAGTGGTTGAAGGTCAGGGTCCGAATTCCTGGCTGCAACCAGCCAGTTACTGCAAGGAACTTGAGAAACCGCTCAGAACATTTTATTCAAATCTGAATTTTGAATGCTCATCTCATAGTAAATAAATAGCAGAAGCACCATTTTCTTTCAGTCCTGCAATAATTTGAAAAGAGCTAACCATTGCAAATTCTAGATCTTACCATATGGAATTCAATGCCTCCAGCTGACAGGAGATATCTAACTTGGTGTTTGAGATATGAAGCTATTTTTTTTTATTGTTTGGATATACACAAGATTTGCCAAAATTGGCTTTTATAGAATTTGTTTCTGGAAATCGGACGTAGCACTTGTACTGTCTGGACTAGTTCCTGGTGGTCAGAATTGCTGCATGCAACGAAGATGTCAGACGGGTTATTGGCACACTGTATTCTTGGAGCTAGGAACACGGGCTACGACCAAGATTGGTATCTGCATGTCCATGAAATATCAATAGTTTTATGGTTACTGAATCAAAAAATCAAGACAACAGTTTGGAGTTTGAGACAACCACACAGTTTAAGAGTAGCTTTTGTGGACCTTTTGGTTTTTCATTACCCGTTTGGAAGTAGGATTCTCAAAGCTAAAGTCTATTCTGTTGCTGAAGAATAAAAAATATAAAAACTACTATGTACCTATGTTATTTAGGAAACTAATGTTCTTGTGTTCGAAGAATTGTTCTATTCCTCTGATATATCAGGAACTCTTATTATTTCTTCAATTTGTCTTTTTCAAATTTCATGTAGCTGGTATGTAGCATTAATTTGTAGTGTGTTGTGTTTTCAGGGTCAGTTTGGTTTTCTTCCGAGATGAAGGCATTGAGCGATGATTGTGAACGCTTCATAACCTTCCCACCTGGACACCTGTACTCCAGCAAAACAGGTTGACTTTTGTAGCTGATAATCCCATCTAAGGCATAATACCGGAATACAGTTATTGGACCCCGAAGGAAAAAAGCAGTCTAAGCTACTATTTCCTCTGAACACAGATATTTTAATAGTCCATTAGGACGTGGACATGATGTCCAATATAACAGTTTTGACAAACATCATCTATCGAGATAAATATAGCAAGTAGCAAGAATTATATATCATAAGTAAGTTTCGTGGTGAATTTAGAGTCATCAATATTCTGTTGCCAATCTTTATATTGTTTTAGATATTTATTGCCAACAATGTTTAAGAAATTTGACCAACACAAATCCTTAATGGACTTATTTACAATCAGAGTTAGTACTTATGTTGGAAATTTCTTTTTGTTTTGCCTTCTAACCTGTTTGTTTCTTCCCTAGGTGCTCTAAGGAGATGGTACAACCCACCATGGTTTTCAGAGAGCATTCCCTCAACCCCGTACAATGCTCTCCTCCTCCGAGAGATGTTTGAGAAGGCATGTTCCTTCCTATTGCCGTGTTCTACTTTCATACCTACTGATACAGTCTATGCAGTCATCTTTGTTTTCAGTCTTTATTTCATTTTCACATCTTTTGAATTTTGACGCCTACAGTAATAATGCATTTGATATTTTTATGTATGTCATATTCATTTTCATGCTAATCTATCATTAATTTTGTTCCTTTGTTTTGACGCTTATATGCTAAGCCTCTGGTTAGGCAGCGCTCAATTGCTTATTTGTATATCAGTTGATTTTGTATGTACAATGATTAATTCCAGTGTGATGTGTCGTTCTGTAGTCAATGATGGCTCAATGTGTTGTTTTATGCATAAGGACTTTAGATAAGTGACATGTTCATAGTCATGTTGGTTGGTTTTAAATTGTTTTGCTTACTAATATCATTTACTTTATGTCATCATAAATTATTTACAAATTTGCAGTCTGTTATCAAGAGGCTGATGTCTGATGTGCCATTTGGTGTACTCTTATCTGGTGGACTTGACTCTTCTTTGGTTGCATCTGTTGCTTCACGATACTTAGAAGAAACAAAAGCTGCCAGTCAGTGGGGAAACAAACTGCATACCTTTTGTATCGGCTTGAAGGTAAGTTTCTTGTTGACCCTCATTGCTGAGCATCATTTTTGGTCACCTTTCCAGTTTTAGTTTGTTTCCTTGTTGCTTAGTGGTTTACAAGTATATGGAATATCTGCTCAGAATAATTTAAGCAGAGGCTAGCCTACCCCAACTTGCTTGGGAAAAAAGGCTATGTTGTTGTTGTTGTTGTAATAATTTAAGCAGAGGAAAAATGGAATGAAATTCTTTTGTTTTTGTTCATTCTAGGGTTCTCCTGATCTTAAAGCTGCTAAGGAAGTTGCTGACTACCTCAACACTGTACATCATGAACTCCACTTTACAGTGCAGGTTCACAATTTGATTTCTCTTTGTACATCAGAAAAAAAGGCTTTCTTTTATTTATTTATTTTACTGTTGTCAACAAAATATCAGGAAGGCATTGATGCCTTGGAAGAAGTCATCTACCATATTGAGACATATGATGTTACGACGATCAGAGCAAGTACCCCAATGTTTTTGATGTCACGTAAAATCAAATCTTTGGGGGTGAAGATGGTTCTTTCTGGAGAAGGCTCAGATGAAATTTTTGGTGGATACCTTTACTTTCATAAGGCACCAAACAAGAAAGAATTCCATGAGGAAACATGTCGGAAGGTAATGGAAGTTTTCACTGGAAATATGCTGTCCCAAAATTTAAGCGAATAAAGAGTACTCTTGAAACATTTACAGCTGATTAGCGCAGACATATTGCTTTATTCAGTTCAGTTGCTTAGTCATTCATTCAATTAATCATAAACATTGCAATTAGATGTACTTACAAGAGATATTTTCCCTGCTCTTTAGATAAAAGCTCTACATTTATATGACTGTTTGAGAGCAAACAAAGCAACTTCTGCCTGGGGTGTTGAGGCTCGTGTTCCATTCCTTGACAAGAGTTTCATCAATGTAGCAATGGACATCGATCCTGAGTGGAAGATGGTATGCTGTTATGTATTACAACAATTCAGGGATCTAATTTCATGGTATTACATTTATTTGGTTCTAACCAGCATGATTGCTTTCTTATAACTACCTGTAAATTTTAGATAAGACGTGACCTTGGTCGGATTGAAAAGTGGGTTATTCGTAATGCATTCGATGATGAGAAGAGGCCATATTTACCTAAGGTAGGAGAAGTTTCTCTTGTTGTTTGGACTGTGTTACTTTGTAAATCCTAGATGTGGCAACTTATGTAGGTTTTACTTTCTTTGAATAGCACATTCTATACAGGCAAAAGGAACAGTTCAGTGATGGTGTTGGGTATAGTTGGATTGATGGATTGAAGGACCATGCAAGTCAACATGTATGTCGTATTTCCTTTGTTGAACCACTCAAGTAGTTGGCGCCTTTTGGATTGCAGTTGATGTTTATTCTTTACGTTTCAGGTCTCGGATTCCATGATGATGAATGCTAGCTTTGTTTTCCCAGAGAACACACCCACAACAAAAGAAGGATACTATTATAGAACGATATTCGAGAAATTATTCCCGAAGGTCTGTAAGCTACATTGCTCTTTTAATGCTATATTGGCTTAGAATAATCTTCAGCCTGAAACAATGCATCTGCGCACCTACATAACCCTTTGATTATTACAGCCCGCGGCAAGGTCAACTGTCCCTGGAGGTCCAAGTGTGGCATGCAGCACCGCCAAAGCTGTTGAATGGGACGCGGCCTGGTCGAAGAACCTTGATCCATCTGGTCGTGCTGCTCTGGGTGTACACGATGCTGCGTATGAAGATACTCCCGGGGAAGCTCCTGCAGCCATCCATCCAGTTACAGATAACAGCCTTCGTCCAGCTATTGGTGAAAGCCTCGTGAAACCTGTTGCTTAAGCCACTGCTGTCTAAGCTTCTGTTGTCTCATAAGAATGCTCGAACAAGAAGATTGTTCGCTAGTTATTTCAGCTTTTTTTAAGATCATGTTGCAAGTTCCTTCAGTCTAGCCATGGAGACATGGTCATGCTCCATGCCTGGCATGTTTGGTTTACATTGTACACACTGCTTGTTTGTTTTATGCACTGATTAGAGCGTTGTAAATATTTGTCCATGGGACTGATCTCCTTTTGCTGTTTATCTAATTTACAGATTGCAGTGGTTAATGTAGTTTTTCAATTTGCACCTCACAGATTGTTTGACTTGTGCGCAGTTTAGTTTATCTTTTCTTTTGTATACCCAAGGTTTTCATTTCCTTTATTCTGGAACGTGAGAACTACAGGAAACGATCCTAGATCGTCACCTGCCATTCCAATAGCGTTTAATAAACAATCGACAACCGAGCATATAGATATGAACTCTGATGGCATGTATTTTTCTTGGGCTATGTGACACCTGACATTTGGACACACTCTGTTCGGCTGGCTATAGCCGGTGCTGGTTTGTTGTGAGAGAAAAGTATTTGTGACTGGTGCTGGTTTGGTGTGAGAGAAAAATACTAATGACTGGTTGTAGCCGAACAGAGTGAAAGACAAAGGAAAATATTTATTTTGTTAAGCGCACAACTGTGCGATTTATTGAATATTCTCTTTTTGGACAACTTGTTGAAGATTTTTCTAACACTCTGTTGGACTGGTGCTGATTTGTTATGAGAGAAAAGCACAATCGGCTGGTTGGTGTCTGGTTTGGTGTGAGAGAAAAATACTATTGGCTGATTGAAGCGACGAGTGTAAGATATTTTCTACTTGAGATGAGATTCTCGTGGAATCCCAAGCGCTTCGGTGGTAGATTCTGTAGAGCATTGTGATCGTCGATCAAAAGACACCGGCGCAGATCCGACGGCCGTAACAGAAAGCAAGCCCATCATCAATTCCCTTCCCTCCCGACCTCCTCCAACCGCCCCGCCATGTCTCGCCGCGCCGCCATGGCATCATCCGCCGCCCCGCGCGCGCGCCTTTCGCCGCCGGCGCCAGCTGTTGCCCCCCCGCGGAAGAGACGCCGGTCGCCGCCAGTCCCAGGAAGCACATCTTCGTGGCGCGCGTCCACAGAGAACGCCGCGCCCCGCGACCAACGCAGCCGCTGGCAAGCCCCGGAGTGTGCCCCTGGTCGCGTCTGGCGGCAGTTCCGCCCGCCACAGCCTGCCTTGCCCTCCTCGCGGCGGTGGGTCTCATCGGAGGACGCCTCTACCTCCTCTTCCGGAGGTATTCGTCGCGTTTACTAATCTGACGTTGCTTAATTTTTGGAGAAAATAGCTGATTGTTACCTATGCTAGCTAGTGTTTGTCTAAATGACTGAGTGTTTGCCATGTTGCTTTGTTATTTGTTATAGTTTTACTACTAGGAACTGTCTAGGACATTTTCTACCCAATTAGTGCAAGCAAGAAAATTTGCATGAATCAGTGCTTTGTTGTCCCCCAAAGCTGTGATATTTTTTCTGGTCGTTTACCTACTGGCACGTATTATTTAGTGTGCAACTATGTTCTTGTATGATGGAAGACATTCTTGCATTGTTAGCTTAGTGCTTGTACTTTGTTTTCCTAGACACCTGTACAATCATGTCATACAACATCTTGGCTGATTACAATGCAAGGAACCATCCTGACCTTTATCGGGATGTCCCTTGGGATGCGATGAGGTGGGATTCAAGGAGGCGGCTTATTATCCGTGAAATTAGGCACTGGGACCCTGACCTAGTGTGTCTTCAAGTAAGAACTTATTCTCCATGCTGGCAATGACATTATTGCACTCTGCTCCATAACACTTTGATATTGGGAAGTTAGGAGGTGGATAGATTTCAGGACATTGCTGAAGGAATGAAGAGCAGGGGGTATGAAGGTATATTTCAGGTACATCACTTCTTCACGAAGATGCTTCCATTCAAATATTGCTGTGTCTCAGTTCTTAAGCAACAATTGTGTGATCATCAGAGGCGAACTGGAGATACTAGAGATGGATGTGCCATGTTTTGGAAGTCAAAACGGTATGAATGATGCATTTGCCTTTGTTATATTCATAATTCCATTGATCTGAATAAAGTGGTATTTTCATCTTCTTTCTTTGTTTCCAAATGTAGGTTACATCTGCTCGAGGAAGATAGTATTGACTTTAGTGAATTCAATCTCCGAAATAATGTTGCTCAAATATGTGTTTTTGAGGTACTTGGACTAGCATTAGTTTTTTTTTTTGAACAGAGGATTAGCAGTAGTAAGTTCAAGAATAATTGCATATATGCCACTCCTGTGCTGTTAACCTCAATTTGACTCATGATTTGATATTTGCTAAAAAAGTACCAATAAAACCAGTATATTACTAATTACAGAAACTGTTTCCTAATTGTCGTAATGTGTAAAATCTGTTAATTTCGCAGCTTTCTTTGTCAATTTATTGCCAAGTAACCAGTGTTTATTGCTGTCATATTGACCTCATTTTCTGTTTGTTCAGCTTAATGGAGCACACAAATTAGTTCTCGGGAATATTCATGTTTTGTTTAATCCAAAGAGGGGTGATGTAAAATTAGGCCAGGTATGTCGGTTTATTTCAGCCTCATTTATTCTCCTTTATATCCTTTATACATATCCCTATTCATATGGATATGATTGTATTTACTGATGGCCTGATGCTAATAGAATGTATAGTTTTGACGTTTCTGCTTAAAATAAGTTACTTTCTATTTCACCATCCAGACCTTTTTCCAATTCATTGTTCTCCTCCCCGCAGATTCGCTTGCTACTTGAGAAGGCAAATGCTCTTTCTGAAAAATGGGATAAAATTCCTATTGTGCTTGCTGGTGATTTCAACAGCACACCTGATGTATGTTTCTATTTTCTCGACATATATGGTTGGAACAAAATTATGTGCAGCAAGTATTTTGTTATGCAACAGCAATGTGAACACACAAATATTCATTAGTGATATGCTATAAATTAGTTATGTGCCATGGTAGTGTGGTACAATTAGGCCATCTTAAGTTTTTAATATGATATCTACTTTGAAGAATGTGTGTGCCTTTCTGATATGTTGCTGACATTTTTATTTCTTCTGTTTTGTTTTCTTGTTTCCTTTGAGAGCAGAGTGCTATCTACAAGTTCTTGACGACAATGAAGGTAGAGTGAGGCATACTCCCTCCAGTCATGAATGCTTGTTGCTTCAGACAAGCTAATTAACTTGTTTCAGCTTAGCTTTCGTGACCGGAGGTAGTACTTTCTTAGAAGTTATAGTTACTCCTATTTATTACAAAATTTAAATGGCATGTGCATTGTGTTTGATTTTTGTGTCACCAGCTGAACATTTCTTTGCATGATAGAAGACAGTTATCTGGACTTGATAGCTCTGAATTTGATCTATACGAGCTTTGCAGGTCAGCAGTCTGAATTTAGATTTGATTGTAGAATACAGTTATCTTTTTTTGAACTTTATTGAATACTTATCTGGATATTTTTCATAGTTCACTGAAATACCAATGGAGTGATGAAGAAGTGAGAAATGCGACTGGGTATTCAAATGTTATGGTCGCTGAACATCCATTGAAGCTCAGTAGTTCATATGCTAATTTAAAGGTACCACTTTGTAACTAAAACTGGAGCACACCAAGTTATTGAAACTAACTGCTACCCGCTATAGGGAAATTCAAACAATAGGGGTCTTCATGGCGAACCTCTAGCAACCTCCTTTCACAAGAAATTTCTTGGCACGGTGGATTATCTGTGGTATGCCTCTAAATATTGTCTGTGGCTCCCTGTACACACATAATATGAGTGTATGACTAAGATTCTTTATTGAAGGTACACTCATGGACTTGAATGCTCCAAGGTTTTGGACACGTTCCCTATAGGTGTTTTGAGGAGAACAAGGGGTCTTCCAACCAGAGTAATGCCTAATCTGATGTCTGTAGTATTCTAAATGTTTACTTTGGTGCAAAACTATTGTAAGCTTAAACTCAGTGAGGCTTGATCGTGGTATCCTTTTTTGCTTCTACATACTGATTATATTTAATTTCTAACACGTGTCGTAAAAATTATCAGGAAATCGGCAGTGATCATTTGCCCATTATTGCTGAATTCGCCTTCACAGAATCACTTGAAGATGATTTTGAGGAACAAGATGAGTCCGAGCAAGATGACGAGCCTGAGCAAGAAGTGAGCACAGCGCAACATGTATATCTCTCCTCAGATGGCGAGTCCCGTTGAAGTGACCAAGAGATCCAGTTGGTCAAATAGGATTACTGGAGAAATGGGAGCATGGTGCGCGAGAAACTACACTGCGTCTGCCAAGATCCTTAAACAGAAGTTCTCCTTCAGCACAGAACAAATTTCTCCGATACCTTTGTCGATGTAGTTTCTGTAGGGGAGGCAAATTCTGCTCCCCATTGTCCCAAGCGGAGCAGAATCAGGTATGTGACGAGAAGAACCATATAGTCAGCAATTTAGCTGCTGGATTTATTCCGCATCAGATGTGTGTGTGTCAACGATACTGTTGACCAGTATGTTCCAACATGATAATTTTATGCATGCTGTACCGATAGAGGTTAACTGGCACCTTCGTTTGTACACCTCTACTCTCTCCGTCCTAAAATACTAGTCATCTTGGAATTCAAAATTTGTCCCAAAAAACAAGTCACCCTATCCTATTTAGAAAGTGCATGTGCATGAAAGAATCAATTAGTGTCAAATATGAATAATATATAGGGGCAAACATGGTCATTTTACCTTGTTAATTTATCTTAGAATTCCTAGAATAACTAGTTTTATGGGACGGATGGAGTACTTACAGACTTACAGTACAAGCTGTACTTCTGGTTCTGCACTTGTATGGGTATGTGGCTAGGATGGTACTAGCATGGAAAGCGAAGTGCCGAATGGCTGTCATCAGAACAAGTGCCCAAAGTTTACAAAAGCCAAGCATAAACAGCGCGCCAGGTGGGGGCCTGCTCAAAATCAGTCCCGGGAATGAGAGGCCATCCACATGGATTTTTAAGATAGGGGCCCGGCCAATCAGAGCCCAGCATCCGGCCACGTGTGCCCTCACCACACAGCGCGAGAGGGCAGCAGGCGTACGTGCACAATAACCGTTCCACTTTGGTCGCATCGCACGCCACAGCAACGAGAGAGCGAGCGAGCGGAAAAAAGGAGAGGCCGAGAACGAAGCCGAGCTAGCTGGTGCTCCGGCGTGATGGCGGCCACGGCGTACTCCGTGGCGCTCCTCGGCGGCGCGCGCCTCCCCGCCGCCCCGCGCTCCGCCCTCCTCCCGCGCCGCAGCGCCTGCCAGCTCCGCCTCCAGCAAGGTAACTTGCTGGCTGCTACCTGGTTGCCTTGGGGGCGCTTTTTCTTGCAAGAGCGCAGATGATTCTTGATATCTGATGGTTCCCGTCCCGGAAGAACTAATCACTGGTGGGTTTTGGGGGATTGTTCTCTGGCGTCCGGCCGGCGTCGATTGCAGATGCGCCGAGGCTCTCCCTGCTCCGCGTGAAGGCCGCCTCCGAGGACACCTCCTCGGCCTCCGCCGACGAGCTCATCGAGGACCTCAAAGCCAAGGTACGACGACGCGTGCTACCTGTCCCTTGCGAAAGGTATCCATGGCCGTGAGGCAATGTGACGTGGCTTCGACACACACACATGTATCATGTATGCAGTGGGACGCCGTTGAGGACAAGCCCACCGTGCTCTTGTACGGCGGCGGCGCCATCGTCGCCCTCTGGCTGACCTCCGTGGTCGTCGGCGCCATCAACGCCGTGCCGCTGGTACGTAGCTACGACCCGCCGTGATGATGTGCCCGAATTGCCTTTTCTATGTGTTGGTGCGCACTGCTCTCTGAATTTTCTGGGCTAATCCGGCCATGGTGTGATGGGGTACGCGGTTGAGCAGCTGCCCAAGATCATGGAGCTCGTTGGCCTCGGCTACACCGGCTGGTTCGTCTACCGCTACCTCCTCTTCAAGGTAACCAATGTCCAACAACCAATACATACTTCGGCTGGAAAGCTAATGCTGCACTAGAAATATTGAATTGTGACCAAGGTTAAATAATTCTTGTACATTTGGCTTAAATAATTCCAACTTCTTTAGCTGTTTTTCTTGCACTGGTAGCTTGTGCATTTCTGCGCAACTTACGTGCTGAAATATATTTGTCCTTTTTTTCTTTTGTGATTGCAGGAAAGTCGGAAAGACTTGGCTAGCGACATTGAGACCTTGAAGAAGAAGATCACCGGAACAGAATAAACACACGCTCTTGGAGAGTTTTGAGTGGTTCTTTCATCTTGGGGGGAAAATATGTAATGGGAGAACCGTCTGCTTGAGTACTACTGCCGATTTGTGCTATATATCTGGATACAAAGGAAGCTTTGTTATGTTGTGCAGTAACATTGTAGTTTGAATATATCGCACTACCAGTTTGTTTAATTTCTCTCTTCCTTTAGCAAAATGGTGAGTACATAATACACACAAAATACATAAAGTCATAAACCATGACAAACTGCTTGTATAATCTGTATCCACCTAGGAAGTCTCAATGTACGATACATCATTAGCACTAAACAAAAGTGCATTCAGAACGCGAAAAAAGCCTCTAGCTTAGGGTTAGAGCGTCTGAGTAGCATCCAGCAGGTCTAGGTCTGATTTCTCATGGGAGCGAATTAAAATTGAATCTGGATTAAATAAAAATAGATTCAGAATATATATTTAAAATTATTCCACACAATAAATTGCATTTATTGTCACAATATATATTTAAAATTATTTCACCCTAGATGATAGGATGAATAGAATTATAAGAAATAACTTGCTATTGAAGAGAACAATTTGAAATAGTACACTTTTGTACAATTAATTACAATGAGTAAAAAATAATTGTATAATTTATAAATGTAGTTAGATATTGGCCTAAAAGCGGAGGGGTATATCTATCTAAATGTGCTTCTAAGGTCAATCTTATAAATCTATACGGTCCACATTTGTATTGATGATACACTGTTCATTATTCGGCATGTACATCTTCAACACTTCATGTTGGACTCTATTTCCAATACCCCAACATGTATAATTTTGGATGGTCACTCTAGCCTGTATAATCTTTGATTGTTGGACCATCCATTCTGTGAGACATTGTGAACTTCAACTGATTTGCTTTATCATCGGACCTTCAAGAATGTGCAATTTCTGCACCCCTTGCCTCAAGTGCAATGTTCCGACGAGCACAAATTAGCTCTCTCCGAACCATTCAATGAAAAATTTATCTTAGCGATTTTTGCACTATCTTCTTGTTGTTAGTATCACTTGGATCATTGCTCTGACGAGTGAACTTTAATTTAGGTGGGGGCAAAGATGTTGATACATGATGTAATGAGTATGAAGATGTAGATGTAGATACAGTGGCAATTTTCCCAAAACAAAGAATATATCAATGGTCTTTTTTTTAAATTAAAGGCAGGAGCACTGTAATGTCATATAAGAAGAAGGTGCCTCATATTAAGGGAAACGAGGCCAAACCATACAATACTAAGTTAATTATGGAAAACCGAGCGAAAACCCAACACGACGCCACACCATCACACCCTAGGAAAGGAGCCAACAAGAATCTACCAAAGCAAGCGCCGTCATGCAACGCTGTTCCACGCCAAAGTTGACGCGGCCCGCTGCAAGCTTGAGTAGAGACCCACAGCTTCTCCACCATAGCGCTGTCAACCCCAAGTCACACGCCCATAGTCGTCGATCTACCGACCACCACCGCTAAGCAAAACCAAATCTTGACCCTCCAAGACACCTCAACTCCTCGAACTCGTGGGGGCCTTACCACATCCACCTCCTCACAACACAGAAGCAACCACCTTGAAGCAACACACCGCCACTGGACACTGCTTCGCCAAGATTTGCTAAGCCGCCGTGGCTCAAAGATAATCTTGCCACCACTAGGATTACCACCGCACCACAAACATCGACCCACAGCCAACAACAACCATGGGCCCTCAGCACCTCCCAACACAGCCACGAACGAGCCACCACCACCCACCGGACCACATCCACCCAAGGCTGCTTTCCCCCACCAATGGCGATGCAGCAGCAAGTCCAGATCCGGTCTCAAGAAGCGACGCCTTCAAGAAGGATGCGATGCCAAAAACGCCGCCGATGCTCATCCACAAGTGGATAGGGTTTTCACCCAGAAACCTCTCATGCACCTGGTGGAGTGGCTCCATTGGTGCCCCCAAAGGGGAGAACATGGCTTTCGCCTAGAGCATACCCCAGCCTGCAGCACAAATTGACTCGCAGCGGCAGCGAGCCGGCGACAGGCACCGCCGGAGAGACGACCCGGCATGCCCCGGGGCACCACCATGGTGCCTCGAGGCGCAGCCAGTTCACCCTGGCCCCACCACCATGGCGGAGCCGAACAACTGCTAGAGACCCACTACGCCGCCACCGCAGCACGACCGGAGCACAGCCGGCGCCATCTCTAATCTGCTTTGATCAGAAGAAGAACACATAGGGCTTGGAGCAATATGACAAGAGGTAATAGAAGGTAAACACACATTAGACTGATTCGATTTGGATGCCACTTAGTGGACCGTGGCTCTTCATATGTATAGGGTGATGAGGTCTATTTTTTTCCTCGAACATACATGAGAGCTGCGTATCTTTGTATTAAGGAGAAGAGATAGTCCAATTACAATAAAACCACTCCCACCTTGGACCAGAATGGGGTGGAGAAAAAACAAACTCACCAAAAGAGAAACTATTACAGAAAAGAAAAGATCTAGGATCTGACCACAGCCAAACACACTAATGGCTCCACTATCCTACACGGCCAAGACCTAGGGCGGCAAGCCCTTTTGCTCCTGCAAATTGCCAAAGAAGTGCTTCACTTTGAAAGGCCTGCAGGGCATTCTGGAGGGTAGGGGCAGATCCATAAAAAAATGCAACTGTTCCAGTGCTTCCAGATGATCCATGCTCCGAGGATAACTAAAGTATTGAAAACCCTTTCTATGCTGTTTAGGACTCATATTCTAATACTTTTGATTTTCTCAAGTGCAGCACAGATAGCTTTGAGAACTTAAAAAAACTGTCATATGGTTACACAACAGAATTGCATGAGTATCTTCATTCGACAGAATAATGTTTAGAGAAATATATAGTAGCTAGGTTTCAAAAAGAAAAAAAAAACAGAGAGAGTAAGGTTGCCATCAGATTGGCAATTAAAGAGGAAGGTCGAGGCCCTTCCCCACCTCCACCCCAATTATCTGAAGAATCCCCTTGTTCAGCACCTGAATTAAGAACCAAAAGGTTCTTCAGAAACTCAAGTAGATGTTGCAAAACACTCGAAACGTTTCATCCTAGTGAAGATTATGCTGTGAGTTCTTTCATTACCAGCTCCACGATGAAGGTGCCGATGAGTCCCATCATGCAGGCCCTGGAGTTCCAGATCTCGGCAGTCTGGGTGAACCCCAAGAAGGGCTCGCTCAACTTCGGCTGCACCCTGGGCACCTCAACCTGATGAACACAACAGGAATTATTGAACAGGTACCTGTGAAAACTTCCTTGAACTATCCTTTTGCAACAATTACCAGAACCATTTCTTGATTCTTTTTTCACTCACCCCTGGAGGAAGCTTTGCAGCATTCACTCTCACCCTCACGGCTCTTGGCGACGGCAGCAGGCATGGAGTGAGTTTCTTGGCGAGCTCGTTGCCGCAGAGGGGTTGGCGAACCAAGCAGCTGGATGGGGCAGAAAGAGCACACTTTGCTGCCATTGCTGGGATTGCACCTCTGGTTTTCTGTTCTTGCTGTTCCTTCTGGAAGAGTCGGGTCCAGGACTGTGCATGTTTTAGGGGACAAGATGAACCAGACGTTAGAGGATAAGATGAATTGTACGTGGCCGCCTTGGGGTCACATGTTGGGGTGGATCTCGGCTCCGGCTCGGCTCGGCCAGCTCGTTTTGGCTCGCGAGCTGGAGAGCTCAGCGACGGATATGAGGGCGCAGTGAGTCAGCAAGATCTGCTTGACAAGGAGTCAAGGACAACTGTAACACAAATTAATGGTAGGGCCGAGCCCAACTGATTCATGCCTTACAGTTTTCAATTTGTGTTCTGCATGAGTTCTTGGGGGGGGGGGGGGGGGGGGGGGGGGACAAGGTTTTGCTGCTGCTAAAGTTTGAGTTTTATCTACACGCATCAACTTGCTCGCCATTGAGAGAGTTTCCCGGTCCAACATATATGTTGGCAATGAGCCAATGACAAAATTCCACACATAGTCGGATAAGGTTCGGTAGACATGGCTTCAAGTTCAACTTTCCCGCGGTTGCTTGTCCACACAAAGCTCTGAACAAAACGTGTTGCTGCCCTATAAAAACGATCGAACTTGCGTTCACCAGGCACTACCCAACAAACAAACAAGAAGAAGAAGAAGAAGCATAATTCAAAGTGCTTACATCTTGTGGTAAGAAGTGCTCCCCTCCCTACTTCATTCAATTTCCTCTTCTGCTTAGGTTAGCTTTCCCATGTATAACCAGGGGCGGGGCCAGGAATTTATTTTTTTTCATTATTAGAGGGGCCAACCATGCTAATTTATATAAAAATTTAATCAAAATTCAAATGTTCAATGTAATTTTGGGAACCATAGGGGGGGCTAGGCCCCTGCCCGCCCCCTGTCTCCGCCCCTGTGTATAACGTATGCGCGTGCAGAGATTGAAATCTACAGGTATCTCTGAAGAAGATGAGCAGCTCGGCAGGTGGTGATGACAAGGGGTGCGATGCTGCTCCGAGTGGCCTGAGCTAGTGGGAAAGACGATCAAGAGGCGACGGAGAAGATCAATGCGGAGCGGCCGGACCTCAGGCGAGCTCCAACGGAGCCCCGGACAGCTCCCCCCACCCTACGTAGGGGGGGCTTTGGGGGGAGCAGCGCTCCAACAGCTCCCCCTAAAGCGCCCCTTGCGTAGGGGGAGAGATGAAACTCCCCCCACGTATGGGGGGAGTTGAAACTCCTCCTATATCTCTAATCACACCGTTTCTTCGCGATATTAATCCCGTTTGAGCCCCGTAACACGATGATAATATGTATTATGACAATACAAATACTGTATGATTTTTTTAAAATTCAAAAACATTAAATAAATAGTTAGTTAATGAGTGATAGTATATAGAGGGAATATATATGGGGGAATGGTTGGAGAGAAAGAGTTATAGGGGGATGAATCTTTTGGAGGGAGGTAGTAAAATATAGTAAATCACTACTACACATATGGCCATTGCAAACAGCTCATCACCAACGGTTTAGTTTAAACCGGCGGTGATAGTCTATCACTACCGGTTCTAAATAAACCCGACGGTGATGTACACTCATCACCGCCGGTTCATATTACGAACTGGCGGTGATAGATTTATGGGCATCACCGCCGGGTGGTAACACGAGCCGGCGGTGATGACCCGTCGTAGATATTTTCCCACCATCCCCGGCCCGTCCTCTCGCTATCTAATCCTCTACCGTGTTCTGTGTTCTCAGATCCTCTCTCTTCAGCAGCCTCCCTCTCCTCCCTTAGATCCCCTCCCCAGCAGCTTCTCCTTCGCCGAGTCATGGAGCTGCAGAGATGCAGACTTGCCCCGCCTTCCTGCCGCGCGAGGTCCGGCGCCGCAGCAGCAGAAGCAAGCACAGCAGCAGCCATGTACGCCGCCCTCCGCCGCGCGGCGCCACTCCGGCGGCGTGCCGTGTCCGCGCTCGCGGCCGCGCTGCTCCAGCAGCAGCCGGCGGCGTCGTGGTTCCACTCGTACCCGTCGCGGCTGGGGTTCCGGGAGACGGGGCCCCGGGCGCGGCGGCGCGGGCGGAGTTCGCGGCGGCCGAGGAGGGGTCGTTCTACGAGGAGGACAAGAGGGCCGCCAGCGCCGGTGGCGCGGTGGACCAGGGTCTGGAGATTGCCAAGCTGGGGATCTCGTCCAAGATCGTCGATAGGCTCGCCAAGAAGGGCATCACCAAGCTGTTCCCCATTCAGGTACGAGGAGCGGTGGATCTTCACCGTTCTTCTGGTCGAAGTGGATTCTAGAATAATCTATTTGCTGCGAAAACTCGATTAGATTCTTTTACGCTAGTGGTTTGATCTCATACATGAGGCAAAGCTGTTTGCTATAAATCAGTACTGAATTGATATTTGAACCTTGTCTTCTATTTTGCAACCTGTACAACCTGTTTAGAGAGCTGTTCTTGAGCCAGCAATGCAAGGAAAGGACATGGTTGGTCGTGCCAAAACTGGGACCGGTAAAACTTTGGCATTCGGAATCCTCCGCTCCGCGTCCTGCCTGCTACCCTGCTGCATTGCGCACACTTTCAGGTACGCCGCCCGTGCTCGTAGTACGTCTTCTCTTTATTTCCTTCTACTGAATTTCGGGATCCCATAGCTCGGGTCAGCTTCGTTTGGTTTCTCGCTGTGGTTCAGTTCTGCGTATCTAGGCCCTGCTCCGGCATTTATCAGATTTGTGGTAGCATAGGACGTCATTGTGCTTGCTCCACTGGAATTTCAGTTGTAGTGTGACACAAGTGGTTGGACTCTAATCGCCCAGATCACAAAGGGCCTGCATTTAACTACCTGCTTAAACATATGGTACAATCATGTGCGTTCAGGTTTTGTTGTCTATTAGGCTTCCATTTTCCCTAATCTCTTGTGTTCCTTTTGCTGCCTGTCTTGGTTCGGCTATTTCTCTGTGCTGAATATTTAGTTTATGCCTACATGCAGCAGAGTGATCAGGTTCCATTGAGAACTGATCGGAGCAACAATTTGGCTAGTCTATTAGTGATCGCAATTTGGTATTCTTGTCACAATTTATATATGCTGCCCCTTTCATGATAGTAGTTTTTACTATATAAGTTTGTCAACGTGTAATTTGTGATTTATCTGACTTCAGAGATTCAATGTTGGCAATGTTCCTTACTAAATTGAACTCATGTGTAGCCTATCTAATGGGTTGCCCGATACGAGGAGTCATTTTGGATCCATTTGTGGCATTGCGAATGGGGCATTCAGGGACAGGTATATCCATTGTTAATTTCAATCCTTGGCAATCTATCAATCGGGCTTGACATTTTGTCTATTATCCAATGTAGCAGTGTAATTTTGTCAGCTATGCCTCCATTTCCTTTTGCCTTTATCACCTTATTATGCCCTTCATATAGACATCACACATTATAACACTCTCATGGACTCATTCCATACCCTTGCAGGCAGGGACTCAATTCTGGGATGAAAAGATGGAAAAAGAACTTGCTGAGGGACATCTATCGAGTACAGTATTTGACAGGTACATAGATGGGTCATATACTCATATATTTGAATATTGGGACTTGGAGTTCTGGTGCAACATTTGACTTTTCTCTATAGATTAATTTGAGATGTGCATTGAAAACTAGGATGTTCTGTACCAATTGCTAAACTGAATTGGAGAACTGTTGTTTTTCTGCACAGAAATGCAAATATCCAGGTGCTCTTTTGGGACAAGTGTTGTTTCTATGAAGAGAAATGCAAATATACTTCAAATACACTATATAGGTGTACTCATTTGCTACCTTGTGCCGTTTTGGGACAGTCACTGCATAAGCCTTTCTGCATGAGGCATTCAGTTCACTATGTTTTTTTTTAATTTTTACTTCCTACCTTCAAATGCAGATGGATTTGCTGAGAAAGGTTGGTGCAGCTAGAGAAGTTAATTGTTTTTTATTGTTTGGACATTAAAATGTCATGATTATAGGGTGGAACCAAGCATTAGCTAGCTTGATCAATGGTAGAATATGCCAGACATGCATGTTTAATGTAGAATAAGCTATATATTTTCCTGGTGAATGGCAGAAACTGAAAACATGTCTATTGTCTGCTTCTTTCAGATGTTTATGTCTATATTATTTCTTTCAAACCAAGAACTGTACTAATTCATATCCCATTCCATGTCAACTTAGCAAGTACTGATACTAGAATTTGTGTGGAATATAATTGGCTAATAAAATGTGATGAGTCAGATTTATCCATTCACCTTTAACTTATGTTTGGGCAATAATCTCGATGTATGAGCTCATATGGTTGAATTCTGCTGCTATAATTATATATTATATATGTTGTACAAATGATGCAATATTATTATATGAAAATATTTTTTTTGATGGGAAAAAGGTCTTCACCGCCGGTTCGTGTCTTCAACCGGCGGTGTTGATGTCTCCATCACCAACGGTTCCAGATACGAACCGGCGGTGATGGGTGCACATCACCAACGGTTCTGGAACCGGCGGTGATGGCCCCGCTATCACCAACGACATAAATCCAACGCCTCCCGAACCGTTGGTGATACTCCTTACGAACCGGCGGTGATGAGGGGTGCTGGAGTAGTGAATAGTACGTTTGGGGGGAGTTGGATGGGGGAAATGGTTGGAGAAAGCCTCAATGGGGAGGCGGTCCCTGTTGGCACCATAGTCACCCCAGTGTTCGACCCGACGCGCGTCCGTCTCTGGGTTGACACCGTCGCCGAGATCCCCAGGATTGGCTAAAAAAGCAGCTTAACGCAAAGCCACCGAATAATGGATGGTACATGCATGCATGTGTTCCTCAGACCAGTATACTAGTACATAGGTCAATTAGATAAATAAAAAAGCATGGCTGTGATGGAGCGTTGTGAATTTGAAATATTAGTTTGCTGGCAAATGAAATTTCAGGGTTGATACGTTAAAAGCATTGGACACCTGTTGACGCAATGACTCGGGAATTCTTAAGAAAAAACAGTAGTACTCTGATCTTCATGAACAACCACATATAGATCTTCAGGATTATATATATCTCGATTCACAAAGCCAGAGAACCTGCGTGAGTGCATTTGAATGGCTCTCCGTAAAGGCAATTCCAACCCATAGTGTCTATGATTCCATGTCATCAAGACACCATCTTAAAAAGCTACACTTTACAATCCATGATGTCTTAGTCCTTCTCCAACGGCCGTCGACATCGTCGATTTAATCAATTTTTTAATCAGTGAACAGTGGATAACTGTCGTCGCTAACACTGCAAATGCATCGCCTAGCGGTAAACATTTCCTCCTCACAGGCACGTGCCCCGAGCATCTACTGTTACTGTACCGGCACTCTCTCTCCTCCACGATGCTGGCAACACGTTCGTCCCACTGGAGGAGGACTTAGTGTGGTTTCTATGAAACTTATTCACTTTTGTCCACCTATCATATTTGTTCTCCATTTACTATGAAAACACTAACTCACTTCCAATACATAATTTAATAGTGTCCAGTGTATAGATTCTCGTGTCAACACTGGGTCTTGCATGAGACGCAGTTTTTTCCTCTCTTCACATTCTCTCTCTAATTTATTATGGTGCCATGTAAACTAAAAAATCTTATGTGATAACATATTTAATGCTATGAAAACCACCCTACATGGAGGGTTGCTTTTGATTTGCTCAAGTGCGATACTCAATAGATCTTGTTGACGACCGCTTTTAATGAGAACTTTAAAAAACTCTGTTCTATGATTATAACAGGATTGCATTGCATGATTATCAGAATAGTTTTTATACCAATAATATATAGTCCCTTCATTTTCTTTTGATAGAAAAGAAGAAAAAAAGACTGCAATCAGCTCAGCTTTACTCTAGTACCCGTCGTCCACTGGTCTATGATACACGTAGTTTTATGACCATACAAAACATTAACGAGTGGAAAATAAATAATTCAGAAGCAAATATCGGATCATCAGATCCAGGTATCACAATCACAACGTAGACTGACGACGATCGCATCGTTCAAACGGAATAATTACATGACTGTATCTATGATTACAATAACTCCCCTCTACCTAAACAATGCTATTATCTATCCAAAGATCATCTTAAAACTATAAGAAGACAGTACCCCTAGTGACTCCACAACCATCTCCATGCATCCTCTTCCTAGTTGCTAGTTGCTACTTGCTACTGGCCTACTACTCCGACAACCTGAAGACAAAACAAAAGGAGGATATTATTAGGTGGCAATTGCAACAAGAATTTCACTAGATCATTCAAAATAAGGTGTGCCTCAAAGAAGATGAATCACCTGATTACGGTGACGCTGCAGGAGCATCATTGGCAGGCGCCGGCGCCGGCATCGGTGGCATTATCGGCGGCACATGTTGCGCTGCCAAAACACACATCACCATGTTATCAATCCCCTTTCAAGCAAATTTTCCGATCCACAGCTCAAAAATATAATGCACCATACATTTGCATGAAAAGTTTGTGCAGCAAGTATCAACTTACTGTTGCAGGAGAAGAGCGTTTGGAGCGGCAGCACGGCGCCGCAGGCGAGCGGGAGGATGATCATCCGGACGGGGTCGATGTGCCGGGGCATGACGAGGCTGTTCATGCTGCCGTTCATGCCGTGGCAGAGGCAGATGGGGGCGTCGCGGATGACCGCCTTGAGGCCGTCGCAGCACGCGGCCGGAGGCGCCAGCACGGTGAGGTTGGTGAGGTAGTCCATGCACGGCACCATGCCGATCAGCGGCGTCATGCACTCTGTCAGCGCCGGCGGCGGCGGCGCGCTTCGCGTGGCGGGCTGGGGTGGGACTACGCCGCCGGGCGAGCTCGGCGACGGCGCGGCGTCGTGGAACGTCGAGGCGCGCAGCACTTGGTCGGCATCTTGGCGGCGCTCGAGAGAGTCGAGACCCTGGATTCTCGCTTCGGACGGCTGCACCGTCGCCATCGCCGCCACCGCGGCCAAGGCGAAGAGAAGGGCGATGAGCTTGCCGGACGCCATTGATCTCCTGCGTTGGGGGGCTGTTGGGATGCCTGGGTTGGTCCGAAATTTATAGTCCTCCTGGTGTAAAGATCGATAATTTGAACGTGCTGTTGTAAGAATTTTGGACACCGGGCGCTTTATCTTCTGAATTATGCATCTGTCATTTATCTTCGGAATGGCAAGGAGTCCAATGTGTGTGAGATTCTGTCTGCAGTTCCTTATGCCTCTACGGGTCAAATAAAATGAAGCGTCCGAACAATCCTGTCAGCTTAAGCACATTCTACATCCCCACTTTGCTGATAACGTCGACAAGATTAAGTCCTGGCTTGGGCTGATCAGATCCTGAAGTCCTGGCCCGTAAAATTCGAAGTATGCTTTATTCAAGATTAGACACTGTCGACTTGTAAGAGTCCGGCATTTCTGAAACTTTAGGAGAGATCTTTTTTTTTAATAGAACTTTGGGAGAGATTGAGAGCATCATGTTCAAACCAAATGCGGCTGTCGTTGAGCTGTGACAGTTTTTTCCCCCTTTGAACCTTACCGCATTCTTCTGCAGATAGTCTTTTTTCTTTGTCTGTTGAGCAAATTGATGTCTATTGGATTTTAAATCTTGAAGCCCAGGAATGTTGGTGTTGTCAAGAATCCACACACTAATGACAAGCTAAAATTGTTTTTCCCCTTAAAATCAGGTTGAAACATGTTTTGCGAACACTGGTTTTGATTAGAAAAAAGTTCTTTTTCTCTCTCTGAACTTTGGGCCGAGTCTGTTTTTTCTCTCTGAACTTTAAAACCGGCCGACTAGCCTCCTTGGACTCCCGAAATCGGTCGCACGACCTCCTTGAGCGGGTTTGAGGGCGGTTTTACTATTTTTCTATTATATTTATTTTAATTGAATCTTTGAAAAAATCATAGTAAATTAAAAAAAATCATAAAATATAAAATCCAATTTTGTTGGACTCCACATGAGTAGATATACACAGTGAACATATTATATGGTATAATTTAGTAATTTTTTGCTGCAACTTTAGATATATATTTTTTTGTAATTAATTTATAGCTACAATTTTCACCGTCTAATTATGGTGAAATTTTTATGGCGGACTAATATCATTATATGATTGAGCTGTAGTAAAAATTATATAATTATTGGATAATGTTTGACTGATGTATAGATTTATCTATATAAACTAGATAAATTTATAGATAAATCTATAACTCAGTCATACATGATCCAATAATCATAAAATTTCTGCTAAAGCTCAATCATATAATGATTAGCCCACCATAAAAATTTCACAATAATTGGATGACGAAAATTGTAGCTATAAATTAATTATAGAAAAATTTGTACTAAAGTATACCATATAATATATTCACCGCGTATATCTACTCATGTGAAGTCCAACAAAATTAAATTTTCTATTTTATGATTTTTTTATTTACTATGATTTTTTAATAATTCAGTTAAAATAAATATTAAAAATAGTAAAATCGCCCTCAAATCCGCTCAAAGAGGTGGTGCGACCGGTTTCGAGAGTACAAGGAGGCTGGTCGGCGGGTTTTAAAGTTTAGGGAGGAAAAGCGGACTCGGCCCAAAGTTCAGAGGAAAAAAAACTTTTGATTTTTGATTAAGGGCCCGTTTAGTTCCCAAAAATTTTCACCCAAAAATTTTCACCTCCCCTTTAAACATATGTATGAAGCACTAAATGTAATTAAATAACAAAACTAATTACACAGTTTGGATGTACACGACGAGACGAATCTTTTGAGCCTAATTAGGGCATCATTAGACATAAGTGCTACAGTAACCCACATGTGCTAATGATGCGGTCAAAGGCCTCAAAAGATTCGTCTTGCGGTTTCCAAGTGAGTTCTGAAATTAGTTTTTTAATTAGTGTTCGAAAAGCCCTCCCGACATCTGGTCAAACGCTGATGTGACACCCAAAATTTTTTTGTTTTGGGAACTAAACGCCCCCTAACTTGATCCAACACGTAATACATCCAGTGGTCGTACCTGATTCGGCCCAGTGGTCGTACCACCAGAGTGGAGAACTCAGATCGAGAGGCCTCTCCGTCCGACCATCTCGAAGAAAGACTCAGATTCCATGACATTGGAATGACATGTCACGGTGTAACATTTGAGCGATCTAGAGCCTTAAAAACGAATCCAACGATCTACTGTGCCGGCCCACCCCTAGACCTCCGTTTTGACCCGCGGACTCCGTTTTCCTCCCGTTTACAACCGCCCAAGCGCGCCGCTCGTCGCCGAATCCATCCCGAGCGCGTCGCTCCTCTTCCCCCCATAACCGCCGCCGTGGCGTTGGGAGGGGAACCATTGCCGTGGGAGGTCGGGGATGCTGGTGGCGCGGGATTCCGCCAGGGCCGTCGCCGCGGGAGGCTGGCGGGGCCGCCGCCGCGGGACTCCGCCTGGGACGCCGCGGGGGATGGCGCCACGGATACTGCTGATCGGCTTCCTCGCGCAGCGCTCGCCCGGTCCTGCCTTGCGCGGTGCCCGCTCGCCTACCTGGTGGCTGGCCACCGGACTGAATCGCGGCTGCCGCGCGAGGCCACGGTCACGGTCGCCTCCATTATGACGCCGACCACTTCGTCGCCCGCGGCGTCTGCGGAGCCCGTCACCGCCACCACGTGCCTCGAGGCATGCTGCATCGCGGCGATGAGGTGGTGCAGCTCCTTCTCGGTCCGCCTGCGCGCGCGTGCGACGCGGCCACCGCCGCGCCGGGTGCCCGCCAGCGCGTCCGCCATGCTCTGCCTCACCGCGAGCATCGCGGCGCTGAACGTGCCGTATGCGGCGTCGAGCGCCTGGTCACCGGCATCGCGAAGGGCGCCGCGGCCCATGGCGTGGGCGTGGCGAGCGTCTCGCCGAGCGCCGCGAGGACGGCCTCCAGAAGCGCGAGGCCGTAGCCGGAGGATGAGGAGCTGCCCGCCACTTCGCTGTAGCAGCAGGACCATGCCCAAAGCGCGCGCACGCCACAAGGTGTCCTCGAGGCGCGCGAGCGCCGGGTGGCACGGCTCGCTCGTGGAACGCGCGTGCGCCGCGGCCTTCCTCGTCGTCCTCCCGGTGCTGCGCGGCCCAGCGCTCTCCCGCGGCGGGCTCCTGCGGCGGCCGCCTCCTCCCCAATCGCGCCGGGACGACGGGACCGACGGCCTCCCTCGGCGGCGACCTGGCGTCTCCGTCAATTGGCGCTCGCGCGAGGAGCGGGATTGGGGCCACCACAGCGGCGTCCCGGCCGGACGCAGGCGATCGAGCCGAGCGCGGGGAACGGAGGCGGCGCCGCGGGCGCGCGGTACTGTTACCCTGCAACGGGGTGAAACGGACACTTCTTTAGGTGCGTGCGGGCCTAAGAAGCGGAGTCGTTGGATTCAATATCGAGGGCGGAGAACGCTCAAATGTTAAGCCGTGACATGCCATGGCAATGTCAAGGGATGTGTGACCTTCACGACCGTATCAGCATTTGCTCGTGTAAGATTTGGGATATATGACCAGAATTGTGTGAATGGTGATTGCTTGGTGCACTCTGTTCCTGTGAGTTGTGACCATGCAGTTTTTTGGTGCCTTGAACAAACTCGGGTGCCGATTAGTATGTGCTAGCTTTCCCGTTCCCGCCATGAAACCGTTTATCCGTGTCCGTGGTCACTCACTGTACAGTTGCTCACTGAACATGTTTTTGATGGTCAGGCATGTTTTGATGAAGCCATGGTTTGATATGCTTTGATTTGGCCAAAAATCATTCACCCTACAATAATCTGAACTCACGGTAGATTTTGCCAAGAAGAATTTTCAGTTTGGGAATGTGATCATTCGGGCCGGCACGACCTACAAATCAGACGAGGCCCAAAAGGCCTAAAGCCTCCACCGCTTAGATTCCTTCGAGAACATTCGTTCGGTCACCGCCCTCGCCCCTCCCACCGGCCACCGCACGCACTGCCCTCCGAGCCCCAAGGCGCACCTCGCCGGCGCCATGGCCACCTCCGCCCCCGCGGGCGACGCCTCCTCGTCTCCGCCCGCGCCGCAGCCGCAGGTGGAGCCCGCGCGGAAGGCGGTCCGCGTGGTGGTGAAGGGGCGCGTCACGGGGGTGGGGTTCCGCGACTGGACCGCCTCCACGGCCGAGTCCCTCGGCCTCGCCGGCTGGGTCCGCAACCGCCGCGACGGCAGCGTGGAGGCGCTCCTCTCCGGCGACCCCGCCAAGATCGAGGACATGATAACCCGCCGCCTCCCCGTCGGCCCCCCCGCCGCCACCGTCACCGCCGTCGTCCCGTCCCCCGCCGAGCCCGTCGATCCGTCCGCCGGGTTCGAGATCAAGTTCACCGTCTGATCCGCCCTTCCAGCGGCCGATTCGCGTCTCGCCGCGCGTTCCTGGATCGCTCTGTACTCCCTACTAGAGATCACAGGCGCCACCTAGTGCTCCGTATAGCTGCTCTGCAACTGCAAATCTCTGCTTGGGGAGGTCATGTCAATTTGTGTGTGCAAAACTGCAGACTTGTTTCTGACCTCTAGGTGGCTTGTGGTTCTTGAATAATGAAGTATAGTATTGACTTCCAATAAAACTGTCAGCTGTGCCATGATTGAAGATAAGAATTGTTTCTGAAATTGGGAAATGTGTTGCATAATTTGGCTGGAGAACTTTCAGAAATTGCTGGCCTGAACAATCTCTCTTTTTATCCCTATAATGTACAAGCAGATGCTTACACACATATATGCAATAACATCAAGGTTACCTAGTACCTTCTTTCTAGTCACAGACAAATTTGAGGTTGCTTGCTAGTAGGTACTACAATATTTCCCTCTGCTCCTGATCTAGTACATGACTACAACTGATGCATCAACCTGGAGTTTCAGACAATCTAGTTACCTGCTTTGTTGCAATGCTGCTCAAACCTTCTCCTGCAGCTCCACCAGTGCCTTGCCTTCTTCTTCTTCTTCTTCTTCCTCGTCGGCTTCCATGCGGAGCTGCACGGGCTTGAACGTGAACCGCTTGGCGCAAATGGCGTAGTACACCAGGTTCACGACCTGCAGCATCGTGACGACCCAGTAGTAGTAGTCGAGCCTGCCGTGGTTGATGTTGTCCGGCAGCCAGTTGGCGCCGCCGGGGCCGGCGCTCCACCGGTGCACGGCGCCCACCAGCACCGTGCTCGCGTAGCTCCCCAGCGAGATGGACAGCCAGAAGAGTGCCGTGGCCGTGCTGCGCATGCTCTCGGGCGCCTGGTCGTACATGAACTCGAGGTGCCCCACGGAGGTGAAGGCCTCGGCCACGCCGTGCAGCGCGTACTGGGGCACCAGCCAGTAGGCGGACAGCGGCGACGTGCCGGCGTCCATGGCGCCCGCCGCCGCCGCCGCCGCGGCCCTGCGGCGGCGCTCGACGAGGCCGGCGACCAGCGTGGCGAGCGCGCTGAGCGCGAAGCCGACGCCCATGCGGTGGAGGAAGGAGATGCCGCGGTCGAGCCCCGTGGCGCGGCGCGCCGCCGGGACGAGCGCGCGGTCGTAGGCGAAGAGGGTGAGGAGCATGGCGAGCAGCGCGAAGACGGTCATGGAACCCGCGGGGATCCGGAACGCCGAGAGGCCCGGCGCGAGGCGGCGGTCCATGGTGGTCGCCTGCTGCAGGGAGAAGGTGTGCTGCGTCGACGACGCCGTGATCACCAGGATGCCCGCCGCCCAGATGGGGCCCATGCGAATCACCGACTTGAGCTCCTCCACGCGGTGCACCGTGCTCAGGCGCCACGGGTTCGGGACGGGCGGTTTGCCGGAGGAGGCGTCGGCCGGCGGGACCAGGTCGCCGTCGGTGACCACCGCCGCGCGGTCGAAGAAGCTGCACGCCGGAGGCAAGCGCACACCGGAACAGAACAGTGCCAGTTAAACAATAAATGGTGTAAGAAAGGTGTCGTATTTAAATATCTATTGTACTCCGTTGAAATTATAGTAATTTCTAATGCATACTCTGTTGAAATGCTTAAAACACTTCACTAAACCATGTGGAGATGCTTAAAATATTTCACTAAGCTCTGCCACGCTGACAAAAAAAAATCGGATCTCCAAAACTTGAATAACTCGTTAAACTACTGTTTTTTTTGAAATAAATAAACTACTGGTTTTCTCATGGTTGTTGCCACCTCTTCATGGATCTAGTTCCCTTCTTGGAACGGAAGGGGAAAAAGGAAACATTTAGAACTACTTCGCCCTCTGCCCACTAGGAATTTCGTCTTGCTAATTTGAAGTACTAAATGAAATCTATTTACAAAACTTTTTATATAGATGGGTTGTAAATCGCGAGACGAATCTAATGATGCTAATTAAATCATGATTAATCAATAATTAGTTGATGGTACTGTAGCATCACTGTTGCAAATCATAGATTATGTAGGCTCATTAGATTCGTCTCGCGATTTACAGCCCATCCATATAAAAAATTTCGTAAATAGACTTTATTTAGTACTCCATGCATGTGATGAAACATTCGATGTGATTTTTTTTAAGTTTACGAAGTTTATAGGGTGGGAACAACAGCTAAGACTGGACGAAAAGCTCGTGGCTAGCTAGCTCGCTCGGCTCATTAGTGGCTCGGCTCGTTGAAAAAATTAACAAGCCGAGCCAAGGTTTTAGCTCAGCATTTTATCGAGCCAGCTCGAGCCGGCTCGCAAGCCGCTCGTGAGCTGAAACGAGCCAGCCCAAGTTACTAAGTCGGCCCAGGCACCAAGCGGCCTAGCTGCCCAACGCCCCCCCAAAGGCCCAACCAACGAAACGTTGAAACCCTAAACTCCCAGCCCTCCCTTCCCCTGCACTGCACGGCGGCGGCTGCACCCTGCGCCCCCTCCCAGCCCTCCCTTCCCCCTGCGCTTCTTGCGCAAGCCGCCACATAGCACCGCCCTGCAGTCCCACACCCCCGCCGGCCGCCGCCACCGGCCCTGTAGTCCTGCTCGCTGCCCGCCAGGCCGCCACAGCGACGCACTGCACAGTCTACACTGCACCCCTATCGCCACCGGCGTGCTCCTTGCCCGCCATACCGCCATAGCGCCGCGCCGCCGCCCTGCACCCCTGCCGTCACCGGCCACGGCTCTGGTTCTATCTTGCCGTCCTGTGCGCCTCCGGCGATCCGGCCTGCCCCTGCACTGCCCAGCCCCTACGCTACTCGGCGTGATGGCGACCGGGGCTGGCCCCCTCTCCCCACAGCCATGGAGGAAGACCCTCGAGACCAAGCGCAGGAGAACCCAGACTCTAGACTTTGGCTCGGCTAGCTGGCTTATTTTTTTCGAGCTGGCTCACGAGCCAAACGAGCTAGCTTGAGCTGCTAAACGAGCCGAGCCGAGCCTGACTTTTAGCTCGGTCTGGTAATGAGCCGAGCCGAGCCAGCTCGTTACCATAACAAGCCAGCTCGAGCTGAGCCGAGCCGAGCAGAGCCGGCTCGATAGCCAGCCTTAACAACTGCGCCTCATTAGAGGACGGGCATGTCCACTGCCAACCGGCCACCAAGACGCGATCACGCTCGTGTTGCCGACACGGCACCGACACCGAGTACATTTTTGGCGCCACTTGACGTGGCCTTGTGATCTCTTCTGGCCTCTTGTTCATCAATGCAACCGGATTAGATCTCCCATGGCCGTGATTCTTTCTTGTCAGTTTCTTGTGTTTTATCGATTCAATCCATTCAACATTCATCGTCTCGGCTCGTTGAAAACAGACAGTGAAAGAGAAGAGCAGCAGGTAGCAGATGAAGCGATGCGGGCGGCGCACCTGAGCTGGTCCGTGTGGCCGAGCTTGCCGTACATGGAGATGGGCGCGTCGAGGTCGTCGTTCTCGTACAGCGCCGCGGCGGCGACGTCGGCCGCCGGCAGGCGCCGCTTCCTGGCGGCGGCGGCGACCACCTGCGCGAGCCGCGTGAAGGGGCTCCCCGCGGGGTCGAGGCGGCGGTACGCCGGGTACCCGGCGGCGAAGGCGGCGACGGAGGCGGCCATGCAGGCGGCCGGCACGCCGAGGCCCCATCCCCAGCCGACGTTGTCCTGCACGTACACCACCGCCGTGACGGCCACCAGCATGGACGCGCCGTTGCAGAAGTAGTACCAGTTGAAGAAGCCCCAGGAGCGCGCGCGCTCCGCCGCCCGCGACTCGTCGAACTGGTCGGCGCCGAAGGCCACGATGCAGGGCCGGTACCCGCCGGCGCCCACCGCGTTGAGGAGCAGCGACGCGTACAGCACCGCCAGCTGCCACGGCGCCGCCTCCTGGCACGCCGCCGCGCCGCCGGGCCGGCACGGCGAAGGCCGGAACTGCGGCAGCGCCGCCGACACCGTCAGCAGCGCCATGCCCTGGTGCCGCCGGTTGCCAGACCGCCGTCGTCAGCGTAATTCAATTCAAGAGGATTGATTAGTTGTTGGCGGCTGAAGAAGAGGGGTGCACGTACGAGTTGGTAGACGACGGAGGCGGCGGCGATGGTCCAGAAGCGGCCGATGCAGGCGTCGGCGAGGAAGGCGCCGATGAGCGGCGTGGCGGCGGAGGTGCCGCCGAAGTTGGTGAGCGTGGTGGCGGCCTTGGCGAGCGGCATGTGGAGCTGCGTGGTGAGGTACGTGAGCATGTTGGTGGAGAACCCCACCACGGCGAGCTTCTCCGCCACCTCGTTGGCTGCTCGGCGAGCGTACGGCCGGGCAAAAGCAGCAAAACCAGAAGACGACCATTAGAGAAGCCCGCGCGCGCGAGAGGCACAAGTTTTACCGATCGATGCTGCTGGGTTTAGCAAACTCGATTGCTCACCGAAGATGAAGGGCATTGTTCTGAGGCCGCCCTTCTTCCTGCCCGTCGTGTTCCTCGACTCCACCTCCATGGCCATGGCCGCCTCTCCTCCGCCGTCGTCTCAGCTCGTTGTGGTGGTGGTGGAGGGGCGCGGCTCCCTCGATCGTGCCAGCGCGGCACGGCCACAAGCTGCTGCTGCTACTGCTTTGGCCATCGTCTCCACTCCACTTATTTATACTATAACTTAACTGGTTACTCCACTGCGCTAGCGGCAAGGTTATTTTGGCGTTTTGCATGCTAGTCGTAGCGAGAAGAGAGCTAGGCTAATTTTTTAAATTTTGCTGAGGCAAACTGTTGGTACCCTAGAACTGGGGTACCCCTTTGCAATGACAAGAGTCTTGTGGTTATCCTTAACTACAACCAAACAGCCGGACCCCTGTGATCTGGAGCCCTGTTCACATGACAACGGTCCCGGACCCGTCCCCCGGCTGGGGAAGACTTGGGAGCACCACGTGTTCCGGAAGAAGCAAGCGCTCAGCCCGAACAGCCTGGGGCTCCGGACCCCCCGTAGAGGTCCGGACCCCCGCGGAGTCCCGGACCCCCCATGGGGTCCCGGACCCCCTTTATAGTAACCGGACCCCTCGCTAAGGGAAGGAATTGACACCCCGCCCCGGGGAGGTCCGGAGCTGCCACGTGTCTGCAAGCACAGACACGTATATAAGGCCGCTTGGTCTACAAGGGTTCACCTACCACTGCATTCATCGCGGTAGGTGGACGTCCGCATTAATATAGCAGAAGCCGAGACGATTCTTTGACCAGGGGACACTATTGATCGCGTATTACCAAGACGTGTAGTGGAGCCGATGGCGCCGCCCACGCCGCGCCTGTCAGGTTGCCATGACAGATGGACACGACGGCTCGGCTTCACCCATTATGACGCCTACATAATAGCCTCAACAGGTCGCGCCGCAAGCTACGCTGCCCCAACGGGCACCTTGCTGACGGGACAAGAGAAGACCTCCCTTCGTCAGAGCCTCAGAGGGTCAGCAGGGGATGGAAGCATATCGGAGGAAAGATTCGTAACCACTGAAGCCATTTGAGTACTCTGCGCAGTATGCAGCACAGTCACGTTGGGCCCATTTGTCGGGGCCCCAACGTCCTATGTATCCGCACCCCTTGGTCTATAAAAGGGGGGCGCCCGCTAGAAGAAAAACTCAGGCTGGGTAAGAGCCAAGACCCGGCAGAGGATAGATTCATACACAACAGAGATCAAAACCTCTCCCAGTGGACGTAAGGTATTACGCTCCGGCGGCCCGAACCACTCTAGATCGTGTGTTCTTGTGTGCCTATCTCAGAGCTAGATTAGCCCAATCGCCTAGTACCTTCCCGAGCACTCCCTCTCTGGGAATAGGCGGGTGCGTTCCGCCACCCGGCTGTGGGTACCCTAGAAATCCCGCAACATTTGGCGCCGTCCGTGGGGAGGATGCAGGCATTGGCTAGATCTCCAAGCTTTTGAGGCTGAGCTCATCCACTGCAACAGCAGCGAGAAGATGAAGAGAGGCATGGCGGCACCTACGCCGTATGTCACTGCGCTGAGGCACCAGCGCCCTCGGTGCGGCGGTGCACGGCAGCGGCGCCTGCTGTGCGTCGCCACTGCGACGCCTCAGAGCCGGCACGGTTGTGCGCGGGGGCGACGCCTGTTGCGTGTCGCCCCGCGCCATCCAGGTGTCGGCTCAAGGTTTTCTCTCAAGCAACGGCCACGCTTCCTTTGCGGTGGCATGGCGTCGGCTCAAGGCTTTCTCTCAACATGGAGCCTGGAGCCAACGGCCATCCCAGAGGAAGTTGGCCGTGTCGTCGTGTCATCGCCAGCACCACCCGAGGCGCTTGGTGCTGCTGCAGACAGGGCCCCGCCACCAGGCGCGGGGGCCCCTGGCGCTAGCACCAAGGACAAGCCGGCGAACGACCGCACCTCTCCGCGCTTCGCACCGGTCCTTCTGCTGCGCAAGGGCGTCGAACTGGCTTCGGCTCACTATGAGCGGCCATCAGGCTGGCTTCCATCGGCAGACAGCGACGGCAGGGGGGCCACTCCCATTCAAAGCCAAAGAATTTGTCTTATGCTACCTAAGCATATGACAGCTCTTAGGCAAGGAGTGGTCCCCCGAGCTCCCGAGGTGATGCTGGATGATGCTGTACAAGCACGTCCAGGGCACCATCACCCCAATGACTCAGGAGAGCCCCCAAGATGGCAGCTCCACTACGGCCAGCAACATGCACGCCTTACGGGGCGACGGCTGTAGGTTATCACTAGATAGGTTTAATGTGTTTCTCCTTTGTAATGATTTGGTGCCTACGTGTGGTCCAGAGCGGTAAAGGTCCGCCCTTGTAAACCCGATCTCTGGCTTCATCGCACAACGCAGGCGACACCAACAAGTGGTCCAGAGCGGTAGAGGTCCGCCCTCGTAATCCCGGCCTCTGATGTACACCACGAGTCAAGCAATAAAGGAGATTTGCTTTCTCAATCCTGTCTTTACTTTAACCTAATAGCACTTGTTCGTTCAACCTGCATGTTTCTTTCTCCTGCACGGAGTCTTTTCTTTGTTGCTAACAATCCAAATTGAGCTGCTAGTTTGTGGTCAGGTGGGGACACCCCTTCTAGCTGGAAGGCAGTTCGGACCCCTAGGGACCTCCTCAGGAGAAGTGGTGCCGTATCCTGGGGTAGAGAAGCTCCGCGTAGCTTAGCCTGATAATGTACCCTAAGCCTACGTACTTCACTGCCCTGTTACGAGTTCCCCAGTATCCGAGGCTGCTGTCCCTAGAGGTCCCGGGCTCCTTTCTAGTATAAGGCCTGGTTTCCTACACCTTGCTGCGAGGTCCGGTGGCGTAATTCATGGGATTGTCAGCAACGCTCTAAGTCCACTCCGGTGGCCCACTCCGGCGGAGACCGCTCGCCACGGTCGTCTCAAGTCCACTCCGGTGGCCCGCTACGGCGGAGACCGCTCGCCACGGTCGACTCAAGTCCACTCCGGTGGCCCGCTCCGGCGGAGACCGCTCGCCACGGTCGACTCAAGTCCACTCCGGTGGCCCGCTCCGGTGGAGACCGCTCGCCACGGTCGACTCAAGTCCACTCCGGTGGCCCGCTCCGGCGGAGACCGCTCGCCACGGTCGACTCAAGTCCACTCCGGTGGCCCGCTCCGGCGGAGACCGCTCGCCACGGTCGACTCAAGTCCACTCCGGTGGCCCGCTCCGGCGGAGACCGCTCGCCGCGGTCGCCAAGAGCCGGGTCCGGGAAGAATGTTTGCTCCCTGAGCGATCCGAAGTCTTTATAGCTGCTTAGCTTGGTTCCGCACCCTAAGCCTACACCTTCGTCGTCCTGTGGAGAGCACTCTAGTACCTGGACCTAGCAACCGGTGTACCGGTCCCAGGGGTCCGGAGCGCCCGCTCTCTGCATGAGCTCACCAACGCAATCAAGTTGCGTAGGAACACATCACGATAGTAGGCCCCACCCGCGGGTTCGTACCTCTCCCGAGGTGGGCCCGGGGGCCACTGTCGGTACCCCAGAACTGGGGTACCCCCTTTGCAGTGACTAGACAAGAGCCTTGTGGTTATCCTTAACTACAACCAAACAGCCGGACCCCTGTGATCTGGAGCCCTGTTCACATGACAACGGTCCCGGACCCGTCCCCCGGCTGGGGAAGGCCTGGGAGCACCACGTGTTCCGGAAGAAGCAGGCGCTCAGCCCGAACAGTCGGGGGCTCCGGACCCCCCGTAGAGGTCCGGACCCCCGCGGAGTCCCGGACCCCCTTGTATAGTAACCGGACCCCTCGCTAAGGGAAGGAATTGACACCCCGCCCCGGGGAGGTCCGGAGCTGCCACATGTCTGCAAGTACAGACACGTATATAAGACCGCTTGGTCTACAAGGGTTCATCTACCACTGCATTCATCGCGGTAGGTGGACGTCCGCATTAATATAGCAGAAGCCGATGCGATTCTTTGATCAGGGGACACTATTGATCGCATATTACCAAGACGTGTAGTGGAGCCGATGGCGCCGCCCACGCCGCGCCTGTCAGGTTGCCATGATAGATGGACACGACGGCTCGGCTTCACCCATTATGACGCCTACATAATAGCCTCAACAGGTCGCGCTGCAAGCTACGCTCCCCCAACGGGCACCTTGCTGACGGGACAAGAGAAGACCTCCCTTCGTCAGAGCCTCAGATGGTCAGCAGGGGATGAAAGCATATCGGAGGAAAGATTCGTAACCACTGTAGCCATTTGAGTACCCTGCGCAGTATGAAGCACAGTCACGTTGGGCCCACTTGTCGGGGCCCCAACGTCCTATGTATCCGCACCCCTTGGTCTATAAAAGGGGGGTGCCCGCTAGAAGAAAAACTCAGGCTGGGTAAGAGCCAAGACCCGGCAGAGGATAGATTCATACACAACAGAGCTGAGCAGAGCTTGGCAATGGAGCTTCCCTGGGGAATGCTGCTTCTGCTGGTCCTCTCCATCTCCTCCTCCTCCTCCTCCGCGGCTGTCGCCACACTCGCCGTCAGTGCTCCGCCACCGGCACCTTCACCTTGTCATGCTCAAGACGCTGAAGGTGTACGTTACCGCCATCACAGCGGCTGGTGGTAACGACGCCGTCATGGCAAGCTACTTTCATGTAGCCTTGTCTGGGCCAGCCCGGACCTGGCTCATGAACCTCACACCTGGGACGATCCAGTCCTGGGAAGAGCTCTGTGCGAGGTTCACGGCGAACTTCGCCAGTGCGTACCAGCAGCATGGTGTGGAGGCACACCTTCACGCCGTGAGGCAAAAACCCGGAGAAACGCTCCGGGCCTTCATCTCGCGCTTCACCAAGGTACGGGGTACCATTCCTCGAATCTCAGATGCATCTATTATCACTGCTTTCCGCCAGGGGGTACGTGACGAGAAGATGCTCGAGAAGCTGGCGACGCACGAGGTGGAAAGCGTCACTACGCTTTTCTCCCTGGCAGACAAGTGTGCCAGGGCCGCCGAGGGCCATGCATGGCACTCATCCCCCCAAGACGGAGATGCCAAGGCTGGCGGCTCCGGTGCTACCGCTCAGGGCGGTGGCAAGAAGAAGAAGAACAAGAACCGGAATCGCGGGGAACCGCAATCCGGTGGACCAGTCGTTGCAGCAGCAGCGCCAGCGGCGGCGCCGGCTGCGGCAGCAATGGCTGGGGGCCAGAATGCACATGGCAAACGCCCTCGCCCGCAAGGTGGAAGCGGAGGTTCATGCCCAGTGCATCCCACCGCTCGCCACAGCGCCGCTGACTCCTGCGAGATCCAAAAGCTCGCGAAGCGGGTCAGTGGGCGGCGTGAGCTGTAACGACCCGGCCCGGGATAACGGCTAAGATCTACTCTTCAAGTTGAGTAAACCACACCTACTAATTAATCCACTTGCGCTTTCGTCCTCGCTTCGCGCAAAAAGGATCGATCCGGAATTAATTAGCTTCCCGTGACTCGGTATTTAAATTGGTCTGGCTCTCAACCAACTTTCAGTATGGGACAATTCCCGCGGATGAACAGTGTCGCGACGCTACAGTACTCGAGCTACAGTACCCGACATCAGGCCCGGCCCAATTCGGCTACAGTACTCTAGCTACAGTAACCCGTCTTGCTACAGTACCCGGCCCGACACTGTTCCCCTGGGCTGTTACAATCATCCCCCTTAGGACTCGACGTCCTCGTCGAGTACCAGACCAACCTAAATACCAGGATCTCCTCTCTTAGCCACGTCCCATACGTCTAGTGCTAACGGTCCCATGTGCCACGTCCGTGCGTCCAGTGCCAACGGTCCCTGTGCCACGTCCGTGCGTCCAGTGCCGGCGCATCCTCGATGCCCGCGCATCTGCGCCCACACGCGCCCGTCCACATGCCGGTGGCATCTGCGACCACGCGCCCGTGCTCATGTCCGCGCACTTCTGCCCGTATGTGGCGTGAAACCGCGAGAGTCGGCTCTGATACCACTGTAACGACCCGGCCCGGGATAACGGCTAAGATCTACTCTTCAAGTTGAGTAAACCACACCTACTAATTAATCCACTTGCGCTTTCGTCCTCGCTTCGCGTAAAAAGGATCGATCCGGAATTAATTAGCTTCCCGTGACTCGGTATTTAAATTGGTCTGGCTCTCAACCAACTTTCAGTATGGGACAATTCCCGCGGATGAACAGTGTCGTGACGCTACAGTACTCGAGCTACAGTAACCGACATCAGGCCCGGCCCAATTCGGCTACAGTACTCTAGCTACAGTACCCGTCTTGCTACAGTACCCGGCCCGACACTGTTCCCCTGGGCTGTTACATGAGCAGTCCTCCAAAGACGGCTCACCCCCTCCTTGCCAGCGGGCCGGCAAGGAGAAGGCCTCCGACAGCGGGGCCGCCGTCGGGGAGAAGGAGCTGGGGTACCAATCCCCCACTCGTGAGCCGAAGGGCGTCTACCACGACGACGACTCCGATTCCGACAACGGCGACCGCCGCAAGAAGCTGTACGTAATGTACGGCGGAAGCTGGGAGCTTGTCTCCCGACGGGACGTGAAGTCCCTTCGCCGGGAGGTCCTTTCGGTGAAGCCGGGGGTCCCGAAGGCGGCGCCGCACCAGAGGTGGATGAACACCACCATCTCTTTCGGGCCATCCGACTGCCCGGAGAATATGGCCGGAGCTGGTGTACTACCTCTGGTCACCGCTCCTATCATTTCCAACGTAAGGCTCTACCACGTGCTGATTGATGGTGGGGCTGGCCTCAATGTCATCAGCTATGCAGCGTTCAAGCAGCTGCAGATCCCGGAGTCCAAGCTGACTCCCTCTCGCCCATTCTCTGGATTGGGCCCACATCCGGTGTTCCCTCTGGGGAGCATCACATTGCCGGTCACGTTCGGCACCGAGGAGAACTTCCGCACAGAGAGCGTTCTGTTCGATGTTGCGGAAGTGAACCTCCCGTTCAACGCCATCATTGGCCGGCCGACACTCTACCGCTTCATGGCCATTGCTCATTATGGGTATTTGGTCTTGAAGATGCCTTCCCCTGCCGGAGTCCTCACCGTGCAGGGCGACCGCACCGCTGCCATCGCTGCAGTTGAGAGACTGCATGCTCTGGCGGCAGAGGCTGCACGTTCCGAGGAGGATCCATCCACCTCGCAACCCAAGGCGCCTACTAAGGCTCCCAGGGTCCAACCGTCCGATCCGGACCATGTTCCCGTGAAGACGGTTTAGATTGGAGCGGACTCCACCAAGACCACCCGCATCGCGGGGAACCTGGAGGAGAAATAGGAAGACGCGCTCATCACTTTCCTCCGGGCAAATGTCGACGTGTTCGCCTGGGAACCGTCACAGATGCCCGGGATCCCCAGGGAAGTGATCGAGCACAATCTGAGGATCTACCCCGACGCCACGCCGGTGCGCCAGAAGCCTCGGAAGCAGTCCGTGGAGCGGCAGAACTTCATCCGCGAAGAAGTCCGCAAGCTCCTACACGCCGGCTTCATTGAGGAGGTCCACCACCCCGAGTGGTTGGCCAATCCGGTCGTCGTCCCAAAGGCCAACAGGAAGCTTCGGATGTGCATCGACTACACCAGCCTCAACAAGGCATGTCCTAGAGACCCCTATCCTCTTCCGCGTATCGATCAGATTGTGGACTCCACCTCCGGGTGTGACCTTTTGTCTTTCCTAGATGCATACTCTGGTTTCCACCAGATTCAGATATCTAGAGAGGATAGGAAGCATACTGCCTTTGTAACAGTAGATGTGCTTTATTGCTACATTGTCATGCCGTATGGTCTAAGGAATGCCTTACCCACGTTTGTACGAGCTATGAACAAAACATTCTGTAATCTTATTAGAGATATTGTTGAGGTTTATGTCGATGACATTGTGGTCAAGACTAAGGTAGGGTCGACACTAGTGGAGGACCTGTCCCTCGTCTTCGACCGGCTCCGCGCCACGCGCACGAAGCTGAACCCAGTGAAGTGCATCTTCGGCGTCTCAGCAGGGAAGCTGCTGGGTTTCCTGGTCTCACATCGAGGCATCGAGGCAAACCCAGCCAAGATCAAGGCGATCGAAGCGATGAGGCCTCCTGGCCGCATCAAGGACGTCCAGAAGCTTACTGGATCTCTCGCTGCTCTTAGCCGCTTCATATCGAGGCTAGCTGAGAGGGCCCTCCCCTTCTTCAAACTATTGAGGAGGTCCGGTCCATTTTCTTGGACCGAAGAGGCTGAACAGGCCTTCCAGGAACTGAAGCGGCACCTCATCTCGCTGCCAGTATTGGTGGCTCCAGAGCCCGGTGAGCCGTTGTTTCTGTATCTTGCTGCGTCTGCGGAGGCAGTCAGCATGGTGCTGGTCGCCGAAAGGATGGAGCAAGCTCGCCAGGGGGACACCAGGGTCTCCCCGGCCAAAGATGGTGAGCCAGACCCCGGACACGGGGGCCCGTCAGCCTCACCTCTGCCTGAAGCCCTGGACCCCGCACAAGGGGGTCCAGAGGAGCCTTGTGCCAGTGGGAACCCAGAGCCGCTGGGGGCCCAAGGACCTGATGTGGTGGATAAGGGCGAGCCGGACCCGGTAACCAGGGTCCGGACCGTCCAAAAGCTAGTTTACTACGTCAGTGAAGTCCTCCACGAGGCGAAGGCCAGGTATCTTGAGACGCATAAGCTTATCTATGCAATACTTATTGCGTCCAGGAAACTGCGCCACTACTTTCAGGCACACCGAGTTGTCGTAGTGACCTCTTACCCGTTAAGAGCGATCCTGCACAACTCCAACGCCACAGGCAATATCGCCAAGTGGGCGGCAGAGCTGGCCGAGGTCCAACTGGACTTCCAGCCACGCCATGCAGTCAAGAGCCAGATCCTGGCTGATTTCATAGCGGAGTGGACTCCTTCCTCAAGCAATTCTGGGGGTCCGATCGTCAACGCTGGACCCCCGGAGCCGGAAATCAGGGCACCAGTCTTCACTGAGCCCCACTAGACACTCTTCTTCGACGGGTCCGCCCTCGAAAAGTGGGCTGGAGCTGGTGTGGTCCTCATCGACCCAAACGGAGATCAGCTGAAGTACATGGTGCACCTTGAGTTCAAGGCCACCAACAACATGGCGGAGTACGAAGCTCTGATCTTTGGCCTGACGCAAGCCCTCTCATTGGGGGTCCGGCAGCTTCTGGTGAAGGGGGACTCCCAGCTAATCATCAAGCAGGTCCGAGGGGATTGCAACTGCAACAATCCCCAGCTCGCGGCATACCTCATACACGTGAGGAAGCTCGAGAAGGACTTCGACGCCTTGGAACTACAACACGTTCCCCGCGAGCACAACTCAGCAGCAGATGATCTCTCTGCGAGAACATCTACCTGGGCATCCGTGCCCGAGGGTGTATTCAAAAGACGGCTGCTGAGACCTACCGCCCAGCCTGCCGAGCTGCGTGAAGGGGATCAAGCTAGCACCTCGAAGCCAGCGGTCCCGGCAGCACTCCACCTGTGGTGCCCAACCTGGGCCGTGTGCCCTGTTGAGGATCCTAGTGACCTCGCAGAGCCACCCCCACCTACTTAGGGAGCTCCCGATGCATGGATCTCCGAGATCCGGGACTACCTGAAAGATAACATCCTCCCTGATGACGATGTGTCTGCTGAGCGCATAGTCCGATTGGCTAAACGCTACGCGGTGGTAGAAGGGGATCTCTACCGCCGTGGCGCCAACGGTGTCCTCATGCGGTGCATTTCCCAGGGAGAGGGCCGCGAGTTGCTCGCAGAGATCCATGGAGGCGAGTGCGGAAGTCATTCCTCCTCTCGCACGCTTGTTGGCAAGGCCTTTCGGCATGGCTTCTACTGGCCAACAGCACTCCAGGATGTGGCTGAGCTGGTAAGGTCCTGCAAAGCATGCCAATTCCATGCAAAGCAAATACACACCCCGGCTCAAGCTCTGCAGATGATTCTGCCCTCATGGCCATTCGCTGTGTGGGGTGTGGATATCCTGGGGCCATTCCCCCGGGCTGTCGGCGGGTACCGGTTCCTCTATGTCGCCATCGACAAGTTCACCAAGTGGCCGGAAGTTACCCCTATGGGGAATATCACTAAGAAATCAGCAGTCGCATTCCTCAGGTCCATTGTGTGCAGATTTGGCGTCCCAAACCGCATCATCACGGATAACGGGACCCAATTCAAAAGCAGACTCTTCCAAGAGTACTGTGAGGACATCGGCATCCAGCTATGCTTTGCGTCCGTAGCACACCCCCGCAGCAATGGACAGGTTGAGAGAGCGAATGCAGAGATCCTCAGGGGACTCAAGACCAGCACCTACAACTGCTTGAAGAAGCATGGTGCCAAATGGGTTGACGAGCTTCCATGCGTACTATGGGGCAACCGGACCACACCCAGCCGAGCCACCGGGGAGACTCCGTTCTTCCTGGTCTACGGGGCTGAAGCATGCCTTCCCCCAGAAATTCACCTGGGCTCACCACGGGTCCAGGCCTTTGACGAATCCATGCAGGAACAGCTGCGGCACGACGACGTGGACTTCGTTGATGAGTGAAGGTGGCGAGCAGCAATCCGAAATGCATGCTACAACCAGGCGCTCCGGCGCTATCATCAACGGTTCGTGCACAGTAGGGAGCTCCGGGCTGGCGACCTCATCCTCAGACGGATCCGGAGCCGAGCAGGGCTCCACAAACTTTCCCCCAGCTGGAAGGGGCCCTTCAGGGTTACAGAGGTATGCCGGCCCGGATGCGTTCGCCTCGCCACAGAAGATGGAGTGCCGCTGCCCAACCCATGGAACATAGAGCATCTGCGTAAGTTCTACACCTAGGCAGAGCCGGAAAATAATCTTTTCCTTTGTGATAAGATAGAGTTACCGTGCGGCCCAGAGCGGTTGGGGGGCCACCCTCGTAAACCCGACCTCTGGCATCCATCGCACCGTCGGCTAACGCGCGGCTCAGAATGGTAGAGGTCCGACCTCGTAAACCCAGCCTCTGGCATCCATCGCGCAAGCCATGTACATAAAGATTGCAAAGGAAATAATTTCTCCCAGTTCTGTCTTTGTGTCAAAATTTAAATTCGCATTTCGATTCTCAAGTTTTTACTTTTCTAACCCCCGCGGGGACCTCTACCCTTGTTGCTACAACTAAGATCTGAATTGAGTTGCTGGACTGCCGTACAGATCCGGACCCTCTTGCTGCTGGAGAGGAGTCCAGACCCCTAGGGACCTACTCTGGAGAGCGGGTGCTTGTTTCCTGGGGTGGTCCGGAGTCCTGTGTAGCCGCTTAGCTGGTTCCGTACCCAAAAGCCTACACACTCCACCACCCTGTAACGAGTACTCTAGTACCTGGAGCCGGGTAATTAAGGGCCCGGACCCCGTTCCAGCTCAAGAGTTGGTTTCCTAAGTCCAACACGGCATGTCCAGTCCTATATCTCAAAGGATCGAGTACAACAAAGTGATCTTGCCCGCTGCTGCGAGAGGCCTGGGACGATGAAGCCAGGTCCGGGAAGATTGTGCTGTTTCCTGGAATGGTCCGGAGCCCTGTGTAGCGCCTTAGCCTGGTCCCGTACCCTAAGGCTATACACTCCACCACTCTGTAACAAGCACTGAGCAACCTGGACCTGCGCATCTAGAGCCCCGGACCTTGTACCAGCCTGGCACTAGTCAGGGATGAGTCCTGCGGGCCTGCTACTAAACTGTAAATTTGAAGTGGTACACAGGTTAAGTCCTGACTGGTGGTAGCCAGCCTCAAACCACTGAGCCTACCTACCAGGGGGTCCTAGCATCCGCTTCAAACCCTTCATGCAGATCAAGGTCCAGTCTCAATGGTAGACAGACTCAAAACAACTGAGTCTATCTCCCAGGGGGCCCGGAGCATCCGCTTCGTCCCAGACATCATGAATGGATTCGGCATGCGTCAAACAGCTAAGTTGCAGTATCATTGCTACTGTATAAGTGAATTTGATTCTTCTCCCTGTAGTTCTGTATGCTACACAGGGAACAAGGCGCTTGCTCGTCTTACAAACTATGCAGCCCTATGCCCAAGGAGGTCCGGAGTATCTTCTACGGCTCAGGTGGCAGACAGGTCCAAGCAACTGAACCTATCCGCCAGGGGGCCAGGGCGCCGGGGTGCTGCATACCGCAAATCAATAACTGACAAACAGCTAAGTTGAAGTTTCTTCTATTTAAAAAATTTCAACTAATACAGTGTTTGTTACATAGTGCAAAAAGAAAAAGATACAATGCCCAGCTCAAGGGTCCGCAGCTTCCCGTTTGAAGTAGGCAGCAACGAAGTCGACGACCTCTCGCACGCTGTCCCGAGCGGCGGCCTCCATCTCTGCTATAGGGCCATTGACCACAGGCGCCAGCAACATGGCCGGGTCATGGCTCCGGAGGCAGGTCAGGATGTGCTCTGCCACCATCCGGATCAGCTCGCGACCCTCGGCTTCAAGCTGACCAGCGAGGACTGGCTCCAGACGATGGAGCCTATCCGAAGCAGAACTCAGCACTGGGAGGGCGTCAGCTATCGAAGCTGGCGGCTCCGCCACTTGGATTGGGCTCATCCCAAATGGCACCAGTGCGAGGCTCGCTTCGGCCGCCCAGTCAGCGATCCGCTGGGCTCCCGCGCGCTGGTCCTCCTGGTGCTTCCGGACCGCCTCCTGGACCGTCTCTCGCACCCGGGTGTCCAAAGCCGCCATGGCCACCTCCACCTCGCGGGACTTTTCCTCGAGCCCGCGGGACCTCTCCTCGAGCTCGGCCTCCCTCTGCTCCGCCCGGTCCTTCAACTTCTTGAGCGAGTCTCGCTGGCGCCCAAGTTCCTTCTCTATGCCGGTGGCGTGGGCCTCCCGCTTGGCGAGGGATTTCCGGCCCTCCTCCAAAACCGCCTCGTCGGCAGTCAGCTGGCTGGCTCTCTCCTGCAGTAACTCGCGCCATCCCTGCAGAGTCGCAGAGAAGACGTCGAGCTCCTGCCTCCGGACCTCGAGGTCCTGGCTGCGAGTCTCCAGCTCGGACTGCTGAGCCGCGAGACGAGTCTCGAGATCGGACCGCTGAACCGCGAAGCCAACAACCTCCAGGGTGAAATCCTGCTCCCGCTGCGCCAGGGATTTCTCTCGGTTCGACACTGCGAACTCCCGGTCAAACACCTTCTTGAGGTTGGATCGGTAGGCCTCTTGATCCGCCTTGAGCTTCGACCGAGTTTCTGCAGCGCGGGAGGCTTCAGCCTTCGTGTGCGCTTCCAGGCGGGTGTGCCAGTCGGAGAGGCGCTGGCGCTCGCTCTCCAGAGCAGACCACTCCCGCCGGAAGGCCGTCTCGGTGGAGGAGGTTGCCTCTTCAATCGACCGCCGGACCTGAAGCAGCACCTGGGGGAGGGGAGTCACATCCTCCTCCGGGAGTTGGAGCTGCAGGAGCCGCCTGCCAAAGACCACCTCCAGCTCCTCCTCTGCAACAGGACCGAAGCTGGAGGTGGGGGCTTCCACTGCAGCACTTGTCTCCGCCGCCTCCGCTGCCGCCGCGTCAGATGCGGCTGTGCCCAGCACCGGCGCCTCCGCCGCCGATGCTTGAGATGCGGCTGCGCCCAGCACCGGCGCCGCCTCCGCCGCCGCCGCGTCGGGTGCGGCTGCGCCCAGCACCGGCACCTCCGCCGCCGCCGCGTCGGCTGTGGCTGCGCCCAGCACCGGCGCCTCCGCCGCTGCCGCGTCGGGTGCGGCTGCGCCCAGAGCCGGCATCTCAGCCGCCGCGGCGTCAGGTGCGGATGCCCCCAGCGCCTGCGCTTCAGCCGTCGCTGCGTCGGGCGCGGCTGCACCCAGCACCGGCGCCCCCACCGCCGCTGTGTCTGCTGCCTCTGCCGCGGGTGCCTCCGCCGCCGCAGCGTTGTGTGCTGCTGAGTCTGGAAATAACGCGCCTGTCAGCATCACGTCGCGCACCATCGGGCTGGCATAGGTCGCTGTACCTGAGGGTCCCGCACCCGCCGTCGCCGTTGCCGTCGACGCCGAGGCCGCGGACGCCTGGGTACCAGCCGACGAGCCGGCGATGGTGGAAGAACTGCTGGGGCGACGACCCCTGGCAACAAAGTGGAGAAGTCTTCAGCAAAAAGCAGAGCACCTGGCACAAGGGAATAGAGCAGGATAATACTAACCCAGAAGTACCGGGCACCCAGCGTCCTCGGAGGCCCGACCTGTTCTCCTGCAGCTGCTGCTGTTGCTGCTGCTGCTCCTGCAGCTGCGATGCAGGTGCAACCTGGGCTTGCTCCTGCTGCTGCTATCCCCGTGGCTGCGGCACGGGCGCGACCCGGGGTTGCACCTGCTGCTGCTGTTGCCTCTGGCGGGAGGAATTCCTCGGCGGCGATGGTGGTGGTGCAGTCGCCCCAGAGGACCCGCGAGGGCCGGCAGCCCGGGTGCTACCCTGGCCCGCGCCCTCGGAGGTCCTCTGGCGCTTCACGGCGGGCTCCGAGACCAGGGTCCCGTCGCCCCTAAGTAGCCTGCGCCGGCCTGCATCCCCCGACGGCGCACCGGAGCTGCTCTGTGCCTGGCTGGAACCGGCTGTGGCGGCGCTGCTGGCCGCGGCCTGCTTCCCCTTCATGGTGGCGCCAGACCCTGCGGCGCTTAGTGTAGCTTGATCCCCGGACGCGCCAGGGATCCGGAGCCCGCGGTTCGAGTCGCCTCCGGTCTAGCATGGGGCCAGTCCCCCATCGTCCAGAGTTGGCAGGGTAGCCAGCATCGCCACCCTCGCGGAGTCCTCACAGAGGGGGACTATGCTCTGAGGGAGGATCAGGTTCTCCGGGATGAAGGCGTCTCCCGTCACATTCCGCACCAGGACCTCCAAGGCTTCCTGGGTCAGGTCGCTCCCCTCCCCGCGGTGGGTCCTGCTGCAGTCGTTGAGGCCAGTGAAGTTCCACGCAGGACGCGGCCGCTGCTTCAGGGGAGCGATCCGGCGCTTCAGGAAATCTCCAAGCACGTGCCATGAGGTGAGGCCGCTCTCCGCCAGCGACCTGATCTTGCCCAGCATAGAGTCGAATTCCGGCTGCAGGGACGGCTTGGCCCTCCAGGTTGCGCGGTCGGAGGCGGGCCCCTCGGTCGGCAGGGCCAGGCGCTCGTTGGCTTCGGTGGTGGCGATCACCCAATCCCTGCGCCACTCCTCCCACTTCCCGCCAGTGAGGCCGGGAATGTAAGGAGTCGGCAGGTCACTCCTTATCTGGAAGTAGTACCCCCCACTTCGTCCTTGCTCTTTCCGGACCTCACCAGAATGAAGAAGTAGCGGAAGAGGATGACGCAGGGCCGCACTCCCACGAACATCTCGCACAAGTGCACGAAGATGGACGTCAGGAGGAGGGAGTGGGGCGTCAGGTGCTGAAGTTGGAGGCCGAAGTCTTCCAGCAGCAGCAGCAGGAACGAAGAAATCGGCAGTCCCACGCCGGTGGAGATGTGCGAGGTGAATAGCACAAACTCCCCGGCGCGGAGGTTGCCAAGGGGAATCGAGCCTGCTCGGACCCCCCAGCCGGTCTCCTGAGAACTCCATCCAAGCAGGCGGCGCACTGTGTTCAACTCTCCCTCGGTCTGGAAGCGGCGGGGATGAGCAAGGGACGTCATCTCTCGGTGGAGTGAGGAGCAGCCTGCGTAGGGGAGAAAGGGGCAAGGAAAGCTCGAAGGCAAAGGGGCGCAAAGGTTGGAAGGAAGAAGGCGAATGCGGGAAAGTAACCGCGGAATGCGGTTCGCCCCATTATAAAGTCTGACTCAACCGGCGCACCCCGGAACCGTCGCCGGAACCCAAGCGACGCCCGCACCTGGTGTTAACCGCCCAGTCCATGATATGGGGGCCTAGGCCCACCTGTCGGGGTGAGCGGGTAACCAACAACGGTGCGAAAAGACGGGATCTGAACCGTCGCCTGCGCGCGCGCGGAGCGAGGCGGAAGCTGAGCTGACGTGCGCGTATTAAGCGCTGGCGTGGCCGAGCTTTTTGGGAACTGCGCCGGTGGTAAATGATCCGTTTACTCCGGCCGCAACAATGCCGAGCGTCGCGCGCGTGACTAGGTGAACCACTGTGCGTGGGGGCCATGAGTCAATAAGACGTTGCGATGTGATGAGGCAGCAAACAACCCGATGGATGGTCAAAACCAGTCAAGACCCCTGCAGTAAGAAGCTTCAAGCTATGCAGAGCCAAATTGCAGTAGTGGCCCCACCTGCGGGTTCGTACCTCCCCCAAGGTGGGCCCGGGGGCCACTGTCGGTACCCTGTAGCAGGGATACCCACTCTTACTGCAGCAAGGCAGGACCTGCGTAGTTATCCGTAACTGCGCGCAAAGGACGGAGTAGCCAGGCCCCACAGGTCAGGCTCTTTCCTCACCAGGCCAACGGCCCCGGACCTGTTCCCTGCCTGGGGATGGGTCCGGAGACGCCACGTGTCTCTAAGGAAGGGAAGCTCCGAGCTGACAGCCGAGGCCTCGGACCCCCCATAGGGGTCCGGGACCTCCTGCGTCCATCCGGACCCCGCTTACCGCGTGGGGGTCCGGAGCCGCCACGTGTCCCGGAGGCACGGGCGCGGGCTCGTGTGCGAGTCCTCCGCTAGGAGACGCGCCCACCCACCGCATTTAATGCGGGTGGTTGAGGCGTGCTCTATCGCCGCGGCACGCGGGACAGCCTTTGTCAGGCCTCACTGTGCACCGCGTATTACCAAGGTGCACAGTGTAGCCGCCTGTGCCGCACCCGCGCAGAGCCCGTCTGCAGCATTAAATGGATACGACGGCACGGCACTTTTCCATCATGCCGCCTGCGCCGCAAGCTACACAGCCCGTTCAGCTACGTGGCAGGCGACGCCACTAGCTACGTCTGGCATCGTCCCGACAAGACAGCGCCTGGACATGATGAACGAGGGACTCCAGGAGCAGGCAAGGGATTCTAGGAGAGAGATCTCCTTTGCCTGCGACGCCATAATGTATGAACAGTACGTTATTTTATACTATATCGTTGGGCCCACCTGTCGGGGACCCAACAGCCATGTACGCGCCTCCCTTGAGATATAAAAGGGAGGCGCACGCTGCGCACCACATGCTCCCCGCACACACAGGCTCCCCGGACACACAAGCTCCCCGGACACACAAGCTATCGCGAACTCTCTCACTCTCGTGGGAGGGCAATACAACACAGTGGACGTAGGGTATTACGCTCCGGCGGTCCGAACCACTCTAAATTTTGCTGTGTTCATCGTGTTCTTGAGTGAGATCGAACTAAGACTAGCTAACCCCCGAGTTCACACCCTCTGGGTTAGGGCGGGTGCCTTCCGCCACCCGGCTGTGGTTTGCAGCACCACGACACAAACAAATCACACAATAAAAAGGTGATGCGAAACGCAACACCACCAAAGCAACACAATGCACATTATGGTGACACTTTATCACTGACAAAGGTGATGTGGCCATTGCGGGGACGAGTACGGAGCAGTAGTAATAAGTCTCCTTTCTCCCCGCCCCCCTTTACATGCCCGGAAAGAGGGAGACGGTTCGGGCTCGCAGGCAGTATCTGATTGCATCGGAGCAGGATGCACCCCCCCCCCCCCCCCCACCTGTGTGGCGTACTGCACACTGACTGAGTTTGCAAAACAAGAGAATTGGCAATCGGACTGCTGCAAACTGGCTTTGTCGCGTGCGCGCGGCCGGTTGCTGTGCGAGATTCGTGTGGGAAGGAGATAGCTAGATGCAAATTGCTTGCGGAAAACGTACGGTTTGTTCGTAAACAAGAAGAGATGCAGTGGTGTTCCATCAGATGCGACATGCAGGATCGACTGATGCATTGTTGAACATCTGCTTCATTCCCAGGTCGATCGTCACTGCGGTCGGTTTTGAAGCCGCCCGATGGATCCAGATAGCCTTCGAAATCGCAAATATGTTCATGACATTTAGAAATAAAAATCGTTCTGTTCGGCTGGCTGCAATGTGACTACGATGGCTTGTCGCACTGGTACGTATTCCATCCGTCCTGAAATGTATGTCATTCTATAGTTTTTACGATAAATTATAGTTGGGTAGAAAAGACTTTCCTATCCCTAATTATTAAGCATTGGGAATATGCTAATTAAACTAGTATGCCTTTTTCTATGCACTTCCTCCACAAGTATCTTCCCCTATATGGTTGCATGCACATCTTTTTATTGAGAAAGACCTGGAAATGATACACAATTAAGATGATTGAGTTCACTCTCAATCTAAAATGACATATATTTGAGGACAAATTTCAAACTTTAAAATGCCATACGTTTCTGCTGCACACCTGTCTGTGGAGGGCATCTGCCTCGGAAGCATGCGAGACAAAAGGAACGGCCTCCGCCCTCCTGTCCTGCCATCGTATCACGGGGTCGGTGCGCACAACCTAGATGCGCCATGCGCTAGCTAGACAACGCCGCGGTTCAGGTCGCGATTCTGCTGCATTTAATTTCCGGGTCTCGCAACGTAACGATCTCGAGCGCCGGTTCTCGATCGGACGGCGGATCAGCAAGCGGATCCGGTGGTGCTGCCGCCTCGCCGGCTCCACCACCACAAGCGTAGTCACCGATCGATCTAGCTCTGCCGCTCGTGATATCAATCCATATCCGATCCTCTAGAAGCCTGCTGATAGTATTATTAATTAGTAGAGACGACGGGACTATGATTGCGTCGACTCAGCTCTCTATCATCTCACTATAGCTAGCCAAGGCCATATGACATTAAGAGCATCTCCAAGAGCTCTTATATCTTGAGTGAGTTAGTTAAAAAAAAACAAAAAATTCTCATTCAACAAAAACTCTACGTACCTCGTCTTCTATTCTCGTTTTCTATCTAGTTGACGCCACTAGACATCTTTGCCTAGCGCTGAGTGCTGGCCATCTTTTTTTGAATTTTGGAGAAGCTGTTAGATTTCATCTTTTTCGCTAGCTATTTTGTTTTATATAATAGCTATATCAGAATTTTTAGCTATTTATAGATACAGGAGGTTTTGAAGACGCTCTAACATACGGAGTAGTATATGATTGATGCTTTGCTTCGATGATGCGTGCTTGGACCAATGACCATGGATGGGATTAGCTAGAGAGCAGACCGCTCCGTCGTCAGTTGCTGACCGGCCGGTCAGTGGCTGGTCATTCTTGTAGACCAGCAGCGCCTCTTCCGTCGTCGTCTTCCTCGCGTCGACACACACTCATCACAGCCAAACGCCGACTAGTAGCAGCCTGGCTCCACAACTAGCCGCAATGAACAGTGGCAGGAAATGGACATGAGCTGTGTAGGTTGTCTGCGTCTACCTAGGCTCTCCTCCTTTTTCCTGCAGCTCTGATGATTCTTTCACTTTTGCCAATGCATGCCATGCATTGGCCGGGGTGAGAATGAAAGCACCGGTCGAGAGAGGGGGGCAAGAGCAAACAGGCAGGCAGAGAGAGAGAGAGAGGAGCGTGCACGGACGACCGTGTTCTCTTCGATCTGCGCGGGTTTTAGTTCGTTCGTGCAGAGAGCAAAGTAGCATGGTAATATAGCGATAACTCTGTAGCATGGCTATTATCGGCCAAATTTTATAAGGAAAAATTAACAAAACCACCCTATACGTTACTTAGAGTCTAAGCCAAAAAAAGCTTTTTTTCCCTCCTTTTGGCAAAGGCTCGCCCCGCGCTCCAACCTAGTGCGCACACGCTCAACTGGTTCCGATCCGTTTGTTCTCATTTATTTGGAGCCGCTAGCGTAGGCTTTATCAAAGCCAATGATTGTCTAGCGGGGGCTGCGCGGGGCTCGTGCAAATCTTTCCTCCGCTGCATGTCGATAGGCAAAGCTTTCAGTTCCATTCCATGTTCCGGTATCTAGGCAGCAGCTGCGCTTTGCAGTCGGGTTTCCCCTCTTTCCACAGCAGTCAGCAGCCAGAGAGCGCCACGCGGCTCCGCTCCTCTGGCTGCGCCGTCCTACGTCGTACACTTTCCGCATGCCGACACGCTCATCGATCCCGATGGCCAGCGTGTACTTTCACGTCGCCGCTGCTTTCTGCCGCATGCCGACGCTCCGATCGGTCTCTGTAACACCTTTGGTGTTAATTACCTGTCATTAAGGCTAATTACGGCCGTTAGCGCCACAAACCACTAGAGGGAACTTTTTAACAAGTCTGGGCCAGTTCAGCCTGGACCGGTATAGGCGACCGGTCTGACTGATCTAAACCAAGCTGGTAGTTTTGGGCCCTACAACATTTAAATCACTCTCTCTTCTCCTCACCCTGTCCCTCACCTCACCAGAGCCAGCTCGAGCCCGAGCTCTCTTCCCCCTCCCCTCTCACCCAAACCCTAGAACCCAAATCCTTCCTCTCCATTGGATTCCAAGGCCGGGGAAGGACCAAATCAGCGTGTGGGATCATCTTCTCCTCGATTCCATCCTTGTGGAGCAGGAGATTCAAGTTCTTCACGTGAAAGGGACTCATTCAAGGTAATTTAGGAGTTTGGATCGATCTCTTGTTCTAGAAGGTTTTAGGTGGTTTCCTCTGGTCAAAAGCATCCACATGAACCCCTGAACTAGATCCTAGAAGGTATTTGGAGTTGGTGGGCGATTTTCGCCGCGCCAAGGTTTCTAGGTTCTGGTCTGGTTAGGACCGGTCTGACCGGTCTGAGTCTGACCGGTGTCACGGTAGGTTAAGTGGGACCGGTCTGACCGGTATAGCTGGGCTGAGAGGGGTAAATTAGGGTTTGTTGGTGTGGTTAGTTGGAAATTTGTTTGGTTAATTGTTAGTGGTAAATTTTCATGAATCATGCATGCATTCTCATATCATATGCATATGCATATGTGTAGCAGCCACGACGGAGGTCGTATACGAGGTGGTTGCGGAGCCACAGGAGCAAGCCCCGCAGGAGGAGATTCGCGGGGAGTCGGCACAAGGCCCAACTCACCCTAGTACTGAGCAGCAGACGCAAGGCAAGCCCCGGTGCATGTCCTATTATTTTAAATTATGATTCACTATGCATATGTTTTATCTATTACTTGTGCATTACGTATTAGGAGTTGATTGGAACCCTAGCTGCATGATCCCTAGGTTTCCTTGAGTTTTTAATAGTATGTATAGGTCGATAGCGGTGCCAGGCTAAATAAGTCCGGTAGAAGTCGGGTGACTTCGTGTCACTCGCGAGACACATGAAACTTTAGAAGCCGAGTAATTACCGGTTACTCGCGAGATACATTATTATCTTTATATACTTCAGTATTTGAGAAATAGTTTGAAATGGATATGGAGATGTGAGACCGGGCGGGGATGATGATATTAGGATTGGCAGCAGGACAGTGTTCCTGGGTGTCTTAGCCCCGCCCGTGTCGATTAAGGACCGGTCGTTGTGGCAGTGCTGATCGGGGATTGAATTGTACTAACCGTATGCCGGGATTAGGAGGTAGTCGAAACCGGTAAGCCTAGTACTGCTTTGCTTCGAAAGTATAGGACTTCAACTCACCTCCTGGGGTAGTCGAGTAGTCGCGGAGAAATGGGGATGCATGTTTACTTTTGGTGGTCTCACGTTGAGCTCGGCTGACCATATGATAGTGGGGCGGTCCTGTAGTTCGAGGTGGGGAGGGGAATGGTTGGTGCGTGGGGTCCGACGGGGCCTATACGTGCCGTGTTGGTTAGGTCCACCTTGCAAGGTTAAATCGGATCGATTCGTCGTGTCTCGCGGATATGAGAGCCTTGATCTCTTTGTCACCTCATAGCAAATGAGATAGGATATTAGAGATATAAAAATGGATACAATTCTGAATCTAAATTGGATGCTCCACATGCGTGTGTAGATAGGCAAACATTAGTGAGATTCTATCTATATAAAATATGCGTCTAAAACATTGAAAGTAAGGATACACCTCTAGTTGCTATTTCTGCAAAACAAACCACCAGCCAAATGCCGTGCATGTCTAGATATGTGGGCTAAGTTATACCCACTGGTCGGGTATGCCTTGCCGAGTATTAGAATACTCAGGGTTTGTTGCCACATTTATTATTACAGGACACCCGGACTTCGACTTCTGCCCCTGTTGTGTCAAGTTCATCCGCCGGGATGCAAAGGGGTGGCATGTTGAGGAGCGGGACCCTTAGGTTAGGGTGCTGTCGAGTTGTGCACTTGTGGGCTGAGTGTGCAGCCTTTCTATTTTGCGTAGACCGGTCTGACCGGTCCGTGGGACCGGTCTGACCGGTGGAGTCGGCAGCATGGAGCCGACCGGTCCGACCGGTTGGGTGAACCGGTCCGACCGGTCGAGAAGGATCAGAACTGATGATAGTTAGAATAGATGTAGGATCTTTTGATTTCGAACTTCAGACCATCTATTGTAAAGTTTTGTAAATTAATTGCATATATTTGAACTCGGTTTGTAAAACTTATTGTTTCGTTTTCATTAAGTTTATATTTTCAAGTATTATGCCGTGCTTGTACCATCTACGCCCACCTTCGCGTGGGACTACCGGTGATGTTTCGATCGGGCCGTGGGTTGAGAAAGGATCGCTAAATTACGCCGTTAAGCTAATGCGCCCGATGTGTTCAAATAACAGCCATTACGCTTAATTAGAGATTTAATTTGGCGGTTCCGTCACAGTCTCCCAGAGGTGAGGCGCCAGCAGTGTCCGTCTACCGGGCAGGGCAGCCAACAGTGCTACAGAAACTGTGTCCAGTATTGTCTTATGCTTCCTGGGGGTTGCTCTTTCTCCCCCTTCTCGCTGCTACAGTAAGAAAGGGCGAAAAGCGGGCGAGCACCTTTTCCTCCGACGATCCGCCGGCCCCCTCTCCTCCGGCGGTCCTCGGGACGCCTGAGTCGAGAGGGGTGCCCGGCTCCTCGGCGGGTGGAAGCTGTATATTTGTCGCTCTAGATGTCTAGCTGTAGATCCCGACGGCGGAGGTAGTCCCTGCCTAGGGTTAGGTCTCCCCTGTGCTTCTTCGGTGGTGGTGGCGGCTCGATGGCGCTTCCTCCGGCGTCTGCCACAGGGGTCTTGCTTCTCCTTCTTGTCGGCGTGGCTTCAAGCGGCACTGATGGGACGAGTTTTGGTTCCTCCGAGGCGGATCCGGCGTCTTTTCCGGTGGTCTCGTGAGGTTGGTCTTCTTCCACTACGGCGGCGGCGTCAGCTTTTTCGTTGGAGGTGGGAAGCTTTTGCTACTCCGGGGAGGCGCCGACGGTGGAGTGCCCATCAATTTCGGCGACGTTCCTGTGAGGTGTGTGTTCCTATCCTTTTGCGGAGGGGTGGGATTTCTCGTCATCCCTGGTGATGGCGCGTCTGTCCGGGTTGCTGTTGGCGACGGCGGATGCTTGTTCCGGTCGCCGGTCCATGGGTCGGCGGCGGCAGATCTCTCTGCTCCTCCTTTTCTTCTTGTCTTGATGGCCGATGGGCGTTCATCGATTGCGACTCATGCTGGAGGGAGCTCTGGGCGACGATTCTTGCGGCAGATCCATGCGTTGGAGTCAAGCAAGGAGACGGGAGGTGGCTCTTGCTCGGCGACGGCGGCCCTCGCCGGCGACCGGGATGTTCGGTATTGCAGGGGTCTCTTTGGAAGTTTGGGGGTCAATGATGTAATTTCCTTTGTTTCCAGGGGGTCTTTTGTAAGAATCCGGGGATGTACTGTGCAACTGTCTTAATATACTTCCCCTTCGCAAAAAAAAAAAGAAACTGTGTCCAGTGCCACCGCTGCCGCGAACTCCTGATCTGCTCTGCTCGTCGGGAAACCACCACTGCCCGCGATGCAATCATGCACGGGCGATGTATTCATCTTGTGGATCGACGAGTGTAGAATGAGGCCAAAACGGTCGGTTTAGCTTGGGCACGAGCACGACAACTTCCTGCACGAGCCCGACAAGGCGACAATGGATCGAGTCTTCCGTGCTGTTGCTTTTCCAACCAACGCACGCGAGGGGGGAGATTTTGTAAGATGGAGCACATAATGCCGTAGATAGTGACGCTAAACGGCTACAATAACACAAAACTACGATTTTGTAAGGTTGAACATATAAGGCGCGAATGCAGGCTGCAAACTCTCCTCTAAAGAAAGGAATTTTAAAAATAAATCGCAGACTGCAAACGACAAGCACCGCCCGTACTCCTGGCCGCAAGGCCGAGAGATCGATCCTATCTGCTCTAGCCGCAGCGAATCAAGCTGCTAACGGTCTGGTTTGCAACCGGTTATATCGGTTTGGGTTTCATCTAGTTGAGCTTTGGTCTGGTAGGAATGGACTGGCACTGGAAAAGAGTTTGGTTGGGTTTGGTTTATAGATAAAAACAGTTTGAACCGGTTTGGATTGGGCTTAAATGGTTCTGTTGCAAATGTTCTAGACGCCGCTCTTCGCGGCTCTCGGCTCCGACGCACCGCATGCCACCGCTGACAAGTAACAGCGGTGGGCCATCGCCTTACACTTCATTGGTCATGAAAGCACTCATCAACCGGATAAGCTAGCAATCTCCCCTGAACCATATTGAGGATAATTGGCAAAACCATTCAAATGGAGATGGTTTGGATTGGGGTAGTTCCAGTATCAAGCGAAGTGGATTGGGGTAGTTCCATGCAGGACGTGATGGGTATACGGGTTCTTGATCTTCCGTTAGGCTCTGGATAACTATCGTTGTGTTCGGAGAGCGACACACTGATCCGGCTTCAGATCAACAAGATCCGACCTTGTAATCTTAGCACCACAACTCCTATGGTTATCAACCGTGTCACAACCTGGTTGACCTTGCCACGAAGGCTAATCCCTGCAAGCACAACGAAGAACACAAGCAAGAACTCGAAAGAACGCAGCTCAATTGAAGTGACTCTGCAGATGAATGATTAATCTCACAAGTTGGGGTCTCACAAACCGATCTAGCGGCGAACTGTTCTTGACAGAATAACTTAAGCAAAACCTAAACCCTAACAAGGGTGTGGCAGCTGCTAATAAACTCCCTAGGGTCGTTCAAGACCCTCTGGATGCGTCCCTAATGGGCTCCAACACGATACAAGGCCCAAAGACCGAAAGACGTCGTCGCAGTGCCGGGACAGAAACTGGACGTCAACTTCCTCGGACGATTCCCAACGATTCCGGATGAATTTGGGCCTGAAACCAGTGCCATTGTAAGCGTATTGAAATTATCTTTCCAGCCATATAAAGAACGTCCAAATCCGACTCCATATGCGACCTGGGTGTCCGTTTTAGTGCAAGCTGTTCCTGGAATCCGAAACTGAAACGAAGTCGAATCGATTTGGGCCTCCATCTTGTTCCGGACGTCCTTGCTGATCCTCCACGTCTCCAAGGCCTTCTCCACGCCCTTGCTGGTCCTCCTAAGATGGTGGCCAAGGGGAAGGACGTCCTTGGCCATCTTTGAAGTCCTCTCTGTATGTTTTAGACATCCTCCAATATGGGCCTAACTCCCGTATGTGAATTGTACCTATAAGCAAATTATGACATGTACATGTGGAGCCAAATGAATTGTATATGAAATCATTATGCAAATATAAAAACAAACTCATCTTATAATCAATGTCCGTATCCAAAAATATCATGTCCTCATCATGACGCAATAATTAATATAGGGTGAGGTTGTTTTGGTTTGGTTTCTAGACCATTAGCAGCTTGAGCAGCAAATGATGCATTGGATAGATCCCACAGGTCATCCGGGTTTTCTGAAACGATTCGAGAAATGCATACCACGGGAGACCGCACGATTCGAGAAATGCATACCACGGGAGACCGCAGGTCTTATGGCATCCCTGCAGTCGAGAAGCGTCACCGGGCACCGTTATTACGACCGCAGACCAACGTCACAGACGCATATAGTTTAGTAGCGAACCTGAAATCGGGCCGAGTTGACCATCGAAAACACACAATGATACAATGTTTATCCCCACCTTATTACTTGCGAAATGGAGCAATGGGCAGCAGCATTCAAATTTATCAAAGCTGGGCGGCTGAGCGAACTCCTTTTGCACAACAGCACGAGGGCACGAAATATGGAATTAATATGTACTTAGAAAGCATTTCCGACACATATATGGAAATAAAAGATAGTCAGCAGCACTGCATAGACGACCAGGTATTACTCAACTGCCAGAAGGAATAAGAACGACACTGAGCTGCTCTGCTTCTCCCTGGGTTTCCCCCCACCTCCACCCCCACGATATCACCAATCTAGCATCTAGCATCTATTGCGGCGGCTCGTCGAACTCATGGCCGTGATCCAGGAGGTAGTTGGCAGCAAGCTCCTCGTCCTTGTTGCACGCAAAGAAAACCTCCAGCACAAGCTCACGATTGAACCCCATTCCCTCGAGCTGTCCAAGAATATATATATGAATGAAAGTAAGCAAGAAAACAGAACAGTAGTCTTAATCATTTGATAGTTCTGCAAGTAAACATAATTGGTGCACAATATTATGACAAGTTCTGAGTTTTATCATAACATGCATACACCGAGTAATGACAGAAGCAGATTACATAAAACATTTATGTAATCCTTACAGATTTGGAAGAACCACAGTAATTTCCTGGCCATTGCTATTATCTAAACAATTGGTAGGACATCAATCAATTTCTATACAACTACACATATTTGCATGCACCATCCATATCCCCCACTCATGATGCATCCAAAAGTATGTCATACATACAAAACAAACTCATTTTAAAGCACAGTAATTACTGTATTTCGCATATAAATTTGAATGTTACTCAAAAGTTGCTAAAACCAAAATCATAGATTGCCACTAGTGCGTACAAAGGTGTGCAGTAGCGTAAAAGTGCTATGGTTCATGATTTCCTCAGCTACACTATCTAGCTTGTTCAACTTAGATTCGAACAAAAGAACAGAATACTCATAACTATGAATGCAAAGTTACTTGAGGTGAAATAGAAAAATGTTTTATAAAAAACTCCAAATAAGTTAAATTATAAAGAGATGTACCCGCTGGATAGCCTCCCGTTCCTCCGGAGTAACAGTCACCGCTTGTGGCATTGCTGCTGCTAGTTGACCTAGTATGTTTCTGGTCCACCAGAGCATAATGTAAATATTGCTGCACACTTACATGGCAGATTCACAAAGTTATGTAGCTTTCTTACCCTCCAGCACCACCCTCAGGACTTTCATTCACCAAGCGGAGAAACTCAGCCTGATTTTCCTGAATCAACCGCAGGATTTGTGGGTTTTGTTTGCCTAGCTCTTGAAGCATTGGCTGTTAATTAACAGAATCATATAACCATTAGCCACATGCCGAATGAAAGATAATCAAACATGAAAGGGGAACAAAAGTTACTAAATAACAAACTTGTAAAAGCACCTGTAAGATTTGAGGATTAGCCTGGACCAATTGAAGCAGTGCTTGAAACTGAAAAGGAAAAATAATAACAGTTAGATTATTGCAGGGCATTAATGACTTCTTTCTTTAAGAAGCTGCACAGATATTACCTGTGGAAGCTGTCGCAAAGCATCAAGGGCACCAGCTCCTGCACCAGCACCAGCACCAGCAGCTGGATTGGCCCCACCACTTGGAACACCCTTTTCAGGGGTTTAGCATTAGAACAGGCAAAAGAAATCATATTATAGAAAGGGAACATCACTTTCAGGATAAACATGGGGAAAAAAGGTCATGTGGCTTTTGTGATAAGTTGCATTTTGCTCAGAGAAATGGAAACAACACTGATCATACATGCATTTGCCAGCATGAGAAACAGCTAAATGACATGGCATTTCTTTTCCAGAACATCTAGCAAAATGTTATTACATTATCTTTCCCAGAAAATCAAGCTGGTATTTCTCATAATGGAAGTTGATTAGCATGAACACCGATTACGTAGGTATGGTGAATAGCTTCTTTAAAATAATGTTTCACATAAACAACTAACCATATGGATTATAAATGCTATGATGTTTTTTCCAGAACATCTAGAAAAATGTTATGATATTGTCATTTCCTGGCATTTCTCATAATGGCAATTGATTAGCATGACATAGATAGTACGTACAGTGTCTTCCAAAAATAATAGTTAACATAATAATAAAAGCTTGAAATACTAGATTCCATGCCAAACTAATAAAAAATATCAAAGGTACATTGAAATCACATACCTGAGGAAAAAGGTTTAGAGGATTTGCATTAGGCCCTGCAGAGGCAGCGGATGGCTGCACTGGTGGTGCAACTGTAGCCTGAGCAAGTGAAGGAGACTGTGGATTTGTTTGTTGGCCAGAAGCAGGTGCCCGGGCCACAGGCGGGGCCTCAACATTCTCAGGAATTCCCTACCAATGGCAAACCAGATGCAGGTTCAGTATCTCTGTATGCAATCCTTTGCACCAGTAATGATAGAAACTGAAGCTTAAATGTATTATGTATATTTTTCCTTTCAATAGTAACATAATCCCATCGCATGCACAGCATTCTGTTTGGGGGGAATAAAGCATAAAATAATCTTTCTTCAGGCAACCAGGAATGTATTACGAAGACACAATATTTTTCAGAAAATAAGAAAAACATTGAGCACAAACATCAGCAGGGTATGAAAGTTATGCATTGGTAATTTGTTAACATGGAACTTACAGAATACAGGTAATCAATTGCCCTCTCAGGGTTATTATATGCAGCACGTAGAGCACGGACAACAGTATCACGTTCCCATGTACCACCACCCATGTCAAGAATCTGTTGGATTGTCTGTTCTAGAGTGTTGCCAGAGACAAGGTTCGATGCTGCCTGACCGTACACATCAGCATCACTGTTGTACAACATCCACATGAAAGAGCAGGATTAATTTAACAAACTAGCAGAGAATGACATCGAATGAGGAACACTTTTAAGGCTCTTTTTCTAAGCTATGTACAAGAGAATAAATTCGGTGACATGACAAGTATGAGCTATTCTGTATGAAGTATGATATCAATGAACTGAGGCTGAAAAATCAACTATATATACATATATAAACATTTTATTTAGGTTCTAATTAGTGTTCAATTTAAAATTATACCATCCACAGCATGTGCACCAAGACTCAGTTTACGTGACTAAAGATGCAAAAGTAAACAAAAATGCCAATAGCATTGTATTTTGTAGTAGTTGGTCTATAATTCTTACCGGGATCACAAGCATTATTGTTTACAATACATCCGAAACAATACTTAATGGAGCTAAGGATAGATCTCCAATCAGTTTTGCACAATGCAAGAAGCATAAAAATGGGATCAGATGCAGTATGCCTAAAATGAAAGCCTGTTCCTTATTTCTACAATTGAAAGAGATGGATGGACAGCTTTCAAACAGTGATTATTAAGGTTCTGAGTGGGGCTTACGATGCAGCAACTGTAGCAGCTGGAGCAGTAGTAGCAGCTGGAGCAGGAGCAGGTGAAGGCTGTGCACTTGGAGGTGCCCTGTCGAGTAACGATAACATAAGAGAAGCCATAGGGTTTCCACAAACAGTTAAGGAGAGAGATAACTCACGTTACTGCCGTGGCAGCAGGTGCTTGTGGAGGTGTTGATCTTGCAACTGAAGCAGCAGGGGCTGCAGGCGTAGCAGGTTGGGCCTATTGCAGAATTAACAGATCAGAATATCAGAAACCTGTCTGTAACAGTGCTGTATGAAACAAATACAACTATACAAGAACATATTTTACATATGCACATAGCATGTATTTGTCCTTTTGTATGTAAAAACAGCTTAAACGGTCAACAAACATATGTGATGATGCTGAAACAGAAGTAACCAAAGGATTCAAATTAGATGATGCCCTCTTGAGACTGTTACTCATTGACTGAAATGAAAAATCCACAGCTAATTCATCATCCCAAACAGTGATGTGACATGGAAGAACACTACTGACACGGCATCAAATGATTTGCATGTCATCATGTGTTTGGTGAATGAGGGGAGAAAAGCAGGTAACAAAAGGTGGACATATACAGTAAAAGGGACTAGCTGTAAACAAAAAAAAACAACACATCATTCACATATTTGGTATTTATGTTCACACGCAAGACAATTAAGCCATAGCCCAGGTATTGCTTCATTGGAACCTACAAGAACACTAAAGAAATGAAAGCTAGAGTAACCAAATCAAATATACCAATATACTCACAGGAGTTGCAGGAGCTTTTGCAGGAGTAGTGGTAGAAGGTCCACTTGACGATGCCTTAGCCTGAAAAATAACATTTTATGCATGTCAGATTACAGTAGAACATAAAGATTACAAGCTAATATCAGCTCCATACAATAAATCAGTGCCAGCTCTAACTAAGGATGTGAAATGGAAAATGTTTAACACTAAGATATCAAAGTTTTCCAATAATGCAACAATTGACGAGTCATAAAATCCACAACACTCAATACGGAACTTTTGATCTTTCTGTTGTTGCTATCGCATTGAAAGCAACCGATGCCCATTCAGGCAATTAGAGATTGCATTTTATTTGAAATGCAGTCCATAACTTGACAATGTTGCCATCGGATTTTACATATCGGTTGTCAGAAGTTATTGCAGAGTAAATAAGGAGAAACTGGAAAAGGCGAATGATGAAATAAAACTCTGCATATGAATCTGACGTTTCGATTTTGTGGAGTACAAGTAATCTGGACCTACAGAGTTGAGGGGATCAAATAATGTTTGCAAGACATTTAAACATGGCACAATTTACATAGAAAATTAGAAATCATCAATGAAACCTGTTACCATGTCCAATGTTTAGGTAATTGGGTGCACAATTCTAAAGCACAAGCAGCAGTAAACAAGACAACTGTCTACAAGTTAACTTAGAGCACCAGAAGACAGTGAAAAATATACAATTACTACTTTACTAGCACCGCACCCATATCCATCCATATTGGCAGAAGTAAGGAAAGCAAGCGTAATGAAAACAACCTACAACATTCAATACAAACGTGGCATAATTTACGTGCAAACTGGCATCAGTTTCCAGTGAGTGAATTTCTGCAACAAACCATAGCATCAAATACCTTGGACAGCATTATAACAAGGAAGCTGTTCTCGGCAACCTTGTTGCTTTCCAAAGTGGTGTCATCCTTGAGAATTTTCCCTTGGTATATGAGCAACTGACTGTCCGCGGGGTAGACACTCTGACCCTGATTTGTCTCGATGATCCGCTTCACCCCAGCAACCTGCACAAGCAGAGCAGAGCAGAGCAGTGAGTAGGCTGCAGGGCTTTAGAGACGAATTCAAGCAACACAAATCAAGCGCCGGGGGATGCTGAATCAACCGCCCCACGCAGGAAACCGCGCCGCATTACAATCTGGTATGCTGCAGGATTACACAAACGACACCCCCCCCCCCCCACGACGTGGAACCCCAACCCACACAGCAAACCCTAATGCATCCCATGAGAAGCCAACACTCGAAATCCAGAGCGCCAGAAGGCAGTCGCCCCCAATCGGCGCCCAGGCGAAACAAAAACCCTAGATTCAGATCACCGCCGGCCGGGCGCGCAATCCCCGCGCCCCCCACCGGCCGGGCGCGCAATCCCCGCGCCGGGCCGCCCCGAATCGGGCGAGACGGCCGCGAATTGCACGGAATCGCTCGGATTGGAGCGAGCAGAAGACTAGAGAGGGGCGCGGAAGGAGGGGGTCCGTACCGTCTCCTCGGGGCTCGCCTCGATCTCGAAGCTGGTGCCCTTGAGGGTCTTGACGTTGAGCTTCATCTCGCCCTTGGCCGCCTCGCGCGCTCTCTCTCCCCTCGCACTAGCCCTTGAGGGTTTCGCTGCCTCGCCTTGGGGTTCGACCTCGCGAAGACGACGGACGGGGGCGCACAGGGGGGAACGGGGGCGAAGTTATAGGCCGGAAAAAAAATCGGGAGGGCCGCAGGGGTAGAGGGGGTAGAGAGATATCAGCGCGAGGATACGTTAGGTGGGCCCGGGGCGTGGTGGATCGGGAGACGGGCGAGGCGGATCCCGCCTGCGGCGTGTGGGGCCACGCGGCGGGCAGCGAGTGGAGGAGGGGACGTGCGCTGGCGGAGGGGAGTGGAGGGGCCACAGAGTGGGCGCGCGTACGGGATCCGGAGTACTTGGCGGCGAGGAAAGGGAGCGGATAGGTGCGGGTGGGAAAAGATTTTGGGAAATTGGTCATCTTCAAATAGCAATTTTGTGCACAACATATTTTATTTTTTGATTTTGTATATAGCACCTTGTGATTTTATGTTTTTGTCTCCAACACACCACAATATATAAAATAATTTCTTTACCATTGCAAAAATCGAGTCCACCCGTCAGCTCTCTTCCTTTCCTCCTTCCCGAATCAATTCTCTGTTCTTCTCCAAATCAACTCCCCTGAAGAAATTGGTCCCTGTCCACAGCTGCAGCTCCTCAATATCAACCAAGAACCGGTACAACCTCGCTAGGTGCCTCCCCGCTAGAACCCTGCAGTTCCCCTGCCTCGTCGCGCGGCTGCCCGCGCAGGCCGATGGCCGTTGGGCGCTCGCCGTGCCGCCAGGCCGCGTGGCTTGTCCGCTCTGATGGCCGCTGGGCGCTTGCCGCGCCGCGTGGCTTGGTCGCCTCAATGGCCGCTGGGCGCTCGCCTCCGAATCCGGGAGAGGGAGGTGGGAGGGCCGGCGGCGGAGCCCGCCGCGCCGCGCCGCGGGCCGCAGGCGGAGGCCACCCCGCCATGGCCGCCGCGTGGGCGCGCGCGGAGGCTGTTCCGCGGTGCCGCGGACGCCTCCTCCGCCATGGCCTCCGCCGTCGTCATTCTCGAGCTCCGCCGGGGACCCGAGGTGCCGCCGCCGCCGGGATTCTCGAGCTCCGCCGGGGACGGCGTGTGTGCGGCTTGTCCCTCTTCAATGTCGTGGCCATTGGCAGCGAGGCGTGCAGGGATGTGCAGGGCGCCACGCTCGGGGTGCGGCCGGCGCCGTGCGCGGAGCTCACCACTGGTCTCACCGGAGCGGAAGAAGGAAGGAGGAGAGGGAGACAACTGACGGGTGGGCCTGGTTTTTCAAGGGCAAAGAAGTCTTTTTATGTGCTACGGTGTGTTGGAGACAAAAACACAAAATCACAGTGTGCTGTAAATAAAATAAAAAAATAGAGTGTGCTGTGTACAAAATTACTATTTGAGAATGTGCCACACACCAATTTCCCAAAGATTTTTGCCGTGTCGGTCTAGTTTGCTTCGCCGCTTCGTCTTTGGTTTGGAGAGCAAGAATGGAATAGGCGACGGATCTACGATCGATCCCTCCCTTTGTGGAAAGGGCGAGGAGATAAAACCTGGCCTTTTACTGGCAACGTCGGGCGGCGCAGTGCGCGCGAATGGTAAACTTTTCGTGTGCCCTTTTCGCCGCAGTGACACGGACGGTGGTGATAGATTCTGGGCACGAGTGGGAGAGTACAACAGGTGGGTGCGCGAGACGGAGGCGGGGGCTGGTGCGCCGTGAGCGGGACCCGGTTGCCTGTTGCGTATCGGTGTGGACTTGCACACTGTGTGTACGGTGAAGGCCGCTGAAACACGAGACGGGAAACGAGGCAGCCTTTTTGCTTTGGGGCTTTTCGGATAGGCAAGGCAGGGGCCGCCGCCTGCTCTGAAGCGCGCGGCCCGGCCCTGGGATGCGAAGCCGGCCGGCGAGAAAGTGCGGCGCCGCGGCAAGCAGGCACGGCAAGCAGGCCGGCAGCGGCCCGGCGAGAAAGTGGAGCGAGGATTGTTTGGCGAGTGATGAATATGCGGGACGTCGGAAGGCCGCCGGTAGTTTCAGGCCGTGGGCGCGCAGCGGAGAGGCAAAGGCATCGTCGCGGACTCACAGATGGATGCGATGGGGCCACCCTACAAGCAAACGAGGTGTGGACTAGTAGAGGGTGACAGGGAGTTCGCCAATTGGAACATACCAATATACCGTATCATTTCTATATATGATTCGTGCGGGACTCCGTAGCCTCTCGCCGTGGCCACGTCGGCTCAAATTTTTTTTGGCCATGCGATCTCGTTCCGATGGTCTCGATGCCTGCTCGTCTGTGCTGCACAAGATTTCTTCCGTTCACATGCTGCAGTGCAGGTCAAGCACATCTTCCGGAAAGTTTTCGTCTTCCTCCCTCTCCTTGACTAGCTGCGCCAAAAGATTTCTTCCGTTCACACACTGCAGTGCTGGTCAAACCCATCTTCTGAGAAATTTCCGTCTTCCTCCCTCTCCTTCCCGATAGTTCCTCTGAAGTCACAAACTCCGCCCTCTTCTCTGAGCTCGTCTTGCGGTCCTCGTGGCTCACGGCGGCGGCCTCGCCTCGCCTCGCCGCCTGCCGTCACGCAGTCCGCGCGCCCACCTCATCCTGCACGGTTGCGGCCTCTGCTTCGTCGCCCGGATGCCCAGTTCCGTGCTCCAGCCCTGGCCCAGTCGACGACCTGGACGACCTGGACCTGCAGCTGCTCGGCGCACACTGCTGTACCTCGCCTCGTCGCCTGCCGCCGCGCAGTCCACATGCCCACCTCCTCCTACGCGGTTGCGGCCTCTGCTCCGCCGCCCGGATACCCGGTTCCGTGCTCCAGCCCCGGCCCAGTCGACGACCCAGACCCACACCTTCTCGGCGCGCCCTGCAGCCCTGCTGCGTGCACACCGCACAGCGACTTCTGCGGGGCGCGACCTACCTCTGCCGCCGCTCCCTCCCATCGCCGGCGCCCCTTCTCCCCCTCCCTCGCTCGGTCACGGGCCGGCGGTAGGCCTCGCGGCGGCACAGTGGAGCAGGAGCCCTGCCCCTGGCGAGATCCAGCCCAGGCCGATGGCCATGGCGCGGCGGCACCCCTCCGGCCGGATCCGCGCGGGCCCAGGCGTGCGAGCGGCCTCCTCTCTCCGCGCGGGCCCACGCGTGCGAGCGGCCTCCTCCCTCCGCGCGGCCTCGACGGCGGGACGGACCGGCGCGGGGCAGCTCGGGGCCTCGAGCTCGCCGGCCTGGAGCACCCACACAGCGGTGGTGCAGGAGGGGCGGCGCGGCGTGGGGTGCGGGTGGGGCGGCGCGGTGGATTTATCTAGCCATGTGATTTCTGTACTTCCAGGGATTCCACGACTTCCTCCAGGAGATGATCTCGCTCATGGCCACCATCGGTAGAGAGGTAACCACCTCGTGTTCATCAGTTCATGCCATTGCTACCTCACATTCATGGGCAAAGCTGCCCAAATCTAGTGCAGCATCGATCGACAACTGACGGATCGTTTCTTCTTCTTCTTCCCGGTCGTGCAGGAGCGCGTGTACAGCCTGGGCGAGCTCCTTTCGCAAGCCAGCGCTGGCACCCCGTCCTCGCCGCCGTCGCTGCCCTGCCAGGGCCGTCCGGCAGCCTCAGCGCCCTTGTCTCCCTTCGTAGGTTCGTACAAACCTCCTCCTCTCACCAATTACCGCTATTCCCATTTCTTCCCTCTTTCTGCAATGGAATCCGAGGTACCCCTCTCTCTAGGAAATCCAATGGTATTCCAGCAAAATTTCTTTTTAAGCACTGAAAGGGATTTTACAGATCCTCTGCCGCAAATTTGTTGTTTCCCCCACTTATGTGGCTGACTGCATAAATATAGAAGTTTTTGGCATCCCCGACCTCGATCTGTTATTACTGCCATTAAAAGAAGAATGCTAAATTTCATTTCCCAGCTTATGCAAAGGTATGTTATGCTTCTTTCATTTCCCATAGTCTACCATCTCTTCGATCTTTCCAAAGAAACCAGAAAGCGCAAGCACATGAAAATGAAATCCAGGAGCTTCAATCGGCTGCAGAGAAGCTAAATTTTTCTACTAATTTGATTCGCATTATGTAGACAATGCCATGTGATTGCATTAATAGCTTATTATGCCTTTTTCTTTGGTGGGTTTATTCTAAAATTGGGTTTGTTATTTTAATTGAATATAGGATTCTACAGCTTATCCATACGATACTTTGCTCATAACTTAGCCTTTCATATTAACATGTGGAGGATTTAAAGTAGTATTGCAGGTCATGATTTGTTAATGGTCGAGCCCCTTCAAAATCTGACGAAAGGGACCTGCACAAACTTCAATAAATAAACTGTGTATTTTTTCCTTCACAGAAATCCATTTCCCAACACTAATTACTTTCCTCAATCAGGCCAAAACCCCTGCTCAACTTCACAACAACAAAGAAGGTGGTGTATGCAAGGTGAACAAAGAAACTGGATATAATCTTTGTGTTCAGACTTCGTCGTGTGCTCCGATGATTAGCGGACCTTTACCTCACCAAGCTACATCTGTAGCTACTATCACAGCAGGCCAACAGCCAGGTTTGTCCACTAAGAAACAAACAGATACCTGTTACATGCTTTTTATGTGCCATTTACACCAATTATTCAGTGTCCAGAGGATGAAATTTATGTGCCTACCCTGTCAGCAAATCATCCTAAAATTTATCTAAATATGACAACTTTGGGGGTACAAGAAACCTGTCAACCACATGCATATAAATCATTAGCTACCTGCACAGTAAAGCCTTTCCTTTGACTTAAAAATTGCACTGTCCAAAGTTACTCTGTAAGTGGCATCTCTATTAGTTACGCAAAGTTGTACTTAGATGGTATACTAGAAAATGCATGAATGCTGCCTAAACCTTATTTGTTCCGTCTTATTCAGAACTATTTAGTTCCACACCGCGCTACAGATACATATTGGTTCTTGCTGCATGTATATTTGATTAGGATACAATGAAATTTTTTTAGAAATCTACTACCACCTAATATTTCTTGACAAAAGACCTTCATATTCAACTACTTACCACCACAGCTTACCCTGCTAAGCAAATGATTTTAAAACAAACTGAACACTACATTTCTCTAACCCACTACTCAGACACTACATGTGCAGCCTAGTGTTTGCCTTTCACTGCTCATACTACTTGCTTCTGAAATGACCATATTATTTGTTTTCGCTATTTTTTAGGTCTGCCCATCCCACAGCTCATCAACAGAATTGGAAGAAACCGAGCTACTGAGCTATCCCTAACCATAACTGCAGAAGACAACTCCCAGTTGCCTCTTGGAACTACTGAACAAGTTGAAGAAACAGCTGGCTTTACTGCTCCAGTCATGTTTCAGCTCCCTTCCCTTGAGATGACAATCCCATTGGTGGACACTTTCCTCGCTTTGTCAGTTCAGATCCCGTTCAGTTATATACCCGTGGAGAAATGGTATGCCTTCCAAGCTTTTGTAGTGGCCACAACAGCATTTTTTATCTGGAAAAGGTTGCTTCACTTCATCTTCAACTACTGTGGTCTGGAAATACCCCATATACCACAATGGATGCGTGCTCTTATCGCATACATAAAGTTACATCTTTCTACCACCCTGTATGCGATTAAATGTGGTTGACCTTTTATTATGAACTAAGACTGCGTCACATCATGAACACTTTTATGGGCAGTCGTCTTTATCCTTTGTCTACCCAAAACAGAAACAAGTTTGAAGGAAAGAGCGTCCAAGACCTTGATGCTTCAATTGATTCCCCCTGTCGTACTAACAGTAATCCAAACAATTGAAGCTGTTGTGTTCCTAGCTGGACACTACCTGGTGATTCTATGCCTGTTCCTTCGAAAATTCTTTGCAAACTATTAAACCAAGGATCCTTTGTAGATTGCAGAATAGCTTGCTCCAATGGTACCTCTCTAACACCAGAAAAGAACACAAAAATTGATCTTCTTTATGCTACCTAAACTAACATCTTATATTTAGAACATCATTTTTATGCAGGATGAAACAGGATGACAAGAGCAATCATCTGTGGAATCAGATTTCGTCCATTTTAAAATGCCCTCTTGGACCGCATATTGAGCAACTTAGCTTACCATGTAACCAACATTTCCTTTAGTATGCCATGCTGATGCTAAACATGGTTACCAGCTGCCATGACTTCTATTTATTTGCACCTTTAACTTCCTAGACCTTGTACTATATGCAACCTTGGTTCCTAATGTATCTTCTTGTTGTATTACCTGTGTGATTTATGTCATTTACAGTAAATGAGCTGATGAACCTTATGTACCAGTTCTCGGCTATCAGCGAACCAACATATCAACTCCTGAATTTATATTCTAGGGTGCCAACTATTCCGAATTTCTCTTCATTTATGGCTGTTAGAAAAGCATGATACTTCTACTACAAACAAATCTTCCTTCGAATGCCAATGAATGAAACAAGGCAAGACAACAACACGTGATACAAGAAAAATCGCATCATGCATTTGAAACATCAATCATTATAATTACATAATTAAACCACAAAAAAATGCCAAAAATATACGCGTGCGCAATCCACTAGTGGTGTTTTAGGCCAGTCTCAGTGGTAGTGTCATCGACACAGTTACCTAGACTGGAATTTTAAAAACTGTGCCGATGGAGTGTCATCACCTCACATTTCATGACACTCCTCTCTTCTCTCTCCTCATACTATTAGTACATATTATTAAATTTAATATCCAAAACACTCTTATGATACTTCCATTGAAATTGACCTTAGTCATTTGTCGCCAATGATTATGTTGTGCTTGGAGAGAGAGAGAGCCTGTCGGTACCCTGTAGCAGGGATACCCGCTTCTACTGCAGCAAGCCAGGACTCCCGTAGTCATCTATGACTGCGCCTTAAGGGGCGGAGCAGCCGGGCCCCACGGGTCAGGCTCCTACCTCACCGGGCCAACGACCCCGGACCCGCTCCCCGCCCCGGGATGGGTTCGGTGACGCCCCGTGTCCCTGAGAAGGGGAAGCTCCGAGCCAACAGCCGAGGGCCCGGACCCCCCTGCATCTGTCCAGACCTCCCGCGTGCATAGAGCCAGCATACCGCCGGGGAGGGGGGTCCGGAGGGTCCACGTGTCCCGCAGGCGCGGGCGCGGGTCTTCCGCAGGAAGACTTGCCCATCAACTACATTTAATGCGGGTGGTTAAGGTGTGCACTGCCGCCGCGGCACGCAGGGCAGCCTTTGTCAGGTCTCACTGTAGACCGCGTATTACCGAGGTACATAGTGCAGCCGCCTACGCCGCTTCCACGCAGAGCCCGTCTGCCGCATTAAATGGATACGACGGCACGACACTTTTCCATAATGCCGCCTACGCCGCAAGCTACACGGCCCGTTCAGCTACGCTGCGGGCGACTCCGCAAGCTATGCCTGGCACCGTTTCGACAAGACAGCGCATGGGCATGCTGAACGGAGGATTCCCAGGAGCAGGCAAGGAAATCCAGGAATAAGATCTCCTTCGCTTGCAGTGCCATAATGTATGAGCAGTATGTTATTTTATACTACATCGTTGGGCCCACCTGTCAGGGACCCAACAGCCATGTACGCGCCTCCCTTGAGATATAAAAGGGAGGCGCTCGCTGAGGCTCAGGAGGAGAAAAAAGGACACAAGCTCACTCAGTCTCAAGCAATACAACACACAGTGGACGTAGGGTATTACGCTCCGGCGGCCCGAACCACTCTAAACCTGGTGTGTTCATCGTGTTCTTTGAGCGAGATCGAACTAGTCCTAGTTAACCCCCGAGTACTCACCCTCTGGGTTTAGGCGGGTGCATTCCGCCACCCGGCTTTGGTTTGCCACACCACGACATTTGACGCGCCAGGTAGGGGGCATTTAGCTGGTTTTAGTTCATCTTTTCCTCGTCTCCATGGTTCGGGTGGACGATGTGGAGATGACGGAGGGTGTGGCGTCATCCGTGCCACACGCCTCTTGCCTTCCTGCGCCAGGGGCAACCGTGCCCGTGGAGCAGCCACCGTCGGCGGCAGCGCGCGTTGCTCGTCGGCAAGAGTCAGGGCGCCCATCAAGGGGCCCCTCACAAGCTGCGAGCGTCGAAGCGCTGGCGGCGGCTAGGGAGTTGCTTCGCAACCCTCCGGCTGCTGCAGCCTCGCCAGACGCCCTAAGGCAGTGGCGGGACGACGTTGACCGTCTCCTCCATCTGGCTCAGGCCTCCCCCAGCTCTGCAAGGACTGGGCAACGACCTCCGCCTGGCAATGTGGTGGTACCTTACCACCGGCGCCAGGGCGGTGCGTCGGCATCTGTGCGCTCCCCCACTGTGAGGGGTGCACGAACAGAAGACCTGCGGGCAGAGCTCAACCGCAGGCGTGCGGGTGAGGATGCCTCCGTGGAGAGGGCGCGAGAGCGCCGTCTCAACATTGAGGGCCGCAACCTCAACGCCGACTTGGACGTGGCAGCACCTAAGCCACCGGTAAACGCCCGGATACAGGCGGACACCCCGGTGGCTGGGGTGGGCTGCGCTGTGCTAGCGGATCACCTCAGCGCGGTGGCATGGCCGTCCAAGTTCCGCCCGCACCTGTCGGAGAAGTACGACGGTACCACTAACCCGTCGGAATTCCTGCAGGTGCACGTTACCGCCATCATAGCAGCTGGTGGTAACGACGCCGTCATGGCGAGCTACTTTCATGTAGCCTTGACCTGGCCAGCCCGGACTTGGCTCTTGAACCTTTCTCCTGGGACAATTCAGTCCTGGGAGGAGCTCTACGCGAAGTTCACCGCGAACTTCGCCAGTGCATACCAGCAGCATGGTGTGGAGGCTCACCTCCACGCCGTGAGGCAGAAACCCGGAGAGATTCTCCGGGCATTCATCTCGCGCTTCACCAAGGTACGGGGTACCATTCCTCGTATCTCTAATGCATCTATTATCACTGCTTTCCGTCAGGGGGTACGTGATGAGAAGATGCTCGAGAAGCTGGCGACGCACGAGGTGGAAAGCGTTACCACGCTTTTCTCCCTGGCAGACAAGTGTGCCAGGGCCGCTGAGGGCCGCGCATGGCACTCAGCCCCCCAAGACGGAGACGCCAAGGCTGGTGGCTCCGGGGCTACCGCCCAGGGCGGTGGCAAGAAAAAGAAGAACAAGAACCGGAGTCGCGGGGAGCCGCAACCCAGCGGTCCAGTCGTGGCAGCAGCGGCACCAGCTGCAGCGGCAGAAGCTGGGGGCCAGAACGCGCATGGCAAACGCCCGCGCCCGTAAGGTGGCAACGGTGGTTCATGCCCAGTGTATCCCATCGCTCGCCACAGTGCCGCTGACTGCCGCGAGATCCAGAAGCTCGCGAAGCGGGTCAGTGGGCGGCGTGAGCAGTCCTCCAAGGACAGCTCACCCCCTCCTCGCCAGCGGCATGGTAAGGAGAAAGCCTCCGACAGCGAGACCGCTGCCGGGGAGAAGGAGCTGGGGTACCAATCCCCCGCTAAGGAGCTGAAGGGCGTCTACCGCCACGACAACTCTGACTCCGACAACGAGGAGCGCCGCAAGAAGCTGTACGTAATGTACGGCGGAAGCTGGGAGCTTGTCTCCCGGCGGGACGTGAAGACCCTTCGCCGAGAGGTCCTTTCAGTGAAGCCGGGGGTCCCGAAGGCGGCGCCGCACCACAGGTGGATGAACACCACCATCTCTTTCGGGCCATCCGACTGCCCGGAGAACATGGCCGGGGCTGGTGTACTACCTCTAGTCACCGCCCCTGTCATATCCAACGTCAGGCTCTATCACGTGCTGATTGACGGTGGGGCTGGCCTCAACGTCATCAGCTATGCAGCGTTCAAGCAGCTGGAGATCCCGGAGTCCAAGCTGACTCCCTCTCGCCCATTCTCCGGAGTGGGCCCACATCCGGTGTTCCCTCTGGGGAGCATCACCTTGCCGGTCATGTTCGGGACCGAGGAGAACTTCCGCACAGAGAGCATCTAGTTCGATGTTGCGGAGGTGAACCTCCCGTTCAATGCCATCATTGGCCGGCCGGCTCTCTACCGCTTCATGGCCATTGCCCATTACGGGTATTTGGTTCTGAAGATGCCTTCCCCTGCCGGTGTCCTCACCGTGCGGGGTGACCGCACCGCTGCCGTCGCTGCAGTTGAGAGACTGCATGCTCTGGAGGCAGAGGTTGCACGTTCCGAGGAGGACCCGTCCACCTCGCAACCCAGGGCGCCTGCAAAGGCACCTGAGGTTCAGTCGTCTGATCCGGACAATGTTCTTGTGAAGACGGTGCAGATCGGAGCAGACTCCTCCAGGACCACCCGTATCGCGGGGAACCTGGAGGAGAAATAGGAAGACACGCTCATCACTTTCCTCCGGGCAAATGTAGACGTGTTCGCCTGGGAACCGTCACAGATGCCCGGGATCCCCAGGGAAGTGATCGAGCACAATCTGAGGATCTACCCCGACGCCACGCCGGTGCACCAGAAGCCTCGGAAGCAGTCCGTGGAGCGGCAGAACTTCATCCGTGAAGAAGTCCGCAAGCTGCTACACGCTGGCTTCATCGAGGAAGTCCACCACCCCGAGTGGTTGGCCAACCCGGTCGTCGTCCCAAAGGCCAACGGGAAGCTTCGGATGTGCATCGACTACACCAGCCTCAACAAGGCATGTCCTAGAGACCCCTATGCTCTTCCACGTATCGATCAAATCGTGGATTCCACCTCTGGGTGCGACCTTTTATCTTTCCTAGATGCATACTCTGGTTTTCACCAGATTCAGATGTCTAGAGAGGATAGGAAGCATACAACTTTTGTAACAGTGGATGAGCTTTATTGCTATATTGTCATGCCATATGGTCTGAGGAATGCCTTACCCACGTTTGTACGAGCTATGAACAAAACCTTCTGTAATCTAATTAGAGATATTGTTGAGGTGTATGTTGATGACATTGTGGTCAAGACTAAGGTAGGGTCAACACTAGTGGAGGACCTGTCCCTCGTCTTCGACCGACTACGCGCCACGCGCATGAAGCTGAATCCCGAGAAATGCATCTTCGGCGTCTCAGCAGGGAAGCTGCTGGGTTTCCTGGTCTCACATCGAGGCATCGAGGCAAACCCAGCCAAGATCAAGGCGATCGAGGAGATGAGGTCTCCTGGCCGCATCAAGGATGTCCAGAAGCTTACTGGATCTCTCGCCGCTCTTAGCCGCTTCATATCGAGGCTGGCTGAGAGGGCCCTCCCCTTCTTCAAGCTATTGAGGAGGTCCGGTCCATTCTCTTGGACCGAAGAGGCTGAACAAGCCTTCCAGGAACTGAAACAACACCTCATCTCGCTACTAGTATTGGTGGCTCCAGAGCCAGGGAGACGTTGTTTCTGTACCTTGCTGCGTCTGCAGAGGCAGTCGGCATGGTGCTGGTCGCCGAGAGGACGGAGCAAGCTCGCCAGGGGGACACCAGGGTCTCCCCGGCCAAGGATGGTGAGCCGGACCCCGGACATGGTGGTCCGGCGGCCACTCCTCTGTCTGAAGGACCGGACCTCGGACAAGGGGGTCCGGAGGAGCCTCGTTCCAGTGGGAACCCAGAACCGTCGGGGGCCCAAGGACCTGACGTGGCGGACAAGGGCGAGCCGGACCCGGTTGCCAGGGTCCGGACCATCCAGAAGCCAGTCTACTACGTCAGCGAAGTCCTCCACGAGACAAAGGCCAGGTATCTTGAGACACATAAGCTTATCTATGCTATACTTATTGCGTCCAAGAAACTGCGCCACTACTTTCAGGCACACCGAGTTGTCGTAGTGACCTCTTACCCGCTAAGAGCGATCCTGCACAACTCCAACGCCACGGGCAACATCGCCAAGTGGGCAGCAGAGTTGGCTGAGTTCCAGCTGGATTTCCAGCCTCGCCATGCAGTCAAGAGCCAAGTCCTGGCTGACTTCATAGCGGAATAGACTCCTTCCCCAAGCAATTCTGGGGGTCCGGACTTCAACGCCGGACCCCCGGAGCCGGAAGTCAGGACACCAGTCTTCACCGAGCCCCACTGGACACTCTTCTTCGACGGGTCCGTCTGTAAGAATTGGGCTGGAGCTGGTGTGGTCCTCATCGGCCCAAACGGAGATCAGCTGAAGTACATGGTGCACCTTGAGTTCAAGGCCACCAACAACATGGCGGAGTACGAAGCTCTGATCTTTGGCCTGACACAAGCCCTGTCTCTGGGGGTCCGGCAGCTTCTGGTGAAGGGGGACTCTCAGCTAATCATCAAACAGGTCCGAGGGGATTGCAGCTGCAACAATCCCCAGCTCGCGGCATACCTCATCCACGTGAGGAAGCTCGAGAAGGACTTTGACGCCTTGGAACTGCAACATGTTCCCCGCGAACTCAACTCAGCAGCAGATGATCTCTCCGCGAGAGCATCTACCTGGGCATCCATGCCCGAGGGCATCTTCGAAAGACGGTTGCTGAGACCTACCGCCCAGCCTACCGAACTGGGTGAAAGGGATCAAGCTAGCACCTCGAAGCTAGCGGTCCAGGGCGGCATTCCACCTGTGGTGCTCGGCATGGGTTGTAAGCTCTGTTGAGGATCCTGGAGACCTCATAGAGCCATTCCCACCTGCTCAGGGAGCTCCCGATGCATGGATCTCCGAGATCCGGGACTACCTGAAAGACAATATCCTCTCTGATGACGATGTGTCCGCTGAGCGCATAGTACGATTGGCTAAACGCTACGCGGTGGTAGAAGGGGATCTCTACCGCCGTGGCGCCAATGATATCCTCATGCGGTGCATTTCCTAGGGAGAGGGCCGCGAGTTGCTCGCGGAGATCCATCGAGGCGAGTGTGGAAATCATTCCTCATCTCGCACGCTTGTTGGCAAGGCCTTTCGGCATTGCTTCTACTGGCCGACAGCACTCCAGGATGCGGCTGAGCTGGTAAAGTCCTGCAAAGCATGCAAATTCCATGCAAAGCAAATACACACACCGGCTCAAGCTCTGCAAATGATCCCGCCCTCATGGCCATTCGCCATATGGGGCGTGTATATCCTGGGGCCGTTCCCCCGGGCCGTCGGCGGGTACCGGTTCCTCTACGTCGCTATCGACAAGTTCACAAAATGGCCGGAGGTTACCCCTGTGGTGAACATCACCAAGAAATCAGCAGTTGCATTCCTCAAGTCCATTGTGTGCAGATTTGGCGTCCCAAACCGCATCATCGCGGACAACGGGACCCAATTTAAAAGCAGACTCTTCCAAGAGTACTGCGAGGACATCGGCATCCAGCTATGCTTCGCGTCCGTGGCACATCCCCGCAGCAATGGACAGGTCGAAAGAGCGAATGCAGAGATCCTCAGGGGACTCAAGACCCGCACCTACAACTGCTTGAAGAAGCATAGTGCCAAATGGGTTGATGAGCTTCCGTGCGTACTACGGGGCAACCGGACCACACCCAGCCGAGCCACCGGGGAGACTCCATTCTTCCTGGTCTATGGGGCCGAAGCATGCCTTCCCCCGGAAATTAACCTGGGCTCACCACGGGTCCAAGCTTTTGACGAATCCATGCAGGAACAGCTGCGGCATGATGATGTGGACTTCTTTGATGAACGAAGGTGGCGAGCAGCAATCCGAAATGCATGCTACAACCAGGCGCTCAGACGCTATCATCAACGGTTCGTGCACAGTAGGGAGCTCCGGGCTGGCGACCTCGTCCTCAGGCGGATCCTGAACCGAGCAGGGCTCCACAAATTCTCCCCCAGCTGGGAGGGGCCCTTCAAGGTTACAGAAGTATGCCGGCCCGGATGCGTTCGCCTTGCCACAGAAGAAGGGGTGTCGCTGCCCAACCCATGGAACATAGAGCATCTGCGTAAGTTTTACACTTTGGCAGAGCAGGGAACTGAATTTTTTCTTTGTAATAAGATAGAATTAGCATGCAGCGCACCTTGGAGGTTCCTCTCAGTCGTTGGGGGCGAAGGCGCCCTGTACGTGCCTATACAGCATCATCCAGCATCACCTCGGGAGCTCGCAGGGCCCTCCTCAGCACAAGATCTGTCTCATGCTCAGATAGCATGAGAACAACTTCTTTGGCTTTGAATGGGAGTGGCCCTACCGTTGCCAGCTGCCGTCGGAAGCCAGCCCGATGGCCACTCATAGTGAGCTGAAGCCAGCTTATCACCCTGGTGCAGCGGAAGGACGGGTGCTCGTTTGGACTAGCACGGAGCGTGGAGAAGGGCAGTCGTTTGCCGGCTCCACCTTGGTGCTGGCACAGGGCCCCCGCGCCCTACGGTGGAGGTCGACGCCTGTCTGCAGCAGCTCCAAGGGAGGCTCGAGCCAGGCGAGGGAGAAGGCGACAGACATCCTTCCCGAGCCACAGCCGTCGGCTCCAGGCTCCATTTTTAGAGGAAACCTTGAGCCGACGCCGTGCCGCCGCAGGGGACCCCTGGTGGTTGCTTGAGAGAAAACCTTGAGCCGACGCCGTGCCGCCGCATTTTGAGAGAAAACCTTGAGCCGGTGCATCCGCCGTCGCCGCGTCGGGTGCAGCTGCGCCTGGCACTGGCGCATCTGCCGTCGCCGCGTCAGGCATTGCTGCGCCTGACACTGGTGCACCCGCTGTCGCCACATCGGGCATTGCTTCGCCTGATGCTGGCGCACCCGCCGTCGCCGCGTCGCGTGCCATCGGGTTAGCGGAAGCTGCTGTACCCGAGCTCCCTGCACCCGCCGTCGCTCCCGCCGTAGCCGCCGAGACCCCGGTCGCCTGGACCCCTGCTGACGAGCCAGCGGCGGTGGAAGAACTGCTTGGGCGAGAGGCCCTGGCAAACAAAGAGAAGAAGCCTTCAGTAAAAAGCGGAGCACCAAGAATAAGGGTAAGAACACTTACCCTGAAGCGCCGGGTCTCCAGCGCCCACGGAGGCTCGGCGACTGCTTCTGCTGCTGCTGCTGCTCCTGTGGCGGCGGCGGAGGCGCAACTTGTGGCTGCTGCTGCTCCCGAGGCGGCGGCGGAGGCGCACCACGCTACTGCCGCTGCTGCTGCTGCGGCTCCCGTGGCGGCGGCGGAGGCGCAACCCGTGGCTGCTGCTGCTGCTGCCGGGGGAGGCATCTCTTGGCGGTGGTGGTGGCGGCGCGGCTGCTCCGGGGGTCCCGCGAGGTCTGGGGGTCCGGGAACTACCCTAGCCCGTGTCCTTGGCGGTCCTCTGACGCTTCGCGGCGGGCTCCGTGATTGGGGTCCCGTCGCCCCGGTGCTACCTGCGCCGGCCTGCTTCCCCCGACGACGTGCCGGAGCTGCTCCGGGCTGGCTGGGGCCGCTCGTGGCGGCGCTACCAGCCACGGCCTGCTTGCCCTTCGCAGTAGGGCCGGACCCCGCGGCGCTCGGCACGGCTTGCTCCTCAGACACACCAGGGATCCGGATCCCGCGGTCCGGGTCGCCTCCAGTCTGGCGCGGTGCCAGCCCACCGTCGTCGGCGGTTGGCAGGGTGGCCAGCACCGCGGTCCTCAGGCGTGAATCCTCGCAGAGGGGGACGACGCCCTGTGGAAGGATCAGGTGCTCTGGGATGAAGACTTCCCCGGTCACCGCCCTCACCAGGACCTCCAGGGCTTCCTGGGTCAGATCGCTCCCCTCTCTGTGGTGGGTCCTGCTGCAGTCGTTGGAGCCGGTGAAACTCCAAGCAGGACACGGCCGCTGCTTCAGGGGGGCGATCTGGCACTTCAGGAAATCCCCGAGCACGTGCAGCGAGGTGAGGCCGCCCTCCGCCAGCGACCTGATCTTGCTCAGCACCGGGTCGAACGCCGGCGGCAGGGACGGCTTTGCTCGCCAGGACTGGCGGTCGGTGGTGGGTCCCTCGGTCGGCAAGGCGAGGCGCTCGTTGACTTCGGTGGTGGCGATCACCCATTCCTTGCGCCATTCTTCCCACTTTCCGCTGGTGAGGCCGGGAATGTAGGGCGTCGGCAGGTCGCTCCGCGTCTGGAAATAGTACGCCCCTACCTCATCCTTCCCCTTTCCGGACTTCACCAGGACGAAGAAGTGGCGGAAGAGGATGACGCAGGGACGCACCCCCACGAACATCTCGCATAGATGGACGAAGATGGACGTCAGGAGGAGGGAGTGGGGCGTGAGGTGTTGGAGTTGGAGGCCGAAGTCTTCCAGCAGCAACAGCAGGAACGAAGAGACCGGCAGCCCCACGCCGGTGGAAATGTGCGAGATGAATAGCACAAATTCCCCGGCGCGGAGGTTGCTGAGGGGAACCGAGCCTGCTCGGATCCCCCAGGCAGTCTCCTGTGGACTCCACCCTAGCAGGAGGCGCACCGTGTTCAGCTCCTCCTCGGTCTGGAAACGACTGGGGCGAGCGAGAGACGCCATCACGCTGTGGAGGTGTGGAGCAATCTACGCAGGAGAGCAAGGGGAGAGGAGGCTCGAAGGCAAAGTGGCGCAAAGGTTGGAAAGAAGAAGGCGAATCCGGAAAAGTAACCGCGGTGTGCGGTTCATCCCTTTATGAAGCCTGGCCCAACCGGCGCGCCCCGGAACCGTCGCTGGAACCCAAGCGACGCTCGCGCCTGGTGTTAACCGCCCAATCCATGACAAGGGGGCCCAGGCCCGCCTGTCAGGGAGGGCGGGTAACCACAAAGGTGTGAAAAGGTGGGATCTGAACCGTCGCCCGCGCGCGAAGCGAGGCGGAAGCTGAGCTGACGTGCGTGCATTAAGCGCTGGCATGACCAAGCTTTTCGGGACTGCGCTGGTGGTAAATACCCCGTTTACTCCGGCCGCACAATGCCGAGCGTCGCTCGCATGACTAGATCTACCACTGTGCGTGGGGGCCACAAGTCAGTAAGCCGTTGCGATGTGATGAGGCAGCAAAAAACCCGATGGATGGTCAAAGCTGGGCAAGACTCCTGCAGTAAGAGGCTTCAAGTTATGCAGAACCAAATCACAGTAGTGGCCCCACCTGCGGGTTCGTCACCTCTCCCGAGGTGGGCCCGGGGGCCACTGTCGGTACCCTGTAGCAGGGATACCCGCTTCTACTGCAGCAAGCCAGGACTCCTGTAGTCATCTATGACTGCGCCTTAAGGGGCGGAGCGGCGTTGCCCCACGGGTCAGGCTCCTACCTCACCGGGCCAACGGCCCCGGACCCGCTCCCCGCCCCGGGATGGGTCCGGTGACGCCACGTATCCCTGAGGAGGGGAAGCTCCGAGACAACAGCCGAGGGCCCGGACCCCCCATAGGGGTCCGGGACCCCCTGCATCTGTCCGGACCTCCCGCGCGCATAGAGCCAGCATACCGCCGGGGGGGGATCCGGAGGGTCCACGTGTCCCGCAGACGCGGGCGCGGGTCTTCCGCAGGAAGACTCGCCCACCTACTGCATTTAATGCGGGTGGTTGAGGCGTGCACTGCCGCCGCGGCACGCGGGGCAGCCTTTGTCAGGTCTCACTGTAGACCGCGTATTACCGAGGTACACAGTGCAGCCGCCTACGCCGCTTCCGCGCAGAGCCTGTCTGCCGCATTAAATGGATACGACGGCACGGCACTTTTTCATCATGCCGCCTACGCCGCAAGCTACACGGCCCGTTCAGCTACGCTGCGGGCGACGCCGCAAGCTACGCCTAGTGCCGTTTCGACAAGACAGCGCATGGGCATGCTGAACGGAGGATTCCCAGGAGCAGGCAAGGAAATCCAGGAATAAGATCTCCTTCGCCTGCAGCGCCATAATGTATGAGCAGTATGTTATTTTATACTACATCATTGGGCCCACCTGTCGGGGACCCAACAGCCATGTACGCGCCTCCCTTGAGATATAAAAGGGAGGCGCTCGCTGAGGCTCAGGAGGAGAAAAAAGGACACAAGCTCACTCAGTCTCAAGCAATACAGCACACAGTGGACGTAGGGTATTACGCTCCGGCGGCCCGAACCACTCTAAACCTGGTGTGTTCATCGTGTTCTTTGAGCGAGATCGAACTAGTCCTAGCTAACCCCCCGAGTACTCACCCTCTGGGCTTAGGCGGGTGCATTCCGCCACCCGGCTGTGGTTTGCCACACCACGACAGAGCCATTGATGTGCTCCGGGCGCATTGGGTGCTCCCGTGCACCCGATCGATTTGCATCCATCCGTCGGATGCAACATGCACACATCATATGCGTAGTTATTTATTTTTCATTTAGCTCCTGTATTTTTCTCAATTTTTCTCAAATCAACCCGCCGTGTGTACATCTGGTGGATCTGGTGCATCCTCGTTGCACCCACGTAGAGGAAATTATTTTATCTTTACTTTTTTTTATAGAACTAGGTTCGTGCCCGTGCGTTGCAACAAGCAAAACAAATAGCGAACTCAACCAATCATATTATGCAAAAGAGCTTACATATTAGTCTTAATCAATCTAAGTGACATATAAATGCATGCTTTTATAATTTCCATAGTTACCATATTTATTAGGTAAGAAGGTAAGCATGAATGAATACATGGACTCAACCATAGTAGTCTCAATCTATTAGAATTTTCTACCCTACAAATAGGATACTGTACACATCATATATCCAAAACCAAGAGTGCCCATCATAAGGGGCAGGGCGTGCAGCCCAGATCCAAGAGCAGGCAGAACGGATCCTGCCGGTGGAATCTCGAGGTTGAGATGGTTTGGACATGTCCAACGAAGGCCTCTTGAGGCGCCGGTGCGTAATGGGATTCTTGAGCGGGTCGATAATGTAAAGAGGGGTAGAGATAGACCTAAACTGACGTGGGATGAGTCGGTTAAGAGAGACCTTAAGGATTGGAATATCTCTAAAGAGATAGCTTTGGATATGAGCACTTGGAGACTAGCTATCAATGTGGCTGAACCTTGAACTTATTTCTTTCGGGTTTCATCTCTAGCCTACCCCAACTTGCTTGGGAAAAAAAGCTATATTGTTGTTGTAAAGTCACAATATGAACAAGATCTGAACCTGACTATATCAATTGACTAAACCTAAATTCTCCAGCAAGTATCTGTTTTGCATAGCTCATTGATGAACACAGGTTGAATCAGAAAGTATCTTTAAGAAAAGTTACCTCTGTCATGAAACCATTCTTGCAATATCACGGGTGTTTTACTGTGATGAAAATACTACTGTTACAATACCAAATTAGCACTCTATATTTATCACAGTTCTGTAGGGTCTATAGTCAAATATTCAACTCCTAACGAACAATTGATCCATAGCAGATACAAATTACAGAGCATAGAAATTGTCATGGGTCAACTGACAGGCAAACCAAAAACATTGCCTGCATAGTGCATACCCACTAAGTTCCCGCATTTCATCACTTCCACTCTAGAAGTCAGTAGCTCTACATCTAGCTAGACATCCCCAAGCCTGCACGATTAACAGCCAGTACTATAGATGATGCACAGAGGTGTTTCTTCAGTAACAAGCTGCAAGTAGATACATTTAGCGCAAGCTATACAGAAAGAGTGACTGATTTGAAGTGCAGGGTTGCCCTCGAAATCATCCAACGTCCAGAGCTTCTCGGTCAGTGGCTCTAGGAGCTGCACGCCCACCACAAAGGCAAAGTTGCCAAGCACCCCAGCATCAGGCTCAAATGTCAGCCAATACCTTATCAAGAACCCACGCCGATTGACATACCTTGAACTGCGGCGTGCGGAAGTTGACGGCGACGCTTGTGGACTCCGACCTTGCGCACCCGAAGCCGCCAACTGCCCGCAGCCGGCGGCGAGGTGAGGGAGCTGCGTGGCGGCGGTGGCACGGCAGGTGGGGCGACGAGGAGGCCGGCCGCGAGGGAGGAGGGGACGACGAGATGCTCCATCAGTGAATCTATAGGGCTGCTACGATTTGGTCGAAGGAGAGGCCAGCCCGATCCGCCCTGAGAATCACCTCACGCGGGTGGACGGGAACCCCCTCGCGACGGAGGGTGGCGATGGATGGGTTGATGGCAGCAAGTGCTCCTTGCTCGAGCTGGTGGCGTGCCCATCTCCTGCAAGCTGTCGCCGGCACCGCGCGACCCGCCTCCTCGCGCGGGCGGATAGCGGTACCTCACTGCGGAGGGCGGCGGCGGCGGCGGACGGCCAACCTCGCGTTCTCGGCGGCAGATGAGGGAGGGTGCCGAGCACGCGGTTGGTGCGCGGCTGCACGTCGATCCGCGTGCGCCTCGCGAATGAGGGAGGAGAGGATGGAGAGAATCTGCGCAGGAGACGGAGAGTTGTGGGAGGGCGGCGGTATCCTAGATCGGAGCTCTGAAGGATGAGGGGGCTCGGCCCCCACAACTCAGGTAGGTTCCCGGCACGGAGGAGGGTTGGAGGAGAGGCCGCCGCGGGTAGCCACCGCGCCTGCCATTCCGCCCGCCGGCGCGAGGGCACGATGCGTCGATGGTGCAGCGGAGAGCCGGTGATCCGCACTTGTTAGGGAGGCCGGAGTCGGATGCGGCGAGGATGGCGGCGAGCGGCGTGCGCTGGGCGTGGGCGAGGACGCGATGGGCAAGCGGAGGTGAGGGTGAGCGCTGAGCGGAGGCGAGGGCGAGGGATGCGGCGGCGTGAGGGGAAGGGCGGGCGCGGGGTTGGCGATTGTGATGGATTGGTTGAGGTCTGATGATCGAACGGAGACGCTGGTCGCACGGGCGATCTGCAGCCGTCGGAGGCTTAACCAAGAGGGGACCACGGGGTGGCAGCCGAGATGTACACTAAAAAAAATATCACACTTAGCCTCTTTTTAGTAGTAGAGATAGAAAATTACAGTACAAATTTATTTCCATCAGATTGCTAGGCATGAAGGTAGCAGAGTCATCCATCTCATTTTCTAGAGACGGAGCCACCACTAGGGCGAGCTAGAGTGGCCGCCCTAGGTCCATCTGGGCAAGTTCCAGAGCATATCCCGTGTTCTCAACTCCGGCAAGGGGCTCGTGGCGCCCTCCTGGATGTGAGGACGACGGTCGATAGCGAGATTCAGATTGGGGCATTGGGGGAGAGAACTTCGTGACCTCGTGGGCTGTCCGGCCGAGTGAGCTGCGGCCTCTTCAGCGGTTCAGCCCAACCCAACGCCGCTTCTTCTTGCAGCTAGCCGCTGCCCACTTCGGCAGTTTGCCATCCGGCCCCGCCCGCAGCCCCCGCAGCCCCGCCTCGGCACCTCTTGCTTAAAATATGCATGATGCTGTTGTTAGCCAAAATTTTATCGTAGAGCTCCACTCTAGGTCATTTCCTGAGCTGGCTTGGCCACTGTCGTTTTCAATTGGCAGGTCAGAATTTGGTGGCCGTTTTAGGTCGCTGTAGTAGAGTACTATCCACCACGTATGTTTTATGATATGTCACAAATCAAAGTACTATAACAGTAGCCACTCTATATAAGAGTGTCGTTTACGAAGAAATAATGAATCATCTTGCAGTCATGTACCGTACAGAATCTTCATTTTTCATATTAGAAGATCAGGGTCATGCACGTATGATATTATTATTTACTAAAAGGAACTATAACTAATCAAAGTCTATAAACTTTCAGACATATAGATGTGAAATACAAATATCAGCATCTGCCCCATGGTACATTTACATATCTAGAAAAGAAAAATGGTGCATGATTACGCTGACATTTTGGGTGACATAAAAGATCCGGAGCATGCTTAAGAGAGTATGCCTCAAAATATCATTATATATTCTTCTTCCCAGTGAAAAGTACTTGACATTATTAACTTTTTGTCAGGGCACCCTTAGTGACAGAGGCTTGTTTTGCGACATCCATTGGGTAACGATGGATGCAGTTTGCCCATGCAGAGTCAGCACTACGAGCTGGTAGAATGCACTTCCACACAGCGCTGTTGCACTTGTATCCAGAACCAAACCCAATCATCCAAACTCGATCCCCCTTCCGCATCTGCTGCTTGGCCTCACAATACGCCATCTCATACCACAGCGAGCTGCTCGATGTGTTTCCAAATCGATGCAGTGTCATCCTCGATGGCTCAACCTGCTCGTCGGACAGATTGAGGCTGCGTTGGACTGCATCGATCACGGCTCTCCCACCGGCATGTATGCAGAAATGCTCAACTGCCAAGCCGAAATTAGGAACATACTGCTTTGTTCTTGCACTTTTCTTGATGAACACCTTTTGCACAACGAAGGAGAGAAAAAATGAGAGCTGCTCAGAGATTGGGAGCAAAACTGGCGCAGTTGTGGTGATGTTGGCTCTGAGTGCCTCGCCGGCGACTGCCACAAGGTCCTTCGACAAGTTAAGTCCTAGGAGACCCTCGTCGTCTTCCTCCTGGAAAACACAATGGTATGCACTATCCTGGGCAGCTGTGGATTCTCTCACAATGTGCGTAAGCTCAAATCGAGCATTGTCCCTTGAGGTCGAGAGTAGCGCGGCAACGCCTCCCATCCGGAACAACACGTTGGTCAGCTGCATCGATCGCTTCTTCCCTGCATAGAAGTTGCCAGTCATGAGCTCCGTGGATACCACCAGCGCATGTGCACCGTAGGGCATGGTCTGCAAGAGGTTTCTTGCTAGACCAACTGCGATCAATCCTGCACTGCACCCCATCCCAGATAGCTGCATATTGTGGATATCACTACGAAGCTTGTATCTGTTTGCGATCATGTCGGTCATGGATGGTACCATTGTGCTGCTGCTGCAATTGGCAATCAGTATGTCGATATTGTTAGGCATGACGGGTGTCTTGGCAAACAGATCATCAATGACTGCGAAGATGATCATCTCTGCCTCCTCACGAGCTAACCTTAATCTATGAGCCTGGGGGAGAAAATTATTTACAGATGGGAGGCTAGTCTCATTGCCAAGGCCAGAGCGTCTAAAAACCTTTGTTAGGAAGGAAATGGTATCATCATCAAAGAAAAAGCTGAAGCGATGAGTCTCAGCCCAGGAGGCTGGGTCGACGTGGAAGTTCGAGCTAGGCCCAAAGCAAGCATAGTCAACAAGGTATACAGTGCTTGGACGTTGGATAAGATACTTGATGGTTACTACGGTTATGATCAGTAAGAAAGCCCAAAGTTGGTAGATGGGTGGGGTGGTAGTGGACCAGCTGGTGAGTAGCCAGTATTGGCAAATCTGTGTGACCTTGAGGATCATGGCAGTTGTGATTATCATGGTGGCAGCAAAGACGATGCAATTGTTCACAAGCTGGTTGAGATAGCATGCGACCTTGTATTGTTCAAGCTCACTATATTTGCGAATGAAGTATGGAAGACAGGCCGGGGTGGGGGGTCTTTAAAGCTGCCGCTAGATAGTACACATTCCTACCATGCAAAAAACATGATCCGATCAAAAGAAATTTCCATAATACCATATATATGATGGTGGTTCTTCCTTCACTACAAGGCTGCAAACATTTCCCCACAACTTATTTTGCAAGTGTTTTAAATCTTTTGTTTATTTTGATAATGACTAGCTACTATTTGTCGGTAATAAGTTTACTAGTAGTTACATTGTTGATGATTTGATAAAACTATTAGGGAATATGAAAATTATACTAGAACTGTTGGCCACTCGACAGAAAAAAGGCACTACAACTTTTGGCAACTCATACAAAACTGTCAGGAATCTTGTGGTGCTTCTAATTTTTGTAGTTTTTTTGTTAGCAAACAGTTTGGCAAGCTGTCAGTGTTGTTAGTTGGAACAGTTCTAATATTTTGAAACTGGAATGACGAGTGCATTTCAGTGTTGTTAGTTGGAAGTGGAACACTTTGGCCCAATCAGCGCGAAGATAACAATTGTTGCTGTGCGTCAAATAAAGGCTGCGCTTGTTTTCCTTGATACTACTACAAAACATATCGCCACAGTTCGTCATCCTTTGCCAATAAGAATCCTTCGATTTCATAAAAAAAAAGAATCCTTCAAATATAAGAGTTGCTTCTTACTCATTCTCCCCGTGTTTGGATTTTCCAGGGCGAAACGTTAATAGTTATATAAGAGTTGAAATTTGGCATTTGAACAAATGATGCAAGTTTATTTTATATCTGAAAGGACTAGGCCTATGTCACTACTAGGAAACAGAGGAGACTCTCATGGGGATAGCTATTAATAACCAAGTGACCAATTTAAGACTTCCCTTTGCACAGCTATAAGCTCTTCATGCGCTTGCACATGTGACCTGCATTTTCTTGAACGCATATCGAATGCATTGTTCTGAGCTTCCGATCGATGTGCCATTCATTGTAGCCTATAGCCCATGAACGAATCTAGAAATGAAGGGAGCAGTTCAGTGTTGTTAGTTGGAACACTTTGGTCCCATCAGCGAAAAAAAAACATGGTCACTATACAAGACTCATCCAACGGGTCGCCTCATCTGTTCGTTATACAAAACATTTTCCATACTATTCGTAGAGGTGTTTGTCCCTTGTTTGAAACCATATATACTGTCTTTTTCTCAATACCTTGCTGTCTTGACACCGCACAGGATTGAATCGAAGTACAGAATATGATATCAAGTGGACTACAGGGCATTAGGTGCCAATGCCAATGCAAATTACTCTCATTTATTGTATGAAATGCCATAATTAAATATTTGAGGTGATTTGGGCGTCTGACAGCTGGGAAGATGCATGTGATTGTAATGGTTTATCCCTAGTACATAGATCTTCTTTTATCCTGGTTAATAAGAGGTTTTAGTCCCGGTTCCTTGACCGAGACTACGGATCCGGAACTAAGGTTGTGTTTGATTGGGCTTGGGTTTTTCAACCTGCTTTTGTTAAAGCCAACCAAATGGTCCAAAAGCTATAGAAGATTTTACCTTAAACAACTTTTCCTGCATTACAAATCTGGTTCCCCTACTTGTTATCAAAGAAATGACCCACCTGCTACTTGTTATGAAAGAAAACTAACTTTCTCTCATCTCGTCGCGGCCTCTTCTTCCCCGGCGTGAGTGTAGCTCCGCTGCAGGAGCGGACGCGCGGTCCCAACCCGGTGCAGGAAGCTTTGCCTGCCACCATGGGGAAGTTGAGGGACCGAAACTGGCGACCAGAGGGGGGTGAATGGGAGCCGATCAAAATTTCTTTCGAAATCTGAAACGTCAGCCTATGTCCCAAAATCACCGCAAGCCCTCGAATCTAGATCAGCGAGAATAACTATGGACAAGCTATCTCGAAGCAGAAGACCCAGGTCGTAGCGCGGAAGCAAAGCGAGTCGAAATGCAGAACTGGACTGCAGAGACCGGTCAGACCGGTTGCACAGACCGGTCAGACTGGTCGGGCTGGGAATTCAAATTCCAGACCGGTCAGACCGGTTACTCAGACCGGTCAGACCGGTCGCTCCCAGACAGCCCGCCAACAAAGCTCCAAATGTCAAATCTCGAGCAAACGAAGTCCAAATCCAACGAAACTTGAAGGAAAGCTTCGTAACTACCCCGTGAACATATCGCCAAAAGATCTCACCCAAAAGATTCACGGATCGAGAGAAATCGAGGAAAGATCAAAGAGGATTGGGGTTTTCTCAAGAACACAAAATCGCCAATTCGTGAGAACTCATGATTCCAGGGGGTTTGGCACTAGGCTATATGCATAGGAATCGTTCCAAAGAGTTCATCAAACCACGAAATCAAGGGTTGTTCTCCTCCAAACAAAGAACACACTAAAAGAGGAGAATTGAACCCAAAACGCAAGAGAGAAGGGGAGGACGAGATGCTCAGCATACACAAGTGAATTGCAAACAAATTTCATCCATTAATTCTCAGAGGAATTCATCTATACAACAGCTAGAGCCATCCGCCCATCATCCACCCACTAGATTGAAGAGAATAGCTATAATCTAAACTCTCTTTGCGTTGGAGTCCTTGGCCCTAACCTAGAGCAGGGGCAGGGAGAAGGAAAAACACAGAGAAAACAAAAGACTCAAGAGACTCAACCAGCCACGGGCTGGTGGGGGGTATTTATACCCGGCTGCTGCGGCCAGACCGGTCAGACCGGTCCAGGGGACCGGTCAGACTGGTCGGGTCAGCAGCACCCTGCTGTACAGCCTCGATCGACGGCGGAGCTTCTTTCTTCGACTCGAAGTCTTTGCTGTGATGCCGCCACGTTGACGAAGATCCGGTCCACGGTTTTGGAGGGTCCGTGAAACCCGGGTAGGTGGCCGGTTTTGAGAAAATCGCCAAAACCTCACGCGCGGGAAGATTCCCGCCTCCACGCCGTGGCCCCAGACGCCGTTCCCGCCTCGGCCTTTTGACGGCCCTAGACGCCGCCCGACGCCCGTCGCCTCCGTCAGTCCCGAGATCGACGCCCGTGCCTCCACGACTTGGCGTCTTCAACCGCCGTCCGCCTCCTTGGTTTTGTGGCGCAAACCAAGAAACCCGCCTTCCGTTGCCGCTTGCGCCCTCGATCCAGGAGTGGACGCCACAGCTGCCACCCGGTCCGAGCTCCGGTCCCGGCTGCCCTTCACCGCCGTCCACCGCACGGTCCATCGGCCACAGCACCTCCACGGCAGCTCCCCTTCGACACTTGACGCCCGTGTACCTGCAATCAAAAGACCAAGCGCACGATCACACCGCACAGTTGACAATTCACTCATCACAGGCAGAGTAGAGTACTCACATTCCTCAATCTCCCCCTTGATGAGTGCATTGTCAACACACCACAAACGAACCAAGAGAAGTGAAACCAGAGAAGAACAAAGAAGCACGAAAGAGAAGAACTCAAGCAAGTGACGAAAAGCTCAGAAAGTCAAGAATAGTCACTTACTCAAGCAAAGATCGATCCCCTAAGACAAGGGCAAGGGCTCGACGCAATCGATCAAAAGCCAAAACATGACTCCTCAAAGACAGAGGTAACGCTCGACGCAGTCATGCAAGAAGCAGAGGGAAAACGAGGAAACCAGGAGCCAAAACCAAAGCAGAAACTCCCCAAGCAAAATTTTTCCCTCTCACAAGTGCAACTCTCCCAAAATGATGCACTCTCAAAGCCCTGTGCACAACAAGTTTTTCAAAAATCAAACAAGTCTCCCCCTTGTTCGATCACTTCTCCCAAAATTCTCCCCCTTGTTGGCACATGCACACATAAAGTCGAAAAAGACCTAAAGCTCCCCCTAAAGCTGAAACTCCCCCTGAACAGATGCTATGCAATGAATGCAATGCAGGAGGTGTAAGTGAAAGCATTCAGGGATACAAGGATATGAGTAACATCTAGTCACAAGCACTTGTGCATCCATAAACAGGACCTGCATCTAGCTCAACAGGGTATATCAAATCAGTCTAGAGCTAGGCAAGTTCAGGTTTAGGAGAAATAAAGACATCACCCATGATCTAGCACTAACAAGTAGGGAATAGAAAGCAGTGCTAATCATACTCATACAAGGTGATCCAAACCAGCCAAAGCATGTTGCACACATTCATTTTTCAACCAAATTTATATCAAGCAGTTCTTAATGCCAGGGGTTGAAAGCTTGTCATGCTTTACTTAGCAACGAGGCCAAGCCTATGCCAAGAGACAATCAGAAGCTTAAGGCACTCGTTTCAGTAATGCACAGCTTTGCTCGGGTTCTCACAAGTGCAAAGTGAGCCGTCCCGAAAGCTCGATTAGTGCGACAAGCAATCCCACCTAGATCTTTTCAATCCATTTCAAGAATAGTTCAAGCAAATTTATCAGATTTAGATCATTTCAAGTACGAATTGCTGAACGAAAAGCCACACTAGCATGAATAAAATAGCAAAGCATATCAACACGCCCTAACATACTAGTAGCCAAGACAGGGTGATCATGTTTTCAGATTTTCAAATCAAAATAGCTTAACTTAGATGATGTCATATACACAATGGAGCAAGCTATACATGATCAAGTTTATCAACTCACACTAGCAGGCACTAGAATATCATAGTAATGTATACAAGAATGCTAGTGCGAGTGAAACAATGCAAAATGCAAACATGTACAATGCATATGCACAATTCAACTACCAAACCTAGAAAACCAAGAGAAGCAAAACAAAGACCTACCAAGCTAACCAAAACAAAAGTCAGCGATCAAAAGGGGTAACAAACCCCAAGCTCCCCTCGCAAGCGAGCAAATGTGTCCTGCTCTAGCGGTTTGGTGAGGATATCTGCGGTTTGCCTCTCTGAAGGGACATGGATCATGTCTATGAGTCCTCTCTCATGATTGTCTCGCAGGAAATGGAATCGGATGTCTATGTGCTTGGTTCTGGAGTGTTGGACAGGGTTCTTTGCAATGCTAATGGCTGACATGTTGTCTACAAAGATGGGAACCCTAACGAAACTCAAGCCATAATCCTGCAAGGTTTGTTTCATCCAAAGTATCTGGGAGCAGCAGCTAGCAGCGGCAACATACTCAGCTTCTGTGGAAGAAAGCGCTACGCTAGCCTGCTTGCGAGAGGACCAAGACACCAAAGATGTACCAAGAAATTGGCAAGTGTCGGATGTTGACTTGCGATCCAACCGACACCCACCGAAATCGGCATCAGAAAAACCCACCAAAACCAGAGAAGAATCCGCAGAATACCAAAGACCAAATTCAAGGGTGAATTTCAGATACCTGAAGATGCGTTTCACCACCTGCCTGTGGGAGGTATACCGCGCGCAGAGGCAGACGCCGAGCTGGATGTCCAGTCGCGTCGCCGTCAGGTACAGGAGAGAGCCGATCATGCTCCTGTACTCCTTCTGGTCCACCGCCTCGCCGTCCAAGTCCTCATCAAGCGCCGTCGAAGTGCTGATCAGAGTCGGCTGAGGAGACAAGTCGCTCATGTCAAACTTCCGCAGCAAGTCCCTGGTGTACTTGGCTTGATGGACGAACGTGCCCTAAGGAGTTTGCTTGATCTGTAGCCCGAGGAAGAACTACAGCTCACCCATCATGCTCATCTCGAACTCCCTGGACATCTGCTCAGAAAACTTGGAGACAAGAGCGTGAGAAGAGCCACCAAAGATAATATCATCCACGTATATCTGAACTAATAGAAAGTCACTGCCAGACCGCATAAGGAACAAAGTTTTATCAACACATCCCATTTTAAAGCCCTGAGCCAGCAAAAAGGTTTTCAATCTATCATACCAAGCTCTAGGTGCCTGTTTCAAACCGTAAAGAGCTTTTTGAAGTTTATAAACACGATTTGGAAACTTGGGATTTTCGAAACCAGGGGGTTACTTCACATAAACTTCTTCTTCGATAAAATCATTCAAGAAGGCAGATTTCACATCCATTTGGAAAAACTTAAAACCCTTGGAAGAAGCAAATGCAAGAAAGGTTCGAATAGTTTCCAAACGAGCAACAGGGGCAAAAGTTTCCTCAAAATCAATACCCTCTTTTTGGCAAAACTCCTGGGCAATAAGACGAGCCTTATTTCGAACAACCAAACCATCCTCACCCTGCTTGTTTTTGAAAACCCACTTCGTTCCGATGGGATTACAAGCAGGTGGAGGCTCGACTAAAACCCAAACTTGGTTTCTTTCAAAATTTTCAAGTTCCTCATGCATGACATTGACCCAATTAGAATCAGAAAGAGCGTGTCCAATATCTTTGGGCTCAAAAGAGGCAACAAACGCTGAATGAGCAAAGCCAGCGATACTTGTTACCTTGGACCTGGTGACTCGCTCGTTGAGATCACCTAGCATCTGTTGAGGTGGATGGCGACGCTGAATGTGTCGCGGTGCTTTCCATGTCAAAGTCGCCTCCTCCTCAACCAAAGCTGGTGCCTCCTCAGGTGCAGCTGGTGAAGCCTGAGTCACCTCCTCGATCAGCCCCCGGGAAGTAGACGTAGTCGGATCGGGGCCGTCGTCATAGTCCGAGCTCGTGGCAGAGACGGCTGGGTCCACAGCACGCGTGGTAGCCTCAGTCTCGCCATCTGCAGCTTCTTCCTCCTCATATTCAAAGATGGAGGTGCCGAGCTCATCATCTCCTCAACTTCAAATACAGAAGAATTGCATGGTGCAGTCTCGTCGAAAGTGACTTCACAAGTCTCTCTGACGATGTTAGTATCAATAATTAGCACACGGTACGCTCTAGAGTGAGAAGCATAACCGAGAAAAACACCGTCAGACGAGCGAGACTCAAATTTATCAAGATTTCCATCTTTCAGCATAAAGCACCGGCAACCGAAAACTCTGAGATGGTCAACACGGGGCTGGCGTCCAAACCGCAACTCATAAGAAGTCCTGTGCATGAAAGCACACAAGAAAATGCGGTTGGACACGTAACATGCGGTGTTAACCGCCTCAGCCCAGTATTTGCGAGGAGTCCTATGGTCATCGAGCATCGTCCTCGCCATCTCAACCAGCGTCCGATTCTTCCGCTCTACAACTCCATTCTGCTGTGGAGTGCAGGGAGAAGAATATTGGTGTTCAAGCCCTTGATCACTGCAAAAGGCGTCAAAACGAGCATTTTTGAATTCTGTGCCATTATCACTGCGAATCGCTCTCATGGCCTGGGGTAGCTCGTTTTTCAACCTCAAGATCAAGTCTCGAACAAACTCGAAAGCCTCATCCTTGGTTCTCATGAAAAAAACCCAAGAATAGCGAGAAAAATCGTCCACGATCACAAGAACGTACCACTTCCCACCAACAGACATCACCCTAGGAGGACCAACTGTGTCCATGTGTAGCAACTCTCCAGGGTGAGCAGTCATCACCTGATTAACAGGTGGATGTGAAGTAGCAATCATCTTACCGTGACGACACGGATGGCAAACAAGGTCCTTTTCAAACTTCAATTTGGGCAATCCTCGGATCAGGCCAAGTGAGCTCAATCTCGACAACAAATCGAAACTCAAATGTCCAAGTCTCCTATGCCACTTCCACAAATCAGAAGAAGGACCAGCCATCAAGCAACGAGAAGGGCCAAGAGGAGTTCTAGAGAAATCAACCAAGAAAACCCGATCGCGAGGTGTAATCCGGCAAACCAAATCTCCTCTGGAATCCAAAACACGCGAGCAACCCTCCTTGAAGCGAACCTCAAACCCCTCATCAAGAAGTTGCGAAACAGAGAGCAAAATAAAGCCAAGATTCGAAACCAAAGCAACTTCTCTCAGGGTAAAGCGATCAGAAACTCGAACAGCGCCAAGTCCATGTACCTTTCCTCTTCCATTATCCCCGAACACAATGTACTCCTTTGAGCGCATCGGGGTGAGGCTGGAGAACCATCTGTCATTTCCGGTCATGTGGCGCGAACAACCGGAGTCCATGATCCACCTGTTCTCCAAGCCTCCGACATGCACATCAGTAGTGAGACAAATGGTGAGTAAATGTCTCAACACTGGGGTTAGCAAAGTGAGAAGCAAACCAGTGTCGAGCCATTTGCTCTACAGAAGGGTTAGCAAAACCAGACAAAGCGTATCCCCCGTCCCGTCTACTGCGTGACTGACGAACACCACCGCGAGGAAAACGTGGAGCCTCAAAACCTCCTCCAAAGCCTCGGTCCCGTGGTCCATAGCCGTACTGAAAACGACCAGGAGCACGGCCGGCAAAGCGACCACCCGCTGGAGCACGGTAACCATCACCGTCTCCCTGACCTCCACCTACACGGCGCGCCCTAGCATCTTGCCTACCACCACGCCGAGAAAGACCATGCACCCGAGCAGAGTACATGTCCGCGTTCCGTCTCTCCTGCTCTCTCCTCACAGCCCGCTTCCTCCTAAAGCAAAACTCCTCCAGGTGACCTTCCCTGTCACAGAACTCGCAGTGGTACCTCACCTCACGCTTGAGAGGTGGAGGCCTAGCCTGCGGACGGGGAGGAGCAGCCCTCTTCTTCTGGGCAACCTGGGCTGCGACAGCAGGGAGCGTGTCGAGGGAATTCCTCAGCTCATTGGGCTTGGGAACCCAAACCTGCTTCTGCGTAGGTGCTTTCGGTGGTTCTTTAAACACACCATCCGCGGGGTCAACAAGCGAAGGCTGCGTGCTCGTGCTAGCAGTGTTTCCAGCAGCCTTGCCAATTTTACCATACAACCTGTCAAAGTCTGACTTCGTGTATGTGTAACCGACCCCAAACCCATCACCACGCTTGAACTGCTTAATCATCATGCCCAACTGCGGCTCACTGCTAGAAACCCAACTCAGAATCGCCCTAATGTATGTGTTCTCATTCTCCAGGTTGGCTTTCTCTACCGCAAGATTATCCAATCAGAGATCAAACCAGGGCAAATAGAGCAGTCAATAGGTGGGCTAGACTCTACGACCTTAGTCTTTCCAAAAGACTTGATCAAAGTGTTCTTCTCCTCTAGCTCCGACCTAAGCGTGGGACAAAGCTTACAAGCGCCAAGCAAAGCAGGCCTAGATCTAAGCTCCTCTAGTTCACAAACAACAGTAGCAAACTTGGATTGCAAAGAAGCTAGATCAGACTTGAAGATAGGACACTCATCGCATTCAAGCACATCACTAACAATGGGAGCGTCCTTGACAAGTTCAAGCTCATGCTTGGCCTTGGCTAGCTCGTGAGACACGTCAGAAAGCGAAGTCTTAGCAACATCTAAGTTCGCGACGTTCTCATCATGCTTGGCACGGAGAGCAACAAGATCATTCATGTGAGATATGCAGCCAGCGCACTCATCCTCACTAGATTTCTCCCGAGCACAAGCCAGCTCAGCCCTAAGCTTTCTACGCTCTCTAGCTGCTTCCTTAAGTAGCCTCTTCTGGTTGTCGAGAGCGGCGTACAACTCTCTAACCTCTGTATCAAGCAGGTCGATCGTGGAGTTTACCACTGAATCGCTCTCGGATCCAGGAGAAGAGCCGGAGTGCGTTGGTGTAGCATGTCCACCTGAAGACGCACGAGCACCATCGGCTTCGCCAGCCATGGTGCAGAAGCTCTTGCGCCGACCGGCCAAGCAAAGGCCGATGAAGCCGGTGGCTTCCTTGTCCCGCTTCTTCTTCTTCTTCTTCTTGTCGTCGTCGTCGGAGGTCGGTGAAGAAGAGCGGTCGGTGTCGGAGCTCTTGTCGAGGTCGCTGAGCTGCGCCAGGAAGGCCTTCTCCCGCTTCTTGGCCTTGTACTGGAAGCGCTTCTTGAGTGACTCCTTGTCGAAGCGTCCTCCCCGGTCACGACTGCGGTGCTTTTGGCGCCGACGCTCCTTGTTGGAGCCTCCCTCGTCGCGGTCGCGGTGGCGGTAGTAGTCGAAGGTGTTGTTCTGGCCACCGCCGGACTTCTTGGGGCAATCGGCGATGAAGTGGTTCAGATCGCCGCAGTTGTAGCACCCGGGGTTCTTCTTCCTCTGCCTGTTGTGGTAGACGCGCTGGAACTTACTGATGAGGAGGCACAAGTCGTCGTCGCCCAGCGTCTCCAGCTGCTTATCTGAAACAGAAGGAAAAGAGGCAAGAGAAAAGCCAAGAGCAGAGTTAGCGTTAGAGCTCGATCCACCTGTGCCAGTCACAAGAGCGACGCTCTTGGAAGGAGGGGCACCATTGAGCTTGGCTCGTGTCTGGTTATCCACCTCCGTGGCCTGGAGCTTGCTGAAAAGCTCGTTCACGGTCAGTCTCATAGCCTGCAGACTCAATGATCGTGTTCACCTTGAGATCCCAAACAGAGCGGTCAAGTGCGTAGAGCAACTTGAGAGCCTTCTCGTGCTCTGTGTACTCAAGGGCACCAGCAGATCTGTTCGCATTGACTTTATTCACAATCGACTGAAAATGACTGAACATCAAGTCAATGCTCTCACCCGGCTCCTGTGTGAAGTTCTCGTACTCACGCCGGTGAGTCTCGAACAGTCTGGCCTTCACCTGAGGTGTACCCTCGTGGTAGTTCTCAAGGCACGTCCAAATTTAATGGGCTTCCTGAAAACCCTGGACGCGTGAGAACTCCGCACGAGAAATGCCAGCGAACAAGGCATTGACGGCCTTGGCGTTAGCCTCGTGCTGGGTCAACTGGAGAGGTGTGGTCCGAACAGCAAGCACCTCATAAAGCTGGTTCGTGGTAATTTCCCAGACATCGGCTCCCATGCTCTGCAGGAAGGCTCTCATGCGAACCTTCCAGTAAGCATAATCCTCGCCGGAAAACACCAGGATCCTACCAAGACTCGCCATGGTCGCCGAGTGGTTTTCGAACCGGTTAAGGTACTGAAAACCTCAACCGAGCTCTGATACCAATTGAGGGACCGAAACTGGCGACCAGAGGGGGGAGGTGAATGAGAGCCGATCAAAATTTCTTTCGAAATCTGAAACGTCAGCCTATGTCCCAAAATCACCGCAAGCCCTTGAACCTAGATCAGCGAGAATAGCTATGGACAAGATATCTCGAAGCAGAAGACCCAGGTCGTAGCGCGGAAGCAAAGCGAGTCGAAACGCAGAACTGGACAGCAGAGACCGGTCAGACCGGTTGCACAGACCGGTTACTCAGACCGGTCAGACCGGTCGCTCCCAGACAGCCCGCCAACAAAGCTCCAAATGTCAAATCTCGAGCAAACGAAGTCCAAATCCAACAAAACTTAGAGGAAAGCTTCGTAACTACCCCGTGAACATATCCCCAAAAGTTCTCACCCAAAAGATTCACGGATCGAGAGAAATCGAGGAAAGATCAAAGAGGATTGGGGTTTTCTCAAGAACACAAAATCGCCAATTCGTGAGAACTCATGATTCCAGGGGGTCTGGCACTAGGCTATATGCATAGGAATCGTTCCAAAGAGTTCATCAAACCACGAAATCAAGGGTTGTTCTTCTCCAAACAAAGAACACACTAAAAGAGGAGAATTGAACCCAAAATGCAAGAGAGGAGGAGAGGACGAGATGCTCAGCACACACAAGTGAATTGCAAACAAATTTCATCCATTAATTCTCAGAGGAATTCATCTATACAACAGCTATAGCCATCCGCCCATCATCCACCCACTAGATTGAAGAGAATAGCTATAATCTAAACTCTCTTTGCGTTGGAGTCCTTGGCCCTAACCTAGAACAGGGACAGGGAGAAGGAAAAACACAGAGAAAACAAAAGACTCAAGAGACTCAACCAGCCACAGGCTGGTGGGGGGTATTTATACCCGGCTGCTGCGGCCAGACTGGTCAGACTGGTCCAGGGGACCGGTCAGACTGATCGGGTCAGCAGCACCCTGCTGTACAGCCTCGATCGACGGTGGAGCTTCTTTCTTCGACTCGAAGTCTTTGCTGTGATGCCGCCATGTCGACGAAGATCCGGTCCGCGGTTTTGGAGAGTCCGCGAAACCCGAGTAGGTGGCCGGTTTTGAGAAAATCGCCAAAACCTCACGCGCGGGAAGATTCCCGCCTCCACGCCGTGGCCCTAGACGCCGTTCCCGCCTCGGCCTTTTGACTGTCCTAGACGCCGCCCGACGCCCATCGCCTCCGTCAGTCCCGAGATCGACGCCCGTGCCTCCACGACTTGGCGTCTTCAACCGCCGTCCGCCTCCTTGGTTTTGTGGCGCAAACCAAGAAACCCGCCTTCCATCGCCGCTTGCGCTCTCGATCCAGGAGTGGACGCCACAGCTGCCGCCCGGTCCGAGCTCCGGTCCCGGCTGCCCTTCACCGCCGTCCACCGCACGGTCCATCAGCCACAGCACCTCCACGGCAGCTCCCCGTCGACACTCGACGCCCGTGTACCTGCAATCAAAAGACCAAGCGCACGATCACACCGCACAGTTGACAATTCACTCATCACAGGCAGGGTAGAGTACTCACATTCCTCAGATGTCCCAGTAGTTGTCGCAAACCAAGGCCGGGTCCTGACCGGAGGCACCCTGGAGGACGCGGCCCTGCTCCAGCGAGGACGCCGCTCGGCCACGGGGGCGGGCGCGCGGCCCCAGCCTCGGCGTGGGCGCCACTCCATCGCTGGAACAAGCGGCCCTGCTCCGACACGCAGCCCCAACCTCGGTGCGGGCGCCGCTCCACATTGGGAGTGAGCAGCCCTGCTCCAGTGAGGGTGCGGCTCCGGTGTGCGGCCCCAGTCTCGGCGAGGATAGGGTGAAGTTATAGCTCCCGGGTGCCGATGCACCCACAGAAAAATATGAAAGAAGTGATAGAATCTATTTTTTTCACTATATATATATGCTCCACGTCAGCTCAATCCGATGCACCCACAAGACAAGTGCACCCCCTATGATCCTTTGATTTGCTCTAACTTCGCTACAGCTCCGGCGATCCTCGACAGCTAGCCCTATCCCACTCCGGAGACCTATACCGGTCCGCAGGGCGCGATGCGGATGGCTATGCCTGGGGTGCTGCGGCCTGACTGCAGCGTTGCGCTCGGGTGGCGCATGAGCCAGCGATAAGGGGTGTGCCTATCCCGCGGCGCCTAGTGTGGTGGCGAGGAGGGGGGTGTGGTGCGGCGGCGAGCGGGCCTTGGTGCATTGCTGAGCGGCGCACGAGCCAACGCCGAGTGGCGGTCATCTCCTTCCTCAAAATCCTTAGCTGGATCTAAAGTTTGGTGTTCTTCATCCTGCTCATAAGCTTCAGTAATGTTCTCATTTGTCAACTCTTCCGCATTAGTTGCAAGGGAAGTAGCTAAAGACTGCAATTTGTCATTTGTTTTGAAAAACTGCAATGATGAAGCCCACACTACTACATAAAGCATTTGTAGGGGCGGTTAAAATGAGATTTTTAGAAACATAACATCTACAGGGGCGGGTAACATACCCGCCCCTAAAAATCATTATGCAGGAGCGGTCATGCCCTCACCCGCCCCTACAAATCGACCCGCCCCCTATAGATTGAATAAAAAATTAAAAAAAGTCGATGGGGTCGGAGCCGTGTCGTCCCGCGCTACGGCCCGTGCCGCCGCTGCTCCGGGCTGCCGCTCCTCACATTGCAGCCCGCGCCGCTGCTGCTTCAAGTCGCCGGCTGTGCGCAGCCGGCTTCGCGCCTTCCGTAGGCCAAGAATCTCCTTCTGTAGGCCCTCTTGTCGTCGTTGCTGACGTCGCAAAGCGTGGTGGACGACTGGCTAGTGAAGGCACGCCGTTGTTCTTGAGGGGTAGGATCCTGCCTTTGGAGAAGAGCTGGTCCGCGGCCATCATGGGATAGGGTAGCTGCCCACCGAGAACTCGAAGTTGAGGTCCTCCTCCTCGGACCGCAGGCTCATCGTTCGGTTCTGCACCAACAGCGGCGGCTCGATGGTGAAGTTGCACTACGCTTGGTGCTCGTGCTCCGCCATCGCTGCACGCTCATGTCCTTCGACCCCACGCCGGGCGCTCGCACCACCATCACAGGCCCCGCGTCGGGCGCTCGATACACCGCCCCCGTGCACTCGTGCTGCCGCCGCAGGGGAGAGGAGGAGGGAAGCAGAGGGGGTGACAGAAGAGGGAGAGAGAGAGATAGAGAGAGAGAGAGAGAGAGAGAGAGTGACGGAAGAGATAAGGAAAAAGAGTGGGTTAATGCATGCGTGGAACTTTTTAAGCTATTTCGACACTGGTAGGATCATCTTCTTCGCTTGATAGGTATTGGCGGGCACCTTGTTACCCTCTGGGTATGTGTCAGCAAGCATACGAAATAAGTCGTTGAAGCTAGTGTCGGACCACCCATGGCGCGACTTCAGCATCAACTATTGGAGGTTAAAATGCAACGCTGTTCAATGCTTTGGATTGTCCTTATATAGCGGATCAATTGTCGCCTGCTTCATCTCCTTGAAATTCTCCGGCCACTTCGAATTCCCAAACAGAACATCATCTTGGTCCATACGGTTAGCATGGTTTTTAAAAATCTCTGCATCTTCGGGCTCCAGCAAATCACCCTGCTCATCACCATGCCCATCACCATCATTGCACGCCATATCTTGGAGAAGTTCATCAATGTTGATGTAATCGCGATTCGCACTGTTGCTGCCCGTTGTTACTGTTGATGACGAGGGTTGTTGTCCTCTTTCATTCACCATCGAGGTCATCGACGAGTTTCGTTCAGATGCACCGATGACACTTGGATCTCCTTCGTCGTGAAACATTAAGACGGTGTAATCTTTGATAAAACCACGCCGGATCAAGTGAGATTGCACCACGATATCTTTCTGGAGATGTTTATTCTGACAGCTATTGCACGGACAAATCGTGCGCTCCCAACCCAGACTCACACGATGCTTTTTCAAAGCGGCAATAAATTTTCTCACATGATGAAGGAAAGTCATATCGTTGCCAACCTGCGCTAACTTGTACATCCACTCTTCTCGAGACCTTGCACACACGCACAACAAGAAATTAAAGTCATTTGGTGAGGAAAAAAAAGTTTATTTTGTGAATTGCGGAGTGTCCTGAAATGCGGTCTGTTTTTCAATAAATGGATGGATGTTTTTGCAAAAAATCTAAAATTCGAACGATCTGATCGATGGTTTTCGAGAAACTAAAGTCATATAAGCAGATCAATATAAGAAAAAAATGCATCCGAGTAGCTCCAGATCCGGTTTTCTCTCTCCTCTATTTATATCTAGATCTAGATCTAGAAAAATGCACCTAAATCATGTAAAAGAGAGAAGAAGAGAGTTGGAGAGTAAGAAATCAACCTCTTGCGGTGCCCCCCTTCATCAAATCCAAGGGTAAAACATCCCCCTCTAAAATGGCCAATTTATGTGTTTTGAGCTCAAAACACGAAAAAATAGAGGAGGAGCAGCGGGGAAAAAGAAGGGGGTTGGGCTATTATATATAGGAAACTTAACCGAAGTGGACAACCTTACGAAACCGCCTTGGTTAATCGCTATTAACTGAGGCGGTTGTTTTAAGATGTGCCGCCTAAGTTAATCCCTTAACCTAGGTGGTCGGCATAAACCGACCGCCTCGGTTAATACATGGTTATCTGAGGCGATTGTGTAAGGTTGCCCGCCTCGCTTAATCGATTAACCGAGGTGGTTGTATGGACGGTGGGCCGGTAATGGTTAATCGAGGCGGGCCACCAGCCCGCCCGCCTCCGAGGCCATTTTAAAAGGTCACGATTAATGTTTTTTTGTAGTAGTGCGCTCGTGCCCTTGCTGCCGTTGACATCGATTTTTTAACCCCCGCCCCTGCCGCTTCCTGCATTCAAACTTTGCTGGGCAGGTCATAAGATGATCCACCCCTACAAATGCTATTTTTAGGGGTGGATCACCCCATCACCTGCCCCTGAAGATGGACCCATTTTCAGGGGTGGGTGATGGGGTAGTGCTCCTAAAAATGCATTTTTATGGACGGTTCAGCTACTATAGTAACCTCGCTTTTTTTTTTGTAGAAACGGGTTATTTTTTATCCGCCCCTAAAAAAAGAGCTGTTACTACAAATTGTTTTTGTAGTAGTGATGTAGATTGGTTTCTTCTCGTAATTGATGGTTTGGCACAAATAATGGTAGAAACAAACCTGAAATATACTACATAGAAATAAAGTTGCTTGAGAGAAGGCACCCGGACCAGTAGAGATAGCTAGAAGTATACTCCCTAACATTACTCCCTAAGATCAGGTAGATTGTAGTATCTAGCATTAATTCTCGAAACAACATATTTTTTATGCTCCTCTTATTGCTTCAAAAAATTTCTGCTCATGTAGCAACACACATGTATAAACCATATAAGAACAAATGATATTGCTAGGTAGATAAAAATCTGAGCTGTACATCTTAAACAAAAGAAGCCCCTAAAACACTTGGATGTTATGTAGTCACTCACTTTTCTTATTCTTTTGGGGAATGTTATAGCTGTCAGCATCATATACATGGTAATAATCATTTTTTTACACGAATGGTTTGAAGTTTAAAAACAAAATTCAATATAAATTCTGTAAATGTACGGAGCATACCCTTCTGAATAAAATCATGACGGCACCCAACAAATCCAGTCAATAATGTATTGATGATTTACATGTATGGCCTGTCATGTCCTTTTTGAAGGTATACAATATGCATTTCTCCAAAAGAAAATGAGAGTCCCAGCAACACAGCCAATGATCATCCTGGGCATATACAGAGCCAGCACCAACTGACAAACCCTCTGATGAAACAAGGGCAAAAATACTTCTGAAGTTCTGATATGTCCAAGGTAACCAAGCATTACAATCCACTTAGCTAGCACTACTGCATTAGTATTATTATTATTCGGCCATCGCCACTCGAAGGCACAACTTACTATCCGTGGCGAACTGATCCGTGAAAAAAATTTGCATTCAAGTTGAATGAACTAATTTAAAGCAGCTTCGACGAGTTGTTCTGTTCGTGTCATCATCTACGACGACCGGGCGAGGGGCGTGCCGCCGGCCGGCCGGCCCGGCACGCGGCCGGGGCATTACGCGACGGCGGCGACGCTGCCCCCGGCGGTGGCGCGCTTGACGAAGCGCCCCTTCATCCGCGGCCGCTTCTCGGCGTTGAGCTTGCGCACCTCGTACCGGATCTTCTTGGAGAAGAGCCGCGTCCGCCGCTTCTCTCGGTACCGGGACACTCGGGCCTCCCGGCCGCCGTCCATCACCCCCAGCCTCGGCGTGCAGAGCTCCTCGCCGCCGTGGCCGGCGAGTCCTCCCACCAACCACATGCCCTGCACGCACAACCATACTCGAATTAAGCTAGCTATTACTAAGTTAATCCGCATATGCGCACGATGTCAACGTGATGCTTGTGCGCGCGAACGTACCGTGTAGTCGTGGGGCCAGCTGCCGTCGAGCTTGACGTGCGGCCGCTCGCCGCCGCCGGTCCACGGCGAACTACCCCAGCTCTGGATGATCGCCTCGTAGTTGAGGGTGAGCGAGAGGCTCGTCTGCAAGAACTGGGCGTCGGCGCTCGTGTCGTTGCTCCCGGCCTTCTCGTCCGGCGGCGTCTCCTGATCCGGCGAGCCGTAGTCGAAGTCGATGTCCAGCATGTCGTCGGATGCCTCCGCCTCCAGCTCGAGGCCGCACGCCGCCAGCGTGCCGCTGGTAATTTCGCAGGCCCCGCTGCCGTCGATCTCCACCTTGACTCGCGCGGCGTCGGCGTCCACCGGGTCGAGGAGCCCCAGCGTCTCCATGTAGAACGACGAGTCCTCCTCGTTCCCGTCGTCGAGGCCGCGCCCCAGGAGGGCTTCCATGTCAGCGGCGAACTCCCTGAGCTCGGCGTAGGTGGGCTCGAAGTTGGCATGGCCGTCGGGGAAGAGCTGCGCCGGCGGCGGAGCCGGAGCCGGCTTCGCGGGGTCCTCGACGGCGCCGTCCTCGTTGCACGACGACGCGACGGCCGCCGCGTCCTCAAGAGGCGGCGGCGAGCAGAACTCAGCGAGGGCTGGGTCGAAGACGGGCACGCGGTAGAGCAGCTGCTCCTCCTCCTCCTCCACCTCCCCTTCTTCTTCCCCGTTCCGCCCCTCGGGCGAGTCCGCCCCGCTCGCCGCCTCCGGCACGACGAGCCGCCGCGACAGCGCCTGCCCGAGGCTCTTGGCGTGCCCGCCCCGCGGCGTGCGCGCCTTGCGCTTGAACCACGCGGGCACCACCTCGTCCCGAGGCTCGCGCCGCGCCTCCTCCCCCGCGGGCGCCGGCGGCGCGCACAGCGGCGACGTCGGGCGCAGGCGCAGCCGCTCGTGGCGCCGCGCGAGCGGGTTCGCCGAGTGCACGGACGTGTCGCACCCCTTGCACAGGAACGCGTCGTCCGCCGCGCAGTACCACCTCGCCCGCCGGCGCAGGCAGCCGTCGCAGGCCCGCGCCGCCTTGCCGCCCACCGCCCCGGCCGCCGCCGCCTTCTTCGCCAAGCTGCCCGTGGCAATCATCTCTCCTCAACGGCAGCGTGCAGCGATCTTGCTCGTCAGTGATGTCCCCTGTACGCTCGATATGGGCGCAAGTACTCAGATCACATGTATGAATGTACACTTTGATCTTTGTACGGTAGATTACAATTTTTTTGTGTGCCGGAAATATCGTGGGCTTAGGTTTTGTAGTATAGAACGGGAGGAGATAGTGGGCCCGGCTTGTGCGCTTTTGGGGGGACCCATGGTGTGTACTTTGCACTTTTGGTGTCGCGGAGGGGCTCACCTGCAGGTCTTATCTGCGACGTGATTGGCTGAAGGGCATGCAGCATCCGGCGCGAGCGCCTGTGATTGGCTCCGACGGGATTTCCGGTGGGCCACCCGGTTCATCTACGCGACGCCCAGAGCCCTTTCCCCGTCGTTCTCACGGTTGCTGTGGGTTCACGCTGGCAGTGGGACCGTGTGAACCCTGCAAGAAAAGTCTTCCTTGAATTCCATTTTTTCCCCTAGCACAGCGATCACAAACAACTCCTCCTACATCTTACATTTTACTATGTTACACGTTACCACATGTTCTGTTACCATTGTAAACCTTAGAAATAGTTTTATTTGTCCATTGGATTTTTATAAAATTTAAAAGAGGGACAAGTTCGAAAGCATGCACATATACATGGGTCGTTTCAGTTACAAAACCGCCGATCTCAAATCACGTCAATTTTTTTTTGTTTCCTACATTATTAACCATTTTAACTGTTTCTTATAAAATCATACTCGTCCAAATGGGTCCTGAATACACAAACAATTCCAAATGCCCTAAATTGATCTAATCCTACTTATTACGAAGATTTGGAGCTGGCATATACAAAATAAAGTTCCAAAGTGAATAGATCTGACAATGATTGGAACTTCAATTGTAATGTTGTCATTTATGCATTCCCGATGTCCTTACTAGAGAGGTGAAGTAAAATTGGATACTAGCAGCTTAGCTTGTGCGCCGCGTCATGGACGTATGGTCCCCCAAGGAAGATCTACGCGCTCGCAGCTGCCATGCCCGAAATTTGGAAGCCTGCAAAATTGCACACCCGAAAAACATGAAGAAAATATTTGGCCTCTATGGTCCCCAGCCAGGGATCTGAATCGTTTTCGAAATGTTGATACGGTGGAACATAGTGGTTGATGACCGCTTGGAGCGTAGCAGCGTGGTCGCATGGGCTTACAAAACACTCGGACTCACGGCGATGCCGACTTGATATGCCAGAATTATACAGGTCTTATCCAGTGAAGATAATGCCCCGTAAATTGCAAATGCATGCCTACCCTGGCAAAGAAAATAGTGCCTTGTGCATGCTTTCTTTGTCTCAGCTCTCTCTTTCTTGGGAGACTAAATTGTGCCTAGAAACAAAAGTAATATCATTAGTATATATGAACGTAACGAGGGTTTAAAGCTAGGCCCTCAGCAATTTACGGTGAGTCAAAGGTATTTTTTGCTCCCCTTTGCATACTTACATAATTTGACAGAAATTTCATAGTAACCAAGAAACTAATGGAACACAGACGCGCACTTTGCCAATACGTTGGTTTAATTTGTTTTGTGCATCAGAAAAATCATTGCTCATTTCCACCGTTATGGAAGAGACTGAAGTAACAGAATAAAGTTACAAAAGAAAACTCCATGCCACTACAATTTTTTGAAGTTGGATTTCATGTTGAAATCCATGCCATTGAGTGGCATGATTTTGAACGTGACACCCAATTTCACGGAGTTGTGGTGGCACGAATCGAATTTTCCCTTGTCTTAAAAGAGTATTGAAGAATCTGGGCTGTCAAGCTAGGAAAATAACATTTTCACGATGACTTTTCGTTTTAGATGACTGGCTATGAATTCTTGAGAATATGTATTGCAAAGTTTTCTATCTAGTTCTTGGTCAGATAATAGAACATAAGAAAAATAACGATTACGCATCTTGGTGCATTCTGTATCAGAAACGTTCAAGCAATTGACCCTGAAAATTTTGTTTTGACTATCTACCATTGATCTTGACTACGGTTTTGTTAACTATAGAGCTCTGTTCCATCTGAACCGTTGGTCGTCCATGCTGATGCGATCACTTGACAAGCATAACCGCCGGGAAGTAACAATTTGCAAGCAGCCCACCTGCCAAGTCCTACTAGTGACGACTGCTCTGCTCGGCAGTTCACTCAATTCCAACACGTTCGCCAATTCCGGCTTGAACATGGGGGGTAACACATGTCACATCCTCATCCCACGGCGAAGCGAATGGATCAGCACTTGCATGTCGCATCGAAGGTACAGGTCGTCAGCTTCTAAGG